>NC_092131.1:42243294-42868294 GCF_043159975.1 Macaca nemestrina
GACACCCCATCCGTACCAGCCGGGAGACTGGGTCCTGGTCAAGCGACACCGACAAGAGACCCTAGAACCCAGGTGAAAAGGACCACTCCAGGTACTCCTAACCACACCCACCGCCCTGAAGGTAGAAGGCATCGCATCGTGGATCCACTACACCCACGTCAAGCCAGTGGACCCAACCTCTGATCTTCTGGGACCAGTCACGGCGGCGGCTGAAGCACCGGACACGTGGACTGTGGACAGAGCTAGAAACAACCCCTTAAAACTCACCCTGCGCCGACAACATAGCTCACTGCAAACATGCAGTTAGGTAGTCTAACCCTAATGTTAGTCGCCCTAGTGGCCGCTGGAGAAATCACAAAACCAGCTCATAATCCCTTTGTCTGGAGATTCTGGCTTTATGAAAACCGAACCCACCCTGGGCAACCTCATAAGCCCGAAAAATTATTGGCCAGTGCTGATTGCCCTTCCTCAGGGTGCAACAGCCCAATTCTACTAAATTTTACCGGTTTTCAAATAGCCAAACCTATGACACCAATAATATGCTTTAAGTTTGATCAGACTAAATACAATTGTAAACACTATTGGTGGCACCAAAATGCTGGCTGTCCTTATAACTATTGTAACATCCACAGGCCCCGTTATTGGGGAGAGAGAAAACAGTTAGACCCTAAATGGCCCTTCTATCGTAGACGGGATAAAGACTTTCCATATACATGGATAGTTAGAGACCCCTGGAACTCCCGCTGGACCACACCTCAACATGGGGCTGTATACTACTCCCCCTCCTCCACATGGCCTAGCAGTCACCTCTATCTGTGGCGAGGCCTAGTGCAAGTACTGCCCCTGGTCCACGGGAATATCCAACGACAGGAAAACAGACTAACACAAGACTTACGTCCTTTCTCCTGGTTAAAGTTATTACAAGAAGGACTGGAACTTGCTAACCTTACAGGACTTCATAGCCTGTCTGGCTGCTTCCTGTGCGCCACTCTAGGGCGTCCACCGCTAACAGCTGTCCCTCTGCCATGGGGACCCTCTACCTTTGCCCAAGCTAACAACCTCCGAAACCACTCGTATGCTCCTATCCTGAACGTGCCCCTATACCTAAACCCTAGTCAGGAGAAGTTTCCCTACTGTTTCTCAGGAACCAATTCCAGCCTCTGCAGCATCACTGCAACGCCCCCTAATATTACCTTAAGGGCTCCATCAGGCATATTCTTCTGGTGTAATGGAACCTTATCTAAGAACCTACCTAGTCCTTCTGTTAATAACCTACTATGTCTCCCTGTCACATTAGTTCCCCGGTTGACTCTACTAACTGCTGGCGAGTTCTTAGGGTATACCGGTAACTGGACTAGTGCTGTTATTCACCCAGACCCTAGACCAAGACCTGCACGAGCCATATTTCTCCCCCTCATTGCAGGAATCTCCCTCACCGCATCCTTCATTGCGGCCGGACTGGCGGGGGGAGCCTTAGGTCACACCCTCATAGAAAGTAACAGGTTATACCAACAATTTGCCGTTGCTATGGAGGAGTCGGCTGAGTC
The DNA here is from genome assembly GCF_043159975.1 of Macaca nemestrina. Taxonomy (NCBI): domain Eukaryota; kingdom Metazoa; phylum Chordata; class Mammalia; order Primates; family Cercopithecidae; genus Macaca; species Macaca nemestrina. The sequence continues at coordinate 42,244,842 of NC_092131.1, forward strand.
CCTTGCCTCCCTTCAGCGGCAACTCACGTCCCTAGCTCAGGTAACCTTGCAAAACCGGAGGGCCCTAGACCTACTCACTGCAGAAAAAGGTGGTACATGTATATTTCTAAAAGAAGACTGTTGTTTCTACATAAATGAATCAGGACTTGTAGAGGACCGGGTCCAACAGTTACGCAAGTTAAGCACTGAAGTAAAAACACGGCAGTTTGCTTCAGCTGCAGACCAATGGTGGAATTCCTCTATGTTTTCTCTGTTAGCCCCCTTCCTTGGACCCCTGCTAAGTCTACTATTTCTGCTTACCGTAGGACCTTGTGTTGTTAACAGAATTTTACAATTTATTAGGGAGAGATTTGACACCGTACAACTCATGGTCCTCAGAGCCCAATACCAACCTGTAAACGCTGAAACAGAATCAGACTTATAAGACCCAAGATTGGCTCTAAAGATACCTGAAAAAAAGGGGGGAATGAAAGGAGCTGGGCACATTCCTCAGCCCCGGGCTCAAAACTCCCTGAGCCTAGCACAAACACATCCCATCCTCCCATCCCACCACCATATATCTCTCAAACTCCCTGAGCTATAGGGCCAGTACAAACACCACCTGGAAAGTCTCCGATAAGGAGACAGCCGTTCAAGGTTACTGAAAGCGCAGGAATTTCTTTGTTCCCCTACAACTTTCGGGCTATAAAAAGCAAACGCTCGCATTGTTCGGGGCCCTCTTGCATACTGTGTAAAGGAGGGACCAAGTTCGAACTTGTAGTAAAGATCCTTGCCGCTTGGCTTTGACTCTGGACTCTGGTGGTCTTCTTTGGGGAACAAACAGTCTGGGCATAACACAGTCATCACCATGTCACATTTCCCGGAGCACCCTGCTGCAAGCACGGAACACGTGTAGCTGTGAGACCACCTGCCAGGAAGAGAATAGAAGAGCCATTTGCTGAACATGCAGAGGTGAGGGCTAAGGGGATGAGCTGCTGCATAGCAAATAGCTGCCCCCTCTTCCCCAAAGCCCTAAATAATTTCTCCACTTAAAAAAAAGGGGAAAAAAAAAACACAATTAATTTTTCATGTAGATCATCCCACTTGGAAGCTTAGGAAGGGCTGTGCATACTAACAGCCACGCTTGAAATGCCACACAGTTGGCCTGGCTTAAACAAAACCAAAGAGGGAAAGAGTGGAGAAAAATCCCAGTGGCCCTGGCCTGTGGCCCTCATTGAGGGCACTGACAGACTGGAAGGTCTCTGCTGATTCTCTCTTGTCCTTAAGGGCCTGCTTCAGGCCACGTGGGGTCACCTTCACTGCCACATTTACCAGAATGACACTGGGAGGTAGGATTCATTGTCCTCATTGTATAGGCGAGGAAACTGAGGCAAGGGGAAGTTAGGCTCCTCAGCCAAGGTCACCCAGCCGATGGGAAGCAAAAATCAGGATTCCACATCCAGCACTCAGCCCCTCTGCCCACCCGCGCACAGCACTGTTTCCCAGCAGGCATTTAGGCAGACGCTGGGTGACCATCTGTCTGCAACAGAGGCAGGCTCTTCCTTTCTGGGAGGGAGGGCGGGCTTCAGCAGAGGAGCCCAATCCAGATTTTCCTGCACACTTGTTAACTGCTTAACTCCCTGCCTTCGCCCCAGAGTGAGGGAGAGGAGAGGTGCGGAGGGGAAGAGGTGAAGAGGGGCTCCACACTCCTCGTGGCTCCTCGCTGGCAATTTGATCAGGGGCCCTTCCCACACTCCTCCAGCACCGTCACAGTGAGGGGGCCCAAAACATCACCCCTGGCCAGACTCCCCCGGCCTGCGTCCTCTCTGTCGCCCAACTGGCTGTGTGACCATGAGCACACAGCTTAACAGCTCTACATTGCTGCCTAGGGCTGCCGTCCCAAAGTACCAGAGACCGAGTGGCTGAAAACAACAGAAAAGTCATCTTTCACAGTTCGGGAGGCCAGAAGCCCGACACGAGGGTGGTTTCGGTGCTGGCTCCTTCTGAGGGCTCTGAGGGAAGCTGCCCCAGCCTCTCTCCTGGCTTCTGGAGGCTGCCAGCCATCTTTGGTGTCCTTGACTTGTAGCTGCCTCACCCAGCCTCGGCCTCTGTCCACAGGGCATTCTCTGTGACTCTAACTCTCCCGCTCTCATGAGGACATCAATCACAACAGGTTATGAACCCAACTCTACTATGACCTCATTTCCACTAATTATGTCTGCAACAACCCTTTATCCAGATAAGGTCACATGCTGAGGTACTGGGGGGTTAGGACATCAACGTATCTTTTCCAGGGGACACAAGTCAACCCCTATCTATCTCTGTGCCTCTCTTTGGCCTAAAGGAAGAGAACAATAGTACATACAGTCATGCATTGCTTAAAAACGGGCTTCCGATCTGAGCAATCTGTCATTAGGCGATTTTGTTGTTGTGCAAATATCACTGAGTGTACTTACACAAACCGAGATGGCATAGCCTACTACACACCTAGGCTATATGGTGTAGCCTATTCCACCTAGGCTACAAACCTACACAGCATGTTACTGTCCTGAATGTTGTAGACAATTGTAACACAATAGTATTTGTGTATCTAAACACATCTAAAGATAGAAAGGGTGCAGTAAAAATGTGGTATTATAATCTTACAGGACCAGTGTCATATATGCAGTCTGTCATTGACTGAAACGTTGCTATGTAGCACATGGCTGTACTTCATAGGGTGTTTGTGAGGACTGAATAATTTAGTACATGGGGAGGGCTTAGAACAGTGTCTGGTGTAGAGTAAGAGCCCGATAAAGTTGTAGGTGATTAATAATGCTGTCATTATAATTGTCTGCAGAAGAGAAGGAATTGTCCCCCCCCCCCTTTTTTTTTAAGCACTTGCTGAAGAGACTCTATTTTCTTACAGAAACAAATGACTAGGCCTGATGTGGTGGCTCACACCTGCAATCTGAGCACTTCCGGAGGCCAAGGCAGACGGATTACCTGAGGCCAGGAGACCAGTCTGGACAACAGAAACCCTGTCTCTACTAAAAATACAAAAATTAGCCGGGTGTGGTGGTGGGCGCCTGTAATCCCAGCTACTCTGGAGGCTGAGGCAGGAGAATTGCTTGAACCCGGGAGGCGGAGCTTGCAGTGAGCCATGATCATCCCACTTCACTCCAGCCTGGGAAACAGGGAGACACTCCTTCTCAAAAGAGAAAAAAAAGAAAAGAAACAAGTGACTAGATGTTTAGATATTCACTAGCTAGGACTCTTGGTTGACTATAGCAGAAATCTACTCAGGCCAGCATTGGCGGAAAGAGCAAGTCAGTGCTATAGACTGAATGTTTGTGCGCCCTCAAAATCCATATTTTGAAACCTAACCCCCAAGGTGATGGTATTTGGAGGTGGGGCCTTGGGGTAATTAGATTATGAGGGTGGAGCCCGCATGAGTGAAATTGGCGATATAGTTAGGAACTCAGAGAGTTTGCTTTTCCTTCTGCCATGTGAGGACACAGCAAGAAGACAGCCACCTATGAACGAGGATGTGGGCCCTCACCAGACACCACATCTGCCGGTGCCTTGATCTTGGACTTCTCAGCCTCTAGGACTGTGAGAAATAAATTCCTATTGCTTAAAAGCCACCCAGTCTGTGGTATTCTGTTACAGCAGACTGAATGGACTGAGACAATGAGTAAAAGGGAAGAACAAAAGCAGGAATTCCAAGAAGGCTTGAAAACCATTATCTGGATGACTGTGGGGAATTCAGGAAGCCTCATTCTCTATGTTGTCTCCCTGCACACCCACTTCGCTCTTCAGCCTAACAGGATATAAATCCCCCTTACCTGTGTGATTTGGGACAAATCAACCTCTCTATACCTCAGTTTCCTTATCTGTGAATGGGGATGAGAATAGAGTTGCTGTGAGGGTAAATGAGTTAATACATATAAAGTGTGTAGCATGGCATAGAGGAAGACAGTATGTGAGTGCTAACTGTTAGTATTAGTCTCCCTGCATGGCTGCTCCTGCTATTCTGTCCACAAGGTAGAAGACACAGCTGCTGACTACTCCAGAGTTTTCCCAAATCCTCTCTTCAAGGGAGCTGGGCTGTGGCTGAACCTCTTCTTGGTGACTGCACGTTGCTGGAGAAGCATCTTGTGGCCAGACTGGGTGGGGAGCCTACCCTTGTGGCCATGTGGATAGAGGAGAAGGCCTGGGAAAGAGGCCTGAGGGGCAGCCTGACTCATGTCCAAGGCCATCACATCCTGTTCTAGATTCTTTTCTTCTGCTGGAAAGGTCTCTAAACCAGACGTAAGTTTGCTGCCTAGACTTTCAATGAAGCCAGATCACATCCTTCCCCATTTTCACTGGTTTCCCATGACACCTAGAGTCAGATCCACATGTGTTAGCTTTGTTTACAAGTCCAGCCCAGATCTAGCCCCTGCCTGCTCTTCAGACCTTCCCCAGGCCTCTCACCCATGCTGACATGCTGGCTTGCTTTCTGCTTCTTAAGCATGGCAGGCTTGTGGCCTTCTCAGGACCTTTGCATATATCATTCCTGCTGCCCATAAAAAGTCTTCCCCCAAGATTTCCACATGACCAAATCCTTAGATCTATTTAGAGCTCTGCTCAAATGCCACTCACCTTCCGAGAGAGACCTTCCCTGATCTCCTTATCCAACAATTTCCCTGATTCCCACCTCCCATCATTCTCAGTGCATCACATAATTTTCCTTCTTCCAAGCAGCGCTCACCCTCTGATTTTTATCTTGTCTGTCTCTGGGCTTACTTGTTTACTTTCCATCTACCTCGCTCCATAGAACATCAGCCTCTTAATATTAATGACATTGTTGCTCTTGTTTACCCTGATGTCCCCTGTGTCCAGTGCAAAGCCTGATAGATACTAACTTTTTATTTATTCATGGAATGAACAAGTCCATGAATAAATACATTCTGAACCTAGTAACACGTGAGGGATAGGGTCAGAAATTTCTCCCTGTGTTGCCATTAGGGAGCCATTCCGATCTTGCACCACCCACCCCAGCATGCCAACATGACATCTTTAGGCTCTGCACTGCTGGCTTCTCAGACCTCCCCACAGTATGCAAGGTGTATGAACTGTCTTTTAAAAATACATACCAGGCTTTTTTCCCGTTGCCCTGGATTTACTTGATTTATCCAACTGCTAGTAGTAGAGTTCTTCAGTTATGATTTTAGACATCACTAACAACATTTATTGAAGATCAAGGCCAAGCTAGCTATTTTCCCCCTTTAGTCCTTTGCAACCATCGAAGTTCTCTAATTCTACAGTTTGTCTGATTTTATTATCACCCAAGGATGCAAGATGATTTATTTGTTTACATAGGTTCAGATTATTCAAATATTCTTTTATCTACTCTGTAATAACCATTCTTTTTCTATTGCCTTAATTGTATCTTACTAGACATCTTGGTTTTGTTTTATGCCGTGTGGCCTTAGGATATACTGATGTGCTTAAACATTCTCACACATACTTTAATATATTGTAAGTCACTTAAACTCATTGTAACTTGTCTTCGCGCTAAGAAAGCATCATGGATTGCTCTCTTGGGAAGAAACACTAAACCAAGTGATCTTTTCCTGCATTCTAACGTGAATACACCCAGGCTTTGGAACACTCTTGCCCTGCTCTCCTCCACATGCTGGGCATATCCCAGCACCTTCAAGAGAAAGAGAAGAGAAAGCAGAAAGCCCCTCAACTATCAAAAGAGGTTCTCAGTAGCATAGAGGCCAGAAGTGTCCAGGTACCAAAAAATACCTCAGAAAGGGTTTTATAAAATCTTTTGACTACGAAGATAAATTAGTCTTTGGTCCTCGTAGCATGCAAAAAAGAGAAGCAGTCTAAGTAATGACACCTGCCTGTCCCAGTTGGACTCCAGCTTGCTTTCCTTCGCTGCTTCTTGGAGTCTGAATTCCGTGTTTGCTTAGTTAATGTTTCCTCTCTGTGACCCACAAGTTGCTGGGTAATCCATCTGCAAAGTTAGAGATTGAGCTGAGGTTGGATTGCAGCCAGCCCCACCAAAGTCTTGGAGGTCTCCAGTGTCCTCTGTCTCGATCCCTTTGTGGCTCATCAGAAGTAGTCCTGTCCCTGTGAGTTCCTCTTCACCTCTCTACAGCTGAGGGCATGGCTATGGGGCCCTTGGCTCAGAAACTCTTCAGAATGGAGTCACATCCCTGAATTACATGTGGAATGGATGGGGCCCAGAGTAATTGCCCCATTTCATCAGAGAAGACCTGAAATTAATTCCTCTCTTTAATAAATTACCCAGGGAACTTCCCTTTTCCAGTGTTCCTTCTGGTTTTAGGTTCTCTTTCGTTTCCTTTCCTTCATTGTTCCCCCAATCCCTCCTGGGGCTGGAGCTCATAAAATTGTTTCTTTTCCTGCTGAACCCTCACGGTTTATGGTCATTGGTACTGGAGATTCCCTGTGGCTCCTGAATTCCCCAATCATTTCCTTCCTAATAGGAAGCAGCAGGTTTAGAGTGGTTGCCTTGTCTTCTTTCCAAGCCATAAAATTTTCTTTCTTCCTTGTGATTTAAGAACCTCTAGGATGCTCCGTGGGACCCCCAGCAGCCAACAGTAGTTAAACTCCTACGAGTGTCCTGCTACTAGATTCTGTGTTTATGGTGACCTGTGTGACCACAGCAGCCAAGCCATCATCAGCTGGTGGGTGAAATTTTCAGAACATTTAAAAATGCCCAGCTCCCACTACACACCAATGAGGTGTTGATTAATACGGCTAACTTTAACGTAGTCAATGAAGGCCATAAAAGCCATCTGCAGATCTGTGTGGCTGACCCAGGGCCCCCTCGCAAAGCCCAAAGAGAGATCATTTGGCTGTACTAAAAGCACTGCAGGAGGAGGAAACAGAAGCTTTATGCTCTCTATCCTTGTGCCTCATGGGGAAAACTCCCCTTGCTCCACTCCCCTCACCCACTACCCCACCTGCCCCACACACCCCATTGATATACATTAGCAATTGTGTCTAACCAAAGAGGAACACAGACATGGATGCAGTGGTTTTTACTTGAAGACTTCTGTCCCGCAAGGAATGCAAGGCCTTTTACAAAAATGGCCATTTCCTGATAAAGGAGAATTGCTTATAAAAATGGAAAAACCAAGACACAGATAGAAGATAGCCCAAAGTCACGTTTGAGAGTCAGGAGTGGAATGAGTGTGGCCCTTGGTCTTTTCCAGAGTTGTGTTGTATGTGGCACTGTGGACAGTGATGTTCTCAGAGCAGCTGCTGCAGGGCAGGCAGTGGTTTGAGCAGTCAATGGAAGTTCCTGGCCTGGGAATCTTTGTGCTTTTTTATTTTCTCAGGATTCTTGGGGCTGATGGGACCTTTTCCCAGTCCAGGTCCACACAGTCAGTTTTCAAGAATTATTCACAGATTCCTATGTGTAGACTGAACTGCCAAGTCACCACCTACACTTGGCTCACAACACTGAAATCATAATTACACTGACACAGGCTACCATAGGGGGCCCCAACTAGGACACTTGACATTTACAGATAGGAAGAGCATGACTGCTTATGTAAATTACATCATAAAATGGAAAGGAATTTAATTATTTTCTGTTGATTTGGCAGCAAAACAAAATGACTTTTAACAAAATATTTAACAAGGATTTTTTTCATGTTGACTCTTAGGAGATTTATGTTCTGGAGCAGCTATCCATTCACAAACAGTTAAAAGGCAACATATATAAATACAACCTAATACTTGTCATTAAATTGAGTTAAATGTTGAATTTTAAAATTTCCTTTTTAGTGTGTGTAAGCAATGTGTAGTGGTATGTGGAAAATAGCTTCTATGTGCCTTTTGTTGAAACTTCGCATCACAGTTGTATAATGAATGGTGTGAGGTGAAGGTGGCTTAGTGTAGTGGTATGAATCCAGGCTTTGGAGTCAGTCCAGCTTCCTGGGATCAAATCCCAATTCTGCCACTTCTTAATTATGAGATGCTGGGTGGTAATGTGGCCTTTCTGAACCTTGGTTTTTCGTATGTAAAATGGCAATGATCACCCTCTACTCTATAAAGTGGAGGCTGAAGTCAGTTAATTTATATGAATCTCTTAGTTCCATGCCTGCTACATAAATAAGCACTTGAGAAACAGTAATAATTATTATGAAGGGAATGTTATAAATTTCAAACATGCCCATGTGAACCATGACAGGGCTGGAGAGTGGCTGCAGGGAGACTCTAGAGGGAAAGATCGCCAGCTATGCTTTGCTTCCACAGTTGGAAGAGGGAATATTTCACCTAGGAAAGGTAGGAGATGAAAGCTAAAGATGGCTATTAATTTAGAAGAAGGAGCCATTCAGTAGAGTTAGAGAGAGAAACTACTGAACTCTTTGAAAGATACAACCATAGACCTATGGAGAAGACTCTAATCATGTAAAAGTGAGAGAGAGAGAGTGGAAGTCATTGCTCAGATCACTCCAGCTTTTCACTGGTGCCCCCAATATTTGTGTTCTAGAGTATACTGTGTCCACTGGGGGACACTAAACGGCCCTGGGCACCATGGTTGGTATTTTGAATAAACCATCACTGAGCTGGCATCTTAGCTTAAGCAAACATTCTGGTGGAGGACGATAATCAGAGGTAAAGGCCTCAAGTAAAAAGCAGAAAGAAATGTGCAAAATGAGTTTAAATGGGGGGAAAAAACTAAAGGAAACCTGAAATCAAATATAAAGCCAGAAAGGGAAAAAGAGAATTGATTTTATGATAGATCCAAAAAAATCTCCTCTGCTAAGAGGGACCCAGACTTCAACCCTCCTCCTACTCACTAAGCAATGGCAGCCCAGGTTACGCATCCATCCTGACTGACTCAAGAATAACGCCTGATCTGACCCACATACCATCAAGGGGGCCCTGCCAGAATGAGGGCCAAAGGGACCCTTTTGAGGAGAAGCTTTGATACTGGGGATATGAAACCCAAAGGTGGAGTTAAGGCATTGCTAAGCATCAGTGGATTCTGGGAATCACTTATCCCAGGGCCTCCGAATGCTTTGGAATCAGGTGGATATCTTGGTTAGACAGTTCTCAGACCAGAGTCTCACTATTTGCCTTCAAAAATGCAAATCTTCCTGCTGGCCCAGGGATGGCACTGTTTGAAATTAAATCAGAAAATGTCAGCTCAGAGTATGGATCACTGTTTTTCAGGCAATTGAGGAATAGAATGTCCAGGTCATGCATGTTCTGCCCATTAGATCCTGAAAATGGCCAGGGGATTTCTCAGGCTCAACAGTTTCACAGGGCATATGTGGAAGACCGATGTTCATTGATCTCCTTTCTGAACTCCTTTAGGATGGTAGAATATTAGGTATTTACAAGGTCCAGCTTTGTGAAGACCAAAAAACTGGTCCAAGAGATAAGGCAACAGCTAAAGAGGTTGATGGTCTATATATTGATCAAGCTGAAGTCAAGGTCATCTTGACTGAGGAAAAGTCCCCTGTTCCTCTGCCTAAGAAAGCCCATGGGCTCTCCTGGGGCATGGGAATGGCCTAGAGGATTCCTGAGACAAGTCAGTCCTGGTCCTTAAGGTCACCCACACTGTTAGGCTCAGCAGAAGAACATGCCTTCTTGGAAGAAGCAAAGCCCAGGAACCAAGTCTGTCACATAGAAGCCTGGAAGACTCCACTGTTTTATTTTTTCCATCTACACAATGAGGATAATAGCGGCATACACCTCGGAGGAGTAGTTCAAAGATTCAATGAAATAAGTATCTACAGTGCTTAGAACAGTGTCTAGCACATTCAATTAATGTCAACAAATAAATCTCAATAAATAGCACTCAATAAATGTCAGTGATGAGGACAATGAAGAAGGGGAGGAGGAGGAGGAGGAAGGACATGTCATTCAATGTCAATTAAAGCCAAATCCGTCAAGAGATCAGCCTTTCAGCATTTAGTAAGAGAAAAAAATGTTTTCTCCAAGGGAAACTGATGAGAATATATATTTTTTCCCCATGTGCAAGATTCTCAAAGTTAAGTTTTAATCTTCAGTTGCCACTATGTTAACTCTTGTGTTTAGAATATTTTCTTTTTTCTCTCCTTGGTCTTGATCTTCTATTTTATTGCTCTTGTCTTTTATGTCCTTGGTTGTAAGCTGCCTGAAATTCCTGTTGGAAAAGGTGGGATATAAACAATAAAATAAAAATAAAGAGAAGACACTCCATAAAAGTTTGCTGAATTTATTGAATTGTCAAATCTTTCCACATAAACCAGACTGCTTCTGAAAAATGAGTAAGTGCAAGAGAGAGCAATAACAGAAAAACATTCTCCTTATTTTCTTGTTTATGTATCAAAATTCTACCTGGGAGAGCAGTCCCATTTCTCTTACTTCCTGGAGCCATAATGCAAATCCCCTTTTCCTTGTATGAGGATCTGAGGACCTGCGTGAGGGCAGATGCCTCAAGAGGCTGATAGTCCAAGTTACACGCCATCTGTTCATCCTCTGCCTCGAGGCATGTGCCATTTCTTGTTGGAGTGGACAACTTCAACTGCTGATTCAAGCCCTCTCTTTTATCATCGTTCCACCTCTGCCTTGCTCTGACTCACAGAGGAAAAAAGAAAGAAAAGCACACCTGCATCCTCAAGGATCACAGATCCCATTCTTGAGGTTGCTATGGTGATGGACAATTTTAAGCATCAGGGTGCAGGAGCCACTGGTGCTGGGCAAATCATTGGGTTACAGAGTTACAGATGGATGGGTGCAGAGAGAGCCCCAGAGTGCCTCCCAGTTTGAGAAAATGACTGGCTTGTCCAGCTCGCTCTCCATACTCCGGCAAAGTCTTTCTGATGGAAAGGCAGCCACTTCACACACAGATTAATCACTATCTGGCCCTTCTCACACTCCTGGTGTGCTCTTGTGGAGTTCTTTTTCCATTATGCTCTAATGGGCTCTACAACAATGTGCTAAGGAGTAAGCAATTTGCTCTGAGGGCTCCAAGTCCAGGTGATGCTAAGAGAAGCCCAATTTCTCCTCTGATGAATACTTGGGAAATGGCCTTTCCCTCTGTGCCCCTAAACCTATAAGCTTCTGAGCTTGGTTCATGCCAGGACTGGCTTTCAGCAGTTTGGGAGTGACAATAATGTATTTTAGGCTGATGTAGTCCCAAGTCTGACTGCACTCTGATGGCATCCTCCTCCAAAGCTTTTTCTTGCTCAGCTTTCTTTGCACACTCCTGTCCCCTACACAACTGGGCACTTCTCTCATTTTGCAAAAGGTTAAGTCCATTGGAGAAAATCCATAGGGTCTAAAACCCAAGCTGTTTGTGCTGACTAAAGTGAACTGGCAAGGAGAACAATGCCCCACAGCTGACAGTCGACAGAGGATGTCTCAGACCCAAAGTTGTGGACCCTGGTGGAGACTGAAGGTGGGTGGAGACAGGACACATTTCCAGACCCCATTTTTGACAAACTCTCCTACGAGGTGGGGAAGGCAAAACTCTCGTTTTCCCAGTCTCCCGTTTTTAGGAATGGCCATATGACACCATCTTGCCAAAAATGCCTGCTGGGGCCTCCAGGCAGGTTTTTGTTTTTCCCAATATAAAACTACTACTCTTTTGTTCCTTCTGCCTTCTTTTTTCCTTGAATAAAGACATGATAGCTGGAGCTCCAGCAGTCATGTGGCAACCCTGAGAGAAATGCCAAGGTCCCTAGGGCCTCAGCCCTGGTATCATTTAACCTCTGAACAAAGACTGGCAATGGCCTATCTCGAGACATCTTGTTTGAGAGAAAAACAATTATTATTTATTTAGACCATTTTTGTTAGATTTCCTTTTACTAGCAGCTCAGTGTTTTCCTCATTGATATAGGTCCTCTCGTTTCCATATTCTGACTCTTTCTCAAAATGTAGAGGTGTAGGAAGAAGCAGATACCAAAACCAAGGAAGGGACACTTCTTGGAGATTTTACACTGTCAAAGTATCTGATTTAAATCATTTGGCAGTTCCCAGTGGTCTTCCATGCACCGTTTCTACTATTTCTAAAAGTTGGCCAAACAGATAGATGAAAAAAATACCCAACATTTCCAATCATTAGAGAAATGCAACGTAAAACCACGGTAAGATTTCACCTCACACCTGTTGCACTGGCTACTATCAAAAAGATAAAAGATAACAAGTATGGGCGAGGATGTGGAGAAAAAGGAACTCTTGTGTACTGTTGGTGGGATTGTAAATTAGTACAGCTATTATGGAAAATGGACTGGAGCTTCCTCAAAAAACTACAAATAGAATTACCATATGATCTAGCAATCCCACTTTTGGGTATATATTCAAAGAAATTAAAATTGGTATGTCAAAGATCTGTTTGTACTCACATTCACTGCAGCATTATTCACAGTAGCCAAGAAATGGAACAACCAAAGTGCCCGTCAATGGATACATAGTTTTCGTTAAGTGGTATTTATACATGATGAAATATTCTTCCATTTTTAAAAAGCAGGAAATTCTGTCATTTGCAACAACATGAATGAACTTAGAGGAGGATATTATGCTAAACGAAATAAGTGAGGCACAAAGAGACAAATACCACATGATCTCACTTAAATATAGAATCTAAAAAGTCAAGTCCATAGAAGTAGAGAAAAGAATGGTGGTTAATAGAGGCTGGGGGCAGCAGTAGATGAGGCAAGGGGAGATCATTGGTCAAAGGGTATAAAGTTTCCATTAAGAAGAATAAGTTCTGGTGATCTCTTGCACAACACGATAACTGAAGTTAATAATAATTTATATCTCAAAACAGCTAAAGAACAGACAGGCATGATGGCTAATGCCTGTAATCCCAGTACTTTGGGAGGCCAACGGGGGAGGATTGCTTGAGCCCAGGAGTTTGAGAACAGCCTGGGCAACATGGTGAGACCCTCTCTCTACAAAAAAATTTTTTAAATAGCTGGGTCTGGTGGCATGCACCTATAGTCCTAGCTACTTGGGAGGCTGAGGTGGGAGGGTCACTTGAGCCCAGGAGTTCAAGGCTGCAGTGAACCATGATTGCACCACAGCACTCCACCCTGGGTGACAGAGTGAGACCCTGTTTCAAATAATAATAATAATAATAATAATGAAAAGAGAGTATTTTAAATGTTTTCACCACAAAGAAGTGATAAATATTTTAAGAAATTGATATGTTAATTACCCTAATTTGATTATTCCACAATGTATACATGTATCAAAAATCATATTGAACCTCATAAAATATATACAATTATTATCTATCAATTGAAAATAAAATAAAACTTAAAAAAATAAAAATAAAATAGAAGTGGCCCAGGTCAGGGTTTTCTTAGAGCTTCAGAAATTCTTCTGTATGCTATGACAAACGCAGAAATATTCCTATTTTTTCCGAGCAAACCATTTTGAAACAAAGGAAGGGAAAAGATAGCACAGTAGAATTATAAAGTAACTTAGCCCTGTAATTTTCCGCAGGCATAGATGAAAGGACTCTTCAATAAGCAAAATTTTTAAATGCCTCAAATGGGAGCACAACAATAAAGACAGAAATGGGACCCTGATTTCCTTTTTCCTTTTCATATGACAAGCCTCAATCCCAACAGCTCAATCTGCTGTCCCTTTAAGAAATTTTCCCCAAAGAAGAAAACTGGAGATGGCACAAGGATAAGTCCAGCTCCTGAATATGGCAATGAACGATTTACAATATGAATTTTTCCAAATCATTTTCATTCAGTTTGTGTGTGCTAGTGATGTTAGCAAATGTTCTGAACACTCTGTTCCACCTCCTGGACTCTGTATCCATAGTTCATTCAAAAGTAGAGCCTGGCTGGGTGTGGTGGCTCATGCTTGAATCTCAGCACTTCGGGAAGCTGAGGCAGGTGGATCACCTGAGGTCAGGAGTTCGAGACTAGCCTGGCCAACATGGTGAAACCCTGTCTCTACTAAAAATATAAAAATTAGCCGGGCGTGGTGGCGGGCACCTGTAATCCCAGCTACTCAGGAGGCTGGGACATGAGAATCACTTGAACCCGGGAGGCCAAGGTTGCAGTGAGCCGAGATCATGCCACTGCACTCCAGCCTAGGCAACAGAGTGAGACTCCGTCTCAAAAAAAGAAAAAGAAAAATAGGGACCATTTCTTCCAAAGTGGGAAGAAAGCAGGAGACCCAAGCACCTACTCTCCTCTTACATCAGGCCTCTACCAGGTCCTCAGATCATGTAAAAATAAGGTGAATAAAACTCCTATTCTCCAGGTTTGTCATCAATTTCCTGTTTCTCCAAAAGTTCTTCTTCAGCTTTCTTCCAGGGCCTTTCTCTCTCAGAAGTCACATAGGTTCCTCAGGAGACTCCAATTTTTTTGTGGCTATTGTTGCCCTCTATCTAATCCAAGGGTCTGAGAGAATTCTGAGAAGACACAGAGCACCTGCCAGAATCTTCTTTGTCCTCGGACCTAGAGGAAAATCTTTTAATGCACGACATCATACACATCCTTTTGCTTTAGACAAAGACTTGCTACCTTGGGACTGAAGAGCCAGAAAGCCTGAGGACTGTGGCCGTCAGGATGAACCTTCATAGAGGATCCCCGGGAACTGCTATGGACGGACTTCACTTTGTGTTGCCTCTAGATAAAGGAAAACTTTTGCCCCAAATATACTTGGGAAATTGTCCTATGACCTGTTCATAAAAGGAAAAGATAACTTTTCAAATTATTTAATAAGAGATATTAATCCATTCTTTCATTTAACAAAACATATTGAATGACTGCTGTGTGCCAGGCACTAGCATACTAATGAACAAGATGCACCCTGCTCTCATGTAGTTTACAAAATGATGCAAGACAATGTAATAGAAACATCGTAATATGGGATGATAAGCACTAAAGAAGAGCATGCACGCTGCAAGCGTGCAGAGTAAAGTGAATTAACCAAAGGAGGGACTCCAGATGTAAGAGGGACAGAGGGGCTCAATGTCATCACTCCAAGCATAAAAAGAATTTTAAGGTTGTGTAACACATGTTTTTCCAAAGCAGCTGCACTCCTGTGTGCTGCCTGACTCCTGGGTGTGGAGTCACGGGTCCACGTCTTCATAGACTCCCAGAGCTAGATGGTTAGATTTCCCTCATTTGTCCTCAATCTCTTCGTGTCCTTATTCAACAGAGAAACAGGGAAGGAAATAGGCTTACCGCCTAAGAGAATGCCCCAATTTCCCTCTCTTCTTGGCAACTTCAGCTTCCTGTCCTTGGTTAATAGGTCATTCCTCCAAAATGAAAAGCTAAATTGATGTTGAAGAATGATATTTATTTATTTATTTATTTATTTATTTATTTATTTATTTATTTTTGAGACGGAGTCTCGCTCTGTCGCCCAGGCTGAAGCGCAGTGGCCGGATCTCAGCTCACTGCAAGCTCCACCTCCCGGGTTTACACCATTCTCCTGCCTCAGCCTCCCGAGTAGCTGGGACTACAGGCGCCCGCCACCATGCCCAGCTAATGTTTTGTATTTTTAGTAGAGACGGGGTTTCACCATGTTAGCCAGGATGGTCTTGATCTCCTGACCTCGTGATCCGCCTGTCTCGGCCTCCCAAAGTGCCGGGATTACAGGCTTGAGCCACCGTGCCCGGTCAAAGAATGATTTTTAAAAGGGTAAAATCATGACTCATAAAGATAAAAAACACACACATTAAAGAATTTATTTAACTTATTACTAATGCAGGAACCAGGTAGAAGGTACAACTAGTTCAAAGGAAAATGTAAAAAAACAGAGACATCAGGAATATTGAAATTTTCAAATGGAGGCAAAACTGGCTTTCTTCACATTTGAGAAATTAAATGAATCTCCACCTGATGGAATTTATTTGTACATCTATAGACAAGAGTTATCTTGCATTGCTATCAGTTATCTACAACTTAGAGAGTCTGATAGCATCTTGGAGGGGAAAGTAAAGTCTGATTTGTTGAGACCTTGCCTTGAAATTTGCCATAAAGCCTGTCTTTCAATGGGGAGGAAAGGTAAAAGAAGATTAGGTGAGGTTAATGATTGGTGGACACAGCAAGATGAGGATGTTGAGGGAAGGGATATCTTGGGATATCTGTTGATGTTTTCTGTTCAAGAGTTGAAAGGCCTTCTGAGAAGTTCCCATAATGAACTGTGTTGGTCATGCTTCTCCAGGGAAACAGAAACAGAGAGGTGTTTCTTTTTAAGGAACCATCTCATGCCATTGTGGAGGCTTGGAAGTCCATAATCTACAGAGCAGGCTGGAAGGCTGGAAATTTCAGCAGATATTCATGTTAAAGTCTTGAGTCTGCATGCAGTCTGGAAGCATTTTTTTCTCTTCAGGACCTCAGTCCTTTTTTCTTTAGGCCTTTAATGAATGAGATGAGGCAGAACCACACTATGGAGGGTAATCTGATTTTTCTCAAAATCTACCGACTTAAAAGTTAATCCCATCTAAAAAGTACCTTTCACTGCAACACTAGACTGGTGTTTGACCCGACAACAAGGTACCGTAACATAACCACACTGAAACTTAACACTTATGATCACATAGACAATAAAGCCGCTTGCAGTTTTTATCTTCCTGAACATGAGTCCTCTGGAGCAGTAAAGCTATGCTAATAAAGACAATGGAATAGGAAAGTCATGCTAATATACACCGTCGGCTGTGTGCAAGTAGATGATTTTGGTTCTCAACTTTTTTTACATTACAGCTTACGTATTGTCTATCATATCTTTATTATCATGGCATCTACATTGTTTGCATCCATGTTTACAATCATTATTTAGATTAATTCTCTGTTTGATTTCATCCAGTCTTTTCTGTAATTTCAGTTGGCACATAGTGTCTCTACCCTTTCCCTCCGGGAGGCTCTCACAGCAAAGGCCTCATGTACTCATGATAAAGAGTTTGAACTTTTTCCAATAGGGATCTGTGGAAAACATCTTAGGTCGCTTTGGCCTGCAAGTAACACCAGAAGGCCCAAGTGAAAGTGGCTTACATGATAAGAACATTGAATATTCTTACATAATAAAAAGTCCAGTGGTAGAAAGCTTCAGGAACTCATCAAAATAGGGCTCTGGGTCACTGTCTCCCCATGACCACAATATGGGAGTCCAAGTCCAAGCACCACAGCTTAAGCACACAAAGCCCCAAACAAGGAAAAGGGATGTTTCTCTCGATGTGTCTTTTATATGAAGAAGGGATATATTTATCTGAAACCCTCAGAAGTCTTCCCCTCAGGTTCAGTTGGTCAGAACCAGGTCATGTCCCCATGCCCTAGCTGTAAGGGAATCTAAGAGGGCACATATTTGGCACTTTCAGCATCTTTAATGGGGGTCCAGCTCTACCACCGACCTGGATAGGATAGCACTGGGGATTGCTGAGGAACAAGCAACTAATAGTGTACGCCACAGATGGGCTTTGAGCAGGAGACTATGTGGTGAGATCTGCACTTGGAAGACATCCCTGCTGGCAACATGGAAGAAGGACTGAAGGAGGCAATAAAGAAGTGACAGAGGGTAGATGGAAAGGCAGATTAAAAGTAGGTAAGGGGAGATGGTGGAGCATTAGTGGCCCCAGATGAGCAAAGTTCTCCATGCACCCAAGTGAGACACCTCTTGAAACTCACAAAAGTAGTAGAGGGACGCTTTCAGGAGTCATGATGCTACATGAGCCAGTGACTTCTGTGTTACTGCAGTGCCTAGTTACTACAGTGACTGCAGTGCCAGAACCCCTTCTCAGCCTGCCAGCTGAAGAGGCCTGGGAAAGTTAGGGCTATAGCAGACACGTTGGCATTCATTTCCCTTAAACTTCCAATGACAGTTAATACTGAGCTGCTTTATGTTGGAAACCTCAAAAAGGCTTCCTCAGGGCCAATTGACGTAAAGGTTTAAACAGGTTTATAGAACAGGATTTCCAGAAAGCCTTTCAGCCTAACCTTTCAACAGCTGTCATATCTACAAGCTACCTGGAAAGATTTTTCAAAAGACCAAGACATTAATCTCTGGCCTTTGAGAGTTTGTTCCTGGTTTGAGGAACAAGACTTATACACATGCAGACTGTACAAGATAATGTTCTGATTAGGGAAGTTGTGGTTGTAAGGGACTAAAGCCAATACAAATAAAGGGTAGGAGATAGAAGATTGTAAAAATCCATGCCAGCCAAGGGTAAGAAAGGAAGTTTAGCAGAGCCTCATGATACCAGAAATTGCCAGGAGCTGAAGCCCTTCTTTCCGCCTCAGGGGAACATGGTGGTTTAGGCCCATATTTCTCTGTATGGATTCCACCCTCCTGCTTCTTTAAAAAGAAAAACAAAAAACCACAAAAATAAACCCAGCCTTTTCTGCTTACTATTCCTGCACAAAGCCCAAGGTGATCACCCTAGTACCTGGATCTATGTGACACCTACTTCTACCCAGCACTTAACGGCCGACAAACCACAATGTGTGTGTCCCTGAGTTCTGCCAGGAACTAGGCCATGTTGTTGGCAGATAATCAGCCTCTGAATGGGGCTCCCCAGGGTCAGATGCTGCTCTCTGCTGCAATCAGCTATATTTGGGGTCTCAATCAGTGCGGGCAGAGAGCGGATACCAGATATGCCTAGTTAAACAGCCAAGATGCAGTACATACTGAAACGGGTACCCAGACAGCTTAAGAAACTAAGGGTGGAGGGTCTGTGGAGTCAGAGAGGGCATATGAGGGCGTTTCCTAATTATGAGACTCTGAAGTAGACATGTTACTCATTTTTTTAACATCATCTCCTTGTTTTGTGTATGTTTTTCCAAGAAGATGGAGTCAGATACCAAAAATAGAAAGGTGAAGAGCGTGCAAGTCTTCCCAGGCCGCAGAGGAGGAGCAGCAGGTCACTGGGAACTGGGTTTCTCAGACCATGTTTTCTGGGTGTCCTGAGGGCCCAAGTCTCCTCACCTCTCTGAACCTCATTCCTTCATCTGGAAACTGAAGGAAAAGATGTAAAGTGGCTGAATTAAATCATTTCTAATGTCCCTTCCAGTGGTGTCATTCTGTGACTGTGGCCTTTTTCCTTAAAGGAGGTGTTGTGAAAATAAACAAGTGAGAAGCAAGTCTTATCCTAGAAAGAGGGCCTCATTACTTTTTGCTGTGGTACACTGTTGTCAGCATTAATCACTTCTCATTTTTAGAAAATAATGTGCGGGCCGGGCGCGGTGGCTCAAGCCTGTAATCCCAGCACTTTGGGAGGCCGAGACGGGCGGATCACGAGGTCGGGAGATTGAGACCATCCTGGCTAACACGGTGAAACTCCGTCTCTACTAAAAAATACAAAAAACTAGCCGGGCAAGATGGCGGGCACCTGTAGTCCCAGCTACTCGGGAGGCTGAGGCAGGAGAATGGCGTGAACCTGGGAGGCGGAGCTTGCAGTGAGCTGAGATCCGGCCACTGCACTCCAGCCTGGGTGACAGCGCGAGACTCCGTCTCAAAAAAAAAAAAAAAAAAAAAAAAAAAAAAAAAAAAAAAAGAAAATAATGTGCGATAGAAGGAACCAAGATCTTAACTGTGAGGTATAGCTAAAAAAATAAAATAGGCTAGGTGTGCTGGCTCATTGTAATCTCAGCACTTTGGGAGGCCAAGGCAGGAGGATCACTTGAGGACCAGGAGCTCAAGACCACCCTGGGCAACAAAACAAAACCCTGTCTCTACAAAAAAAATAATAATAATAAATAAATAAATAAATTAGCAGGGAATGTGGGAGGATGCACCTATGGTCCCAGATACTCAGGAGGAGGCAGAGGTGGGAGGATCACTTGAGCCCAGGAGGTCAAGGCTGTAGTGAGCTTTGATTGAGCTACTGCACTCCAGCCTGGGCTAAAGAGCAAGACCCTGTTTTTAAATAAATAAATATAAAAATAACTCACAGAAGGAGACCTCCATTCTCTGCTGCAGTCTGTTCTGGTAGCAATGGAAGCAAGGATGCAGGTACACCCTTTGCTTGTCACAGCTGAAATGCCACTAGCCAGGAAAATCTGAGTGTGGCGCCAGCGAACTGCCACTAATGCGCCTGGGCTGCTCCCAAGTGACTCTGGGGGCTAATGGAAGAACTGAGGACTGAAAGGATGGGGGTGCAGTAAATTGATAATTAGGAGGTTTATGGAGGGGCCTCTGAACTTCCAACCTGACTCAATTTCTCAGCTTGAAGCAGCCGCAGCCCCCTTGGCTGCTCACCTAGAAGAGGCAGGTTCCTGCCTTGGAGCTACTGCAGCCACTTGGCATCCCTCAGAGCCCAGCTGCCGTGCGTGACCAGCATGCAGGGCTCCCTCATATGGGAATAAATTTAGCTTGACCTTTAGGAGAAAAGGGAAAAATGTCACCTTCCTAGCACAGGTGGTAGGAAGGTGGCCTCTGTGATGAAGAATAACCTCACAGTACAGCTTTTCAAGGAGGTAGAGAAAGGCTCTAAAAAAGATCTGGGAGTGAAAAATTGAGGCCACAGCAAAGCCACACAGCATAAAGTTTAACTCCTCCCCATGATGGTCCCATAAGTCCCATTTTCTTGGGATCTGATTTCTCTCCTTTCCTTCCAACCATTTTTGGAAATCTCACTGACTTAGAAAAATAGCCAGGGCCTTGTGTGTCATTAAACTGGACTTGGCAAGGAGGCTGGCAGCACTTACCAGGTGATGCCATTTTAAGGGGTGGGATCCAAAGGGATAGGTTTCTGTCCAAGCAGGTGACCAGGACAGCTTCATTGGTGGGACTTTGAGGGGATGAGGATAAGCAGGAGGGATTCAAGTGCTTTCAGTATCCTTCATCCACAAATGTGCACCATCCTTCAGAGAGAACTATGGGACCCAACCCTGGTTAGAAGCCTTGGTCCTGTTTTTAAGACAATCCCTCTAGTCTGAGAGACATAGGTTCCATTGACCTGGACAGTGCTTAGTTGATAATGACAAATGGAAAGCAATCCTCTGACCAGAAAAAAGACTGTGTAGGGTAGCTGGGTCTTGAAGCAGGTGACGTTTCAGTCAGGGCACACCACAGCTTGAGACTTTGCTGGTCCCCTTGGTGTGTCTGATGGTGTCTTGGAGTGAGAAGGAAGGCTGGGACTCCCTGGAGAGATGTTCATCTGGCCTGAGTGGACCCAGAACAGTCGCCAGCTGTCAGGTTGGAGTTTATGGGACACAGGAGCTAGAAGGTGACTTCTTCCTCCCTTCGGCCCACACAGAGCCTCCCAGGTTCACCTCTTCTATGAAACCCTCTCTGATTACTTCAGTCTCCATTGATTTGTTCCCCCCTTTGAACTCCTAGTGGAATTATTGTTCCAACACTTAATGGGATCATAGAGTTGGGTGGATGTTACTTAGAGACCATCCATTGTATTGAGGGTTGAGATGAAGGTATTTCACAGATGAGAAATGATATCACAATATTATGAGGGAAATACTATGTAATACCCCCATTTTATGGCTGGGAAAATTCCCTAACTCATTCTTAGGAAGGTTAAATAACTTGACCCAGAGTCCACAGGCAGTGAGAGTCACAGCCCCTGCTCTAAGCATGGCCATCGTATCCGCCTCCTCTTGAGCAGCATGCATAAGCCTGGTGGCTCGGCAGGGAGGGTGAAAAGTCCCACAGATTCAGAACCTTCCCTCTTTCTTTCTTTCCTTTCTTTCTCTCTTTCTCTTTCTCTCTCTCCCTCTCTCCCTTCCCTTTCCTTCCTTTCCCTTCCCTTCCCTTTCTTCCTTCCTTCCTTCCTTCCTTCCTTCCTTCCTTCCTTCCTTCCTTCCTTCCTTCTTTCCTTCCTTCCTTTCTTTTTTGAGACGGAGTTTTGCTCTTGTTGCCCAGGCTGGAGTGCCATGAAATCTTGGCTCACTGCAACCTCCACCTCCCGGGTTCAAGCACTTCTCTAGCCTCAGCCTCCCAAATAGCTAGATTACAGGCACTTGCCACCATGCCCAGCTAATTTTTTGTATTTTTAATAGAGACGGGGTTTCACCATGTTGGCCAGGCTGGTCTTGAACTCCTGACCTCAGGTGATCAACCCACCTTGGCCTCCCAAAGTGCTGGGATTACAGGTGTAAGCCACTGCACCCAGCCCAGAACCATCTTTCGTAAGACCGCTGCCCTTCTCCAATTCGTTGATTTGTTCCATCCACTTTCTCATTGGTTACACAACAGGAGGTACAGTGAAGTTCAGCATCAACTATATCGATGGGCCTCATTCCAGTCATGACTGTGACCTTGGACAGCATCATGAGCCAAGAAGACAGAACTGATTCAGCAGGGATGGGCAGAGTCCAAGAGTAATTCTCTTTTGGCTGTGATTCATTGCAGGTGGGCGGAAGAGAAAGCAGCGAGGCAGGGAGTGGTGGAAAAGTACAAGGATTCTGGAGCCAGATGCCTTGGGTTCTAAACCCAGGATTCTCTACTTACTAGCTGTCTGACCTTGGGAAAATTATATAATCTCTTTATGCTTCTATTTTCTCATTTATAACATGGGAATGATAAAAATATGTACCTCATAAGATTTTTACAAGGATAAAATGATGTTGTATTTATAAAGCTTTTAAAATCATATCTGGAATACATTAAGTGCTATACTATGTTTGTTAAATAAGGATTAACAGGAGGGCAGCAAGAGAAACTGTTAACAGAGTGAACAGACAACCTACAGAATGGGAGAAAATGTATGCATCTGATAAAGGTCTAATATCCAGAATTTATAAGCAATTTAAATCAATACGCAAAAAACAAATGATCCCATTTAAAAATGGGCAAACAACATGAACAGACACTTCTCAAAAGAAGACACACACACAGCCAACAAGCATATGAAAAAATTCTCAATATCACTAATCATTAGGGAAATGCAAATCAAAAGTACCATAAGATACCATCTCACGCCAGTCAGAATGGCTATTATTCAAAAGTCAAAAAATAACAGATGCTGGTGAGACTGTGAAGGAAAGGGAATTCCACACTGCTGGCAGAAATGTAAATTAGTTCAGTCATCATGGAAAGCAGTCTGGAGATTTTTCAAAGAACTTAAAATAGAACTACCGTTTGACCCAACAATCCCATTACTGGGTATATACCCAAAGGAATATAAATTGTTCTACCATAAAGACATATACATGTGTATTTTCATTGCAGCACTATTCAGAATAGTGAAGACATGGAATTAACCTACTTGCTCACCAGTGGTGGACTGGATAAAGAAAATGTGGTACATATACACCATGGAATACTACACAGCCATAGAAAAAAGAATAAGATCATGTTGTTTGCAGCACCATGGATGGAGCTAGAGGCCATTATCCTAAGCAAACTAAGACAGGAACCGAAAACCAAAAATCACATGTTCTCACTTACTAGCTTGTGCTTATGCCATGAGGCCATAAAAGGCAAGTGCTCAGGAAGGACAAGCTTTCCCTTGCCTGATTCACCCCTCAAGTCATATTCCAAGCACCTAGTAGGCAAGAATTGTGTTGCTTTTGAGTTTCCACCCCCATAGCGACTGACACAACTGGGGAATAGAATAGATATATAATAAATACCTGTTGAATGACTCTCCCACACATTCCTTACACTCGTCAGCCTCTGGCCTTGCTTAATCCCACATTAAGTTTTACCTAGATGGTGGCAGGTCTTCTAACTGGCCTTCTCATCTCTATCCCCTGTTGCATCTGATGCAGGCTGCACACAGCTTCTCAAATAGCCTTCCCAGGGCACATGCCACTCCAGTGCTCAGAAACCTTTGATGACTTGCCCTCATCATAAGGGTCTTGGCCTACAATTCAGGCTCTGTATAATCTGTTCTCAGGTGACAGTTCTAAAACTGTTTCCCTCTACTTTCAGTAGCTGTGCTCTCACCACTACTTCCCCACTATGGACATCTCCTACTTCTCCATGTTTGATCTGTCCCTCATCTCCATATGTTCAAATTATGCCCCCCTTCAAGATTTACTCAAATGCTCCTTGATCCCTCCAGCTAGAAGGGATTTCCCTTCCTCTGAATTCCATAGTCCTTTGTACCTACCCTGCTTATCATCATATTCTGGTCTGTCTTACAATTATTTAGGAAGACAAATTACCTTCTCTTCTGTAAGAATGCAAGCTCTTCAGGGCAAGTTGTGTGTAATCTATCTTTGTATCTACTACAGGATCTAGAAGTGTTCCTCACAAATGCTAGGCACTAAACAACTATTTTCTGGATAGATGGATGAGTGGACAGATAAGCCCGCTTGATGCTGAATAAAGTTTCCGTGGGGAATCTTTCTTCTTACTTTATCAGAAGACATTTTAGTCCCAGGATCCATATTCACTCATGAAGCAAGGGATGGAACTGGGACTCTAAAGCCCTAATTTTGCTTGACTTGACAAATGTGTTAGATGACCTTCAAATTTCAAGATGGTACCCTAGAAGGCAGAGAAGTGAAAGAGGGAAAGCCCAAGTCCAAGCCCTAAAGGAAATCCCTCTCTCCTGGTCATATTCAAATTCACTCACCAGGATGCTTATGACAATATGAATTGTCCTTTGCCATTAGAAATTAGAAAATACCACTCAAGAGGCGAAATGCCCCCCGAAATTGAAATTACTTACCAGTCACTGGAGGTGCTGAGCATAGAATTCACAGCTGAGAGGAAAAGGAGGGAAATATCATCAAGTATCAGTTATGATGTTATATAAATAAATAATCTGTCCACAAAAGAATTTTGTGAGATGGGCATTACTTTCCCCATTTTACATGAGAAAACTAAAAAAGATAAAGTAATTGCTCAAGATAACATAGCTGGAAGTGGTGAAGCCTGGATTTAAATAAACTCTGACATCCAAATCCCTGCTCTTTGCCCAAAGCAATAATGTCATACTCTTTGTTAATTCTCACTGCAGTGTCACCCAAGTTAGATGATGTGCTTCCTTATGTTTATGCCTTGGATGCTTCGTTGTTCTTGGTGGCCTCTTCTTTAACACCTCCACTGTATTAGTCACGGTAATTAACCCTAATTGCTGTAACAAATCACCCTCAGAATCTTAGTGGCATGACACAGTAAAGGCTCATTTTTCACTCATATCATAGTTGGACACAGTTGGGCAGTTCTCCTCCAAGCAGCAACGTAGGCATCCAAGCTTCTTCCAGCTGGAGATATGGCAACCTTAAACATATGGCTTCCACTGTTACCATGGAAGAGGAAGAGGGTGAGCTCAAGTGTGCTATGACTGAGTGATACAGCCTCAACCTACTGCAAGGGAGAATGGAAAATGTAATCTTCCTGTGTGTCCAGGAAAAGGAATTAGAGTTGGTAAACATTCATCAGTCCCCGATATACCTATTGTATCAACCAGAGTTCTCCCAGAAACAGAAGGCATGTCTAGCAGGGATTTTGAATTTAATGGAGGTAATATTTACAGCCATGTGAATAGGGTTAAGGTTGGAACCTATTAAAGATGTTGAGGCATCCAAGGACTAGAAAAACAGGAAGTTTATACCACTGCTAGTCTTGGGACAAGTAGAGGGAACCATGCTATCAGAGCCCAGTAAGAGCTGGAGCCATGGAAGAAGGGCCTTCTGACAGGAACAATGGCTGTAGAGGGATACACCCACTGTCAGCACTGCAACACTTAAGCAGAAAGAGAGTGGAGGAAGAAATACCCTGACCTCTGTCTCCTTCTACCTCAGTCTCCTGCCAATGCCTCCCTACGGTTAAAGCCAACTGGAAGCCTCAGAGTAAGAGAGCCTGGGTGATGCAGTCCACAATGGTCAGCCTCTGTGGCACAGAGAATAGCAGACAATGAATCTTGGGGATGCAGAGTCAAAGAATAAACAGCACACTGAACCATTCCATCTAACCTCCCCTCCCTGAGAAGCATCATTGTCCCTTGGGTCTTTCCCTGTGTGCTAAAACTGGAACTCTCTATGAGGAGAGGTCCAGGGCTGAAAGGACCCCTGTTCTGAGAGATCTTGACACACTAGGCCCTGAATCACAGCCCTCCACTCCTTTCCAGTGTCACTCCCTCTGTCCTTCTCCACCTTCAGCAACCAGCCCCTGGAACATACATCGAGTTGGTTCTGTGTTGATTGTGATTAACTGTGCAGAAACACTCACAGGAACTCAGTGCTCTTGCAGGGCCTGGAGAAGCAGCTGCAGTAATTACTGTGAATTTCTGAAATGGAGACTAATGGTGCAGGTTCACATCTAAAATGCTTTTGATCCTCTTCATCATTAAAAGGCCATTAAAGGTATAACACATATATTACCAGACATCAAATCTACATTGATGTGAAAAGAAATTAGGCCAATAATTGTTCCCAAGGCCATTATCTCCAGTGAGTAAGGGCACATGGCACCCTTTGTGGTTTTACAGAAGGGCTTTCATTGACCCTGATCGGTTTAAGCTAGACTGCATTGATTAAGTACGTACTATGTGCCAGCCTAATCAGATATCTACTTCTGTGACTACCTGATTTAAACTGTGACTTTTAAGAACTTGCCCTCTGGCTTACAGGCTGAACCTGGGGAAAAAACTCACAGACCTTGAAAGACTACAAAAGTTTGTGGCAATAGCAATGAAAGGGTCTGCATAAAATAGTGACCCCAGCAAGACAGGCAAAACCATAATGTGTAAAATGATAAAACAGGGACTGCAGAACCATCCAATAGAATGCTTTGCATGTAATAGGTATTCAATCCATATCAGTTTAATTAAGAAATTAACCAATTACTCAAAAGAGTCTTTCTTTACAGGCTTAATATAAGGATAGAAATTAAGTCATTCTTATTGGCTTAGGTCCTAACTACTTTCTCTTAACTATCACCAAAGAGATTCTCCACCCAGAAGACTTACTCTAGGGTAAGCTCTCCTCAGCTAATCCCCACATCCATATTCCTAATCATCTGTCAGCACCCAGAAGACTCATCTACCACCCCATCCGTGTCACCATTGCACCTTTGGTCTGGCTTCTCATTGTCACCACACTCCATTTGTCACCCAGGTGAGGTTAGAGGACAACAATGTGGTCCTTACGTTTCCAGGTCTTCCAAGATGGGAAAGAGGATGAGGAAAGGATTCAGACAGGAGAGGGAACTCTGGGATTCACGGGGCACTGACTTCTCCAGAGAAAAGACTGGGGGCAGAAAACAGTGCAGAAGTAAACAGTGATAGAGAAAGAGAGCCTCACAGAGGGAACATCATTAAACACAGGGCACATGGCTTATCAGCTCTTAGAGCCTTCATAAGGATATCTTTGGAACGATGGCAGACCCAGTCACTGTCAACAAAATGGGTAAAAAGAAATAGGTATGGGTTTGAGCTCAGCCTTGGTCTCCTGGAGCCCCTCAGCCTTAGAAGCTGAGGCCTAGATATGACTGGAGCCTATGGAGAGGGTGATGACTGCAGGCCCAGAAGAGACCAGGGACAGAGAAGTCATTCCTAAAGTACAGATCATCCTTGTATCTGAGGCTACTTTCACTATCAATGGGCTTAAATGTCCACTAATAGGGGGCTGGTTAAGTAAATGATGGTTCAGCTATTTATTCGAATTCTGTGTATACCGATACAGAAAGATCACCAAAAAAAGGAGTATAAAAGAAAAATACAAAGGGCACAAAAGGTAGTATAATATGTTGTACTACCATCTATGTAAAAAAGGAGTAAAAGAATACATGTTTGCTTATATAGGCACACATTTTCTCTAAAAGATATGTAAGAAGCTAATAACATTGGTTGCCTGTGGGAAAATGAAGCGAGTGGCTGGAGGTCTGAGGCAAGTGGGAGAACTTTCACTTTTATATTTTAAAAAATTTGAATGTGGCTGGGCATAGTGGCTCACGTCTGTGATCCAGGCACTTTCAGAGGCCGAGGCTGGCAGATCACGAGGTCAGGAGATCGAGACCATCCTCGCTAACACGGTGAAACCCTGTCTCTACTAAAAATACAAAAAATTAGCTGGGCGTGGTGGCACGTGCCTGTAGTCCCAGCTACTTGGGAGGCTAAGGCAGGAGAATCACTTGAACCCGGGAGGCAGAAGTGGCAGTGAGCCAAGATGGCGTCACTGCACTCCACCTGGGTGACAAGAGTGAGACTCCATCTCAAAAAAAAAAAAAAATTGAATGTGACTATTATTTATTCAAAATATAAAATGAAGTAAAATTATTTTTAAGTGACTGGGGAAAGGAACTATCATTTATTGAAAGTGTATTAGGTACCTTGCATATGTTGTCTAGTTTACTTCTCTTAATAATCTTATGAGGTGCTTTTATTTGTACATAATTTTTTTAAACTCACAAAAGTAACACATAATGCAGCAAATCACACACATTTGCAAAAAACCACTTTTAATTCCCATTACCCTCAGAAATAACTATTGTCAACATTTTGGTGTAGTCTTTTTATAGTTTTATAGTTGTTTTTATAAAAACTGAATTGCAGTGTTCACACTGTTTTTTAACTTGTTTTTCTCATTTCTCCCCATATCATGAACATCTTCCCTTGTCAACGCTATTCTTCTACAAGGTAATTTTAAGAGGGTGCGTGAATTGTTTCATATGGATGCATCACAATTTTTCAATGAACTCAGCATTTTAAAATACCGTTATGAACATTCTTTTATACATATTTTATATAGCTCTGATTCTTTTATAATCACTTTTTCCCAGAAGGATTAAATAACTGCTTAAGTTCACATGGCTAATAAGGAGTACAGCCGAGATTAGCACTTGGTATGTCTGCCCCCAAAACTGGAGTTCTTTCTACTACCCCACACTACCTGGGCCTGCTTACTAAATGGTGAGTTTTTAAGATGTGGTTGAGGGGAAATGTTCTAAGTATTGTTGCACTGCTCCTGCAGGAAGATGTTTCAAGTGAATATGACAGCTTCCTAGAGGTGGGGAAAGTAAAGCTCACTGTTACCAGAGCTGTGCAAGCCTCCCTTCTCACAGATGAGACTTCGGGGAGGTCATCTGTGCTGGGCTGTTTGTTGTTAATTTAGCATTATCATCCCCCCTCTCCTAAAATCTCTGCATTTCAGGAGAGAAGCCTGGAACTACATTTCTGAGGATCTCTCTTCCTATATGGTACTGGGTTATATTCTGCCATTGACAAGCACATATTTGAGATTTAAAGCAGAAGAGATGTCAAATTTATCTGGTGGCAACTGGGGGCAAATATATAGGCAGATGGCAGAACTGAAGTTTGCATTGATTTCTGGGTAAGATTCTGCAAATCACCTGCTTTGGTAGTTCAAGCAGCTGAGACTGAAGTGGCTTCTTTGAGATCCCAGCATGTTTCAGTTTTTTAACCTATAGCAGTGGCTTCCCTGACCTTCACTCCCCCAGCTTATCCAATGTTTGTCTAAGTCAGACTCCATATTAAATTATTTCTACTTGAAATACCAAGATGGTTTCCATCTTCTGACTATCCATTACCAAGATTTTAGATGAGAAATATGGTCTTTCTGAAAATTAGTGAAAATATTTGTTGACCCCCCAAAAATGATTTACAAGGCCAGTGTGCTGCATGGTTTCTTCATCTGTTCAGGTCACTTTTTTTCAGATATGCTGTACTTACTCAATAAACATTAAAGGAGCAGATACCATGTGTCAGGCATCTGGATAGTGCTGGGATCAGAGATACACACATAGTCTAGTAGGAAAGGCAGCCAGAACAATAAACAATACAAGTCATTGGCCAGTGTGATTAAAGCCAGTTGAGCTAAGTCTCATCTGTGCCCTATCTAAAGGGTATGGAAAATTGCTCATGTATAAGAAGAATCAATATCACAAAATAGTCATACTGCCCAAAGTAATTTACAGATTCAATGCTATTCCCATCAAACTACTATTGACATCCTTCATAAAATTAGAAAAAGCTATTTTAAATTTCATATGGAACCAGAAAAGAGCCCATAGAGCCAAGACAATCCTAAGCAAAAAGAACAAAGCTGCGGGCATCATGCTACCTGACTTCAAACTACACTATAACTACAGTAGTATTTGGCTATAGTAGCAGTAGTTTTGGCTGCAGTAAACAAAACATCATGGTGCTGGTACAAAAACAGACACATGGACCAATGGAACGGAATAGAGAACTCAGAAATAAGACCACACATCTACAACCATCTGATCTTCAATAAACCTGACGAAAACAAGCAATAGGGAAAGGATTCCCCATTTAATAACTGTTGGTGGGAGAACTGGCTAGCCATATGCAGAAAACTGAAACTGGACCCCTTCCTTACACCTTATATAAAAATTAACTCAAGATGGATTAAAGACTTAAATGTAAAACCCAAAATTATAAAAACCCTAGAAGAAAATCTAGGCAATACCATTGAGGACACAGGCACAGGCAAAGATTTCATGATGAAAACATCAAAAGCAATTGCAACAAAAGCAAAAATTGACAAATGGGATCTAATTAAACTAAAAAGCTCTGCACAGCAAAAGAAACTGTCATCAGAGCGAAGAGACAACCTACAAAGTGGGAGAAAATTTTTGCAACCTATCCATCTGACAAAGGTCTAATATCCAGAGTCTACAAGGAACTTAAACAAATTTACAAGAAAAAAACCAACCCCATTAAAAAGTGGGCTAAAGACATGAACAGATACTTCTCAAAAGGAGAGATTTATATGGCTCACAAACATATGAAAAAAAAAGCTCAACATCAGTGATCATTAGAGAAATGCAAATAAAAACCACAATGAGATACCATCTCACGCCAATCAGAATGGCAATTATTAAAAAGTCAAGAAACAACAGATGCTGGAGAGGCTGTGGAGAGATAGGAACACTTTTACACTGTTGTTGGGAATATAAATTAGTTCAACTATTGTGGAAGACAGTGTGGAGATTCCTCAGAGACCTAGAACCAGAAATACCATTTGACCCAGCAGTCCCATTACTGGGTATATACCCAAAAGAATATCAATCATTCTATTATAAAGATACATACATGCATATATTCATTGCAGCAGTATTCACAATATCAAAGACATGGAATCAACCCAAATGACCATTAGTGATAGACTAGATAAAGAAAATGTGGTACATGTACACCATGGAATACTATGCAGCCATTAAAAGAAACAAGATCATGTCCTTTGCAGGGACATGGATGGAGCTGGAAGCCATTATCCTTAGCAAACTCACACAGGAACAGAAAATCAAACACTGCATGTTCTTACTCATAAGAGCTGAACAATGAGAATACATGGACACAGGGAGGGAAACAACACACACTGGTGCCTGCTGGTAGGGGTGGTGGTGTGGGGAGAGGGAGAGTATCAGGAAAAATAGCTAATGCATGCTAGGCTTAATATTAAAGTGATGGGTTGATAGCTACAGCAAACCACTATGGCACACGTTTACCTATGCAACAAACCTGCACATCCTGCACATGCACCCTGGAACTTTAAAATAAAATAAAACAAAATAAAATAAAATAAAATAAAAGGTGTGGAAAATAAGCTTCATCTATCCAGATGTCTCTTCTCTTTGGAAGCCTCCCTATTTCCATAAGCAGAGTTAAGTGTATGCTCCATGGTGCTTCCAAGGTAACTTGTGTGTGTGTGTGTGTGTGTGTGTGTGTGTGTGTGTGCGTGTGTATATGTATGTACCTCCAGTAAAACTCTCAATTATAGTGATTTGATCTGCCCCCATAAGACTGTGATCTCCTTGAAATAAGATGTGATGTACTTACCAATCTATATGGGCTCACTTGATAAAAGGACTGCATGCTTCATCTCAAAATGGGGAATTTTGTGCCCTGCTTATATCCTAGAGTATAAATGGTATTGAGCACATTAATTTCTTTAACATTTAACCAATGAGCCCTTGCTAGAGTCATGAGGTGCCATATACTTATCTTTTGTAGAATATAACATTATGTTGATGCAATTATAATTACTTACAAATCATGCACGCTGTGAATAATGCTGCAATGATCATGAGAATGCTGATATCTCAAGATATTGATTTCATTTCCTTTGGAAATATACTTAGAAATGGGGCTGCTAGATTATATGGTGGTCCTATTTTTAATTTTTTGAGGAAACTCCATACTGTTTTCCATAATTGCTGTACCAATTTACATTCCCAGTATACAAGGGTTTCCTTTTCTCCACATCCACACCAACACTTATGGTTTACTTTTTTGATCATAGTCCCCTTAAAAGGTGTGAGATGACATCTCATTGTGGTTTTGATTTGCATTTCTCTGATGATTACTGATGTTGAGCACTTTTTCATATATCTGTTGGCCATTTGTATGTCTTCTTTGGAAAACGTCCTATGTCCATTTTTAAATCGGGCTATTTGTTTTTTGACTATTGAGTCATGAGTTTCTTACGGATTTTGGATATTAGCTCTCCGTCAGATTCATGGTTTGCAAATATTTTCTCCCACTCCATAGGTTGCCTTTTCATTTTGTTGATTGCTTCCTTTGCTGTGCAGAAATTCACAGCAGCATTATTCACAATAGCTCAGATACAGAATCAACGTAAGTGAATGGAAAAAGAAAATGTGGTATATATAAAAAATATACACACAATGGAATATTAGTCAGCCTTAAATATATACACATATAGGAGGCTGAGGCAGGAGAATGGCGTAAACCCGGGAGGCGGAGCTTGCAGTGAGCTGGGATCCGGCCACTGCGCTCCAGCCCCGGCGACAGAGCGAGACTCCGTCTCAAAAAAAAAAAAAAAAAAAAAATATATATATATATATATGCACACATATATATGACTCACCATCATCTCTTACTCAGACAATAATAACAACAGTAACAATAACACCAAACACACAAACGGCCTTTGTTATGTACTAGTCTAAGTGTTTCAACTCCTCACAACAATCCTGTGTTCTAAGTGTTTCACATTTATTAACTCAGAGAGACTGGTTATGATGTTTGCCCAAGGTGATGCTGCTAGTAGGGGCAGAGCTGAGATTTGAATCCAGGCAGTCTGGCTTCAGGGACTCTGCTCTTAATACTTGGCCCTGCATTATTTAACCACATCAATCTATTAAGGTTTTAAGGATGAAAAAAAAGACCAATTGCTCTATCAAAGCTTTTTACTTTTTTGTTGAGGGCTGCTTCCACAAGATGTTTGGGATAGCTACATGGCTTAGCCCAAATCTCTGAATTGGACCAGTGTTGGGTTCTGGGAGATCCTTAGAAGGAGGGACCACCTCCAGGGTAACTGACAACATTTCAGATAGCCTAAAATTTAAAAAATAAAAAAAAAATAAGTAAACAAAATCCAATAGCCTGGTTTTCTTAAGAATTGGCTTTGTGTTACAACTCAGAGGGAACTGTCTTGGAATACTTGTTAGAGGGGCTCCAAATTGATTTCAAAGGCTTGAGCCCACGAAGCCACGAGATTGAAATGAGAGGCTAAAGAAGGAAAAGAGGGGAGAAAGCCGATAGAAAAGAACAGTCTTGGGAGAGAACCATCAATCAGCTGGGCAGACATCGTTTTAGAGGAGCTCTTGTGGTGTCCACTGGAAAGGTAAAGTGTCTCAGTCCAGGAAGTATAAAGCATGATGGTCTTTATCCTCTTCCTGAGGATAAAGTGCCCCTGGTCCCTGAACAACCTCTGCTAGTTTGGAAGTCTCCTTGGAAGAGATGAGAGCATCAATCTTTGGGGCCCAGGGATCCTTCTTTCCCAGGTAGGCCATGAGGTGAGCTGCTGGGAGGGGGGCTTTCAGTTGTTCCCATACTCTGCCAGCTCACTTGGGCAGCTGCTCAAACAGGGGCAGCTTAAAGAGGCCTACTCTGATGTCAACTGCTCCTCACTCCAACTCCTCTTCCTTTTCAGGCCTTTCTGCCATTTCTCTTTGTTATGTCACCTGCTAGTTGTGTGAGCTTGAACAGTTACTTACACTCTCTGAGGTACAGCTTCCTCATCTATAAAATGCAGTACATTAGCATCTAGCTTATGGGATTGTTGCATGGATGAGACTAAATGTGTGTAAAGCACATAGTAGGTGCTCAGTAAGTGAAGGGTTACTATTGATGCTGCTGTTGACATTAGCCATAGGAATAAGATGGAAGGGGGTTCTGTTAGAAATAACCTGAGGATTTTCCTGGAGGTTCACAGCTCCAAGTCACAAGCAGGGCAATGTTGAGTTAAGGTTAAGTAGCAAGGGAGAAGTTCCTGGTGGTGTTTTTACTCTGCTCCCCACCTTGGTCCCTCCTTTACCATGCATATGCTGCGCACTGCCCTGTACTGCCCATCTCGCATCCTTTCCTCTCCACCCCATTTCCCTATGAAAGCAGCTTTCTCCATGAAGATGCAGATGTTACGGCCCCTTTGAGCTCAGTCTAATTGCAGAGCTCGTAAGTGCTCAGCACCGTGCTGGCAAACGAGGCAGTAGGGATGCATAATGTTTAAGCTCTGGTTATATTAATAAGAAGACATGGCCAAGTGATAAATAAGCCAACTCAGGAAGGAAAATAATATTAGAAGGCTAATATGGAAGAACAAAGATAAGACCAAGGAGAGAAGAGAGGTGGGGTGGAACAGGGAGGTGGGATGGGGCGCAGATCTTGGCTTGCTTCAGTGGGAGCCAGCGAGTGGAAAGAGCACAAGCTGAGGAGGCAGACTCAGGTTTGAATTCTGCCTGAGGCAGATGTGACCTTGTGAAAATTGTTAAACTCAGTTTCTTCATGTGTAAAAATGGGACTGACAAGAATATACCTCCACTAAACTGCTGTGAGAATTAAGTGTGATAAAGAGCCCAGCAAATGTTATTTTCTTCTGTGTGCCCTGAATTCCCATAGCCTCACAGCCAAGCCTAGGAGAGATGCCCTGGACCCAGCCCAGACTCTTCACCTCATCCTCATGATGGGGCAGAGAAAGGAAATGCGCCTTTGGGATGCAAAGCAGATAGGAAGGCCAGGAGGAAATGGTCAAGATTCTCCCAACTAAAGACAAATGCCAATGCTTCTCATTCATTCAATCAAACTGCAGTGAGCACTTATAGTATACCAGGTGCTTGGAATATAAAGATGAATAAAATATGGAACATTTCCCCAAGGAGCCAGATGTTAAGAGGGAGAGACAGATATGTAACCACAAGTGCTATGATGGGAGTAAGGGCTTAATTTATGATATCAATGTATCCTGATTTCAAAGAATCTGCTTTATTGAGCAAACTGCTAAAACGTGTGGAGGAGAATAACGAATACTGCTTGGAAGAATCAGAGGAAGGCGTTTGAACAGGATAACAACAATAATGAGGGCTAACATTTGCTAATGTTTACTGACACTAACACGCCAGGCACCAAGTAACCAAGTATTTTACATGTATTAACTTAATTAATCCTCACGACAGAAACATTATTATTCTCATTGCAAGGGTATTCATATTCATAAGAATAAGGTCACATAGTTTGAAGTGGCAGAGCCAGGATTTGAAGCCAGAGTCTGATTCTAGATCTCATATTCTTAATGTCTATGCCAAATTGCCTCTCTGCATGTTGAAGAATGAATCTTGTGGCCATTCCGAGATCTAAGGCCAATCCCATCCCCCCTTTCCAAACCTCCAGAATGATCTAGACTAATAGAGATTAGATCATTCATCCAGTCATACCATGTTCATTTAAAAATCTACTCTATGCAAGGATATGTAAGATTCAGAACTGTAGGATTTGTTGGGGAAGGAGCAACCCACAACCCCTTACTACATCCATGAGTTCTGCTTTGTTGTAATTCTCCTTGGCTCTGGAGCCGAGAAACTGGGTTGTTAGGAGTTGGAGTGTCTGCTAGGCTGGTCTTTCCTACCTCTGCTCCTTGTGGGCAGGAATGGTGGAACCTAAGAGGTTCAAGAAATAAAGGGGCTCAAAGGTTTGGCAATCCAAAGGATGTTCCAAAATAAGGGGTTTCTCTCTCTCTTTCAAGGATGGAACAATTCTCCAAATGCATTCTAATGTGAAAAAGATAAAGTGGAACTGCCATGACAGAAGTGGAGTTGGGGATGTAGAGCCCCATTCATTCAATGCTCATGTATCTTCTCCCATCTTCTCAGATGGTTCTCATAGCCTCTTCAGGGGATGCAGTTTGAAAAATTCTGCCCTAGGTAGTGCGCTGACAAAAAGCTTGATGGTGGCCCCTCCTCAGCTCTACTGGCTGTTGAAGATAGGTAGCGTCTGCAGCAGGCAAGTGAGGTCAAAAAGCAAGGGAGTAATTAATCACTGTTGTCACTTGGAGGCTTTATGAGCATTTATATGACTCTCTGCCCTAATATGTGCTCTAAGTTGCTTGAAAAAGGAGAGAAATAGGCTCTGGGTTGGGATCAGGGAGAGGGGGGTCATCAAGGGTGGGTAAGGAAGGGGGTGTAGAAGAGTGGCAGATACAGGTAGAACAGATGACAAGTATTTCCCCCTGTGGCAAATGCAGGAGAAGCCAAGGTTGAGTGGAAGAGAAATGAATCAAAGAAGAATTGGTCAGACTGGACGACGGACTCACACTTGGTTTTATCCCGGATCATATCATTGTTAAACTCTGCTCACTAGAATGCCCTTTACGGGGCAGTGGAATGGCAGACTTTGAACCTTTTCCCGTTCTGTGTACCCCTCCCTAGAATGGGAGTCCAGCACTGCTTCTGTAGGTGACATTATGTGTTCAGATATTGCTTTATGCCAGGACTCAACTCCCATGGCAAAGTCCAAAATATTGAGGAAGTATTGTGGGCTGGTGGAGGCAGAGCTTGGGAGGAAAACTTCCTGGATCCGAATCTGGACTTTGCCACTTACAGTTTTGTTTGACTTAGGCAAGTTATTTAGTCTCCCAGTTTCTTCCTCTATAAAATTAGAACAATACTAGTTTCTCCCTCATAGGGTTGTTGTGAGAATGAAATTAGTTAATACATAGACAGCACTTAAAACAGTGCCTGACATACAGTGGCTATTCAAAAGATGCTAGTTTTTTATTATCATCATCATCAGAGGTATTTAATTATAGCTCTGGATTCTCTAAAACGTCAAATAACTACTGAGAGTCTCCTCCCATGTCTGAAATAGGTAGGCTGAAAACCTGGTTTGCAAGATTATGGGCAATTCAATACTGTACTTACAACAACAACAACAACAACAACAACAAGAAAGGCTTATCTCAGTCACCTTATAGTCTATTATAGATTCATCAGTAGAAGACAGAAGATGGTTTTGCTCCATGAAATCATTCAGGAATCTAGGCTCTTTCACTGCCTGGGAGCTTGGAGCTCTTCACTGATTTCCTACATACAGACTGGAGGCAAGTGAAGAGAGAATGCTTAAGAGGATCATTCAGAATAATGGTCATACTTGGAAGAGGCTTACATCAGTTCTGTACACATTCTATTGGCCAGAACTTTAATTATGTGGCCTGACTATAAAATGCAACCCAGCTATGTGCTTAGCAAAAAGATGAGACTGTTTGGAGAGCACTAGGCCAGTGTTTGCCATATCCTTCAACATTCTGTTATACTTAATACAGATATTAATAAAAAAACTGTTTATTGTGGAAAACATTGAAAAAATACAAAACTAGAAAAAATAGTAACAAATCCCCACAACATATCACTGACTAAAAAGTTTTCATCTCATGGTCCATCTTGTTTCATCTATACTTACACTCAATTCCTCCTCCCACTCATATTACTTTGAAGCAAATCTGAGACACTGCATCTTTAAATCTGTAATTATTTCAGCACAGTACATTCTCAACCACTTACTATGTGCCTGTCACTGTGCGTGCACTAGGAATACAATAAGATAGGCTTTTTGTCTTTAAGGAGATGCAGCTGAGGAGCTTACAGACTACAGCTTATTGAGATATATCAGACTGAATCGCAATGACAATAGAAAACAGAACTCTTCTCTTAAACACACACACACACACACACACACACACACACACATCCTTGCAACAGCCAAAATGGCCATACTAATTAATAACCTTATTTTTCCTGACCTCCCTAATTCACTAATGAGCTTTCTTAAGCATCTTCACTCTTTGAGTAGCGGCTCCTGGGAGAGCCATTTTAGCTTAGGAGCTCTATATCACAGAGGATGAGCTTACCTGTCAGTAGAGGAACCTGATAATGGAGCAGCTGCTGAGAGAGGCTGAGAGGCCCTTTCTGGTCTAGTCAGCTCCTGGGGCTTCTACTAAGCGATGACCTAAGGCTTTAATTTTATCTTTTCTTGAAAGTGGGAGGGGTAAAATGGCCTCCAGGGGTTAAGAGGCAGCATCTCAATCAAAAAGAAACTGTTGACAGCTCTGCTGGCTCCAAGTTCTCTCTAATCAGAGCTCAGGACACCTTAATGGTGTCCTGCCACGTATCACCACCGGCACATCAGCCATTCAGCTAGCCAGACAAAGCAACGAAAAAAAATAACATCTGTATACTTCTTCTACTTCCTTCGGCATTCTCTACTCTGCAGAAGCCTGGAGTGAATTTCAGATGCAAGTGGACTTGGAAATTAGACAAGCCATAATTGGGTAAAACACAAGCAATACCAGACTTCATATTAAAACAATGTGCTCTCATGTACATAAATAACTCCAATGTCAAATTCAGCCACAGAATATTAACCTGCATCAGACAGTGGATTCTCTGAAGCACACACAGGGAAATTGTTTTTGCTCTGAGACGTATCTTGTTAAGCACAGAAGGTGCATAGAATCACACGTGGAGTTCCTCCTGCACTTAGGGGCTTGGAAAATGATAGCTTAAGTAGCCACTTACTATAATTTAGTGTCTCTATGTAAACACAACTGGCTGAGCTGGGAATGGACACTTTCAGGGCTCACCTTCCGATGGATGCAGGTAAGCAGAAGTCCACAGGGAGAGTGTGACCAAGCAGATGACTCCAGAGCCCAGGGGAAGTCTGCTATCAATTCAAAGAATTTTCACGTGGCCCACCTGCCCACCTAGTTCCTGTTGTGGATATGGGTAGAGTGAGATTGCTTTTGCAGAGCTGATAGCTTTTACAAAGCAATTTTATGTCTGTTATTTCTCAAAGTAACAACTAGAAGCTACCTCCATTTTAAAGGTAAGAAAAACCGAGGCCTAGGCACATTATATAGTTTGCCCAAGATATCAGCAGGTCAGTTTCAGAGCCAGAAGCAGAACTTAAGTCTAAAAAAGTACAGTGTTCTTTTTAACAGGTCACACCTACAGTGGGAAACTCCTGCATGTGGTTGCACGGGGGAGTGCAATTCATATTGTAGACAGTGATGATTTGTATATTTATTGAGCAATTTTCTGGTGGATGGCAGTAAGAGTTTTATTGAATTTGTTAAAAATCAATAGATTAAAG
Organism: Macaca nemestrina; assembly: GCF_043159975.1. Lineage (NCBI taxonomy): Eukaryota > Metazoa > Chordata > Mammalia > Primates > Cercopithecidae > Macaca > Macaca nemestrina. Next base: position 42,284,074 of record NC_092131.1, read on the forward strand.
TAACTGTCTTAGGAGCATCTTTATCCAATTTTCACAAAGGCACCATACAGATTAGCGGAGGCCCTACTATACTACTCCCACTATCAAATTTTTCTCTGATGACTGTCAGTGTTTTGTGACGTTGGGCCTTTGTGGATTATCAATTTGAATCTAAAAGACAGGACTACTTATAGCAGGGATCAGCAATCATCTTTTGTAAAAGGCCAGACAGTAAATATTTTAGGTTTTGTAGGCCATACATTTAGGCTTTGTGGTAACTACTCAAGTGCGCTGCTGTAGTCCCCAAAGTGGCCACAGTCAATATGTAAGTGAATGGGTGTGGTTATGTTTCAATAAAACTTACAAAAACAAGCAGTGGGCACAACTTCCCAATGACTGACTTATAGAACGCTGGTCATTTGAATTATCAAGAGGAGTTTCTTGAACGAGCATAGCTTGTTAGAACCTGCTGAGCTCAAAAGGTGTGAAGCCAAAACTTGAAATTAGAGCTGATTTCAAACCCCTTGTTCTTTAAACTCAACACCTGTAAGATGTTCTTATTCTTGGTGGTGTGACCCGCCACTATGTGGCAATCAATTGTGCAGTATGTTTGTGAAGAAATTCCAGTGTTTTTGAATATCACTTAAAAAATAATGGAATAGACTAGATGGGACGCATCATGGTGGGTACTCATTCACACTTCTTTTGATTTTCTGAACAGTATGGGAAAGTTCGATCTGGTCCAGAGTAGTATATTGTCTCCACTCTTTGGCCTCTTAGGAGACGCTGACACCTCAGTTCTCTTGGCTTTTATGTCCACAAATCCCTCTTCTCTTAGTTGAGACAAAGCTGTGATTCTGTGAATGAAACTTTACTAGGAAACAAAGGTGGGAAAGAAAGCAAACAACAAAAGGAGTTTCTAAATATAAACAGGTGAGTTTGAACAGCCTGTTAATTAGGTCAGGAATTAAGTTACTCTATTTTTACTGAGGTCTAGAAAAAGACATAGTCAGCTGCTCTAGCAAAATGACCCTTGTTCCTCTTGCAACCAGATCCAGCCACCCAGGTTCCTAATCCAGACAGCTGCACCCTGGCACCACATAAGACCTTGTTACAATCTCAGGCTCCACCATGACCTTCTTAGAAATTTAGGGCTGGAAGAGAACTTAGAAGTTATCTAACACTTGTTACACACTTGAGGTCCTCAAGGCCAAGTCTGAGAGGGGCCCAGCCTATGAGCTTCATAGAATATTGTTATGAATATGCTATGAATGGGCTATTCTGAGCCCAGGAAGACAGCCAGCTAAGCAGGTATTTCTAAGGAATTGGGACACGTGCCACAACTGAACTTGAAAGCATTATGCAGCTGTTACCCTCTTACCAATCCTTTCCAGAGATATAATCTTAACTTTATTTTTAAAAAATTTTTAATGGGTAATTTTCATAATGTTATTTAACTGAATGTACCAAAAAGATATTTTACATTTTTTATACTTTTATACTAACCAACCTGATGCATAATTTATATTTACAGCACATATCAATTTGCTTTAAATTAATTTTTATCTCAATAGCTTTTAGGGTACAGTGGTTTGTTACATGGATGAATTATATAGTGGTGAATTCTGAGATTTTAGTAGGCTCATCACCCAAGTAGCATACATTGTACCTAATATGTAGTTTTTCATCCCTAGCCCCCCTCCCACCCTCCTCTTTCTGAGTCTCGAAAGTCCATTATACCACTCCGTATGCCTCTCCGTATTAATCGACAACTTGAAGAATCAGGAGATTAAAGTTATTCCCCTACATTCTTTCAGTGTAGGGGAATAACTCAGCTCCCACTTTTAAGTGAGACTATATCATTTTTGGTTTTCCGCTCCTGTGTTACTTCACTTACAATAATGACCTCCAGCTCCACTGAAGTTGCTGCAAAAGACATTATTTTGTTCCTTTTAATGGCTCAGTAGTATTCATGGTATATATATACCAAAATTTCTTTATCCACTCATTAGTCAATGGGCACTTAAGTTGGTTCCACATCTTTACAATTGTCAATTGTGAACTGCTATAAATGTACGTGTGCAAGTGTGTTTTTCATATGACTTCTTTTCCTTTGGGTGGATACCCAGTAGTGGGATTGCTGGATCGAATGGTAGATCCACTTTTAGCTAGAGATATAATCTTGAACTTAGAAAAGAGCTTTCCCAATGTAGTCCAGAGGTTATAAACTAATGGGCCATGGGCCCAAAGGAGCCACAGATATTTATTTCGACCCCTTAGTATTTTATATATCTTTTAATTAGTTGCTGATACTTCAAAATCTGAAGTTTTTGCACAGAAAGATCCATCAGATTTTGCTTGTCTGGAAAAACATAAATATCTGTCCACATTATGTCCTTAGAACAACAATCAGCTGAGGCTGAGTAGAAGCTACTGCCTTGAGACATGTGAAACTGAACCAGTCAACCAAATTTGCAAACCCTGAATAAATCCAACCAATTCATTTCACTTACAAAGAAAATGAAGTTCTGAGAAAACTGGCCTGTCCCCATTTAATGACAATATCAAAATCAGAAGCCAGATACTCTGAATTTCAGTCAGTGATCTTCAATGAGAACTGTTGCTTTTCCCCCAAAGAACCTGAAATACAGGGATATTACGTGCTTGTGGGCACTATGATGAGGAAAAACAAAACTGAAAACGGGGTCTTCTGCTTCTGCACTCAGTATGTTCCATTTCCTTACTGGGCCAGAAATTCTCATGCAAATCAATAGGGAGGTAAGGCTAGCCAGGAACTCAAAGCCCAAACTTTCCAAGGCTTGTGATCCTGGAACAGCTCTTCCATGTGTCCATGAGAGAGACTGGTGCTAGGAACCAGTCAGTATAGAGGCAAATTCTTTTTGCTCCTTTCTGAGCAGTGCACTTTAAAAATTCCATAGTCTGTATCTGACATAAATTAGGGTATTGTAGCCAAGTTCCCAATTTCACCAATCCTCAAGCCACATGTATTTCTGTACAGGCCTATGGAACCTACTGCACAGTCTCCTGAGAGCATAAATGAAGTATTGGGCAATTGGCTATGGCCAAAGGGGACTTGTGTTTTTCTTCTGAGAGATTTGCTCTCACTGAGGCAGAAGAGATACTTCTAGATGCACCATTTAGACCCCAACACTTTTCCTGCTCACTGAATGTATAGTGACTGTATTCTTTCAGAACTGAATAATAAAGACAATAATCACTGTATGAAGTGGCTTTTAAAATGTGCTTTCTCTTTTAACTCTCAACTCCCTTAGAAGTTGGGGCTGTTCATCTTCTCAACTTTATGAAGAGGGAACCTAGTAAACAGGATTGGCTCTATATAGCAACAATAACAACAACCTAAAGCTTGGACAGAAAAGGAACTAGTCTCTTACTCATTTAGGTACAGTGAAACCCTGGATTAGGGCTTTCACAACAGGCATGAATTCGTTTAAGTGCCCAGCTAAGCACTAAATCAGACTTGAGTGGAAGAACTAGGAAAGCCTTGGTGAGATCTTTCGTAATTGCTTTGTCATTAATAAGCAGGATTCTGTTACCCACATTCAATGAGCCCATGCTAATAATTCCAGGCAAGTCTCTCAGAAATAGGTCTTTCAACAAGGAAAAGACCCAAATCCTAACCTCGCACTGGCCACTCAATTCAAAATCATGCAGGATTTTTTAAGTACCAGGGCTTTATGGAGAAATTACAATAGTGGTAAGAAAAATGTCAGCCTTCTCAACATGGCAACTTGTATAGAATGAATCACCTTCACGTACATGATTATTTACAAAAAAAAAAAGTGGTTCTGAAAGGCTATTCAGAAAGATGTGGTCAACAGTATTCATCAGCCCTTCACAAGTGCAGGTTTAACAGTTTGGTTACTTCATCTTCTTACATAAGGCTACTGGCTACTTGGCTATTGAGGCCAGAGTCTCGACAGGGGTTTCACAAGACTAGACCTTTCCTCTCCCTTGCTGTTTTTTCATTTTAAGTTAATGGTGGAGTAAGCACCCCCTGAACCAATATTCCAACGAATAACAACTATAAACTCAATAAAACACAAAAAATACCATGAGGGTAGGAGACTGAATACAAACAGAGGCAAGTTCTGAAAAGAGGTTAAATTTTAAAGAAGGGAATGGCACAAGGTGAGTTTCACATTGTATAGCTTTTGGGCTGAAAGAAACCTGCAGTCTTTCTGGTCTAAGAATCAGAGCAACCACAGCTGCTGGAAAGTGAGGGGAGAAATCTCAGCAGAAATGGAGCCAAAGAAAAAGCACCACAAATTCTGTGCATAAATTCTATCCATCTCTCTGGCTGAGCCCTGAACTACACATGGCATAGACTCCAGCTAAATGAATTGAGATTTTCAGCTGCTGCCCAAGACAGTTTACAATTTGAGTCCAATAAAGTTAAATGCCTGCTAACACAAGCAAAAGAAAAATATATACACACACATATGTATGTATATAGATATATCACATCACTTTTCAGAGTAATATAATAGAATCTACAACATAAACGTTTACAATGTTCAGGACACAATGTAAATCACTCAATATATGAGGGACCTCCCCCCAAAATCTGACCACTCTGTAAAGATAAACAATGGAGACCAATTCTAAAATTATCCAGATGTCAAATTTACCAGAAAATAATTTCAAAGTGTAATTTAAACACGCTTGTAGTGAATAAAAAAACTCAGTAGAGAAATACAAATAATTAAGTAGAAATTCTAGAACTAAATGATAAAATGTCAAAAATTAAGTCTTCAACTCCCTTTGGGAAATATTCCTTAATTTATTTCCTTCATATCTCTGTTCTTTGGTCCTTTCACCCCTGGAACTGGGTCAATTTAGAAGGAAAAGAGACTAACTTAATTTACCTTTGGATCTTCTATAAGGGCACAAATCAGATCCACAGTTGCTGATGTTCCGATGACAAGTGACATGCGAGTTGCAAAAAAACTCATAATCCGAATTACCTCCACTCAGTTGGAGATTGTTTCAATGACTTTTATTTGTACCAAAACTAAATGGAAAATTGCTTGCTGACACTGTAGGAAGTTAATTTCTTTTTTCTTTGGGAGGCTTGACTTGAGAAAAAGAATTTAGTTAAATTTGGTGGTGAGATTTTATATACAGTATTTTCATTTGGTGAAGATATGAAGGCCAGGACTAACAGTTTCTGCCTAGGATCCCTGATATTTAACATCAAGCCTGAAAGTCGTTCCTACAAAGATATTTTTCTTTTAGAATGTAGTAACTCCTGCCAGGCCTCTGTAGGAGGCAGGCTACATACAATAAGGAAGTGTTTTTATGAGGACAAAAGTGATGTTCAGAGACAAAACATCAAAGTCTTATTTTCTGAAGTGATTCTAACATGGAAGTATTTGGAAGAGATAATCCCAAGACTTAATCCATTGTGGGTCTCCCACTGGTCCTTCTTCTCCCTTGGTCACCAGGTTCTACATACTATGAGACATATACTTCAGAAACAGCCAGTTTCCCAGTGCCTAAGACACCTGGTACTCTCAAAAGCAGGGCATGATAGGCCAGGGCAGAAATTGGTTCCTGGATAAAACAGGACCCTACTCACAAAAAGCGATAATAAATACATTAAGAAAGACTATCAAACAAACCTGTAATCGTTTTAGAAATGGAGGTGATAGCTTCTCTGGGAGCAAGGAGTTATGATTATTTCACTCAATTAAAACAATGTCCAAAATAAGAGAATGAAAGCTCCCAAAGAGTGTTCTTAGCAATTTTGTAATGAGTACCAATGAAAACTGGTTTTAGTATTAAAATCGACCAATGTCTCTGAGTTAAGAATTAGTTACTATATCAGAAACAGGAAAAAAACAAAGTAAATAAGCTGAAAAACTAAAAAGCTCCTCTTTTTATCACAGTTCTTCCACATAAGGCTGATCATCATAACATCCAATGATACAAAATTCTAGAAACTTTACAAAATTCCTTTTTAAAATTTATTTTTTGTTATCAAAGAGTATGTCCAGAAACATTGAGTACTAAAGAATTTGTTCATGGCATTGTTTTACAAAATTTTCTAATGGAGAGTGAATATTTTATTTTCCGATGTATTCTTCACTTATTAATGATGAGGTCAATGAACTGATGCAATTATTTAAAAAAAAAAACAACCCAGATAACCTTATAAAGGAAAAAAACAAAAACAAAAACAAAAACCAAACGTCCATTCTCATTCTGAATCTGTTGACCGGAGTGAATGCAGTGGTCACAATACCACCACCAAATAAGAATCAACTTCGTCAGAGTAAGGAGCTGTTCAGGTCTTCTCAATAGTTCACATAGGTCTCTCAGATATAGGCACCATGTTTTAAGTCTCACACAAAATGTCTGTGTCACTTAAATTACACAATATGGCAGTGTTTGTCTTATGGGGACACATTGAAAGAAAGGGACAAAGTAGAAAACCTGTTTGCATGTTATATGTGAGTACATTATTGTACTGTGCATGGGTTTGAGGGCATTGCAGCCCTTGTTAAAGAGGAATTCCACCAATTGAAGCCTCTGTCAGTTCCCAGCTGCTCTTGGTGCTGAGGGTATCTACTCATATAACCTTATTTTGTTAGATCAGAGCCCTCTTCATCTACAGTTTGGCTCAAATGGTTTGAACTGAGTTTGGTTGTTTATCTCTTCCATCTGAGCTTTATTTCTCAGCCTCAGGATATGTGGGGTACTTGACCGTTTCTATCTTCTCTCGAACTTTGTAGGAGGGATATAGGCCCGTCCTTCCCAGTTTTCTGTTGACACCTTTAGAATAGCCATCCCAGTGATTTCCAGCCACACCAATGATATCACCAGGTTCCATGGGAATTTCATCTGCAGTTCGAGGTTGGTGAGCATAAATGGCAATTTGGTTGTGGGCATTCTGGCCCCCAAAATAGTAGATGTCATCTAAAGAATGGAAGTTTGCAGAGGCATCAGGATGTAGTGTTTGCATAATTTCATAAGCAACTCGACAGACCTTTGGAAAGAATTAAAAAAAAATTGTTAGTATATAAACGCTCTCCTTTCCTTCACAGCAATCTAAAAGCCGTTGGCCAAAAGGATGGGGAGTAAGAAGTTGAAAAGTAGGTGGATTCTAGCCACAAGCTTTCAGTTCATCTGCTCTCAGAAGATGGTACAAGTCATTCTTCATCTCTGTGTCTGGATCCTTTTTCAAATTAAAAAAAAAAAACCCACGAAAGATTATTACAATTAAAATCTCTCTCTCTATAGTACAAAATAATTTAAGAATATGAATTAGTTAATTTTATCAAACATTTATTAAGAGCTACACACACGTGGTCCAAGCTAGGCACTCATGATACCAAAATGAGTAAGACATAGTTTGTGCCCTTAAAGAATTTGAAGTTTAGGATTAGGATAAAAAAAAACTTAACACAAATGCTGATGGTCCCTTTCCTTCATACACTGTTAATCAATCACACATTCTCATCTGATAATTAGATAGTATTTTTAATTTTGCAGATAGGCAACTAAAACACAAGGAGATTAAGTGATTTGTGCAAATTTCAGTGACAGAATTTCAACTAGATATAGAACCAAAATAATAAAAACTTTGCTTTCAGATTTAGTACTTCAACAAAGGTTATATTGGCAATGTCATTTTACAATTGAGATCATTGGTAGAATACTGAGACTATAATAAAATAGGGATCAAAAAGATTTGGAACTTTTGAACTTCAAATTCAGCCAAAGGCTCATAAAGGGAAGCAAAATTAAGAGGGACTCAGGAAAAGAAGAAACTAAATAATTAAAGCAGCTCCAATAATAGCAAACTACAATAAAATGATAGATGCTAATATTTACTGAGATTTTGCTAACTGTCAGACATTGTTTTTAGATATTATCTAATGTAATTAGATTCCTTTCAGCATCCCCATAAAATTCTATCATTATGTTCATTTTACAGATGTCAAAGCGAAGTTAAGGCATTGCTTAAGGTTATACTGATAAGTAGTAGATTCAGGTTGGAACCCAGGTAGTCTGCATATGCCTGTAACCGCTATATGTATTTTCTCTTGTAAATCTTATTCTCCATGTTCATATTGTAACAGCAGAAAGATATAGCATAAGACCAAAGACAGCCTTGGGTAAACCTGACAGTCTTTTCAGGGTGTCTTCACCCACTCTTCAGTCATCTCTAGCCAGGAATGCAGGACCTTGTGTTACTCTTAGGATGACCACAACCTCTACTGTGACAATGAGCCGTGATGTGTTTCCTCCTCTCCACTCTTAAATGTCTTACTCTCATAAAAACAGTATCGCAACCCGTCCCACACCCTTAGAGACCTGTTTCTTCTGGGGATAATCCTAATAATTAGTGTATGTTTTGCTATCAAGAGTTGTTCATGTGTTAACCTTGATGGATAACGCAACTGTTTTATTAAAACAAAAAAATAACTATTATAATAATAGCAGAGATTTCAGACACTGAGGTGGCCCATTATAAAAATGACAAATGTGACTGTAGGCCTCTGCAAGCATACCAGTGCCACACAGGTGTGGCCCTTTATTTTTCTCGTAAGAACGACTGCTAAGGATAGCAGCTGAGCTTAACGAGCACTAATTATGTCCCAGGCAGTGTTATAATAGTGTGCTCTTCCCTCACCTTGTCTCAACTCATTTAACTATTACGACAAACCTGTGAAGTACTATTATTATTCATATTTTACAGATGAAGAAGCTAAGCCACAGAAAGATTAAATTTCAAAAAATAAAAATAAAAATCCAAAAGGAACTAGTTAATGGCAGAGCCGCAATTAGAACTCTTTCAGGCTCTTGAGTATATATTCCCTTAGGATAAACACCTAGAACAATGCCTGCCACATAGTAGGTGCTCAATGAGTATGTTGAATGAATATTGCTCCAGGCATAATACCAGCCCAGTAATGGAGACGTAAGTCCCTGGGTGATATTTAACCCTTAAGATCCATATATAACATTAAGAGGAAGTAATTTTAAAACTGTCTATATCAACCATAGGGCAATTTACTGCAAAAGGCTAAAAAGATTACTATAGTGTTAATGTTTGCATTTAGTCACTCTATGCTTCTTCTCTTCTTTCCTTACCTACCACGTGGTTTACAAGTTCAAATCACATGGTAGGTAAATGAAGGCTTGTAGCTGATGTCCATACTCAGGTTTGATGCTTGACAGGTGGCATGACTGACAGCAGTCTATGGTTTGCAAAGCAGAGGCTGGCTACATGTAGTATGTTTAACTTTATTCTGTGTTGACATGGCACTGCATCATTTTTAGTACATCGTAAAGCACAGAGTAATGGGTAACAGCAAAAATCCTGCCAAAGGATAAAACAGATATGACTGTATTAAAAAAAAAATTTAAAAAGAGGGAGGAATCCATTAGTCTGAATTTCATCCCTTAGAAGTAGCCTGAGTTTACATAAGCCTCCAAAGCTTTCTCAGAGTAGATGCGATCTTATTTTTGTCAAAACAGGTAAGGGCAGGAGGATCTCCTAGTGTGAGAAGTTGGAAGAGGCTGAGAGATCTGTGCACTTTTCCTGTAAACCACTTTGTTTTACTACAGAATAAGAGAATAAGAACCAGGTCTTTTCTTTGTTGTGAAAAATGCCAGAAGGATTAATGCAGTAACAGCTGCACTGTACAGCACTCGGCATTGTAAGCTAGATAGAGCCCCTGTGGATGCAAATACTTTTCTTGTCTTCTGCTCTAGGAAGTAGTCACAGAGTTCACACCTTGGGATTTCACACTGTGCTTTCCTCCATGGTACTCTCAACAGGTATCCACTGTTATTTCATGAGCCACATCTCAATGGAAATTCCAATCCTGAGCCTTCTGTCTGGAATAGTTAACGTAGTTTTCGGTTTTGCCCTCTGGGCTTCCAAAACCTGATTCAAAGTATAACAAGAGGAGTAGAGTTGCATGCGGACTTGGAATGAGACCAGAGAGGCTCATAAGAGTACTGTAATAATTGCCATAAAGGGAGGTGTCATGGGGGAAAAAAGTGATTTTGTATTATGATGACTTTCAATGGCTGAAACTACTGAGTAATGTTCACTGCTCTTTAAACAATGTCTTTAACAATGTTAGTCTTTAAAGTGAGCACCTGCAACCATTTTTGTAAGTCAGATTTCAGAATAAAAATTGATCCCAGAACCTGATAAGCAATATTTTCAGAAAACCTTTCTGATACTGTGCCTATCTACAGCTGGGCTGTCAACTGCTGTTATTCTCGAACTAAAAATTCTTTGCTTCAGATTTCAGATTCAAATAAGAAAATAAGTGACAAATGACATGCTTTGCACATAGGCGATTTCCAGTAACACAGAATAGGATTAATGTATTTGGTAGAATGTTTTAGAATATGGTTGCATAGCTTTCAAAATTCACTTGATGCACTTGAAAAAATGCTAATATTGCCTCCAATTTTCATATTAAATCCTGAGGACTGTGCTATTCAATTTATGAGGCTTTTAGGACAAACTTGGCTTTGAGAAACAGATCTGATGAAGGAATTCAGAAAGCTAAGAGCAATAATCGTAACAAAATTAGAGAGCAGAGCCACAGTGTTGGCTTTTAAAAACTTTTCATTGAAGAAGAGAGAATTCCCCTACCTCACTTAAGGACATAAAAGAAAGATTAGAAGCCTGAGACTGAGGGAGATGGGTATAAAAACTTCCGAGAAATCTCAATTAAGGTGCCATGACAGTTTTGCCTGCAGTTTTCCAAACACGTAGCCTTGCATTTTTCCTTCTAGTATGGCATTTCATTCCTGCGGTATTGTCTACAATAGCTCATGGTCAACAGGTCAACTCTTTCCCACTACTGTTATACGGTATTCCTCAAAGGATAGTGTATAGGAGACAGAAAGTTTACATGAGTAAAACTTAAAGACTGTCAAAGAATTATGAAGGAGATATTAAACTTGTATCACTTCCTAACATATCTTGGCACATGAAATAATCATCAAAGAAAGTTGAGAGTTGGTTATCCATGTTTTTATTCTGGGCTGAACATATTCTCAATGTTTATCTTTTGTCACTCTTCTGGATGTATGGCTTTAGTCTTCCTCCATTTTCCAGAATGCTTATGACATATGTAGGAAAGTCTAAAAATTAATTTCACTAAGGTCAACACACACACATTTACTTGAAATACTAGGTCTTCATTCACCTTTTGGGAATGAAGAACTTTTGTTTCTGAAAAATCACATCATATGGCAATATTCTCTTTCAATAAGCTAAACAAAATGAAGTTGAGGTGGTACACTGGCCCAGAGAAATGTACATGCTGAATGTTAACAGTTCCTCTTCTTTACGGACCCTAAGCATTGCCCATGACCACAAGTAGAGCTAATGGAGTCCTTGAAGAGCTCGTTTCATGCTCCTTCTAAAATGTGAGAGCATTTGAAATGAAAGCCATGTGAAATGAAGAAAGCCATGTCTGAAATGAAGCCATGTGAAAAAGAGCTGCAAAATAAATACTATAGAGTCTAACGGGCAGAGATATTCCTATAAGTATTCATATATATAATAATAGCAGCTAATGTGTTTAATACTGTATTGCTAGGTACTATTCACAGTGCTTTACTTTTTATAACTTTTTATAACTCCTTAATCCTCACAAAAACTCTATACTATAGGTACTATTATTTTTTCACATGTAGAAAAATAAACCAGTTAAGAGATAGGCTAAGTAATTTGTTCAAGGACACACAGCCACTAATTGGTCAAAGTTGGACTCAAATACAGATATCCCGACTCTATACCACAGGTTGTCTCTTTCTTGATCTGTGATCAGTGGTCAATGGTTTGGCATTTTATCCCATCAGTGACTTTTTCTCACCCTCTATTGGCAATGACGACAAGATATTTCTCGGGCATTTTCAAACAATTCCAATTTTGGTTTTGGTAAGGGAATCTATATAATAATCCTGCAAACAATTTCATTCACACTACAAAAACATTAAACTTTACTAAATACTTCTTTACTAAAAATATCTGAAAAAAATTCTGAGGTAAGCCCAAAGATTTATCACTGAATATGGAATTATTCTACAATTTCAAATGCTACAGTGGTTAGTCATCAAATAAGGTACATGATAAGGAGGTAATCACATTAGGCAAACTGCTACTCACTATAAAAATGGAAGGTATTTTTACTGTTAAACTTTTATTGTGAACCCTAACATAAAATATTTTGAGTTATTCAAGTCTATTTTGGGTTATGAAATATTATTTTAATTTTGCTTAGGTTCAAATGAGTGAAATTATTTTGGGCAAACTTTGACTGCCAAGAGTTTTTAGGAACAACATGATATATAAGTATGAGCCTTATTCCTTTGGATACAGAAAGTCTTCTCAGCACCACTCCTACTTCATATGAATTGCTTCTCTGGACCCAAGGTCTGAATACACTGAGGTCGACATTATGCATAAAACCAAACAAAGTAATAGAACAATATTCTCCTCAAGCCTAGACAGAATTCTACCATCATGAAGTGACAGAGATCCTGATTTCTAGGTCAAAACTGGAGTTATGAGGATCCAAAATTCTAAAGTACAGCTTCAAAAAGGAAAAAAAAGAGTAAAGAAAAAAATTCTATTCCAGAATAAGCCTAATGGTATTACTAAGGAGGGTTGGAAGAAGAAAAGCAAAACATAAGTACAACCCTGTAAGTCTCAGTGCCTGCCTACATGTGAGATTGGTAAACATTTAGACATGTGTAAATTTATTTAATTTTAGAATCTTGTGACTAGAACAGTGACTCTCAACCAGGGCAATTTTGCTCCACAGGGGACATCTGGCAATGTCTGGAGACATTTTTGGTTGTCATAATTTGAAGGGAGGGTCTTACTGGCCAGGGAGGCTGCTAAATCTCCTACAATGCACAATATGGCTCCTCACAACAAAGAATTATCGGGTCTAAAATAGTGCCTTGGTTGAGAAACCTGGACTAGAGGAGTTGACTTCAGGCAGGCCTAAAATCCAGGCCTACAGAGAAGGTGGCATACCTGGGGAAGTGACTCTTGATTCACTCATTCTAACAATAAGCATCAAGAATGTTTGGAGGTTGTTACCAGTTACATGTACCTGTTGATCAGGCAGATGCATAGTCAAGACTCTCAAAAACAGTTGGAAGGAATCAAGAAGTTATAAACCTTGCACCTTTCTTGCAATAAGAATGGAAATGAGAGTTTCTTAAAAGATAGGATCCGCACCCCAATTAGGGAGAAACATCAATAGTGGATGCCTTCATGGGAACTTGAAGACATTTTCCCTTCTGATTAAGATTGCTGCTGTGTGTTCTGTGCAGCTATCTTTGGGTAGTAAGTTGTGTTCTTATTCCATATTAAAGGAATCTGTAACCTTTGCCTGGCTAGGTATCTTTCCAAAAATCGTATCGCCATCCCATGACAATGTATATTGTCATGTAATAAGAAAGTATCCATTTCCTTTTACTCTCCGAAGTATACTCTCGTAAAAATGATGTGGCTTTCCTTTTTTCACATTTTCTTTTCTCTGCCTCTTCTCGACATTTAAGCATACACTTATACCAATTTGTATGTTCTGTTAATTATTCTCTAGTTATTTCATGTGTGTATTTTGCTTATTAGATTCTGGACCAGGGCAAGAACTGTATCTTCAATCTCCTTTGAAATCTCCTCTGCACCTAGTATAATTTTGAGTGTATTTAACAGCTGGTTGAATGAACTAACCAATAATATGTGCATAAATGAGAGAACAGAATAAAATCCACTATAAATATTGTTATTCTGATATTCCACAGGGCATATAAAGCTGGTTGGACCCTCATAAAAACACATACACCACACCCATAAAATATAATCATCTGCAACAATTAAATTCAAACAATGATTGTGATATTGTGTTTCTTAAATTTAACATACAGTTTCTCACTTGGTAGAAATGTAGTAGAACTTGAAAGGGAATTACATTTACTCTCTTTTCTATAAAGCAATCAACTGAGGCAAAATTTAGGACATTTAAGCCTCTCAGTATCAGTGCACTAATGTGTAGAAATGGATGGATTCTGGTTACATATTGACTATATGTAAAATTAGAAAGTATTAAGTAAGTTTAATTACTTGTTGTTTCTATTAAATGCTGTGAACAAGCCAAGTACTTTAAACAACTCCAGTAACTAGCTTCAGTGGAGATGTAGTCAGCCATTACTTGCAAACAACTAAATATTCAGTGCACGTGAATGGGTATTTTATGGGATCTTTCATTCTTCCACAAAAGGGATCATTACTGAGTATCAGAAAAATTGCACCTGAGTCACAATAATAAACATTAACAATACACAGACACACAAATAGTTTTTCTAACTCCTATACAACCAAAAAGTATTGGTTATTTTAAAATGCCCTACTGACACTTACCTGGGATGAAAAAGTACACACTAGGAAGTCTGCCTGAGAGAGAAAATGTATATCCAGGATTACTCCACGAAGTGAATTTTCTGTGTATCGGTTGTGCAGTCCAGCTGACCAGGAAATAGAGTTATCACTAATAAATTCATAATTGGGGTACCTGAAAAAATAAATTAATTTATAGATGGTCATAGATACCACAGTATCCTATCAGAAGGTAGACTTGCTGCTTGGACTAAGAGCTTTCTAACAGAAAGGAGACCTTTAATTATGGCATTTAACAGTATAGTTGATGAGACATCTTTGAAGTCCATCCGTGGGGCAGAAACCATTCTGGAATGCCCTGTATATTAAACTTTATTGGCATATCATATAAAACACATACACACATCAAAATGTCCTTTATCAACTCATGAAATAGTCGAAAATTGAAATCTCCTTTTTCTTTTTGTAATGAGTGACTTTTAAGAGTTTATTCAAACTTCTTTCATATTTGGTCACTGGGCTTTTCCTTTAGAATATAAATGTTGTGATAAAACCTCATTAAAATTTTTAATTTAGAATTTTTGATCGTTCAGATTTGGATTAGACTTTGTAAATGTCTTCTTCATTGACATTACAAGCTAATAATAAAAAGAAGAGACGAATATTTTAAAAATTTGTGAGAACTAACGGTCTCCCTTAACCTGCATCCTTCTTGAAGAATCATCTACTCTTACCTAATGACAGTAATAGCCCATTCTAATATTTATGGAAGCAAATTCCATAGATGCCCACCAAGTCATATTTTGGTAGTCTTGCTAGAGATAGAGTGTGTGTTTAAAAGTATTCATACAGGATGTCTTTTGAAGAGAATCTGGAATATAATAGAGGAGGAATAAATATTTTCTGGAGGAATAATAGTTCCTATATAGAAACCCTGAAGCATCAGGAGTCAGTTTACATGTTTGTCTTTCAAACAGTATTCCAAAAAAGGTTAGGACCATGAGTTTTTTTTTTCTCTGCATCACAGCATCTAGCACTCCACACAATGCTGTGTGAATAAATACAGGAACAAGTGAGTGCTACCTATGCCTGGGACTTTCCCTAATCCCCTAAGAGCTGTTTCAGTTTCTCTTCATTTCATGGCCACCAAGGAGCTTTCCCTCATTGCCTCTGTAATAATGATTGTAAAGGCAAAGTCTCTGAGCACTGTTTCAGACTGCTATTCAGTGTTCAAATCCATTTGGCCTCATTATTTTTGACAGTTTGCCCTCTTCAGCTCAAAATCAAGGAGATGAAGAAAATGTCACATTTGTTCTGAAAAGAAAACAACCAGAAATAGTTTTAATGTGATTCTTGTGAAGCTGCATACCCAGGCATGGAGCAGAAACAACAACAAAGAAATATGAAATGCTAGAGGGAGAAAGAAAGGGGGGAACTGATAAAACCAGTACCGGTTTTATCCTTGAATAAAGACTAACTTTGTCAGCATGGTTTGGATGTTCAGTGAAACAAAGGAGTGATCAATTTACCAAGAAGTAACACTAACATTAATGGTCTTCCTAACTAAAAGAGCCCTCTCTGGAACCAAATCAAAAGGGTACCTACGGCTGGGTGTGGTGGCTCATCCCAGAACTTTGGGAGGCTGAGGCAGGCAGACTGCTTGAGCTCAGGAGTTTGAGACCAGCCTGGGCAACACTGTGAAACCCCATCACTATTAAAATAAAAAAATTAAAAAAAAAAAAAAAAAAGGTACCTAAGCTCCTCAGGCCCATCTCTACATGCAAAAGAATTCTCAGGCCTATCTCTATGGCTTCATAAATGATACCTAAGTGTAAAACAAAACAAAACACACACAAACAAAACAGTAAATAATGCAAGAAGGAAACTTTACACCTTTCATAATGAGCATGAAACTTTCTGCACAAACATGCTTCTTATCTTTTGCCCTCAAGTATGTCAGTGGAGGAATTCTTCTACCCTGAGGTTTCAGATTCTAGGAATTTTTTTTTCTTTTTCTACTGTATAAAAATTTATTTTTATATCATCCACGAAGGACTAGCTTCCAGTTATAAACTAATATCTGGTGTTGTTTTCTGAAGTCCTTCCCTTGACTGAGGAAGATACTTCTCTTTATGACTTCACC
This sequence comes from Macaca nemestrina, assembly GCF_043159975.1. Taxonomy (NCBI): domain Eukaryota; kingdom Metazoa; phylum Chordata; class Mammalia; order Primates; family Cercopithecidae; genus Macaca; species Macaca nemestrina. Next base: position 42,300,630 of record NC_092131.1, read on the forward strand.
GTACCTGGTACGTAAACTCCTTCAGGAGACTTATCTAACTATACTGTAATTATGTGTTACATGTATACTGTCTACCTGTTGGTTACTCCCTGAGATAAGGAGCCACACATTATATTTTGACTTTGTATTCCTAGTGCTCTGTGCTGTGTCCAGCATATTATAGGAGTTCAACAAAATAGTGAACAAATATACCACTCATTGCTGATTCTTCATTTCACAGGGCAACCAAATACTTTACAAAAAACTTTTAACAAATGACAAGAACATTTCAATGTATCTACTTTTAGAAAGAACTCATCCAGCATTTTAAAAATAAAGAATAAACTCAATTTGTAAATATTTAACCTGGGAGACTTTTAAAGGCTTGTTTTTCTTCCTGGTTTAACCCCATCCCTAATCTCCACAATCCTTAGAATGCAATATTGGGTAGCCAACTTTAATAGTTCTTATTTCTTTGACTGTCAATGATTCTGTGATTCAAACACCGTAATACTGAACTACTTAAGAGATTGCCACAATAGCAATGGCTGCCACAGTCACTGGGATGCTGGTGGTAAAATCTTGTGGATGAACTCAATTTTTTTTTTTGAGATGGAGTCTCACTCTGTTGCCCAGACTGGAGTACAGTGGCACTATCTTGGCTCACTGCAACCTCTGCCTCCCGGGTTCACACCATTCTCCTGCCTCAGCCTCCTGAGTAGCTGGGACCACAGGCGCCCACCACCATGCCTGGCTAATTTTTTGTATTTTTAGTAGAGTTGGGGTTTTACCGTGTTAGCCAGGATGGTCTCGACCTCCTGACCTAGTGATCCGCCCACCTCAGCCTCCCAAAGTGCTGGGATTACAGGCATGAGCCACTGCGCCCGGCCAAACTCAATCTTAACATGGAGAAATCTGAAGTGTAATACCAAGCCACAAAGCATTAACTAAGCATCTTCACACAGAAGCTATATGCATAAAGCTAATTTTAACCCCTTTTCAAAGAATAAGCAACATAGAAAATGTATTCTCCTCTGACTGTGTGAACACTATACATCATTTAAGTTTAATTTTTCATCTCTTCACCCTCTTAAAGCAGAAAAGTCTTACAATGATTACCTAGCACACTATATACTTTGTTAATAGATTAATTCATGCTTTTGGTCTCCTAAAACAATGGCAGAAGTTTTATGATTTGCTTAGGTATCAAAACCAATCCTGAGTGGTTTAAAGTAGAATTAAATCAGAGTAGAAAAACATTTAAGTAAAAGAGTAAATAAAAAAACCCCATCATTTAAATCCCCAAGAAATGACTCAAGTCAAAAATAAAAATAAAAGGATTTACAAAGAGAAAAAAATTATGCATAAAAGGCTACTACTATATTTATAACAGAATATGGAGAAAATTGCTGCCTGGACCACCACTGGGAGGGGAGTTACAGCTGTTGGCTACAAGGAGGAAATTCTGGTTTTACTACTCGTGCAGTTCAAGTAGATACTGCCAACTGTACTATAAGGGTTGTTTGGTATAAAACTGTCATGCTGTGCTATGGATCAAAGCTGTAAAATGTTTATATCTAGTTGAGTGTGGTGGCATGTGCCTGTAGTCCCAGCTACTTAGGTGGCTGAGGTGGGAGGATCATTGAGCCCAGGAGGTCAAGGCTGCAGTGAGCTGAGATTGCGCTACTGCACTTCAACCTGGACCCTGTATTTAAAAAAAAAAAAAAATGTTTATACCCTTGCATCTAAATACTTCCAAGTCCAGAAATCTAAGGAAATAATGTGGATAATTTTAGGCATATGTCATAGCATTACTTGTAAGAATGAAACATTGGAAATAACCTGACTGCCGAATATTCGGAGAATGGTTGGTCAAAAAGCAATGACATATCCGTACAATGTATATGTATGTAGTCATTAAAAAAGATGTGGCTGGGCACAGTGGCTCATGCCTATAATCCCAGCATTTTGGGAGGCCGAGGTGGGCGAATCACCTGAGGTTGGGAGTTCGAGACCAGCCTGACCAACATGGAGAAACCCCGTCTCTACTAAAAATACAAAATTAGCCAGGAGTGGTGCCACATGCCTGTAATCCCAGCTACTAAAGAGGCTGAGGCAGGAGAATCGCTTGAACCTGGAGGGCAGAGATTTCAGTGAGCCGATATCACGCCATGGCACTCCAGCCTGGACAACAAGAGTGAAACTCTGTCTCAAAAAAAAAAAGATGTTTAGGCTGGGCATGGTGGCTCACGTCAGTAATCCCAGCACTTTGGAGGACAAGGTGGGAGGACTGCTTGAGCCCAGGAGGTCGAGACCAGCCTCAGCAACATGCGATCCTGTCTCTACCCACAAAAAATTAGCTGGGCGTGATGACACATGCCAATGGTTCCAGCTACTCAGGAAGCTGAGGAAGGAGGATCTCTTGAGCCCAGGAGGTTGAGGCTGCAGTGAGCCACGCTTGCACCAATGCACTCCAGCCTGGGTGACAAAGCAAAAAAAACTAAACAAACAAAAAAGATGTTTACAATGACTGTTTTAGCAACCTGGCAGAATGGATCTATTGCTGTATTAAGTGAAAAGGGTTTATATTATAAAGAATTCAATTAACTACAGTAATGCTCCAGTTAACAACGAGGATATGTTCTGAGGAATACATCATTAGGCAATGTTATCACCACGCGAACATCATAGAGTGTATTTACAAAAACCTGGATGGCACAGCCAACTATACCACACCTAAGCTATACATATATACCCACCTAGAATATATGGAATGCTTATTGCTCCCAAGCTACAAACCTGTACAGCATGTTATTATATTGAATACTGAGGGTAGCTGTAACACAATGGTAACTATTTGTGTATCTAAACATAGAAAAGGTACAGTAAAAGTACAGTTTTATAATCTGTGGGACCACCATCACACAGGTGCTTCAACACTGACTGAAATGTGGTACATGACTGTATTAAAAAATGAGACTACATAAATGGGATTGAGGATAATACTTTTTCCTTGCTTTGGTAATGATATGGTTTGGCTGGGTCCCCAAACCTTGCCTGTGCTGTTCTCATGATAGTGAATAAGTCTTACGAGATTCGATGGTTTTAAAAAAGGGAGTTTCCCTGAACAAGCTCTCTTCTCTTGTCTGCCACCACATAAGTCATGCCTTTCACCTTCCATCACGATTGTGAGGCCTCCCCAGCTCTGCGGAACTGTAAGTCCATTAAACCTCTTTCTTTTGTAAATTGCCCAGTCTCGAGTATGTCTTAATTAGCAGTGTGAAAATGGACTAATAGGGTAAATTGGTACAAGAATTGGAGTGCTGCTGAAAAGATAACTGAAAATGTGGAAGTGACTTTGGAATTGGGTAACAGGCAGAGGGTGGAACAGTTTGGAGGGCTCAGAAGAAGACAGGAAAATGTGGGAAAGTTTGGAACTTCCTAGTGACTTGTTGAATGGCTTTGCCCAAAATGCTGATAGTGATATGGACAATAAAGTCCAGCTGAGGTGGTCTCAGATGGAGATGAGGAACTGGAACAAAGGTGACTCTTGTTATGTTTTAGCAAAAAGACTGGCAGCATTTTGTCCCTGCCCTAGAGATCTGTGGAACTTTGAACTTGACAGAGATGATTTAGGGTATCTGGATTATAGGTATCTAAGCAGCAAAGATTTCAAGAGGTGACCTGGGTACTGTTAAAGGCATTCAGTTTTATAAGGGGAGCAGAGCATAAAAGTTTGGAAAATTTGCAGCCTGACAATGTGACAGAAAAGAAAATCCCATTTTCTAAGGAGAAATTCAAGCCAGCTGCAGAAACTTGCACAAGTCATGAGGAGCCGAGTGTTAATCACCAATACAACGGGAAAAATGTCTCCAGGACATGTCAGAGACCTTTGCAGCAGTCCCTCACATCAGATGCCCAGATGTTTAGGAGGAAAAAATGATTCTGTGGGCTGGGCCCAGGGTCCCTCTGCTGTGTTCAGTCTAGGGACCTGGTACCCTGCGTCCCAGCTGCTTCTGTCATGATAAAAAGGGACTAAAGTACAGCTCAGGATATTGCTTCAGAGGGTGGAAGCCCCAAGCCTTGGCAGCTTCCATGTGGTGTTGGGCCTGTGGGTGTACAGGAGTCAGGAACTGAGGTTTGGGAATCTCTGCCTGGATTTCAGAGGATGCATAAAAACACCTGGATGCCCACACAGAAGTTTGCTGCAGGAATGGGGCTCTCATGGAGAACCTCTGCGAGGGCAGTGCAGAAGTGAAATGTGGGGTCAAAGCCTCCACACAGAGTCCCCACTGGGGCACCACCTAGTGGAGCTGTTAGAAGAGGGCCACCGTCCTCCAGACCCCAGAATGGTAGATCCACCAACAGCTTGCACCATGCACCTGGAAAAGCCGCAGACACTTAGTGACAGCCCATGAAAGCAGCGGGGAGGGGGGTTATACACTGCAAAGCCATAGGGGTGGAGTTGCCCAAGGCCAAGGGAGCACACCTCTTGCATCAGTGTGACCTGTATGTGAGACATAGAGTCAAAGGAGATCATTTTGCAGCTTTAAGATTTGACTGCCCCACTGGATTTCGGAATTGCATGGGGCCCATAGCCTCTTTGTTTTGGCCAATTTCTCTCTTTTGGAATGGGTGTATTTATCCAATGCCTGTATCCCCACTGTATACAGGAAGTAACTAACTTGCTTTTGATTTTATAGGCTCATAGGTGGAAGGGACTTGCCTTGTCTTGAATGAGACTTTGGACTGTGGACTTTTGAGTTAATGCTTAAATGAGTTAAGACTTTGGGGGACTGTTGTAAAAAGTATGACTGGTTTTGAAATGTGAGGACATGAGATTTGGGAGTGGCCAGGGGTAGAATGATATGGTTTGGCTGTGTCTCCACCCAAATCTCATCTTGAGTTCTCAGGTGTTGTGGGAGGGACCCAGTGGGAGGTAACTGAATCATGGGGGCAAACCTTTCCCCTGGTGTTCTCGTGATAGTGAATAGTCTCACAAGATCTAATGGTTTTAAAAATGGGAGTTTCCCTGCATAAGCTCTCTTCTCTTGTCTGCTGCCATGTAAGACATGCCTTTCACCTTCTACCATGATTGTGAGTGTCCCCCTGCCCCACCAGAGATGTGGAACTCTAAGTCCATTAAACCTCTTCCTTTTGTAAATTGCCCATTCTGGGGCATGTCTTTATCAGCAGCATGAAAATGAATAGGGTATTTACCAACTTGCATATTTTTAAGTGAGCATGAATTAACTTGCTCACCAAGAAAACATGAAAAAAAGCTTGTGATGCATTCAAGAACAAGTGAAAGAGCAGACAAAATTAGTATCTTTTTCTTCGACCAAGCTACAAATTCAGTTTGGTGTTTTAAATTGAAGAAACATGGCAAACCATACTTTTTTTTAAATTGTGTTTTGTGCCCAAATGTTCATTTAATCCCTCTTACATTAACTCATTCGTATGCCTGGCTGATTATTTGCCCTTTGTTTACATATATACATATCTCAGTGTGTGTGTGTGTGTGCGCGCGTGCACGCATGCACGCATGTGTATGGTAGTTGTGTATACGTGCTCAAGAGAGGGAGCCTTGAACAAAAAAGGCAATTTGCTTCAGGTTCATTTGGATTCTTCAGAGGTAGAAAAAGGATTTAAATTATTATCTAATGACTTAGATTAATACCTGCATTACAGTCCTCATTCTAAATTTATTTATTTTCCTCACTCCCATTTGAAACATGGGGGACAATAAATACATTAATTAAATAGCCAAAAAGCTTAAATGATTAATTGTTAATGTTTCCAAACTGATGGGATTGAAATCAACACTATTTAATATTTACTGGGCATTTAACTACAGCTAGGTATTATATCCAAAGTACTTATAATCTAATGAAGGAGACAGAAGTAAGCAAGTGCTAAACACTACAACAGAGGACTGCACAGAGTGGGGGACACAGGCCAGTCAAGGGTTCAGGGATGACTTCTGGAGGAGATAGTATTGGAGCAGAACTAAGACTAGAATTTTCTTCTCCTTAATTTCCTACTTTCACATACATTTAATACATCCTTCATTTATTGATAGTAAATAAAGACCAACTCCAGGTTTACCCAGATCCTATAAGAAGTATCCAATTAGGATTTGTGCTTTATCTGTGTGTTTTCAGAATTACCCCATGTTAACCCTGTAATAGTGTTACTCACACTGTAGGGTAATTGCTTATTCCCCTATTAGATTTGGGAATTCCTTGACAGCAGGGAGTATCTTGTTTATCATGAAATCCCCAGCACCCAGCACAGTGCCTGAAACACAGGCAAGCTCAAAAAATAATTGTTACTGTTCCATACATACTAGTAGTCTTTATTCCTCAACTTACAAAACTTACTTTTTGATTCCTTACCTTTCTTTAGTATAACTTTCAAATTCCAGAAATTATTATGAGACAAAACTCTACATACGTGTTCAGTTGCCTGTAATTGTTAATAAAGACAGTGAAATCAAAACGGTAAGCACCTGGTTTTATTGCTAACAGTCTGTATAGCTGGCTAGTGTTACTGACTGAATGTTTACATTTGCATAAATTCCTATGTTGAATCCCTAACTCCAATGTGATGGTGTTTGGAAATAGGACCATTGAGAAATAATTAGGCTTAGATGAGGTCATGAGAGTGGGGCCCTCATGAGATTAGTGTCCTTATACGTAGAGACATCAGAACACTTCCTCTCCTGGTCACAGAGCACAGACTGAAATAGTGGCTGCTTACAAGCCAAGAGAAAATGAAATCTACCTTGCCAGCATCTTGATCTTGAACTTCCCAGCCCCAGAACAGGGAGAAATAAATTTCTGTAATTTAAGCCACTCAGTCTATGTTATTTGTTATGATAGCTCCAACAGACTAATGAAGATTTTAGTACCAAGAAGTAGGGTGATACTTTTAATGATGATAATGATTATTGCTGGTGACAATACATAAGTCAGTGGTCCAGTTCATTTTAGACTTCTAATAAGGCATTATTGGATATGGCTAATAAAAATGCTTTGATTAGACTGACAGTTATACAAGTATATAGTCACTTGAATTTTTAAAACCCTAATAATTAGCAATAATAATATACAAAAATCACAAGTCATGGGAAGTAAGAATTCTTTTAAACTGAAAGAGACAGCCCCACTCTAGAATCACCAGTTGGTCTAACTTACTTTGTTTTTGCCTCCTTTAATAAAGAAGGGTCATCTGTGGCCAAATACACTCTTTTTTTGTCCACTTGCATTCTGCGTGCAAGAAGCTGAAAATGTTCTTCAACATGCACCATGTACTCTTCAATGGGATGGAAGGCAGCTTCTGTTCCCACTTTGTCCGTGCGTCTGACGTGGACTCTGGGGGAGAAATTCAGATTCTGCTGGTAATGTACTGACACTGGGTGCTTTCAGGGTACTTAATTTATACCCCTACTTATGGTGGCATTATATGCATTTTTAACAGATTTTTCTTTCATTTTAACCATTAGAAAAAGTAAAACACATAGTATTTTAAAAACTCAAAAATACATATTCTAAATATATTTGCATGCTAAACAATACAAGTAGAATTAGAAAGTAAGTAAAGCCTTTGAAGAATGATTTCTTATAGAGAAAATAATTCATATCTTAGGAATAAATGGGAGATTCCAGAGTTGCATTTCATACTAGGCAGCAACCAGCTGTCTGGAAAAAAACTGAATATAACTTTTTTGTTACCAGGATGATACCAGGATTCACAGCTGTTACTAAAGAACATTAGAGATATTATTTGTAAAGTTCTGATGCCAAGGGTTTTCCTCTTTATTTTACCCTGTAGAGTCACCATAACTGCCAGCTTGTAGAACTTAAAGTTGTCCCAGAAAAACACTGACCTGGATGAACTTTTATAGCACCGTTAAGACCGGCAAACCTTTTAATATTTTAAGTAAATGACGCCGATTCCAGCCCTTCTGTTGTGGGCATAATGAATTTCCTTTCTCTGTTTTTCACCATATCAAATGAGTGCAGATACTGATTTCATCTGTCATATTTAAGAAAAGCCCCAAAACTGTAAAACTGGGGAAACAGATTCACACTGCCCTGTACTGAATAAGGCACTGACTCCCACAGTATTCTCTCTCCTCCCATCTTAGTGTTTCCAAAGTCACTTTTTTTTTTTTTTTTTTTTTAAGACAAGGTCTTGCTCTGTGGCACACATTTTCAGAACATTTTCAGCAGTAGTGTGATTACGGCTTACTCCAATCTCTGTCTCCCAGGCTCAAGTGATCCTCCCACCTCAGCCTCCTGAACAGCTGGGACTACAGGCATGTGCCACCATGCCTGGCTAATTTTTGCTTTTTTTTTTTTTTTTATATTGATGGGGTTTCAACCATGTTGCCTAGGTTGAGTTTTCTCAAACTTCTGGGCTCAAGTGATCCACCTGCCTCAGCCTCCCAAAGTGTTGTGATTATAGGCATGAGCCACTATGCCTGGCCCCAAAGTAATATTAATAGAAATAAAAATAACACTTTATTTTCATAAATTAAAAGATCCTCCTGAAATCTTGCCTTCCCCACCCCACAAATTACTAAATCACTATTCATATGTAGAAAAAGGTAGATTTATATGCCTTTAGGTCACAGTATATGGGTATGCCTTAGGCCAAGCCTAAGGCCAGTTTTTTATTATGAATCTGGAGTGAAGGTTTGATTTCACTAGAGTTACTCTGCCATCTTCATGGCTATTCTTTGCTTTGCATTCCAGACTATAACCCAGATGTGGATAAAATCATATGGACATCTATTCTATCATCTTCTCCTTCCTACATCCTTCATAATCACCCTTTCTCTGGGGAAACTGGAATTGTTCAGTGTGCTCTACAGAGATGAAGTGGGCAGAACAAATGATTCCACTGAATTTCAATCAAAAGTTACATGAGAAGAAATACGATTTGATATTCTGACTTCACATGTACCTTCTTTAGGTCTAACACTTAGAATGGGGTCAATAACTTCTCTACATATGAAGACTAAGACACAAGGAAAGATGTGGGGTGGGAAATATGAAAATAAAAATAAAAAGAAGCTGGACATGGTGGTACATGCCTGCAGACCCAGCTATTATACTTGGGAGGCTGAGGTAGGAGGATCACTTGAGCCCAGGGTGGTCAAGGCTGCAGTGAGCCACTACACTTCAGCCTGGGTGACAGAGTGAGACCCTATCTCAAAAATAACAACAACAAAAGCCAAAAGAGAGCTGTGATAAGAGGAGAAAGAAGCAAAGGAAGAGGAGCACTGGAGACAGTAATAGAGCACTACCAAGAAACTTTCTCAGCTATTCTAAGTAAACAAACAAACAAACAGAATAGTCTCCATGTGCCCTTAGGATAGCTCTAGAACCTCTGTTCTTTGGTGGGACTATAAAAATTGAACCATATATTGTAAAATTCACAATACGTTGTAAAGATACATAACCCTAACTACTACATATCACAGTTTGAAGAAAAAAACAGATTCTTACCCAATAACTGGATGTTTGAAGCCAAGCTTCTTGGTGGCTTCTTCTATTTCTTTTTCTAGCCAAGGCTGTGGGCGGATCAAGTATTTGACAAACTGAGACACCCACCACACTGCAGGGTCACCATGCACTCGTATAAGTCGATCTGCGAGGTCTTCTGGTACAGCCAAGGGTAAATATGGAGGACGGGGATGAAGACTGTCTACAATAGGAAGCTCGACCACTTGAACATTTTTGTCCTTCACTTCACCTGACAATATCAAAACATATAATTGTTACTACATGGTATTCCTTATACATCTACCATTCAACAAGAACTTATTCTGAGTGCTTTCATCCTCATAGCAACTCTAAAGAAGTATAATCTTCACTTTACAAAAGAAGTTAAATAACTTGCTCAAAATACCAGAGCAAAAGTGACGGAGGTGAATTTCACATGCAGGTTAGTCTACCGCTCAAGTCTCTGGTCTTTTCTAAAAATTTCTATCATAACATGCTGTCATATCAACACCTCATGGTATCTAGAACTCAAAGTTATCTCATCAAAGAATGACAGTAGACACAGCCAGCTAGCAAAGTTCTGTTTTTTATTATTGTTTTGGAATTAGAAAATAAAGTGTTCTCAAAGCTTCTAGCTTTTCATTACAGCAAATTGCTCTTGCATTACTTTCATGACAGAACACAATGACTCTGGAAACACCTGAAGATTATAATTAAAACCCAATCATCTATATCTTTTAAAGAAAAAAATTAGATAATTCTAAAGTCTTTTTTTTTTTTTTTTAAATCTATTGGAGGGAGATGAAGCAAGATGGCTGAATAGAAGCCTCAACCAATCGCTGCCCCCACCACAGAACACCAAATTTAACAACTATCTACACAAAAAAGCACCTTCACAAGAACCAAAAATCAGGTGAGCGATCACAGTACCTGGTTTTAACTTCATATTGCTGAAAGAAGCACTGAAGAGAGTAGGAAAGACAGTTTTGGATTGTCTATGCCACCCCTTTCCCACCCCCATGCAGTGGCCATGTGGTGCAAAGAATCTGTGTGCTTGGGGGAGGGAGAGTGCAGTGATTGTGGGACTTTGCACTGGAACTCAGTGTTGCCATGTCACAGCAGAAAGCAACACCAGGCCAACTGGCAAGCAACACCCAGGCCATTAGCAAAGAATTCAGCCAATGCCCATGGAGGGAGAATTTAGATGTACCCTCGCCAGAGGAGAAATGTCCATCCCAGCGGTCGGAGCCTGTGTTTCAACAAGCCTCACCACTATAGGCTAAAGTGTCCTGGGGCCCTAAATAAACTTGAAAAGCAGTCTAGGACACAGGAACTGCAATTTCTAGGCAAGTTTTAGTGCTGGGCTGGGCTCGAAAGCCATTAGACCTACGGGGCATGTAACCTAGTGAGACACCAGCTGAGGTGGCCAAGGCAGTGCTTATGCCACCCTTTCCCTAATCTAAGACAGCACAGTTCACAGCTCCAAAAGAGACTCCTTCCTTCTACTTGAGCAGTGGAGAGGGGAGAGTAGAGGACTTTATCTTGCAACTTGGATACCAGTTCAGCCACAATGGAACAGAGCACCAAGTGGGCTCTTGGGGGTCCCTGATTCCAGGCCTTGGCTCTTGTAGGGCATTCCTGGACGTGCCTGGGCCAGAGGGGAGCCTAATGCCCTGAAGAGCAAGTCCCAGGCCTGGCCGCATTCACCACAAGCTGACTGAAGAGCCCTTGGGCCTTAAGTGAACATGAGCAATAGCCTGGCAATAATCCCTGTGGGCCTGCAGTGGCCACAGGGAGAGACTCTTTTGCCTATGAAAAGAGGAGTGAAAAGTGGGAAGCACTTTGTCTTGTGGTTTGGGTGCCAGCTCAGCTGCAGGAGAACAGAGGACCAGGTAGGGTTCTAAGGTTACCAACTCCAGATGCTGGTTCCCAGATGGCATCTCTGGACTTGCCAGGGGCCCAGGGGAACTCGCTGTCCTAAAGCGATGGATAAAAGCCTAACTGGCTTTGCCACCTGCTCATTGTAGAGCCCTAGAACTTTGGGCCAACACAGGAGGTAGCCAGGTAGTGGTTACACTGGGCCTTGGGTGAGATCCAGTGCTATGCTGGTTTCAGGTCTGACCTAGTGCAGTTCCAGTGATGACAGCCACAAAAGTGCTTGTGTCACCACTCCCCCAGCTACAAGAGGCTTGGTGCACAGAATCAGAGACTCCATTTGTCTGGGACAACGTAAGGGAAGAGAATAAGAGTCTCTGCCTGGTAATCCAGAGAATTCTTCTAGACCTTATCTAAGACCACCAAGGTAGTACCTCTGCAAGTCTGTAAGAACCACAGCATTACTGGGCTTGGGGTGTCCCCAAATGTAGATATGGCTACAATGACCAAAATCGGATCACACCACCCAATTCCCTTCAAATACCTGGAAAGCCTTCCCAAGACAGGTACAAAAAAGGCCAGATTGTGAAGACTACAATAAATACCTTCAATGCCCAGACACCAATGAACATCCACAAGCATCAGGACCATCCAGGAAAACATGACCTTAAGAAACAAACTAAATAAGGGACCAGGGACCAGAAATCCTGAGGAGACAGAGAGGTATGTGACCTTTCAGACAGAGAATTCAAGAGAGCTATTTTGAGGAAATGCAAAGAAGTTCAAGATAACACAAAGAAGGAATTCAGAATCCTATCAGATAAAGTTAACAAAGAGGATGAAACAATTAAAAGGAATCAAGCAGAAATTCTGGAGTTGAAAAATGCAACTGACATACTGAGTCTCTTAATAAAAGTCAACAAGCAGAAGAAAGAATTGGTAAGCTTAAAGACAGCCTATTTGAAAATACACTGTCAACAGAGACAAAAGAAAAAAGAATGAAAAACAATGAAGCATGCCTATAAGATCTAAATAATAGTTTCAAAAGGGCAAATCTAACAGCTATTGGCCTTAAGGAGGCGGCAGAGAGAGATAGGAACAGAACGTTTATTAAAAGGGATAATAACACAGAACATCCCAATTCTAGATAAAGATATCAATATTCAAGTACAAGAAAGTTATACATCAACCAGAGTTAACCCAAAGACGACTACCATTCAAGGCATTTAATAACCAAACTTCCAAAGGTCAAGGATGATGAAAGGATCCTAAAAGCAGCAAAATAAATAAATAAATAAATAACATACCATGGAGTGCCAATATGTCTGACGGCAGACTTTTTAGTGGAAACATTACAGGCCAGAAGAGAGTGGTATGACAGAAACTACTGAGGGAAAAATTTTACCCTAGAATAGTATGTCCAGTGAAAACATCCTTCAAGCTTTAAGAAGAAATAAAGACTTTCCCAGACAAACAAAAAAATGAGACATTTCATCAATATCAGACCTGTTCTACAAGAAATGCTAAAGGGAATACTTCAATTTTAAAGAAAAAAGATGTTATTGGGCAACTAAAAAACGATCTGAAGGTACAAAACTCACTGGTAATACTAAGTACACACAAAAAAACCACATAATATTACAACACTGTAATTGTGATATGTAACCTATTGATATCTTAGGTAAAAGACTAAAAGATGAACCAATCAAAAATAACTACAGCAACTTTTCAAGACATACTTGGTACCGTAAGATATAAATAGAAATAACAGAAAGGTAAAAAGTTGGGGGGACAAAGTACAGAGTATTTATTAGACTTCTTTTCGATTGCATGTTTGTTTACCCAATCAGTGCCAAATTGTCATCAGTTTAAAATAACGAGCTATAAGTTATTTGCAAGCCTCATAACCTTAAATAAAAAAACATACAATGAATACACAAAAAATAAAAAGCAAGAAATTAAAACATACCACCAGAGAAAATCACCTTCACTAAAAGGAAAATAGAAAGGAAGGAAAGAAGGAAGAGAAGACCACAAAACAACCGGAAAACAAGTAACAAAATGGCAGGAGTAAGACCTTACTTATTAATAGTAACACTGAATGTAAACAAGCTGAATTCTCTAATCAAAAGACATAGAGTGGCTGAATAGATAAGAAACACAAAATTCAATGACCTGTTACCTACAAGAAACATACTTCACCTATAAAGACACGTGGACTAAAAATAAAGGGATGGAAAAAGATATTTCACGCCAATGAAAACCAAAAAAGAGCAGGAGTGGCTATACCTATAACAGACAAAATAGATTTCAAGAAAAAAACTACAAAAAGGGACAAAGAAGGTCATTATATAATGATAAAGGCATCAATTCATCAAGAGGATATAATAATTGTAAATATATATGTACTCAACATTGGAGCACCCAGATACATAAAGCAAATATTATTACAGCTAACGAGAGAGGTAGACCCCAATACAGTAATAGCTGGAGATTTCAACATCCCACTTTCAGAACTGGACAGACAGAAAATCCACAAAGAAACATCAGACTTAATCTGTACCACAAACCAAATGGACCTAATAAATACTTATAGAACATTTCATCCAATGGCTGCAGAATACACATTCTTCTCCTCGGCACATAGATAATATGACAAGGACAGACCATAAATTAGGTCACAAAACAAGTCTTAAAACATTCACAAAATTGAAATACTATCAAGTTTTTTTTGTTGTTGTTTTTGTTTTTTGAGACAGGGTCTCACTCTTGCCCAGGCTGGAGTACAGTGGTGTGACCTCAGCTCACTGCAGCCTCTGCCTCCCAGGCTCAAGTGATCCTCCCACCTCAGCCTCTTGAGTAGTCAGGACCACAGATATGTGCCACTGCACCCAGCCTCAAGTATCTTCTCAGATCACAATGAAATAAAACAAGAAATCAATAACAAGAGAAATGTTGGAAACTATACAAACACATGGAAATTAAACAATATGCTCCTTAAATACCAGTGGATCAATGAAGAAATTAAGAAGGAAATTTTAAAAATTTCTTGAAACAAATGATCATGGAAACACAACATATCAAGACCTATGGGATACAGTGAAAGCAGTACTGACAGAGAATTTTACAGCAGTAAGTGTCTACATCAAAAAAGCAGAAAAACTTCAAATAAATGACCTAATGATGCATCTTAACCAGAAAACTATAGCAAATCAAACCCAAAATTAGTAAAAGAGAAGAATAAAGATCAGAGTAGAAATAAATGAAATTGAAACAATCATTAATGACCAAATGGGATTTATCCCAGAGATGCAAGGATGGTTGGGCATATGCAAATCAATCAATGAGACACATCATATCAACAGAATGAAGAACAAAAGCCATGTGATCATTTCAATTGATGCAGAAAAAGCATTTGACAAAATTCAACATCCCTTCATGATAAAAACCCTTAAAAAACTGAGTATAAAAGCAACGTATCTCAACATAATAAAAGCCATATACATAGATCCACAGCTAATATCACACTGAGTGGGGAAAAGCTGAAAACCATTTCTCTGAGATCTGGAACACAACAAAGATGCTCTCTGTCACCACTGTTATTCAACATAGCACTGGACTTTCTAGCTACAGCAATCAAACAAGAGAAAGAAATAAAGGGTGTCCAAAATGAAAAGAAAGAAATCAAATTCTCATTGTTTGCACATGATATGACACTACATTTGGAAAAACCTAAAGACTCTACCAAAAAAAATTTAGAACTGAAAAATTTAGTAAAGTTGCAGGATACAAAATCAACATATAAAAACCAGTAGCATTTCTATATGTCAACAGTGAACAACCTGAAAAAGAAATCCAAAACATAATCCAATTTGTAATAGTTACAAATAAAGTTAAATACCTAGGAATTAACTTAACCAAAGATGTGAAAGATCTCTACAATGAAAACTATAAAACACTGATGAAAGAAATTGGAGAAGACACCAAAAAATGGAAAGGTATTCCACGTTCACAGACTGGAAGAATCAATATTTTTAAAATGCCCATACTATCCAAAGCAATCTACAGATTCAATGCAATCCCTATGAAAATACCAATGACTTTTTCACAGAAATAGAAAAAAAAATCCTAAAACTTAAATGGGGATGTGGTGGCTTACACCTATAATCCTAACACTTTGGAAG
The DNA here is from genome assembly GCF_043159975.1 of Macaca nemestrina. Classification (NCBI taxonomy): domain Eukaryota; kingdom Metazoa; phylum Chordata; class Mammalia; order Primates; family Cercopithecidae; genus Macaca; species Macaca nemestrina. The sequence continues at coordinate 42,316,183 of NC_092131.1, forward strand.
ACCAAACCAGGAGGATGGCTTGAGGCCAAGGGTTTGAGACCAACCTTGCAAAGATAATGAGACTCTGTGGCTACTAAATAAATAAATAAATAAATAACACTTACATGGAACCACAAAAGACACAGGATAACCAAAGCTGTCCTAAGCAGAAAGCACAAAACCAGAGGAATCACATTACCTGACTTCAAATTATACTATGGAGCTATAGTAACCAAAACAGCATGGCACTAGCATAGAAACAGACACATAGACCGATGGAATGAAATTGAGAACCCAGAAACAAATCTGTACATTGACACTGACATTGACGACTCATTTTCAACAAAGGTGCCAAGAACATACATTGGGGAAAGGAAACTCTCTTCAATAAATGATGCTGGGAAAACTGGATATCCATATGCTCAGGAATGAAACTAGGCCCCTATCTCTCACCATATACACAAATCAAATCAAAATGGATTAAAGACTTAAATCTAAGACCTCAAATTATGAAACCACTAAAATAAAACATTGGGGAAGCTCTCCAGGATATTGGAGTGGGTAAAGATTTCTTGAATAATACTCCATAAACACAGGCAACAAAGCAAAAATGGACAAATGGGACCAACTCAAGTCTGCACAGCAAAGAAAACAATCAACAAAATGAAGAGACAACCCACAGAACGGGAGAAAATATTTGCAAACTACCCATGTGACAGGGGATGAATAACGAGAATATAAAAGAAGCTCAAACAACTCTACAGGAAAAAATTAATAATCCAATCAAAAATGGGCAAAAGATCTGAATAGACATTTCTCAAAAGAAGACATACAAATGGCAAACAGGTATATGAAGAGGTGCTCAGCATCAATGATCATCAGAGAAATGCAAATTTTAAAAACTACAACGAAGTATCATTTAGCCCCAGAAAAAATGGCAAAATTCAGGCAATAACAAATGCTGGCAAGTATGTGCAGAAAAGGGAACCCTCATACACTGTTGGTGGGAATGTAAATTAGTACAACCATTATGGAGAACAGTTTGGACATTCCTCAAAAAGCTAAAAATTGAGCTACCATATGATCCAGCAATCCCACTGCTGGGTATATATCCAAAAGAAAGGAAATGGGTATATCAAAGAGATACCTGAACTCCCATGTTTACTGCAGCACTGTTCACAATAGCCAAGATTTGAAAGCAACCTAAGTGTCCAGATGAATAAACAAAGAAAATAAGATAAATATACACAATGGAGTACTATTCAGTCATAAAAAAGAATGAGATCCTGTCATTTGCAACAACATGGATGAAACTGTAGGTCACTGTGTTAAATGAAAAAAGCCAGGCACAGAAAGATAAACTTGACATGTTCTCACTTATTTGTGGGAGCTAAAAATTAAAACAATTGAAATCATGGAGATAAGTGTAGAATGACAGTGACCTGAGACTGGAAAAGGTAGTGGGAGGTGGGGGGTAAGGTGGGATGGTTAATGGGTACAAAAAGTTGAAAAAATAAGACCTAGCATTTCACAGCACAGCAGGGTGACTAGAGTCAATGACAATTTAACTATACATTTTAAAACAAGTAAAAGTATATAATTGGATTGCTTGTAACATAAAGGATAAATGCTTGAGGTGATGGATACCCCATTTATCCTGATGTGATTATTATGCATTATATGCCTGAATCAAAATATTTCACGTACCCCATATATATACCTACTATGTACCCACAAAATTTTTTCAAAAATTAAAAAAAAAAAAAAAAAAAACCTATATTTTCACCAGGCACAGTGGCTCATGCCTGTAATCCCAGCACTTTGGGAGGCCGAGGCAGGAGGATCACCTGAGGTCAGAAGTTTGAGACCAGCCTGACCAACGTGGAGAAACTCCGCCTCTACTAAAAATACAAAAATCAGCCGGGCGTGGTGGCACATGCCTGTAATCCCAGTTACTCGGGAGACTGAGGCAGGAGAATTGCTTGAACCCGGGAGGCAGAGGTTGCAGTGAGCCGAGATCATGCCATTGCACTCCAGACTGGGCAGTAAGAGCGAAACTCCGTCTCAAAAACAAAACCACCAACACCACCAGCACCACCACAACAAAAAAACTGTATTTGCAAATATGATAATACAATGTGTATTGCTTTTTACCTTGAACTCTAAAGTTCAAACAGAGCCTAGATGCTAATTTTTGCAGATTATGATTACTTTCAGAATTAAATTTCCATAAATTAATGTTACTGATGTTCTATCACCTTTATAATCCAGTAAGTATAACCCAAAATGTGATAGCCAGCATCCCTATAGTTTATTTTACATATTAAAGACCACATAGTAGTAACTACAAGACCCTAAGATACCAGAAATATTTTGCTATCATAAAATGTACTACTGAGTTAAATTTTTGATAACAAAAAATATTAACCTGAACATACAAAATAACTCCAGTTTAGATGTCTCTGACTATAATGAATTAGAATAAAAATCACTGTACCATTAAAGAAATAACGTACTTTTAAAGAATAAACCTATAATATGTTTGAAATGTATTCACCAGAACAAAACACAGTCTTCAAATTCTGTTTTCCTGTATCTATGCAAAATGTTTAAAATAAAAGAAATGATCTGGGAATAAAATATAGTCAATCAAGCCAACTACATGGTTATTAGAAAGTCAGTTTGGCTAATAATCTCTACTTAATATTCTCTCCCTCTGATATGTAAAACTTATTTTAGGATTCTTAGAACAAAACCTTTGAAACATGACATTTGTTGCCTGAATAAATGGTAGTAAAAAAAATTCACCATCAGTACTGCAGTTCATCTAGGGTGTCAGTTGAGAGTTGGGCACCTTTATCAGACAAGAAACTATAATTAAGAGTATAAGAGTAAATAATTAGCTGCATTTTAAATTAAGCTATAATGGTCTCCCCTAAGGTAAGGAAAACTGGGGTGCTTTCCTTGAGGTGAAGATGATCAGAAATATAGTACATGCATGTAAGAAAAAGAAGAATGAAAGAGCAAGAATTTTGTTATAAAAAAGAGAGAAAGGAAGGAAAACCCTAGTCTCTTATATATGACCATAAATTCAGCTTCCTATAAGCAAAAGCAAAATCAGTAGGGCTGCCTTCCTTTTCCAACTTCTTCCTAACAAGGTTATTCTAAATGTTCAGTGTAACTAGCTCCAAATTTTACTTATATGAAAGTGTTATCCTCTGATTAACCCAAGGCCTCAGCTTCCTTACAGATTGCTCCATTAACAGCTTTCAGAAAGAAATAAAAACTGCCCACATATTCAAGACAGAGAACTCAGTTATTTTTTTATTCTTTATTCAATCATTTATTTATTCACTTGTTTAAATATTTAGTGAACATTACTGTTACAGTTTGGACATTTGCCCCCTCTTAATCTCATGTAGAAATTAGATTCCCAGTGTTGGAGGTGGGGCGTGGGGCCTGGTCCTGGTGGGAGGTGTTTGGGTTATAGGGGCAGATCCCTCATGAATGACTTGGTGCTGTTCTAGAGGTAATGAGTGAGTTCTTGCTCTATTTGTTCTCAGCAGAACTGATTGTTAAAAAGAGCCCAGCATCTTCCTCACCCTTCTCTCTCTTCCCTCCTCTCTTGCCATGCAATGCCTGTCCCCACCCCCTTCACCGTCTGCCATAAGTGGAAGCTTTCAGAAGCCGTCACCAGAGGCAGATGCTGGCATCATGCTTCTTACACAGCCTGCAGAACCATGAACCAAATAAATCTTTTTTTGTTAAAAATTACTCAGCCTTTAGTATTACTTTATAGCAATGCAAAACGAGCTAAAACAACTATTATGTGCTGAACACTGTGCTAGGAAGCGTATACAGCAATTCTTCACCTATAAGTAATAACTACTCAAGATTTCCAGTTCAAAACTCTCATCCAGACTAGACTGCATTCAACGAAAGAAAAATAGATGGATTAAAAAAGATAACATCACCAACAAATATGTTATAAAAAAGATGCACTCTACTGTCTAGTAAACTACTAAGAAAAAGATATTTACACTTACAGAAGAAAACTGGCATAGAATAAAAGCTTAACTTCCTCAATAACAACGTATTTCAAAATGAAAGAAAATAACATAGTACATGCTATGTCAGAAAGCTCTTCTTTTACTTGGTTTTCATATAACATTTTATATTCTATTCAAATATACATGCAAAAGAATTTTAATCTAAAAGAAATCTTAGAAATAATCTTGTTCAGTATTTTCTAAATTTTAGTCATTTGTGTACCATCTTTACGATTTTTATATCCATGTACCATATGTATTATTTAACATTTTAAAAGCCAATTCATTTTTTAAAACTTAAATGGCATCCTTTATAGATGTTAACCATAAATATAAATTCACTGAAAACAAAACCATGTTATGAAATTCTATATGAATACCATTGCTTATGGAAAACTCTAAGCCCAAACTGGACTTCTGTTAAAAAGGGAGATTATTATTGAGGTTTTAAAGGGTAATAATTGCTTTTCCTCTTACATTTCCTAAGAGTTTGAAACCAACTGAAAAACAGAGAGAGAAATAAAATGACAATCAAAATATCAGCTTGATAACCAATATCAATGAATTGCAGAAACTGGATTTATGGCTTCGTGGACTTTCTAATAGTTACCGTCCTGTTCTAAGCATAGTTTGTCAACCAAAGCCTATTACATGGTGGAAGAGAAGTGCCTTGAGTATGGGCCATACCATGAGAAAAGTCGGAAAGGGGTATTCCTCACATGTTTGGTTCCTCCTCCCAAACTTGCCAGTTGGATAACACATTGATTTCATTCCAAGTTCAAGGGAAACGAGGTCAACAGAAAGAGCAAAAAAGCACTTCTGTACTTTTTCCTTCTAAGGAATGGAATTAATTTCACTTCTGTAAAACTTTTTTTTTTCTTACTTTCATTGTTCTGTTTGACTCTTACGTGGAAACTCTTGAGGAATATAAAGTTCACGGTACCTGTTCACCCTCACCCCTGCCCTACCCCCACAACCAAACAATTATCCAGTGTTAGAGAACTATTCAAGATATCTTAATACCAAACTGAGACTTTCTTTTTGACGTAATCAGAAAGATTGAAAAAGGAATAACTTTCTCACTGTGTGATTCAATGTTTATTTTAATGTTTTATCAAGGCACTGCCTAAAGTAATCTCATATCCCACCTAAAATGATCTCTAGTAATCTTTCAGAGTTTGGGAAACAAAGATTTATTCAAACTTCCATTTTACAGAGGAAATAGACTGAGAGAGATTAAAATAAATTATCAAAGGTAATATTGTTAATAAAATGGCCAAGATCAGACCCTAGTGTTTACTCATTACTTACACTACATCCTACTTTATGAAACCTACATATTTGTTTTAATTTATTTTGAATTGAAAATTAATAATTGTGTATGTATTTTTATGGGGTTCAATGTGGTGTTCTGATATTTGTATATGCATTGTAGAAAGATTACATCAAGCTAATTAACATATCCATTATTTCACCAACTTTTTCTTCTTTTGTAATCAGAATATTAAAAATAAATTCTTTTAGCAATTTTGAAATATACATTAACTGTGGTAACCATGCAGCACCACAGACCACTAAAACTTATTCCTACAGTTTAACTGAAACTGTATACCCTTTCATCAGTATCTCCCCTTTCCCCATCCCCTCCCACACAATCCCTCCACCCCAGCAGACACTGGTTATCACCTTTCTACTCTGTTTCTATGAGATCAACATTTTTAGATATCACATGTAATTGAGATTATACAGTATTTGTCTTCCTGTGACTGGCTTATTTAACTATCAGAACTGCTGAACAAATTCAGTAAAGTTGCCGGTTATAAAATCAATGTACAAAAATCAATAGTGTTTCCCTACACTAACCACAAACTATCCCAAAAAGAAATTAAGGAAACAATCCCATTTACAATAGCATCAAAAAATGAAACAGGAGGAAATTTAACTGAGGAGGTGAAAATCCATACACTGAAAACTTATAAAATATTGACAAAAGATATTAAAAAGACAAATAAGTAAAAAAAGATGTACCATGTTCATGGATTGCAGGAACTAATATTATTAAAATGTCCACACTATCTGTATTAGTCCATTTTCACACTGCTATCAAGAACTGCCAAAGACTGGGTAATTTATAAAGGAAAAAGGTTTAATTGACTCACAGTTCAGCATGGCTGGGGAGGCATCAGGAAACCTATAATCCTGGAAGAAGGTGAAGGGAAAGCAAGGCACCTTCTACACAAGGTGGCAGTAAAGAGAAGTGCCAAGTGAAGAGGGAAGAGCCCCTGATAAAACCATCATATCTTGTGATAACCCACTATCATTAGAACAGCATGGGGGAAACCACCCTCATGATTCAACTACATCCACCAGGCCTCTTGACATGTGGGGATTATGGGAATTACAATTCAAGATGAGATTTGGGTAAGGATGCAAAGTCTAACCATATCACTATCCAAAGCAATCTACAGATTCAATACAATCTCTATCAAAATTCCAATGTCATTTTTCACAGAAATAGAAAAAACAATCCTAACATATGTATGAATTCACTAAAAAACCCAAATAGCCAAAGCAATCTTGAACAAAAAGAGCAAAGTTGGAGGCACCAGACTCATTTGATTTGAAAATATAAAGCTACTATAATCAAAACAGCATGGTACTGGCATAAAAACAGACATATCTACCAATGGAACAGAACTGAAAGCCCAGAAATAAACCCAAGTATTTACGGTCAATTGATTTTTGACAAAGGTGCCAACACACAAATGCAAAAAGGCTCATCTCTTCAATAAATAGTATTGGGAAAACTGAATATGCAGAGGAATGAATCTTATACCACATACAAAAATCAACTCAAAATTTTTATAAGACTTTAAGATCTGAAACTATACAACTATAAGAAGAAAAGAGGGGAAAAGCTTCATGACAGTGGTCTGGGCAACAATTTCTTGGAAAGAACTCCAAAAGCACAGGCAGCAAAAACAAATATAGACAATTGGAATTGCATCAAAATAAAAGGTTCTGTACAGCAAAGAAAACAAGAGTGAAGAGATAATCCATGAATTGGAAAAAAATATTTGCAAGCCATACATCCAACAAAGGGCTAATACCTATAATAATAAGGAACTCAAACAACAACAGCAAGAAAGCAAATAACCCAATTAAAAAATGGGCAAAGGATCTGAATAGATATTTCTCAAAAGAAGAGAACAATGGTTCAACATATATATGAAAAAAATGCTCTTTAATCACGAAAGAAATGCAAATTAAAACTGCAATGAGATATCACCTCACACCTGTTAGAATGGCTATTACCAAAAAGACAGTAACAAGTGGTGGCGAGGATGTGGAGGAAAGGGAACCTTTGTACACTATTGGTGGGAATGTAAATTAGTTCAGCCATTTTGGAATCTATATTAAAAAAATTAATTTAAGTATGGCCAGTTTAATCAAGAGAGCCCTGTCATTCCATCAAGACTTTAAGGCTCTAAAAGAATACACTGTACCAACCCTCCAGCAAGAAAATGTTTTATATGTAAAAATCATACATAAGTTAACACTATACATTTATAAAGAATCAGTACAAACTAACCCAGTTCAACATCAATTAACATGGTTATTACTGATTATTTCAGGAACCCATTTTCAAGTCTATCTCCATGCCATGGTCTGAATGTTTATTTTCCTCTCAAATTCATATGTTGAAATCCCTACTTCTCAAGGTGATGGTATTAGGAGGTCTCTGAGAGGTGATTAAGTCATAAGAGCAGGCAAAACCTTCATGAATGGGATTAATAACCTTTTAAAGGAGACCCTAGAGAACTTGTTTGCCCCTTCTACCATGTGAGGATACAGCAAAAAGTTATCACCCATGGGGAAGCAGGCCCTCATCAGACACTGAATCTGTTGGTGCCAACATTCTTTAGAACTGCAAGAAATAAACTGTTGTTGTTTATAGGCCACCCAGTTTATAGTGTTTTGTTATAGCAGCCCAAACGGACTATGACATTCCTCTGGTTAATAATCCTGTTTTATAAGGTCATTCATTCTCTTTGCTAAGGATAGGTAACACTCTTATCTGCCCTCAGCAAAGGGGAGATCGCTGAAACCCATAGTCTTGCTGCAGGCTGGAGCAGAGAGGCACATCAAGCAAAATATACTAAGGCAAATGCCTATGCATGCAGTCTTTGACTGTAGCATGTAGTGGCTGAGAGTATGGGCTTTGGAATAAAAAACTGGCGTCCAAATCCTCTATCACTTACCAGTTGTGTGACCTTGAAGAAGTTATATTTAACTTCATCCCAGTTTCTTCATCTGGAAAATGGCATTAATATTAGCACCATACTCATCTATAAAATGGGACTGATAATAGTATCTTACTTATCAAGTTATTTTAAGGATGAAATAAAATGTTACATGTAGAAAGCTTAGCACAATGGCTGACACAAAGTAATTCTCAAAAAATGTTAGTTCTTTATTTTGGGGTCGATTCTGCTGAAGAATTCTCAAGAGGCCAGCTACAGTTTGATCTAGGAAGAGACTGTTCGCCAAAATATCATATTATCTGAAAAAATATCTGAAAAGACCCCATTTCAGTGAGCACTTTATGCCCAAAGTATATCTAATTCATGCTGCTTACCACAGACAATAAAACAATGAGCAGCCTTTTCAAAATATTCAACAAATGACTACAATGAAGAGTAGAGACTCCTAGCTACTGTAAAGTTCTGACATTCTGTCATCACTACCTTGATTTGACCAAAACTCTGTTCTGTACTGAAACACAGAATAGCAGCTACTTGTCTAAAACAGCAACACTTTCTGCCCATATTATAGCAAGCGATTTGTATGTTTAATTTATATCTACAAAGACTATCTGGAATTCTAGGATACACATTTTCTTTAACAGTGTATGGTCAAGTATGACTCTGATTAGGTTCTTAGAGAACTATCTAAGACTTTTTAAAAGAGGAGGCAAGAGTAAAAGGAGTTCAAGTCTGAAAGCTAACTAGCTATAGTGAGACTTTTAGAGGGATGGGGGAGCTTTTTAAATTTAACTTGGACACAAAAGACAGCCATTTAAAATGAACACAGAAATGTGTAAGGTCTATTCTTTGGGATTTCAACAATGATGACATAAATATTTATATCCTCATTTAATGACAGAGATCTTTTTTCCCTTAAAATAGGGAGGATATATTATACTATTAAAAAGTGAACATCTAGGCTACTTTCCTTTTGTTTTTCAGCCACTGTGGCCTCTAGAGATCTCTTCTTGAACTTGAATGAGCAACTATGGCCTGTCATATGAATTCTATCACTGCTACTTAGGCGACAACTCGAAAGACTATTATCACTGTCAACTTGAAGCCTTCAACCAATTGAATAAAAAAATTCTAAACTGAATCATATGAAACATAGTGCAGTGTTAGCAACATTCTTAAGAATTGGCTTATCATACTCTGGGAATGACTGGGCAGCATTCTTATGAGGTACCTGCTGCTTTTACTAGCAACAGACATGCCTTGCAAAGGCAACTAAACTCATGGTTAATTGATCTCAATGATATTCTGACAGACTTAACTCTGGGTTGGGAGTTAAAAGAATGGCTAATGGAAAACAGGTAATAGTGAGTTAAGAAGTTCAGGATAAGGCAGGCAGGACAGTATCAAAAGAAAAAAGACAAAAGAGGTTTGTTTGCTTCATGCTACTAAACAGAAGGCTCCCTAAAGCCACTCTTAATGTTTCTAAAACAAAGTTAGCCATTTAACTTATACATATATAAAAGTTGCTTTGTCAAGAGATTGCAGACTACAGACACCTTGCTGATAAAGGGGATACTGCCAACAGTCTCTTTGATGATTCATAAGGCCCTGTAAGTCCATGGCCAGATGTTTGAGGGAGTTTTTTTGTTTGTTCTATTTTTTTTTTTTAATAAGTTAGTACATTCTCCTAACTTAGAACCTCCTTTCGGCTCAAAGGATCCCAAAGATACTAGAACAGCTTCTCTTCAGTAGCAAGAAACAAGAATATAGGAACAGAAAGCAGTAGGAAGACAAGGCTTAATTTCATCAAATTTACCCAAGAGCTAAACTCCAGCCTCACTTTCCTCCATTGCCCTATTAAAAAAAAAAATCACAATTCCACTCTTATGTTACTCTTATTCCTTCACTACATGTCATGCCCCTTGAAAGAAATAGCCAGTGGGGAGGATCTCAAGGTCTTTTATTCCTTGAGAATCCCTGAAAGAGACAACTAGAATAAGCAGGTATGCCATCAGGATCTCGCAGGATGAAGCTGTCAGTTAGTACACTGGATTCCTTTTTCTCTGGATGAATTTTACAGCTGCCTCTGTAATTAGCATACTTGAGGAGTTACGAATGAGATGTTTCACAATGGATTTAAGGCTATTTGTATTTTTTCTGCTAAATTATCATCCAATTACATTAAATCAGGGAGACCTATTGGGTTTCTTCATTATAGGGTAAAGGTCAATCCTAATACCCTAAGATACAAGAATTATTAACTAGAAATTCTGGCCACACCATAAGAGAAGAAAATGAAAATGCAGAGTCATGTTAAAGGAAGCAAAAACAAAACACTTAAGACTTCTGTGGAACATGAGGAAAGAGGGCAGTTAGTGTAACACTGTATTGTATAGCTAAAGTGCTGTACAAATTGCTGATAGAAGAGACATACATCTTAGCCTACTAAAACAGGAACTGGAGCAGCAAATCTCCCTAGTATCATAAATTCCACCAATCTAAAAGGTACCAGTAGCTCCAATGGTCACCCTACCATCACATTCCCATCTTTTAACTCTTGTGCTGCCATCTCAGACTGCAGAATGTATCTTTTCCCCAGCTGCCCCTGCTTCCATTGTGGAAGAAAGAAGATGGGGTGTGCAGTACGGTCTTATGTGCCAAACTACAGCTGCTACTGTCACTGCTGCTGATGATCTGACATAGGTCACTTCACTCTCCCTTCCTTTTGGGCTGCGTAAAATCTCTAGAAAGAGAGCTAATTAATACTTTACAATCTATAGCTTCTGGTGGCATAGCTGAAACAAATAGTGTAAAGGTATTACTCAAAAAAATGGCTATATTTTACCCTTTTGGGTTTAACTGGGAAGAGGAGGGGATATCCATAAATGAAGATAAAGAACTATGAGGCAAAAGGCATGAAACCTTAACTAACAGTGCATGCAAATGAGAAGAGGGAAGAAGATATATGTAGCAAACCGGGCAAGGAGGAGATGTCTGATATGGTGGGAAGGAGTCTTTGGCTTGTTACTGCTTTAAAAGACAATGCTTTGTACAGATTTGATACTTGATATTATATTTCTCATATAATTTCTCATTTGAGCTTAAAACAAAGACAGTATCACCATAACTTTCTTTAGAACTTGTACTAGAATTTACAAAGGAAGACTTCTGCCACTTCCTTGTCTAGAAGGTTACTTAAAATTTTCTACCCTAAGCTGGGTGCGGTGGCTCACGCCTGTAATCACAGCACTTTGGGAGGCCAAGGCGGGCAGATCATGAGGTCAAGAGATCGAGACCATCCTGGCCAGCATGGTGAAATCCCGTTTCTACTAAAAATACAAAAATTAGCTGGGTGTGGTGGTGTGCGCCTGTAGTGCCAGCTACTTGGGAGGCTGAGGCAGCAGAATCACTTGAACCCAGGAGGCGAAGGTTGCAGTGAGCCAAGATCGTGCCACTGCACTTTAGCCTGGCGACAGACTGAGACTCTGTTAAAAAAAAAAAAAAAAAAAAAAAAAAATCTACCCTATGTAACATGCGTCTCAACCTGTAGACAGTTATTTACCAATAGGGCCACAACATCTTACCTGATAGCTCCAAATCATTTTACCATACTCCTATATTCATCTGAGGTCATAAAGATTCTGGCAGGGATGAAGGGCCAGGCTCTTTTTTTTTTCCATATACTACTTCACCTTTTCTCAATGAGCCATGCTATAAGATGCTTCTAACACAGCCACTGCATTTATATCTCCTTGTCCCAGCTCTCTATTAGTAACTGGAATTAAGAGCTAACAGTTATTGAGAACCAACTGTATGCGAGGTACTACATACACTAAATGTTTCCAATGCATTATCTCAATTAATCCACAAAGTTGTGATGAGGTACTTTCTTGTTCCCTTTTTTTTCTTTGAGATGGAGTTTCACTCTTGCTGCCCAGGTTGGAGTGCAATGCCGCGATCTCAGCTCACAGCAACCTCTGCCTCCTGGGTTCTTCTCCTGCCTCAGCCTCCCGAGTAGCTGGGACTATAGGCGTGTGCCACAATGCCCAGCCAATCTTGCATTTCTAGTAGAGACAGTGTTTCTCCATGTTGGCCAGGCTGGTCTCGAACTCCCAACCTCAGGTGATCTGCCCGCCTCAGCCTCCCAAAGTGCTGGGATTACAGGCGTGAGCCACCACGCCTAGCCTCTAGTTCCCATTTTATAGCTGAGGTTAAGCACCTTATTTAAGGTCACTTAGCTGGGAATCAGAGACAGGAGTTGAACCCAGACATTCTGATTCCAGAATCTTTAGTCCTATTCCATTTCTACTCCATTATCATAGTTTCAGTGAGAATCAAAATGACTCTTCATGGAATAACAAAGGGAGAGGTGGGGTGGTTACTCCAGGTGTGAGTTTAAATAGCATGGTAAAAGGAGGGGCTCTAGAGAAGTTCCTATGGGTAAGGTACAAATTTCTCTCTATAATGTGTACTAGATCTAGGAAATTACATAAATGATATGAACTTCAAACATGCATCATCATGTATATCCATATAAAGCAATTAGTGGATGTGAATTGTGGCTTAACAACTTCACAAGTTGTCATTTTAGGATTCCCAAAGAAAGAAAAAGAATAGTGTCAGGCCTCTGAGCCCAAGCTAAGCCTGTGACCTGTGCGTATACATCCAGATGGCCTGAAACAACTGAAGATCCACAAAAGAAGTGAAAATAGCCTTAACTAATGATATTCTATCATTGTGATTTGCTTCTGCACCACCCTAACTGATCAATGTACTTTGTAATCTCCCCCACGCTTAAGAAGGTTCTTTATAATTCTCCCCACCCTTGAGAATATACTTTGTGAGATCCATCCCCTGGATCAATGGAGAACATTGCTCCAAACTCTGCTGCCTATCCCAAAACCTATAAGCACTAATGATAAGCCACCACCCTTTGCTGACTCTTTTTCTTCAGTTTCACTCCTCAGCCCGCCGGCACCCAGGTGAAATAAACAGCCATGTTGCTCACACAAAGCCTGTTTGGTGGTCTCTTCACATGGACATGTGAGACAAATAGCTAAAGACAGTTTATCTCAAATTTAATTTATTTGTATGACACATTTAGGGTGCATTTTAGTTATTTTGAAGTTCATGGTTAAGAGTTAATAATACCCTCAGAGAATGAGAATCAGCTGTCCTGTGACAGTCCTATTTTCTAATAATTATGTAAAATTACACAATAAGCTTTCCATGAAGGAAAAATAGCCTACTTCAGAACTGAAAACCCAGGAGCAAATTTATTATAAAGAGGTTTATTAAACTTGTAAACCACTCTTCCTATTATCTATTTAAACACTTACTTCTAACTATTAAACATTAAAGCACACATATTTTGCTTCCATCTTTAAATATACTTCCTCCTTTAATTTCTTAAGTGACATAATTAGGGATAAAAAATTTCAGTTTACTCATGAAGACCTTAAAAATTAAAGTATCTACTCTTGAGGATATGATTCAAAATTTGGGATATAATAACTGATGGTATCCAAAATGAATCACAAGATGAATACAAATATTTTATGTTTTCAGAAATAAATTGATTTAGACGAAATAAATCATACACAAGTTATGTTCTATGTAGCCCTGATTATTATTAAAATTAACATTATTCTTGTCAGTGAAATTTATAAAAGATTAAGATTAGAGAAAGAACTTTTAGAGGGGACGCGAAATCATTTTTAAGTTAATTCAACAGATCACTAAGTCGGACATACGTACATGAATAGGGACAATCATAATGTGTTATGTATAAATTTGTGTGGTTCAACCACTGCAGCTCAAAGAATGGTCTAATAAAGAAGACAAATAATTTTATTTAAGAGAGTGGGGATCTCCCAAATGACAATAGGATGATTCTCTTCTATCTAAAAAGATGAACGCTGAGAGGCAGTATGTTCAAAGCTTACAAAAATCCAAACATTTGGATGGGGGTTCAAATCTTAGAATTAGGACCCTTTCATTGCAAGTAGTTTAAGAGGCCGGACACGGTGGCTCACGCCTGTAATCCCAAGCACTTTGGGAGGCCGAGGTGGGCAGATCACGAGGTCAGGAGATTGAGAACATCCTGGCTAACACAGTGAAGCCCCGTCTCTACTTAAAACAAAAACAAAAACAAAAAAAAAACTAGCCAGGTGTGGTGGCAGGTGCCTGTAGTCCCAGCTACTCGGGAGGCTGAGGCAGGAGAATGGCATGAACCCAGGAGGTGGAGCTTGCAGTGAGCCAAGATTGCACCACTGCACTCCAGCCTGGACAACAGAGCAAGGTTCCGTCTCAAAAAAAAAAAAAAAAAAAAAAGAAAAGAAAAGAAAAGAAAGCAGTTTAAGAGCATGTAAAATAAAACATAGTTTTATACAAAATGTAAAATTCTTACAGAACTAATGATCACAACAGAATATGAAAGTCTGAGATGATATGTTTGGGGGAAAATATGAATATTCAGGCCTTGATGTCATGGATGGCAACCATATGTCCTACAAAGTCACTGAGAATCACTGTTAATCACAGTAGTGAATGGAATGAATCAGTGATATGACCCAAAATGCTCTTCTTAGGCTTCAATGCACAGGAAACAACATATACAACATAATCAGATTATGTTACATTTTGGCTCTAAAGGATGCATTTTCTTTGTGTACCAACAAATTATTTATTTTCCTTGCCATATTGGAGATAAGAGGTAGATATACTACAGAAACCAGAAAAGGATAAGAAGAGGAAGAACAGAATATTACTTATGCCTAATAATGCTACCTGCTGGGTTAGACCAGAATATATAATTCATAAAGAATATTGGAGTTCAGAAGTTAGTACTACATAGAACATAACTTGTGTATGATTATCTCCTCTAAACTCTATAAAAAAACCAGTAAATATATTTTGAGAACGGTGTTAGTCAAGGATACTGGTTGTAAGGAATAAAAACCTAGACAAATTAGCTCAAATGAAAAGAAAGATTACTGAAAGAATACAATGGAATTGCCAAGAGATGAAGAGCAGAAAGTATAACTGATCTTTCCGCAATGAGAAATCTGCAATTCTTACCCATTTCTCTGTGGCTGTGGGGTCTGGGTGTTTCTGCTATACTCTCCTTTCTGCTAAGTGACTTATCTCTTGCTCAGAGCCCATCTTGTAGATATCAGCATCAGTCTACAAGATTTTACAGCTTAGTCTCACCTCCATGTAAACTAGAGTCCCTATCTTGTAATAATTCTAACACTAAGACCATGTGCTGAGCAGTGTGCTACATGCTTAGAAATATTTCTTCTAATCACTAGAACAATCCTGTAGAGCAAGTACACTTATAGATGACCAGTGAAGGAGTAGTCAGAATCCAGACTAGTCAGACTCCAGAGTTGGAGAGCTCACTACCAGGTTACATTACCTCTAAACAGGGAATTTTATTGGCAGAGCCCGGCCTAAAGGTTTAGTTGCCCAGGGTTAGGAACAGCTGTGAATGGGCATGTGTTTCTGCATGGGCCCGTGTGTGTGTGTGTGTGTGTGTGTGTGTGTGTGTGTGTGTGTGTGTGTGTGTTTAGAAGGGAGGGAGTGTTTACATGACATACACAAGAGAGCGAGGGGTGTATTCCTCAAACAGATTCTATTAGATGGGCTGTGGAGAGTTAATAGTTTGTATCCCTGGTCCCAACATTTGATAGGCACTCCACACAGAAGTGGTACAGTAAACCTTTGGCTTTCAGGAATTAAATTGTTCAGAAATTTAACTCTCAGAGGTATCTCAATCATTGCATTTAGCAAACTGTATGTTTTTGTGTGTATTTGTCTCCCCTGTAAGTCTGGAACAAGGACATAAACATAAACCTATTCATTTTGTTGCCTTAGTAACTACCACTATTGCAGGCACACAAAAAGCACAAAATAAATGCATAATTGAATAAATGAACTTAATAATATAACGTGCCGTACCTAACAGGGATCCCACAGTTTGCTATAGGAAATAATCACTTACCTAGACAGTAGATGAACCTACCATCCAGCATCACAACTGCATCATTCTTGGTAATTTTTGAGATTTGCAAATGCCACAGTTTTATTACTTTACGATGCAAAACAGTTAATATTACTCGGGTTCTACCTTTATTTAAGAACTTTACCAGTTTCTTAGATAATAGTTTAAGACCTCAACTACCTACAAAAAGGGAATATAAATACTTGCTAAGCTACATGGACACTTCTATTCTTCTTACTGCTTGCACAATACTTCAGAAATATATAGGTCTTGTGCCTTAGACCCATCAACTATTTCATAAATATATACTACCGAAATAGTACATGACAGGAAAAGAGATATTATTCTTCCTTTTGTTAATTTTTTTATTTTACTGTGCACTTTTCCAGGCAGTTGACTCTGATTTCCTGAACCCAAAGAATGATCTTTGGGGGTTTCAATAAAGAGTATAGAATCTATATTTTAGTTATTAAATAATGTAAGAAGTTATGGTTAATTTTTATATGAAGTGCAGAGCCAGATGAAATTATGCTACGCATGTATTATTGCTAGAATGTCTGTCCCTCCATTCAGAATTTTGTAGGTTTCATATTGAAATAAATAATGAAATTCATTTATAAGAATCTCACTTGGAGTACTTCTACACATTATAACAGAAGTTACAAAAATTCAACATTACATTTAAAACCAACTTATTTTCATATTCCTTTTTTTCTTTTTGAGATGGAGTTTCGCTCTTATTGTCCAAGCTGGAATGGAATGGCGTGATCTCAGAATGGCGTGATCTCAGCTCACCGCAACCTCCATCTCCTGGGTTCAAGTGATTCTCCTGCCTCAGCCTCTGGAGTAGCTGGGATTATAGGCGTGCACCACCACGCCCAGCTAATTTTTTGGATTTTTTCATAGAAATGGGGTTTCACCATGTTAGCCGGATGGTCTCGAATTCCTGACCTCAGGTGATCCACCCGCCTCACTCCTGACCTCACGTGATCTACCCACCTCGGCCTCCCAAAGTGCTGGGATTACAGGCAACAGGCGTGAGCCACCATGCCCAGCCTCATATTCCTTTTTATAGCTGTTTGTGATCATTACTATCATTATAATAAAACATAATTGTACTTTTCTTGAGTTCCAGATAATTTTCATGTAGTAGTTCAATTTATACTTCACAGAACTCTTTGTTCTCCTTAACAATGCATGGCCTAAAGGAAAACTAGTTTACCAGAGCTTAATCTACTGGGGTTTCATCAAAGCCTAACCCATCAGCGGGAAGAGAAATACCCAATTCGGGTTTACTAAAAGACTGAGACCTAATCAAGTTACTACAGAATACTTCCTCCTCCCCACAAACCATACCATCATATCAATAAGGCTGATGAACAATAATGAGAAATTACAGCTAAAAGAACTGCCTATTTCAGGAATCTCTAAAAAGTCTAAAGACAAGGGAGACCAAAACAAGGACGCTAGAAGAAATTTTAGCATCTGATACCACAGCTATGGCTAACAGTAAGCACACCCCAACTCCTAGTCAGATAAACAGAAAACTTCATATAGCCTATCTACTTCAGTTCCTTTTTATCCAATACTTCACATCTGGCTTTCAATAAAAAAATTACAAGGCATGCTAAAAGGCAAAAAATATAGTCTGAAGAGATAAACCATCAGAACCAGACTCTGATATTGCAGAGATTTTGCAAGTAACAGATTGGGAATTTAACTATGAATAATATGCTAAAAACTCTAATAATAAACAAATGGGCAACATGTAAGAACAGATGAGTAATGTAGGCAGAGAGAAGGAAACTCCAAGGAAAAAAAATTTTTTTTAATGCTAGAAATAAAAAAATACCATAACAGAAATGAAGAATGCCTTTAATGGCCTCAGTAATAGGTTGGATATGACCAAGGAAAGAATCAGCTTAAAGATATGTGAACATAAACTTACAAAACTGAATTAAAAGGATGGAACAGAATATCCAAGAACTGTGGGACAATTTACAAAAGGTGGACATACATGTAATGAGAGTACCAGAGGAGAAGAAACAAAAAGAAAAAATTTCTGAAATAATAATGCCTGAGAATTTTCCAAAATTAATGAGAGACACTAGCCCACAAATCTATAAAACCTAGAGAACATCAAGTATCCATACAAAAAACAAACAAACAACAACAAAAAAACCCCAAAGAAATAAAACTACACCTAAGAATAACATATTCAAACTGTAGAAAGTCAGAAAAAAATTTTGAAAACCACTGGGCTGGAGGAACCTTATCTAGAGAGGAACAAGAATTCCTCTTCTTTTCAAGAAATCAAATGTTTCTTCTTTTCAAGAAATCATGCAAGCAAGAAGATAGTAGAATAGAATAAAGACGTTTTAATTCTTTTGAAAGAATAAAACCACACATTTAGAATTCTGCATTCAGCAATATTTCTCCTTCACTCTTGAAGGATAATTAAGAATTTCTCAGACAAACAAAACAGGAAATTTGTTGCTAGCTTCAGAGAGGAGGAAAATTATATAGATCATAAACTCAAATATGTATAAAGAAGAGTGTTAGAGAGGTATAAATGAAATCTTAAGTTCTTAATTTATCTACAGTGTATTCAAAATAATACTAGCAACAATGTATTTGGTGATCATAGCTTATGGATAACTGATGTGAATGACAGCAATGCTTTAAGGGATGGGAGAGAGAAATTAGGAATACTCTAAGGTTTTGGCATTATATATCCCATGAAGGGATATATAAAGTTAAGTGAAAGTGGACTTGGATTAGTTGTAAATATATATTGTAAGCTCTGGGGCAACCACTAAAAGAAGTTATAATTGATATGCTAAGACATAATAAAAACCGGAATCATTATAAAATGGTCCATTAAAACCAGAGAAGGCAGAAAACCAGAGGAAGATTTAAAAAGGAAACAAAAATAGGGCAACAAATAGGAAACAGCCACAATTATAGAAACAATCCAACTATATCAATAACTGCTTTAAAAGTAAATAGCCCAAAATATACCAGTTAAGAGACAGAGACTGTTCAAGTGGATTTAAAAAAAAAAATAGAAGCAAGACCCAACTACATGTTAGGTACAAAAACCCACTTTAAATATGAAGATATACCCAGGGTTAAAAGTAAAAAGTTGGAGAAAAATATACCATGCTATACAAATCAAAAGAAAGCTAGAGTAGCTCTATGAATTTCAGATAAAGTAGACTTCAGAGCAAGGAAAATTATCAGCAATATCTTACCTGAGCCCTGATATTAAAAAACAAAGTTTTTTAAAAAAATGAATAAAAATCAAATTATCAGCAATAAACAGCATTATACAATGATAGAGGGTTAATTATTGAAGAAGACACAACTATCTCTAATATGTATAATGCACCTAACAACTGACTGTCAAACTATATAAGGTAAAAACTTACAGAATTGCAATGAGAATATACAAATTCACTATTATACTTGGAGACTTCAATAGCTGTCTATCAGTAATTGACATAACCAGCAGGGAGAATATTGGTAAAGATATAGCTGAACTGAGCG
Source organism: Macaca nemestrina (assembly GCF_043159975.1). NCBI lineage: Eukaryota > Metazoa > Chordata > Mammalia > Primates > Cercopithecidae > Macaca > Macaca nemestrina. The sequence continues at coordinate 42,336,030 of NC_092131.1, forward strand.
GCACCATCAATCTAACTTATTTATAGAATACTTCATCTGGCCACAGTAGAACGCACATTATTCTCAAGTTCACAGGGAACATTTCACCAAGATAAACAATATTCTGGCCTGCAAAACATACCTTAACAAATTTAAAAGGACAGATATCATACAAAGTATGCTCTCAGACCACAATGGAATTAATTAGAAATCATTAACAAAAAGATAGGTGAAGCACTTTGTGTTATTTATAACACAAGAATCAAAGAAATGTCAAGAAATAAAAAATATTTTAAACTAAATGAAAACAAAACATTAAAATTCATGGAACATTGCAAAAGTAGTACTTAAATGTAAATTCATAGCACTGAATACATATAATGAAAAGGAAGAAAAAGCTAAACCCAATTATCTAAGTTTCCATATTAGTTAACTAGAAAAAAGTACAAATTAAATCCAAAGTAAGCAGAAGAAATCAATGAAACTGAAAATAGAAAAACAACAGAGAAAATTAACAAACTGTAAAGCTGGTTCTTTGAAAATGTTAGTAAGATGAGTAAACTCCTAGTGAGGCTAACCGAGAAAGAAGGGGAGAAGACCCAAATTACTAATATTAGAAATAAAAGACAGGCCACAACAACTAATCACATGGACATTAAAACGATAATAAAGGAATATTACGGAGAACACTGTACCCACAAATTTGACAGCTAACATGAATTGAACCAATTCTTTGAAAGATCCAATCTACCAGAATTCACACAAGGAGAATCTGGTAATCTGAATAGGTCTCTATATTGATCAAATAAACCGAATGAACAACAATTTTCCAAAACAGAAAGTACCACACTCAAATTGTTTCACTGGTGAATGCTACCAAACATTTAAGGAACAAATGATGCCAATTCTGTGTAATCTCTTCCAGAAAATAGAAACAGAAGGAATCCTTCCTAAATCATTCTATGAGGCTAACATTACACTGATACCAAAACCACATAAAGACATCACAAGAAAGGAAACAAACTAATAGCTCTCATTAATGTAGATGCAAAATCCTCAACAAAATATTAGCAAATCAAACCTAACAATGTATAAAAAGAATTATACACCATGACCAATTGGAATTTATTTCAGACATCCAGTGCTAGTTCATCATTGAAAAGTCAATTACGATAGTCCATCAAATCAACAAGCTAAAGAAGAGAAATAATTTAATAATATCAATAGATACAAGAAAAGTAGTCCACCAAATCCAACACCTATTCCTGATTAAAAACTCTAAGCAAGAAAAAACACCTACAAACAACCTACAGCTAACAAACTGCATAATGGTGAGAAACTTGATACCTTCTTCCTAAATTGGGAACAAAAGAAGGATGGCCCCTCTCACCATTCCTATGTAACACTAAAAATAAAAGAAGCCAGTCAGTAGTGGAAGTCAATGGAATAAGACAAAAGAAAGAAAGAAAAGGTACACAGATTGGGAAGACATAAAACTATTTTTGTTTACAGATGATATGGCCATTTATGTAGGAAATCCCAAAAGTTGGCAACTCACCCCTGTCCCTGCCAACCCCCAACGCCCTCCCCAAAAAAAGCAGCAAAAAAAAAAAAACCCTGCTGGAACTAATAAGTAACTATATCAAGGCTGTAGGATACAAGGTTGATATGCAAAAGTCAAATGTGCCCAGCGCAGTGGCTCACGCCTGTAATCCCAACACTTTGGGAGGCCAAGGTGGGTGAATCACCTGAAGTCAGGAGTTTGAGACCAGCCTGGCCAACAGGGTGAAACCGCATCCCTACTGAAAACATGAAAATCAGCTGGGTGTGGTGGCACGCGCCTGTAATCCTGGCTACTCGGGAGGCTGAGGCAGGAGAATCGCCTTGCACCCAGGAGGCGGAGGTTGCAGTGAACCGAGATCACGCCACTACACTCCCACCTCAGTGACAGAGCAAGACTCTGTCTCCAAAAAAACAAAAAACAAACAAACAAAAAAAAACACCACACAAAGAGAGCATTCTACTAAATCTACGGCCTTTTCAGTTCAACTGAAAGGCCATATGAAGAAATAGTTTTAATTAAAGCATGAGTCACAGGTTACCTAAGACTTCTCAACCTGGGAAGAAACTTGTTCTGTTTGAATGGACAGAATAACGGTCCTTCAATATAGATGTTTTCAAGTTTGTAACTAAGAATTTTCTGGTTAATATTGACATAAAGGTTCTAATTTGATAAAAGTGGAAATACAGCTTCTCTAAAGTTCTCTTTCATGGTAAATAGATACATAAAATTTGCCCTCTTAAAAAAACAGTTTCTTGTTCTTTGCTAATTGATGAACTTTTAAGACTTAAACTGACAAGCTCCTCTCCCTACCTGTATTTGATGGCATTTTCAATTCTTTGACAAAATCAATCATTGTACAGACTGTTCTTAACAAAAAAAAAAAAAACTCTTAACACTAACAACTTTAATCCTTCATTGAGAATGGCTTTAATGTAATAATATGGCATATCCATTAATAGGCTTCAACTATTAACCTACCTAAGTAGCTTTCAGGAACCATAGTTCCATGATAATGTGTGCTTTCTTTCATTTCAGCAGAGATTTATTTCATATTGAACTTATTATTTTAAAAAGAATCGATTCAAGAACAGGTGTCTCAGGCTAGATTTGGTATTGCATAAGTAAGCTTTGTGTTAGAGGACGATAAGAATAAATTTAAAATTTTAATTGAACAATTCCAGGCACCAGAGGCAAACTTAAAGCTTAAAATGCTAAATAAAGCTAGCTGCCAAAAAGGGCAAGCTGGAGGTTACAACTGCAACAAAAATATAAAATCTCTCCATTTCTGCGGTGTCTTCTCCACATGGTAGACTGTGGCCTCTGCTCATCATTTCTGGTGGCCTCTGTTCACCATTTCTCTACTCTGGAGTTGTGAGAGGCATCTGAACCAAAGCAACTCCAACTTAAATAGGGGCTGGGTAAAATTAGGCTAAGACCTACTGGGCTGCATTCCCAGGAGGTTAGGCATTCTAAATCACAGTCTTAAGACAGAAGGTCAGCACAAGATACAGGTCATAAAGACCTTGCTGATAAAACAACTTGCCTAAAGAAGCCGGCCAAAACCCACCAAAACTAAGATGGTGAGGAAAGTGACCTCTGGCGATCCTCACTGCTCATTATATGCTAATTATAATACATTAGCATGCTAAGAGGCACTCCCACCAGCATCACTGACAGTTTACAAATGCCATGGCAACATCAAAAAGTTACCCTATATGGTCTAAAATAGGAAGGAACCCTCAGTTCCGGGAACTGCTCATCCCTTTCCCAGAAAATTCATGAGCAATCTACCTTCTGTTTAGCATATAACAAGAAATAATCATAAAAATGGGCAAACAGCAGCCCTCGGGGCTGCTCTGCCTATGGAGTAGCCATTCTTTATTCCTTTACTTTCCTAATAAACTTGCTTTCACTTTACTCTATGGACTTGCTCCAAACTGTTGTGTGAGATCCAAGAACCCTCTCTTGGGGTCTGGATTGGGACCCCCTTTCCGGTAATAGGGTTAACTTACAATAGCATAGCATAGAACTGTCCAAAGTGAAGGAAAATTAATTTTTTGAATAATTACCATTTCAAACTATCTACAATTACATTTCTTTAAATTAATTTAGAAGAGAGTTGACTATATTATTCTCACTGATCTACATGGCCACTGACAGAAAGCAAATTCTTCTTTCAGTGGTGCCAGGGAAAACTGTCCAAATCTCCTTTTTGAATTAGGAAATAGGGTGGTACTTTGCAAAAATGTGTTGTCTCATACTCCATTGATAAAAGACTGTAAAATAAGTTTTTTTTTTTTTTTTTAAGTCTGAGCTTTTACCTTCCTATTTCTTGTCACTGGCCTAAATATAGAGGAGGCAGGAAAGGAGACAGAGCAAGGGCCTTTAAAAATCCACAGATTCAATAATCTTTTTCTGTGAGTTTCTCTTATCTGTGGCCCCTAATACAAAATGGCATTTGATTAATTTAAATTAAACTAATTCAACATGAAACTGGATAATAACATACTGTTTTACCAAAAAAGCATGTAAGAGTCCATTTTCACGCTGCTATGAAGACATACTCGGGAAAAAAAAAGAGGTTTAATTGACTCACAGTTTCACAGGACTAGGGAGGCCTCAGGAAACTAAAAATCATAGTGGAAGGCAAAACAGGCATGTCTTACATGGTTGCAGGTGAGAGAAGTGAGAGAGGGAAAATGCCAGATGTGCTTACCAAGCTCGTGAGAACTCACAATCACAAGAACAGCACAGGAGAAACTGCCCCCATGATTCAATTACCTCCCCTCAGATTCTTTCCTTAACACTTGGGGGTTAGAATTCAAGATGAGGTTTGGGTGGGGACACAAAACTAAACCATATCAAAGCAATAGTTTTAAAATGCTAGTTTGCCCTTGACAATAGATAATATCTTCAAAATATAGCTTTTGGAACCATTTCTTTCCATTATTTTTAAAGAATGATATGAGTAGATCGAGGGTTCAGACTATTTTTTAGCCACAACTCAAAGACTACATTCAAATCTTTTGAGAAGGATTATTTCTTCTCTTTTTGTCATTTTTGCATATTCTAAAGACCTACTGGTAATTCATTTCCATGAAACAGAATTGCAAGGCAGTCTTTAATAAAAGATGGCAAATGTAATAATTTACAGATGTGTTTTTTTATGCATCTGTGGTTATTCCTGTTTTCACTCAATTACATAGATAATTCCAATACTAAAATACAGAGGAATATGTACTGATAAATAATTAAGGGTATATTATAGTTATTATAGAAGCCTTTTTATCAAACTGAAAATACCATTAAATATATATATTTTAGGCCAGGCGCGGTGGCTCAAGCCTGTAATCTCAGCACTTTGGGAGGCCGAGACGGGTGGATCACGAGGTCAGGAGATCGAGACCATCCTGGCTAACATGGTGAAACCCCATCTCTACTAAAAATACAAAAAACTAGCCGGGCGTGGTGGCAGGCGCCTGTAGTCCCAGCTACTCGGAGGCTGAGGCGGGAGAATGGCGTAAACCCGGGAGGCGGAGCTTGCAGTGAGCCGAGATCGCGCCACTGCACTCCAGCCTGGGTGACAGAGCGAGACTCCATCTCAAAAAAAAAAAAAAAAAAAAAAATATATATATATATATATATATATTTTAATATAATATCAATGCCAACCAAAATATCTGCATCAACATATAACACAGAAACCAAAGTTGCTACTTATCATTAATGTATATTCTTTTCAGGCTAAGAAAAATGTTCCAAGAAGAGATTTCATTTATTCAAATGAGAAACATTTAATTTAAATTATATATCCACAATAGAATAGGGAACAGTGATTTGCCCACATACACATTAATTAGTTCAATGATTATATATTAATATTAATGATATTCAGAAAAAGAAATAGCTTGAAGCTATTATCAGATTTTTTAAAAATGTCACAAATATAGACATAATATTCATTACTCATACAATGGATGCTATTCTATACAAACTGTAAAATCAGGGAATCTTTATGCCTCCTCTGCTTTTATTTTTGGTGTTTGGAATATTTTTCAATCCACATAAAGTAATCTATCCTTTTTTCTCTTTGAGAATAAAATTCCTCAATATCTAAATATTTGATTATTTAACTGTCACACTCTAAATTATGCTGACAGAAAATGCATCTCCCAATGTACTTTAATATTTTTCTGTGTGCTTAATTTACAAAATATAAATCGTTCATGGTAGTGTTCATTCTATCTTTGGCACTGTTTACAACCAAGGGTTGAGTAATAACAATGCCGATCTTGTGTCATTTCCTCAATTCAATTAAAAAGTTTCCTAACAAGCAATTCTGTATTAACTTGACAACTTTTGCCAATTTTCTTCAAAAGCATGGTTTCATTTTTTTCGCTCAAATTAATGCAATTGTATTATAAAATTACATGCTGAATTCCTAAAAATAAGAAACCTGGCCAGGCGTAGTGGCTCACACCTGTAATCCCAGCACTTATGGAGGCCCAGGCGGGCAGATCACGAGGTCAGGAGTTCGAGACCAGCCTGGCCAACATAGTGAAACCCCATCTACACTAAAAATACAAAAAATTAGCTGGGTGTGGTGGTGGGCACCTGTAATTCCAGCTACTCGGGAGGCTGAGGCAGAAGAATCACTTGAACCTGGGAGGCGGAGGTTGCATTGGGCCGAGACGGTGCCATTGCACTCCAGCCTGGGCGACAAGAGTAAAACTCCGTCTCAAAAAAAAAAAAAATTAAATAAATAAATAAATTGCAATTACTGTGAATGTAAACATTGGTTTACAGTTTTGCTAATCCAATGACAGCTAAGACGGAATACAAAATGCAAGGTTTATTTAATTAAAGCACTACTATTTTCACATTTTTACAGCTTAAAAAATACTTGCACTGAAGCACCCTCTATCAGATTTGTTTTTGATTCACTTGAAAAATACAAGATAACTATCAGAACCAATTTTTTATTCACAACTGACTAAAGGGTAAACTAAGAAGCAGATGTTTTGATGCACTCTTCTACATAATTCAGCAAATAAGAAGTAGAAGGAGAAATAATGCCCAGGAGTTCTGGTATCCTGGAATGTCACGGGCAAGTATTTTTATCATCACCTGTCAAGTACTCCAGGTGTGCAGATTTGTATACCTAAGATTTCTGGTCACTTTACAACTTTTTCAAAAGCAGTTCAAATGCCATTTCTTCCTAGTTTTCTGGCTGGAATGACTACAACCTCCAATCCCTTTGGGTTCCTTTTTTTTTTTTTCTGAGACAGGGTCTTGCTCTATTGCCCAGGCTGGAGTGCAATAGCATGATCCTAATTCACTGTAGCTTTGAACTCCTGGGCTCATGCAATCCTACCTCAGCTTCCCAAGTAGCTGGGACTACAGGCATGTGCCACCATGCCGAGCTAACTTAAAAAAATTTTTTTAAGAGACCAGGTCTCACTATGTTGATGAGCTGGTCTTAAACTCCTAGTCTGAAGCGATCCTCCTGCATCAACCTCCCAAAGTGTTGGGATTACAAGCATGAGCCACCATGCCTGGTGCCTTTGGGATTCTTGTTTAAATCTTAATAATAACATCACTAACCAAATTTTGCCTCATGAGGCAGACTTTTAAAATGTTTGTGTTTATTTCCTATTTGGATTGGGAGCTTCTGGAGTTACAGGGACTCTCTTTAACCATCTTGAGGTTGGCAAACATGTTCTGTAAAGGGCCAGATAGTAAATATTTTATGCTCTGCAGGCCACATACGTCTCTGTCACATCTTCTTTTTAAAACAACCTGTTAAAAATATAGCAAGCCTTACAAAACCAGGCTGTGGGTGTTGTAGTTTACTGATCCCTGAGCACAACATTGAAAGGTCAGATTTTGAAGTCAGACTGGGTTTCTGTATCTTAGTGGCTGTACTACCTCTGGCAAGTTACTTACCTATATAAAATGTGGATAACAAGGGTTATTGTGAATGTTAAATGAGATAATATATGTAATGTTCTTAGCACAGTAACACAGTATGGTTCACTAAATATTAGCTACTACTGTAATGTGATCACAATCATAGTGCCTGAACTGAGCAGTACTCAATATGTTTACTGAATCAAAGATATCCAAAAACACACTCACATACACACATACAACTGAGATTTTATAAAGAAAATGCCTTAATTAGTCTATAGTTTTAAATGCAAAAGTATTTTTTAACTAAGTTATTTTCAGTTTTACTGAAAACATTAGAAATAAAAATCTTTAAAGTCTTAATATTAGGATAATTTTAACCAATGCAAAAAAATGAAGGTAAGGTTCCACCATAATAAAGCTTGTAAGAAACCAAGAGGATTAATTCTAGTGAAATTTTGTTATAAACAACAAGGCTATCACATTTTTAAAACATTCTTCAAACATTTCCATGCCTATTACTTCATTTGCTCTTCACCAGAAACCTTTGCATCACATAGATAAGGTGGTATGTTCTTTATTTGATAGATTCAGAAGGAGATTAAAATTTTTCAAGAACCATTCTGCTTATCATAGACTATTCAATTTAAGAAAACCGAGGAGCAAGTATTGGCCAGTATTAGGCAATGAGGAGACAAAAATAAATAGGACAAACTTCTTAAAGAACTCACGGCCGGGCGCGGTGGCTCACGCCTGTAATCCCTGCACTTTGGGAGGCCGAGGCGGGCGGATCACGAGGTCAGTAGATCGAGACCATCCTGGCTAACACGGTGAAACCCCGTCTCTACTAAAATACAAAAAATTAGCTGGGCGCGGTGGCGGGCGCCTGTAGTCCCAGCTACTCCGGAGGCTGAGGCAGGAGAATGGCGTGAACCCGGGAGGCGGAGCTTGCAGTGAGCCGAGATGGTGCCACTGCACTCCAGCCTGGGGGACAGAGTGAAGACTCCGCCTCAAAAAAAAAAAAAAGAACTCACAACATAGTCAAAGAAACATGTAAACAAACTGTTTAAATACAGTGAAAACATTGGGTCAATTGGAGGGAAATATCACAAAGGGAATGATACTAAAAGATAAATAGGATTTCATGGGATGAAGTGGAGGAAATATATTCTCTAGAGAGAAAGAATTACATATTCCCAGTATAGCAGTAAAAGTACACAAAACTTTCATTTCAAGGAATACAGTTGTAGGTGGACTAGTGAATTATGGAGTGCAGGGCACATTTTGAAAAGCAGGCTGTTTATGTGAAGGGGCGTATATCCTACATTCTAAGCAAGGAGTTTCTATACGCTAAGCAGCCATGGAAGGCTTTAGGAAAGGACAGAAAGTCATATTTGGTTTTGAAAATATCATTCTGATGGCACTGTGGAAGACAGATTAAAAGGAGATGGATTCTGAGAGCAGAGGAGATACTGAAATAATTTTTCCATAGAGGGAATGGGCATATGTAGGCAAGTTAAAGAAATGGATACTTTCCTATGACCTAACAATACCACTTCTACGCACATGTACAGCTTTCTAATCAACATGCTGTGAAATATTTGATGGCTGATAAAAATTTAAGTGTAAGGATAGACATAAATAGAGCAGCTAAACAGGATGGAGAAACCAGAAATAGATCCATATATTACTGATTGATTTTAGACAAAGACACCAAGGCAATTCAAATAGGAAAAGTTTTCAACAGATAAGGTTGGAACAACTGAATAAAAATATGGAAAACAATGGCCTTAACCCTTATGCGACACATGAAAATTAACACTAGAGGGATCATAGACATATATGCAAAAGCTAAAACTATAAAGTTTCTGGAAGAAAACACAAGAGAATATCTTTAGGTAATCTATCTTCTGCCACTGGTACTCCTGGTTCTCAAGCCTTCAGACTGGAACTGGAATCTACACCATCAGCCCTCCAGCTCTCTGTCTGGCCTTTTAACTATAATACAGTACTGGCTTTCCTGGGTCTCCAGCTTGCAGATGGCAGATGGTGGAACTTCTCAGACTTGATAATTGTGTGAGCTAATGATAAGGTACTGATCTTATAATAAATCTTTCAGGCTCTATCTCACTATATATCCTATTGGTTCAGTTTGTCTGAAGAACCCTGACTAATACAGTGGGCCATGTAGTCTCTGTTGCAACCATTCAACTCTGCCACTGTGGTGTAAAAGCAGCCACAGACAAAACACTAACTAACTAATGGGCATGAATGTATTCTAATAAAACCGTTATTTACAAACATAGGCAGGGGGCTAAATTTGGTCTGAGGACCATAGTTTGTCAAGCCCTTTTTTAGACAATAAGATTTTACATGTAACACGCTGTCAGAGACCTCTGTAGCTTTGCCACCATCCCCCAGATGATAATATGGGCAGTAAAAATAATTTTTACATATAGTATAATGTGATAAAGTTTGTAAGCACTGCCCTAGGAAAATTAATATATATGCACAAACAGATATGCATAAAGATACTCACTGTCACTGTTTATAATGGCAAAAACTTGAAATAATTTATATGTTCATCAATGAGGCAATATATAAATCATGATACAGATGTACAAAAATTACAATAATTGAATGAACTCAATTTCCATTATTAATGCATACATGAAACAAATGGGTGCCTCTAAGATGGTCATTTATGACAGGCCATAAAATAATAATCTTCCCTCTGAAATAGAGACATCACATAACTTTTAAAATGTAGATATCACATTCTGAATTCAATCTAGGTATTATATTTCCAAAGAACGCAGAAAGATTGCTGTATAGATTCTAATATCTCAGTTTGGGTGGCCCCATGGTTGGTACTGGATCTAATCTAGAAAAGCAGAACATATAGTATAATGCCTATTTTTGTCAATGTCATATTATTAATTCTAAATTATATGGATCGAGATTTGCCAGATGTAGCAGCAGAGGCAGCTATTTAACCTACTCCCCAACTCCTACATTTGATTTCAGTGAACACAGCAAGATGGACAGTGGCGGCAAAGAAAGAAAAATACTGGTGATTTACTCATTCATCAACTACTTTTTTCACCATGCCTTAAAATCCCACTGAAGTGTTCTAGTTCATTCCTAGCCAGAACCTAGATGTACTATATTCTCCCAGAATAATAGCTTCAAATATAATATACAAGACCCAAAACCTAGAGAGGACGGGATCATGCTACAGTGCTTCAATACTACGTTTTTGATTGCTTACATAATCTCTGCTGGTCTGGCATTATGTAGCTCCTTCTATTTAATAGAGAGGTACCAAAGGGATGTTTTCTCAGTCAAAGGCCCTCACTTTTATGTATTTCTAATATTCAGATCCTTAGGATTTGTACAATTCCATTGCTAGTGTTTAGACAAAAAAAACACTTTTAACTGAAAAATCCCTCTCTACTTTTAGGTAAAAGTTACTTGTAAATTCCCACCTGGGGTATGTTCAGATTCCTAAGCGTTCGCTCCCACCGAGTAGAGCCTTCCCAGGGGCCTATTTTTGCTTCTCTTAGTATTATACACATATTAGAGCTCCAAGACAAAATGGTTTATTCCTAGTATCCCCCTTTACTCCCAGCCATCATCCTATCAACTTGCAGACCTTAAGAAGACTAACTGAAGACTGTACTGAAGACTGTTTTGTCAGGAGAGCTCTCTGACTGGGGTCAGCAAAGGCTCTATCTAAGAAGGCAACCCTGTCCCAGAAACTAAGAGAAACTGGTCAGCTCCTTGATTAGGAGCATATTTTTGATGTCTAATCAGTCTAGACACTGAGATTTTTACAGGGCAACCTAAATAAAACCCAACAGAAGTGGAGAATGATCCTCATGTGGGCTGGGGGAGCTAGGCAGTCAAAGCTGGCTCTCCTTGGGAGGATGGCTACACAAAAAGCCATCAAGTAGCTGAGTTTCATTAATGTTGGCTGTTAAAGTTAAAAGAAGTCCTGCTGAAACTCTATAACCCAATTATGCTATTATTATAATTTTGCTTTGTTCCCATAAAACTAAAGTGGTAATAATAACATATGGTGATTTAGAATATATAAAGCACTGTAAAATATATTATCACTCTGAATGCTCATAACAACTCTGTAAGGCACACAGAACAGGGAGGTTAAGGGACACTACCCAAAGTCACACAGTTAATAACTTCTGACTCCAAATCAATGACATGGATCTGTCCCGGTAGATGATGTTCTTCTTCATTCTTTAAGAGCTCAGCTCATGGATCTAGTGAAGTCTCTAATTCCTTCAGCCAGAAACAGATTTTCAATTCTCTGGTGGCCCACAGGACTTTATACCTCTCTTATGACAGTACCTTTTTCCTTTTTTACATTTACAGATGTATGGGTCTCATGATACTCAATGACAAATTCCTGAAGAGTCATCCTTATACTCCCCATGGCATTTAGAAACATTCAAATTTTTACTGAATGACTAATGCACTTCCCTGTTTATGATAGTGATCCATTTTTTTAAAGAAACTCTGTAATTAAAAACATTATAAATATAAATGTGCCCATTACTTATACCTAATACAGTACTTGTTGGCAGTTGTACTTTTTCAAAAGTAAAGTTAGATATCAAAATCTGAACAAGAATGATAACTCTAATTGTAATATATATTTTGGGAAAATCAATATGACTTATAGTATCACTAGTTGCAATTTCTTGCTTCCAGGGAATATAACCTGAATTAAGTTTAATGGCTACTTATAATAGGAGACTAAAATTGAATCACAAGGAGGACCTCTTTAGGAAGAGGTGGACTCAACTCTTAATTATTTTCAATAACTGCTAAGAATATTTTTGATCTTTTTATTCTGGGATGCAAAACAAAAAAAAGAAGCCCGATACCAAAGTATCATCTAAGAAGGTTTGTGATTCTGTAATCTGCTTCTGATCTTCTGCTAAGGCAACAAAAATGCATGAGGAATAAAGTCTATTACTTAAACACACACACGCGCGCACACACACACACACACACACACAAATATGTCTTTTTTTCCAATGGAACCTAATGTACAAACCACTATAGAACTTTCTTACTGAGCAACATCCTTTTGGAGGGGAAAAAAATATGTATAATTCCACTAAAGATCACAGACTTTATTATTTCCTATTCCACGAAATTAGCCTACGATTTATATAACCCTGAGAAAGGGAGACAAAGAAATTATAGATTCACATCATACTCAGAGCTCTGGCATATAAAACTAACCAAAAGGGATAGGATGCATTCTTGACTTTCTTCAAAATTTCAACAATTACCTTGTTTGTAGAATCACTCTAATGTGATCCACATGTTTTAAGCAAATAAGACTCTGTTATCAAAATACTACTAAAAGATTGCAATCTTCTTTTTCTATACTTTGATGTTTGAGTTGAAGGTCAACTGTGACTGAGACTCAAAGATTCACATAAGTATGTCTGAGGAAAACAGAAAAACCCAAATACTTACAAAAGGAAGAAAGGAAGGCAAGGAGGGAAGGAAGAAGGAAGGAAGGATGGGGGGTGAATCAGGCAACTGACTACTAGCTCCTATTAGAAAAAAGATTATTTACTTTGTAATCTAGCTCCACTAGAATGTTTAAAACACGACTCAATTTGTAATAATTTATGCCAAACCTTTAAGGAATACACCTATCATAATAGGTATGTCAGTACTTATAAAAACATTGACAATTTCTGAGACAGTTATCAAGGCTATGTGGCCCAGACACCCCACAGGAAATTAAGAACACTGGATTCTATCTCTAGCTCTAACAACCTTTGATAGGTTCTAAATAGACTTTAGGGGATTTTTCAGAAACTTTTCCAATGAAATAGTTTGCGCTCCACAATGAGGTGGATGCTACTAAATAGGTATTGCTTTTTCCTAAATCACACCTCTTTTTAAGTCTGAACTCATTCTGCCAGACCTTTTCTAAAAAGGGGAGAATAAATTGCTAAAAAGATTCATTCTTAGTTAACAGACTTTTTTCAAAACAAAATCTACAGCTTAATAAAAGTGCCTCACACAGCGTGAAGGGTAATGTTTTGAAATTTGGATGGGGATCTGGGGGGAGAGGTTTTATTTGTTTATTACATTTATTTTTTATTTATTTATTTTTTTGAAACAGAGGCTTGCTCTGTCGCCCAGGCTGGAGTGCAGTGGCTCGATCTCTGCTCACTGCAAGCTCCGCCTCTCAGGTTCAAGCGATTCTTCCATCTCAGCCTCCTGAGTAGCTGGTATTACAGGCTCCCGCCACCACGGCCGGCTAATTTTTTTTTTATTTTAGTAAAAATGGGGTTTCACCACGTTGGCCAGGCTGGTCTTGAACTCCTGACCTCTGGTGATCGGCCCGCCTCAGCCTTCCAATGTGCTGGCTGGGATTACAGGCATGAGCCACCGCGCCCGGCCTCTTTTTTTACATTTAATGTGCTCTGGTCAAACGCTTAGCACTGTGTAAATAACCTAGAAGGTAAATAACCTAGAAGTGCCTTGCTGCCTTGCTGCCATATGGAATCTCTGTCAAGGTAAAACAAACAGCTAAAAAAACCTCACAGAATGGTGTTTCTTAAAATATTCCACCAAAATGCTAACAGCAGTGGAGGGTAAACTCATACTACTGAGAATATGAAGACTGGCCTCAATCAATGGGCTAGAGTTTGATCAAATTTTCATTTTATACCATTATAGATCTTGTTTTATTATTTGAAAATGATTTAGCTTATCTACCAGTAAATAAAATTAATAGTCCAAGAAAAGGTACCATGTTTTATCCTGGTAGGTTGCAAATCTCTAATTAACTTTCCCCAGGTTTACTCACAACTCAATTTGAGCACAGGATAAATATGAAAATAAATATCTATAATTGTAAGAGTGTAGGCTCACAAGGGTCAAGGCTATAATGTGGACAAAGCTTTAGTTCCCTATTCCCATATTTCCTGATGATCTCAATGAGATTTTAATGAGACACCATAGACTTCTATCTCCTCAAGTGGGAAATGAAAGAAGATGTCATGGTGAAAAGCAGTTTGACTTCTTCTGAGACATAAGTATATTCTAACTGGTATTTTAAATTCCTGAAACAAAGATCTTTCTTTCTTTTATGGCTCATAAGTAATAAAACAAAAAAGTTTTATAGCAGTTGAATCAAAAGTCCTTATGTATCTGCAATTACACTTATTTAGGTTAATGATTCTAAAAGGAGTCAGGTAAAGGCAGAGAAACCTACTAGAATCTTGGAGAGGAGACATCTAGCTTTTCAACTATATGTGGTATCAACTCACTCTCCAAATCGCCTCCCTGCACAACCACATCTTTCCTGCAACAAAGCCAGTTTCACTAATTATACAGAATAACCACTACAAGCAAGAGTATACCAGAAGGTAGAAATCTCAGGTATGTTGAGATAAAAAAAATACTTAGAACTGCTGAAGGCTTAAGGTAGCTGCAGAGAGACTCTATGAGTGGCCCAGAAATTTATTTTGATTAAATGGTGGATTTATTAAGCATAGAGATATTCTGAATGTCTAGAAGTTATTATCAGAAGTTATCTTGCTTCTATGTATTTCTTTCAACTTTTCCATTTAACTTTAAAAAAATACATATGAAGTTCTTATGAAGGCATGATTTTCATCTCAGAATAAAAGGATAGCTTTCCTGTTGTTGCAGCTTGTAACCCAATAATATATTCCAGGTGGACAGGGAGGTAGGTAATAAGTATCATGAGTTTTTTTAAAGAGCTAAACTGAGGTTCAGAAGCTAAAGTTAATTCACAAAGTTCAGAAAGCTAAAAACAACAGAACTGGATCAGACTCACAGTCCAATATCCTTCCCCTCTCTCAGATCACCTAAACAGAGAAATCAAGATTTTTTGCAGCATAAGGGATCAAAAATAGTAAATGTACTTGTTTTAAGTTTCTATTAATACAATTATCAAAGACTGAAAATACTACTGTAAAAAGACTTAACAGACACATATCTATAGCCTAATACATATATTATACCTATATATTCTTAATCACATTATTGCTTAATATCAGTTTATAAATTGGTCTACCTGACGTCAATCATTATTAAGGATACAACTTGGTTAGAATATTTAGATGATTCCAATAGACATCTTAGTAGTTTTGTAAAGGTTAAAATATCAGTTTCAAAGGAAAGATTGAAAGTATAATTTCATTTGTGTTCTACTTGCTAAAGATTTTCCTTCTGACCTGAGTGAGATATTTGAATAAACAGTTTAATAGTTAAGAGATAACAAAAAAAGGCACCTGAAATCAACTTCTTATAACTCTGTCTACTCTCTAAACCAAAATCAAAAAAAGAGCTTTGAATCTCAAATTAAAACCTATCAGTTTTAGTGAAGAACAAAAATACACAACCATCAAAATGGAAATCCTATAAGTGATGTTTGTTTTTAAAATGAAACATTAGCTAGTCTCTCAGCATTCAAGCTTTACAATGAACTACTACTAGTTCCCCTAGTGACTCCATGTTCTCTTGCCTCTCTTTCTACATGTTGTGCCCACTGACAGAAGATTCTTCCACTATGTCCCTTCCTGGTTGACTCCTACGCATAATTTAGGTCTCAGCTTAAAAATCATTTCTTCCAAAAGAACCCCAAATATGTATTAGATATTTGCTTCAGGATAGTCTTAACTTACCCATACTACCACATTAGCACAGCATATTTTAATTGCTTATTTAGTTGTCTACCTTTCCCCCTTGACTGCCCTTTACAGGAAAGAGACTGTGTCTGTCTTCATGTAGTCCAGCATAGGTATCTAGCAAACAGCAAATACTTTAACTGAATTACTTTTATTTTAAGGCTGCCGCCACATAAACCTTAAAGATGTCAAATAAAACTCTTTGACTAAAACCTTTTGGAAATGAGGCATGGAGAGAAGGTTACCATTCAGTTTAGATAAGTGAATATACCAAATGGTCATCTACCTAGACATGTATTTAAACCAGGCACCTCGCCTCCAGGGCATCAAACTTCATCATATTTATAAATTATTTTTTTACTAGTCATTATTTTCATTTACAAATAAAATTTTTCAATTACATTTATCATATTAAGAATTCAGTTTAACTTATTTATTTTTTAAGATAGTGGGAAAAGACAAGAGGAGGAAAGACAAAATAGGTTAACTGTTAAGGGGAATAATTTTTAATTTTTACAAGGAAAAAGTTTGAAGTGAGGAACTGAATTTAAATGGAGTTCTCTATCACTAAACCATCTATTCAATGGTATTTATATAAGCTAGAACTGTATTTTGAAAGCTAGTCATCATATATAGCCTAAAATAGTCAATATCTTTTTAAAAACCAAATTATAAATTGTTGAGGCCAGGCACAGTGGCTCATGCCTATAATCCCAGCACTTTGGGAGGCTGAGGTGGAAGAACTGCTTGAGACCAGGAGTTTAAGATCAGCCTGGGCAATATAGTGAGACCTTATTTCTAACAAAAAATAAAATAACTAGTTGGGCATGATGGAGCATGCCTGTAGTCCCAGGTGCTGTGGAGGCTGAAGTGAGAGGACTGCTTAAGCCCACAAGTTCGAGGCTGCAGTGAGCTAGGATCATGTCCCTGCACTCCAGCCTGGGTGTCAGAGTAAGACTCTGTCTCTAAAAACAAAACACAGCAAAACAAAAATAAATAAATAAACAAATAAATATTGTTGAAAGGTACTTCAAATCATTAAACATAAAGGCAAGATTCCCATTTTGAATTATCACAAGCAATCTATGTGGAAGAATTGGGTCTAGTATGTGTAGTTAGTTCAGGTTGAGGAAACATCTTGTGGTGTAAAAAACTAAATTGATCATTTCATCATCAACCTTAGGACATGTAAACTATTAGGAATAGACATGGCATGTACAGGTGATGGGAAATATTTTGATTACTTTTTACTGGAAGCATCACCTTTAGTGTTTTCCTTCACTTAACCATTTTACTTGGTACAAAGGATATAGTTTCACACACAAACATAAAATAATGCAGAAGAAAAATAGATGTCAACCTATAATAAGGTATGATATAGCTATGAAATGATCAATGTGCAAACTAATTCCTGCACTGGTGGACAGACTTGAACAAGAATTACTAAATTCCATCTGTAGGGACATCATGTCAAGTTATGTATGAACAATAATAATTTCACAGTAATGGTGACAAAGGAACTATCCCAAGATTTTTTTACAACTCAGAATGGCAACAGACATAGTTGATTTATAACTAACTAAAGGATTAATGTCAAGGAGCTTATTAAAATTCACTATTTCCTTTAATTCTTGGAAATATGTTCAATAGTTTCTCTAAAGGGTACATATATAATGTAAATAAGCAGACAGAAATCTATGGCAGTTATACTCTTCATAAAAACAAAAATATTCTAATCTTAAAAGAAATCTCTTTTCAGATATAAGATTGGTATCTAAATTATTAAAATTATTTTATTTAATTTCTAGTTATTCCAGGCAGTTTCTGTGCCTCTAATCATCATTCTGCTAGGTAAAGTGTTTGGCATGAGTTTACTGATAAGGACTTAGACGAGGGGTACGGAGAAGTAATGTGCTAACCAGAGTTCTGGCATTTATAAGCTGTATGACCCTGGGTAAGTCATTTAGCCTTTACTAGGCCTTTGATTCCAGATGAATAAAGAAAGGATGATTTCTATATCCTCTTTAGTTGTAACATTAAGAAATTCTGAGTGCTTGAAATTCAAGCCATTTAAAATTTTCATACCCTGTGGTTGCCACTACAGACTACAAAATGTACAAGTAAGAATTAAAAATCAAACAAACCAAATAACCACTTGTAGCATACAGGCAGGGCTAAACTGTATATTAAACCTGATAAATCTGGTAATTTCACTTTTCTGACTACCATCCAAAAAGTTTTCTCTCCCTAGAACCAGAGAAGCAAAGTTTGGCCCTGCCTATTATTTCCACAATCAAGGAAGTTTAAACTGAACTAAGTCCATGAAACGAAAAAAGTTAGCCATAGTGGGGCTGGCAGAGTTTCTTTTCCTGAATGATAGATTTAGTATCTTCCTAACCTTTATAACTGATCTGTTGGCACTAGCTGTTAAAAGTACAGACCAGATCAGGAAAAGATGAAACTTTAAAGCTCAACTAGGTTCTAGATAAAGAGGTTCACCTTAAAATCTGAAGTAAGTTAAAAATAAAAAATCAGTTGATATATAAAATGAGGCTTCTACCCTATAGAAGACAAAAATCACAAAATACTTTTAATCCATACAGGACTTCTTGCAGAGCAACTCAAAAGTATTTTATAGAAAGTACTCAATTAAGTTTCATGACACTTCTGCAAAGAGTCAGATATTATTACTCATTTTTTTTTCAAAGGAAGCAAAAGAAATGAAGGAACCAAAGTTACTTTGCTGATGACATAGCTCCCTATTTTGTATCTAGTGTTGTAGCTTGTGAAAAAAGGTACTTAGCCCCATAATAAATGATATTAACTGAAATGCTTCAGTTTTTAAAAAAATGTTGGAATTCCCACAAGATGTGAGTGCAGAGGATGTATATTGTCTTGCTTAGCATTTATCCTGATTACTTAATTCAGTATCTGTCACACTGTAGGCACTCATTATACATTTAATGAATAAAGGCTATTCATAGTAGCTAAAAATTACTAGATATGAGTTCATATATCAGGTAGTAAGTGCATTACATATATTATTTTATTTAATCTAGCAACAATTCAATAAAGTAAGTTATTACTCTTCATTTTACTGATAAGGAAACTAAGACCTAGGTTAAGTAACTTGTCCAAGATTACAAAACAATAAAGCCACAATTTAAACAAGGTAGCCCAACTTTAGATCTTAAAGATCATGATTGTAGAAAGAAAAGCACTAGGCTAGCAGTAAGAAACTCTTTTCTATATTCTACACCATCACCACTTCCTTGGAGAGAAAGGAAATTTCTTAGTGATGTATCTGCTTATAATGCCTAGTATAGTACCTTAGTCACATTACTATTAATTAAATGTTTCCTGAATACAATTAAAATCACACAAATTAGGCTTCATTTGAAGATAAAGTTACCAGCAAGGTCCACCTCAGTGGTTCTCAAAGCACAGTCCCTAAACCTAAAACTTTTGTCAGAAATTAAAACTCTCAGGCTGCACCCCAGACCTTCCCTATCAGAAAATGGAGTTTTATGAAGACTTCCAGGTGATTCTCATGCATGTTCATGCTACTCATATATAGTAGTCCGTATAAACTGGACTACTTTATATGATGATTATTTCATATTAAAATGAGTTCAATAATGTGAAATCATCCTACAGAATGAAAGGCATATCATTATAATTAAAATATTAAATTATGCTCCCTGAAAAAAACTCAGTGATTTTGCTAAATTCACATAAAAATGAGCATCAGAAATGAAATACATAATAAAATACTTTTAAAATAAAATACTGTTCTTCTAGATTTTATCTGGATAATGTATAGTATTCATGGATCCAGAGGAAAAGACAAGTATGTTCCATGAAGGACTACCTAGAAATCTAATAATCTGGTAATTGAGTCAATCAGCCCAGAGATCTCATATGCTGCACAAGCTCCTTACCTGACCAGTGTCCAGTGGAGATGCCAGATCTGTCTGTGCATGTCTCACTTACAGGCCTGAATACAGTCTCCCATCCACCAGTAGCATAGCGCCAATTCTGAGATTCCAAGATGAGTGTTCGCTGTGTGCCATATGCAATCATGAAGCAGTAGACCACATGATGGAGTTGACAGCCATAGCCACAACCTTTGTTGATATTACACACCAGCTTCTTGGCTTTGCTGCAGTCCTTGGGATTCTGTCAGGGAGAAAGAGAAACAAAAATAAAGACAAGTACAGAGAGGTCAACTTCTCTTTTTTTTTTTTTTTTTTTTTTGCTTTCAGCTTCAGGGGCACATGTGCAGGTTTGTTTTATAAACTGTGTGTCATAGGGGTTTGCTATACACCCCAAGTAATCAGCATAGTAAGTTATATGTGGTTTTTTGATCTTCACCCTCCTCCCACCTTTCACCCTCAAGTAGGCCCCAGTGTCTATAATTCTCTTGTGTCCATATGTACTCAACGTTTAGCTCACACTTTTAATAAGAACATGAAGTGTTTGGTTTTCTGCTCCCGCATTAGTTTGCTTAGGATAGTGACCTCCAGCTCCATCCATGTTGCTGCAAAGGACGTGCTCTCATTCTTTTTTAAGGCTTCATACTATTCCATGATATATATGTGCCACATCTTTTTTCTAGTCTACCACTGGTGGGTATCTAGGTTTATTCCATGTCTTTGAAATTGCAAATAGTGCTGTGATTAACATATAAGTGCATATGTCTTTATAGCAGAATAATTTATATTCCTTTGGTTATATACCCAATAATGGGATTGCTGGGTCAAATGGTAGCTCTCTGAGTTCTTTGAGAAACTGCCAAACTACTTTCCAATGGTTGAACTAATTTACATTTCCATTGGCAATGTATAAATGCCCCTTTTCTCTGCAGCCTCACCAGCATGTTATTTTTTGACTTTTTAATAACAACATTCTGACTGTTATCTCATTCTGATGGTATATCACTGTGATTCTGATTTGCATTTCTCTAATGATTAGTGATGTTTCATACTTATTGACTGTGTATATGTCTTTTGAAAAGTGTCTGTCATGTCCTTTGCCTTTTTAATAATGTTGCTTTTTGCTTGTTAAGTTCCTTATAGATTCTAGATATTAGACCTTTCATGGTTTGCAAATATTTTCTCCTGTTCTGTTGGTTGTCTGTTTACTCTGTTGATAATTTATTTTGCTGTTCAGAAGCTCTTTAATTAGGTTCCATTTGCCAATTTTTGTTTCTGTTGCAACTGCTTTTGGCATCTTCATCATGCAATCTTTGCCAGGGCCTATATCCATAATGGTATTTCCTAGGTTTTCTTCTAGAGTTTTTATGGTTTTAGGTTTTACATTTAAGCCTTTTATCTATCTTGACTTAATTTTTGTATACAGTGAAAGGAAGGAGTCCAGTTTCAATCTTCTGCATATAGCTAGCCAGTTATCCCAGCACAGTTTATTGAATAGGGAGTCCTTTCTCCTTGGCTTGTTTTTGTCAGCTTTGTCAAAGATTAGAAAGTTGTAGGTGTATGACTTTATTTCCAGACTCTCATTCTGTACCACTGGTCTATATGTCTGTTTTTGTACCAGTACCACGCTGTTTGGTATGGTGATACATGGTATGGGTACCATGGTGTTTGGTACCAATACCATGGTTACTGTAGCCTTGTAGTGTAGTTTGAATTCGGGTAATGCGATGCTTCCAGCTTTGTTCTTTTTGCTTAGGACTGCTTGGGCTATTCAGGCTCTTTTCTGGGTCTATATGAATTTTAAATCAGTTTTTTCTAGTTCTGTGAAGAATGTCATTGGTAGTTTGATGGGAATAGCATAGAATCTGTAAATTGCTTTGGGCACTATGGCCATTTTAATGATATTGATTCTTCCTACCCATGAGCCTGGAGTGTTTTTCCATTTGTTTGTGTCATCTCTGATTTCTTAGAGCAGTGTTTTGTAATTCTCCTGGTAGAGATCTTGCACCTCCCTAGTTAGCAGTATTCTTAGGTATTTCATTCTTTTTGTGGCAATTGTGACTAGGATTCCATTCTTGACTGAGCTCTCACCTTGGACATTACTGGTGTATAGAATGCTACTGATTTTTGTACAGTGATTTTATAGCATGAAACTTTGCTGAAGTTGTTTTTCAGATCTAGGAGCTTTTGGGTAGGGACTATGGAATTTTCTAGGTGTAGGATCATACTGCCTGCAAAGAGAGGTAGTTTGACTTCCTTTCTTCCTATTTGGATGCCTTTAATTTTTTTCTCTTGCCTGCCTGTCTGCTCTGGCTAGGACTTTTAGAACTATGTTAAATAGCAATGGTGAGAGTGGGCCATCCTTGTCTTGTTCCAGGTCTCAAGAGAAAGGCTTCCAGCTTTTGTCCACTCAGTATGGTGGTGTCTGTGGGTTCGTCATAGATGGGTCTTACTATTTATAGGTATGTTCCTTCGATGGCTAGTCTGTTGAGGATTTTTAACATGAAGAGATTCTGAATTTTACTGAAAGCCTTTTCTACATCTATTGAGATAATCTTTTTGTTTTTAATTCTGCCTATGTGATGAATCACATTTATGGATTTGTGTATGTTGAACCAATCTTGCATCCCAGGGATAAAGCCTATTTGATTGTGGTGAATTAGCTTTTTGATATGCTGCTGGATTTGGCTTGCTATTATTTTGTTGAGGATTTTTACTTCTTTGTTCATCAAGGATATTGGCCTGATGTTTTCTTTTTGTTCTTGTGTCTTTGCCAGGTTTTGGTATCAGAATGATGCTGCCCTCATAGAATGAGTTAGGAAGGAGTCTCTCCTCCTCAATTTTTTGGAACAGTTTCAGTAGGAATGGTGCCAGGTATTCTTAAATGTGTGGCAGAATTTGGCTGCCTATCCCTGGGCCTTTTCTGGATGGCAGGCTTTTTATTACTGATTAATTTTCAGAACTTGTTATTGGTCTGTTCAGGGTATGAATTTCTTCCTGGTTCAGTCTTGGGAGGTTGTATGTTTCCAGGAATTATTTATTGTAGGTTTTCTAATTTGTGTTCACAGAGGTGTTCATAATAGTCTCTGATGGTATTTTTGTATTTTTGTGGAGTTAGGGTGATGTTCCCTTAACTTCTCTTTACAGGTGACAAGTACCAAAAATCATAAAATAGGTCAGGACTGATCCAGTACGTTTCTTATTTAGGAAAGAATCCTGCTGGATTGGATTTCAATGAATCCAATGAAAACTATACGTACATATTTAAGGAGATTGCAGTGAAAAGCAAGTTTCTTGGGAAGAACTCCAAACAAATGTGAAATTAAGCAGTTACATTTAAAAAAATTCTTTCACTTCTCATTTTTAACACTGCATTTTGTTTTTTATTTTTTAATTTTAAGTATAAGGATACATGTGTAGGTTTGTATACAGGTAAACTTGTGTCACGGGGGGTTTGTTGTACAGATTATTTAGTCACCCAGGTTTTAAGTCTAGTATTCATTAGTTATTTCTCCAGATCCTCTCCCTCCTCCCACTGTCCACCCTCCGATAGGCCCCAGTGTCTGTGGTTCCCCCTCTATGTGTCCATGTGTTCTCATCATTTAGTTCCTACTTATAAGTGAAAACATGCAGTATTTGGTTTTCTGTTTCTGCATTAGTTTGCTAAGGATAATGGCCTCCATCTCCATCCATGCCCCTGCAAAGGACATGATCTCATTCTTTTTTACAGTTGCATAGTATTCCATAGTATATATGTACCACACTTTCTTTACCCAGTCTACCACTGATGGGCATTTAGGTTGATTCCATGTCATTGCTATCGTGAATAGTGCTGCAATGAACATATGCATGCATGTATCTTTATAGTAGAATGATTTATATTCCTTTGCATACATATCCAGTAATGGGATTGCTGGGTCAAATGGTTTTTGGTTGAGTAATTTCCCCACTGCTTTCTACAATGGCTGAACTAATTTACATTCCTACCAGCAGTGTATAGGTTCTTTCTTTCACTTCTTTATTACTCAGTCTCTTACTTCTTTCACTTCTTCATCACTCAGAACATGCAAATGGAATTATCTCTGAATTCAAAGTTGCATACATCAGTATCTTTATGAAAAAAGTAAAACAGTTCATTTATTCCAGCAGGATTTCAGCATTCTGAGCTTACCTTCTATGATGAAACTCAGATTATCTTAAAAGACAAATTCTAATTTCTCTGTTAATTCCATCTATCTCCACAATTTTATATATTACAACAAAATCTACTTTTTCATTATGAAGTAAAAGCCACTGAGTAAAGGGATACCTGATTTCAACAATTACAAAATATCAGGCATGGAACATTTAAAAAAATCATACTTAATAATAGCTACCAGCCATTTTTACAACGGAATGTAGAACGTGTTCTATACTGGCTAACTTGAAATGTAGTATGCCACTTTTTAATCGGGAGATCCAGAAAGCAAATGTTTAGCTAACATGATAATTTCTTTTTCTTCCATTCTAAAGTTCAACTTTGCTTTAATTTGGATGAGCTATTGCTAAATTATTCCCAGGCATCTTAGTTCTTCATATAACAAAATTAGTCTGAGAAGTTCTCCTAGCTGTTTTGTCTATGTGAGAGAGGATGGGTGACTCTAAGAACAGAATCTTTTATCCTACATAGCAAGAGGCAATGTAACCAGTTTTCAATTTATATGAGCCTTGAATAATGCAGTCACCAAACATCAACTCTAAAACCATTTTCCAGGGATATCATCGGTCCTTTCAAGCAGAGCCCTAGAAACAAAAGCTGCAGTTTGTAAAATGATTCCAAAGGAAAAACTGAGAAGGGAAAATACAAGTTACCTCCAGAAGAGGTACCTTTCATATTCAAATGTGTCACAGCAAGCTGGTCTTTTTTTAGATTAAAGCAGAAATACCATCAAGAACCTGAGGAAGAGTTAAGAGCCTTTTTGAATCTGAGAGAACCCTGATAAAATTCAGCAAGATTTGGTCAATATTGCTTCCACAATCAAGTAGTAGAGTTGGTGATTCTTTGAAACTATGAACTCATGGCAGACTCCTAAAGCAATAAGCATTCTCACACTTGTTGCTATAGCCACAAAAGATCTGAGAGGAACAGAGAAGTGTGGTAACATGTGGGAATGGGAGATCTGCATCATTTAATTTCTGTGCAATATTGTATAAGGATCCTGGGAATAAATAATATTCTCAAACTGATCCAAAGGTTTATTATTGACTCCATTTATCAAAAGAATGGACAAATAACACTGACATTTGTCAGATTTTCATGAGAAATAGAATACTTGAATATCACTAAAATTCATATGAATGAAAAAGGAAATGTCCTTCATATCTTCTTCAATAAACCTTTTCTTTTAGAACAGTTTTTAGATGTACTAAATTACTGCAAAGATAGCACAGAGAATTCCCATATACCTCACACCCAATTTCCCCTACTATTATATCTTACGTTAGTCGTCGTCGTCTTTTTTTTTTTTTTTTTAAAGAAAAAAAGAGTGAAGGAACATAATAATTGAAACATCTGACCTTTAGTTTGGAAACTATAGATTTTCTATTTAAAAGAAGACTCACATCTACATTTAAGAAAGTATATTCACTGTGTTAAGAACAGAGTTTGACTAGAACCTAACGCTTTGAGCACAAGAGCTGAGACCTAAAAGGGCAATCTGTACAAGTGGTTTAATGAATGATGCTTAGTGTATCTCAAATCAAGCTGAAGACAGACTATATTAATTCTTTTCTGTTTATGTCATAGAGGACACAAAGAAAGAGGTAAAATCCATTATGCTTGATTCTGAAATGAGAAATGTCTATACATATAAGGTGATGAATGGAAGACTCGAAGGGTGATACGAGAAAATGAATGACTGTACTGATAACAGTAAATGAAACACTGAAAAAGCTCAGAGTCACAGCCCAATTTTTTTGTCCAAATATTTAGAAGTCTGGAAAATTCAAAATAACTTGCTCATAAAAGTTCCAGAAAAAGGCAGAGGACACTAAAGAATAGAAAAGGTATTTATGTTCCTAACACAAGATTAGGTTTATCAGAGTACATATCTAGAAAAAAAATAAAGCAACAACTCTGAAATGAACAGGAATTTATTGTGATGAAAAGAAATTTTATAGAAAACCCCTATTCTAAGCTAAGCCTTTGTTATCCAGCATTGTTACAGAATAGCAACAAATATAAAGAGATTTATGGGACTCTATAAAAGGGATACAGAGCCATAGTTTTGTAGTTTTCAAATTTCTTACCAAATAGCTATTATCAGTTACCACTGATCCTAGTTTTATACTATCCAGTTGATGTCTGCAAAAGACTAGAAAATGTGTCATATCCATGAGCAAGATATATAGAAGGGTCTCATTACTAAAAGAAGCTTTACTCTAAACTATAAACACAATAAATTATGTTTTATAATATGAGATTTTTGTATATGGGATCTACTTAAAAGTCAGACTCACCAATAGGCAGATAAATTCTAGCTCCTTGCAATAATGATAATTCAAGTTTTAGAAATACAAGGTACATTTGTGAAAATTACCTAAGACAACATTCTCTAATGAAAGGGCTTGGATAGAGAGGTTAAAGATATGATTTTGGTCCAATGAAGGTTCTGCTCTGAACTCAATTGTGTGATTTGGTTTCAAGTGGTTAGTTTAAAATAGACACAAAAATTACCTCCCTACACAGCCTCTCCCTGTTCACTCACCCTTCTTTCTCAGAGCTACTATGAGGCTAAATAAATGAGATGGTATATGCACAAAATTAATTTGAACATACTTCTTATTTATCCTCATAGTTTCAAGAGACATTATTTCACACTGAATAAATCCAGTTTTTTGTATGTGTGTGTTCTTTTTGAGTATTAGTTAGTGTTGCAAGGTAGCCCAATCACGGGTCTTTATATGCTAACAATGTTATGTAACATTTTTGTAATTATAATTCATCAGCAAAGCTGTCACCATAGTACATATAAATCAAAAAATAAGGATTTAAGATATAACAGGATTCTTTTGAATTCAGTTCCCTTTTTATTTTCTTCAATTATTATTTTTGAGACAAGTTCTGGCTCTATTGCCCAGGCTGGAGTGCAGTGGCGCAATCATGGTTCACCACAAACTCAATCTCCTGGGCTCAAGCCATCCTCCCACCTCAGCCCCCCAAGTAGCCCAGCTAATTTTTGTATTTTTTGGTAGAGACGGGTTTTCCCATGTTGCCCAGGCTGATTTCGAACTTGTGAACTTAAGCCATCCTCCCACCTCAGGCTTCCAAAGTGCTGGGATTACAGGCATGAGCCACCACTCCTGGCCCATTATTTTCTTTTACACTATCTGAGGCATTTCATCTGACACTATTAGTTTCCAAGAATGACCCTGCTTCAACAGAGCTGAAAGCTGTGTTTTTTCTCTCTGCCCTATAAATCAACAATTGGGAACAATACTTGAATTAATAAGCCTCTAACCAAAATGGTATTTGAAGGAAAACAGCAGTCCTTAGAAATAAACGATTACTAATTCAGTAAGGTACCATCATAACGCTGACATATTTTACTTAGGTTAAAATATAAAAATAGTCACTATTGGACATATTTCCAATTAGGATACCAGGTTAATTTCCCCTTTGCAAAAAAAGAACAATTTCAATCAACTAGTAAACCATAGGCATTATTCTATTACTTAGGATTTATGGGTTTCCACTGACTCCACTTAGTAAATTAGTAGCATTGTGAATTATAAAATATTACCAAATAGTACTGATTTTGTGGCTTTTAATGACTTTTTTCTATGACTTTTAATAAAGATTTTTCCTACACACCAATAAAAGCAACTTCAGAGTACAAATTTTCCAGCCACAATGTAGTATCCCTCACCCGCCCAGAGTTACTACTGACCAAAAACACTGCAGAAAAAGGCTAAATTAACAACAAAGAAAACATTTAGTCAATATAAACTGCACATAATATCTCCAGCCACCTCTTGCAAACAGTAAATGCTCAATAACCATTAGTTCAACTGAATTACATTTACAGAGACAAAGGTGATGTCAAGTCCATAGTCATAAATTAACAGGTGGCAAACCCTCTCAGGTTCAAGAGACCTGCACGGTCTCTTGATCCACTGTCCACTGCCCTTATCTATTTCACCATGATATCTTCAATACAAGATGCAGCAAGAAGTCCAGGCTCAAAACACATATCTAGCTATTTCTGTAAACTGAAAATTAAGAATCAGAACCCCAGGAGATCCTTCCAACTCCTCTCTAAGAAATCCCTTCTATTGGAAGGAGTTAAGTCAAAGATAGCTCCTATTTCCAGTGAAGACAGTTCAGTAAAAACCAAAAAAACGGGTCAGGTCAGGTGAGTTAAATTGTACTGTGCTCTTTGTCTGCTCTAATAAGAAGACTAAACAGTTTTTAATTTGTTTAAAAAGATTTGCAATATCTAGCTTTGTGTTGCTAATGAAGAAAGAATTCATTAATAGGGTGTTGAAAGCTTTTCATTATATTAGAAACAATCTGATTTTATTTCTCTAACATTATTTTCAAAACCAAGGAGAAAAGGTAATGAAGCAAATAAGAGAACTGAAGTATTCCATGTGGTAATTAAAATGAAGACTCTGGCATAGTTAATAACCATGAAAGAGACAGTTAAAAAGCATGCTCACTTTTAAAAGCCAAGACCGGAAATTATTGTCTCTTAACATATTAAACAAGAGTATTTTCCATAGCAAAGTTAAGACTGTACTAAGGCATCCTTTCCACCCCTCTAGCAACCTGAACGATCTGTTCCAGGTAGTAAGGACAACACAATAGCTCAGGCCCAAGTGCTTCGGGAAATTTCCCTATGGGTATTCTGTAAAATCTAAGAGTGGAAACTTAAGGGAGGAAAGATACCAAGATACAGAGTTTATAGACTGAAAGACCACAGTAAAGGCAGATCGTTACTATACAGTCATTGAAGAGGAAAGCTTGTCTTGGTAAGTAAAGCCACATTTAGCTTACTTTAAATAATACATTTTAAAAACTTTTGCTCTTTACCTGTAAGTCTCTACTAAATGCTTTAAAGTCATTTTTAAAAGATGGAAATTCCGTAAATCCAATAGAAAGCAACAAGCAAATGTGGGACATTTCTTCCATCGAGGCTTTCAAGACAGTATTCTGTAATCTCTGGGAGTTCCAGGTGGTCTCTAGAAAACCCTCAACTTAGATTCAAGAGACTTCCACGCCAGAATAACCTTGGTAATATTTTTCTGCTACCAGAAGGGCCACAAAGGAAAGGCAGATAATTAATGATTCGTATTCTCATTCAAGAATATAATGTAAATAAAACTATCTCCAAGGATACAGAAGAAAAGCTGAGTTATACAAGGAGCCAGAATCTGACAATCCTATATAAACGCACAGAAAATGTATCTTCTCAAGCACCTCAACTTTTCTCTGTAAGTTTATACCCTAATTCCCAGGTCTCAGAATCAATTGAACTGTTGAGGTTATAAAGAGCATGCTTACAAAAATTAAGATTGAATGTCAGAAAGGTCCTCCATCATCATTTTAGTTGACAGAATTCATTTAGGGACTCTTTCCTCAAAACATATCATCAAGTATGATATGACAGGTACTCTTTTTAAAAAGCGAGTGAGAAGGGAAAAGAGGAGAAGAGGAAGTAAGATAGAAAAAAGGGGAGCTGGGAGGAGAATAGAGGGGAAGAAACGTGGACAAGAGAAGAGGACAGAAAGGGGAAGAGGAAGAGGAAGAGGGTAGAAGGGGGAAAGGAGTAAAAAGCATGCCTATGAATAGTCAGCCCTGTCTTATTACACAGGAGTAAAAAGATAAAGTATCGATTCTCAGCATTTTGGCTAAGATCAAGTGTAAAAGATGAAGTACTGGCAAAGGAAAACAATGGTTGAAACTGTTCCTGTGCAAAAGTTGCTCCAAATGTTTTGTTTTAAATAAAAGTCAGGGTTTAAGTTATACAGTTTTGCTGAGTTTTCCATTCTGCAAAGTACCATTCCTCTGGGTAGTACTGGTACTTACAGCACTTGTCTATTCACTGGCTTTAAAACCAAACCATCAACAACAATTAGACCAGATGTCAAATCTGGATACCTCTTCTCCAAGACCAAGTATTTGTCTCATTTCTCCATGCAGCTAGCCATACATGAAAAATACACTGTTAGCTGAGCATGAATTTCTTTGGAATCCCCAGCTATTATTGTTTTTTTTAAATGAAAAACAAAAAACAAAACAAAACAAAACCTCAAGACCACTTTTCTCAAACTACCTCAATGAACAGTACTGTAACCAGTTCACATTTTATTCTCTTTACGCCTCAAAAATTTTTAACACTGTATTTATTTTACTTTTATTTTGAAATAATTTAAGATCCATAATAAACTGCCAAAATAGTACAGAGAGTTACTGTACTTACGGTGTACCTTCCAAAAAGCTTTCCCCAAGGAGAACGTATTACTTAACCATAGTACATTATCAAAATCAGGAAACTGACATTACACAATACTATTAACTAAACTACAGACTTTTTTAGATTTTACCAGTTTTCACATGCCCTCAGATTTTCTAACATGTATACACTCATGCAACTACCACCAAAATTAGGATACAAGCTGTACCATCAAAACAAAACAAAAACCCCTTATACTTCCAATTTCGAGGTACACTCTTCCCCAAACCTTAATCTCTGGAACCCACTGAACTGTTCTCCATCACTACAATTTAGTTACTTTAAGTGCATTATAAATGGAATTTAGATAGTTGTTAATCTTTTGAGACTGGCTTTTTATCATTCAGCACAATGCTTTTGAGATCCATCCAACTTGTGTGTAATAGTTGATTTCTTATTACTAGGTAGTATTCTATTATGTGGATTATATTATGGTTTATTTACTTACTGAAGGACACTTGGGTTGTTTCCACTTTTTGGTGATTACAAACTAAGATACTATGCACATGAGTGTACAACTTTCTGTGTGGACATGGCTTTTCTCTAGGATATACAGGAATGTGATTGCTGGATCATATTGGTAATGGTATGTTTATGGGGAACTACCAAACTGTTTCCTAGAACGGCTGTACCATTTTACATTCTCATAAGCAATGCATGAAAGAGCTCGTTGTTCCACATTCCTGGCATTTTTTATTTTAGCCATTCTGACAGGTAATTGTATCTCATCATGTCTTTTGCATTTCCCTAATAACTAATGATTTTTGAACATTTTTTATGTGCTTATTTGTCATCTGTATATGTCTTTTGTATAGCTGTCTGTACAAGACTTTGCCTATTTTCTAATTAGATTGTTTCTTACTATTGAGATTAGAGAGTTCTTAATACATTCTCTATACATGCCTTTGTTGGACATGTGATTTGCAGATTTCTCCCAGTCTATGGCTTCTCTTTCATCCTCTTTAACAAGGTCGCTGGTAAATAAAAAGTTTTTTTTTTTTTAGCTTTGTTTTTCTTTTTTATTTTTTTTGAGCACATAGTACGTATATATATTTATGGGATACATGAAGTATTTTTACATAGGTATACAATGCATGAAAAATCACATCAGGGTAAATGGGGTAGCCATCCTTTGTGTTACAAACAATCCAGTTATCCTCTTTTAGTTATTTTTAAATGTACAATTAAATTATTATTGACTGTCACCCTGCTGTGCTGTGAAATACTGGGACTTATTCTTTCTAACTATTTTTTGTATCCATTAACCATATCCCTTTACTCGCCCCCACAACTACATTTCCCAGCCTCTGGTAACCATCATTCTGTCTCTATCTCCATGAGTTCAATTTGTTTTAATTTTTAGCTCCCACAAATAAGTGAGAACATGCCAAGTTTGTCTTTCTGTGCCTGGTTTATTTCACTTAAGATAATGATCTGCAGTCTCATCCATGTTGTTGCAAATGACAGGATCTCATTCTTTTTTATGGCTGCATAGTACTCCATTGTGTATAGATATTACATATTTTCTTTGTTCATTCATCTGCTGATGGGCACTTAGGTTGCTTTCAAATTCTGGCTATTGTGGAAAGTGCTGCAGTCAACATGGGAGTGCAAATATTTATTTAATATACTGATTTCCTTTCTTTTCATTATATACCCAGCAGCTGGGTTGCTGGATCATATGGTAGTTCAATTTTAGTTTTATGAGGAACGTCCTAACTGTTCTTTGTAGTGGTTGTACTAATTTACATTCCCACTAACAGTGTATGAGGGTTCCCTTTTCTCCACATTTGTTATTTGTTTCTCAGCATTTGCTATTGCCTGTCTTTTGGGTAAAAGCCATTTTAACTGGGGTGAGATGATATCTCATTGTCGGTTTTTAAAATTTGCATTTATCTGATGATCATTGATGCTGAGCACCTTTTCATATGACTGCCATTTGTATGTCTTCTTTTGAGAAACATCTATTCAGACCTTTTGCCTACTTTTTGATCAAATTTAGTTGTTTGAGCTCCTTTTATATTCTGGTTATTCATCCCTTGTCAGGTGGGCAGTTTGCAAATATTTCCTCCCATTCTGTGGGTTGTCTCTTCACTTTGTTGACTACTTCCTTTGCTGTGCAGGCAGAAGGTTTTTAACCTGATAAGATCCCATTTGTCCATTTTTGCTTTGGTTGCCTGTGCTTATCGGGTATTACTTAAGAAACCTTTACCCATTCAAACCAATGTCCTGGAGAGTTTCCCCAATGTTTCCTTTTAGTAGTTTTATAGTGTGAGGTCTCAGATTTAAGTCTTTAATCCATTTTGATTTGTGGATATGATAAGATTGAGGTCTAGTATCATTCCTGAGCATAAGGATATTCAGTTTTCTCAGCACCATTTATTGAAGAGACTTTCCTTTCCCCAGTGTAAGTTTGTGACTTATGTAGAAAATGAGTTTACTATAGATGTACAGATTTGTTTCTGGGTTCTCTATCCTGTTCCATTGGTCTATGGTCTATATGCCAGTACCATGCTGTTTTGGTTACTATAGTTCTGTAGTATATAATTTGAAGTCAGGCAGTGTGATTCCTCCAGTTTTTTTTCCTCCAGTTTTGAGGTTTGTGCTCAGGATAGCTTTGACTATTCTTTTTTTTTTTTTTTTTTTTGTGATTCCATACAAGTTTTAGATTCTTTTTTCTATTTCTGTGAAGAGTATAATTGGTATTTTGATAGAGATTACACTGAATCTACAGATTACTTTGGATAGTATAAACATTTTAACAGTATTTATTCTTCCAATCCATGCACATACAATATCTTTCTATTTTTTACGTTCTCTTCAATTTCCTTCATCAATGTTTTATAGTTAGCATTGTAGAGATCCTTTAATTCTTTGGATAATTTCTTGTTACTTAATTTTATCTGTAGCTATTGTAAATGGGATTACTTTTTTAAATTTCTTTGTCAGATTGCTCACTGTTGGCATATAGAAACAATACTGATATTTGTGTGTTGACTTTGTACTTGCAACTTCACTGAATTCATCACTTCTAGTTTTTTTGGTAGTCTTTAGATTTTTCCAAATATTGAACCATATAGTCTGCAAACAAGAATAAATTGATTTCTTCCTTTCTAATTTAGATGTTGGTTATTTCTTTCTCTTGTCTGATTACTGTAGCTAGAGTAGTCAGCACTGCGTTGAATAACAGTGGTAAAAGTGGGCCTCCTTGCCATGCTCCAGATCTTAGAGAAAAGTCTTTCAGTTTTTCCCCATTATGATACTAGTTGTGGGTCTGCTGTATATGGCTTTTATTATGTTGAGGTATATTCCCCCTTTATACCCAGTTTTTTGAGGGTTTTTATCATGAAGGTAAGTTAAATTTTATTAAATGCTTTTCAGCATCAACTGAAATGACCATACGGTTTTTGTCCTTCATTCTGTTGACATAACATATCACATTGGTTGATTTGTGTATGTTGAACCATTCTTATGTCCCAGGGATAAATCCCACTTGGTCATGATGAATGACCTTGTTTGTTTTCGGTCTAATGCTTCTATCAATTATTGAAAGAGGGGTTTTATTAAAGTCTCCAACTATATTTGTCTGTTCTCCTTTCAGTTCTGTCAGTTTTTGCTTCATGTATTTTGAAGACCTGTTAAGTGCACACGTTTAGAATTACATTTTTTGGTAAATTGATCATTTTATTATTATTGTATCTTCCTTTGTCTCTGCTAGTTTTCTTTGCTCTGAAGTCTATTCTGTCTGAGATTAATAGTCACTGTATTTGTTTTGTTTTGGAGACAGAGTCTTGTGCTGCTGCCCAGGCTAAAGTGCAGTGGCACAATCTTGCCTCACTGCAAGCTCCGCCTCCCGGGTTCATGCCATTCTCCTGCCTCAGCCTCCCAAGTAGCTGGGACAACAGGTGCTCACCACCATGCCCGGCTAATTTTGTTTTTGTATTTTTAGTAGAGATGGGGTTTCACTGTGTTAGCCAGAATGGTCTCGATCTCCTGACCTCACGATCCGCCTGCCTCAGCCTCCCAAAGTGCTGGGATTACAGGTGTGAGCCACCGCACCCAGCCCAGTCACTCTTTCTTTTGATTATTGTTTGCATGGTATATCTGCCCATCATTTTACTTTTAATCTACCTATGTCATTATATGTGAAGTTAGTTTCTTGGGGGGACAGCATATACATGGATCATTAAAATAAAAAACAGGCCGCGCACAGTGGTTCACACCTGTAATCCCAGCACTTTGGGAGGCCGAGGTGGGTGCATCACCTGAGGTTGGGAGTTCGAGATCAGCCTGACCAACATGGAAAAACCCCATCTCTACTAAAAATACAAAGTTAGCCAGGCGTGGCAGCACATGCCTGTAATCCCAGTTACTTAGCAGGCTGAGGTAGAAGAATCGCTTGAACCCAGGAGGCAGAGGTTGCGGTGAGCCGAGATCATGCCATTGCACTCCAGCCTGGGCAACAAGAGCAAAACTCTGTATCAAAAACAAGCAAACAAACAAACAAACAAAAAGCATTCTGCCAGTCTCTGTCCTGTATTTTTTTTTTTCTTTTTCTTAACTAGTATGTTTAGATCATTCGTATTTATATTTCATGCAATTACTGACATGTTGGGATTTAAGTATGCCACTTTTTTGTTTTTTATTTGCTCCTTTTGTTTTTTGTTTCCATTTCTCCTTGCCTGTGCATACTCTGAACTTTTTTTATATTTAATTTTGATTTATCTATAGTGTTTTAAGGAACTACAAAAATCAGAAATGGTTCCTGTAAAGTATGGTGTTCTATAGTGTTTTAAAATATCTCTTTATAGAGCCTTTTTTTTTTGAGACAGAATCTTGAGTGGCGCGAACTCGGCTCACTGCAACCTCCGCCTCCCAGGTTCAACCAATTCTCCTGCCTCAGCCTCCCGAGTAGCTGGAATTACAGGCACATGCCACCATGCTCAGCTAATTTTTGTATTTTAGTAGAGATGGGGTTTCACCATGTTGGCCAGGCTGGTCTAACTCCTGACCTCAGGTGATCCCCCTGCCTCGGCCTCCCAAAGTGTGGGGGATTACAGGCGTGCTCCACTACGCCTGGCCTATAGAGCATTTTTAGTAGTTACTCTAGGGATAATTATATCTATATACAACAGTTATTACAGTTCTACTCAACATTTTACCACTTGAAATGGAATGCAGAAACCTTCCTACTTTTTAGGTTCCTTCACTCTCCCCACTTTTATGATATAGTTGTTTTAAAAATCACCTTCATATACATTGAGAACCATATCGGACATTGTCAGAAATTTTATTTCTAACCAAACATTTTAAAAACTCAACAGGAGAAGATTAGGCAATTCCCTGTATTTATTAATTTGTACTTTCTTCATTCTGATGTTCCAGCAGAATTCTCTTGTCATCATTTTCTGTCTGAAGAACTTCCTTTTTTACACAAGTCTGCTGGCAATGAATTCTCTGAGTTTTCTTTCATCCAAAAATGTCTTTTCCTCACTTCATTGTATTTTCCCTAGGTGAAAAATTCTGGGTTGAGAATTCTTTCCTTTCAGCACCACAAAAATGTTTTAAATCTGATTTAAAGCCTATAATTCCAGCACTTTGGGAGGCCAAGACAGGAGGATTGTTTGAGACCAGAATGGGCAAAATAGCAAGATGTTAGCTCAAAACAAACAAAACAGTTTTGCTACTTCTCTTGGCCTCCATGTTTTTTGATAAGAAACCCAGAGTCATTCAAATTGTTCCTCTATAACTAATGCGCTGCTTCTCTCTGGCTGCTCTCAAGATTTTTTTCATTGTCTTTAGTTTTTAGCAAATTACTTAAAAAGTATCTGGGAATGGATCTGAGTTTTTCCTGTTAGGAGTTTGCTCAGCTTCTTGAATATTTAGGTTTGCCAAATTTAAGAAGTTTTCTGTCATTTCTTCAATTTCTTTTCTTCAAAATAAGGTATTTATTAAACATATCTTTATAAAAGTATCACAGATACTAAAGTTAATAAATCACAGACTAAAACTTCAGATGCTTGCATCCTTCAGTCAGAAGGATAGACATTAAAGACATGAATGACATCGAGATGGTCAATATGACAACAGAGGTGTGTATAAGGTGCTGTAGCAGACTGGATTTAAAAAAAAAAAAAAAGGCCCGGGCAGTATTTCCAGTTCCACATGCTTTTCTACAACCAGCCCCTTCCCATCAAGAGAGGAGCTCTCTACCTCTCCTCTTCCAACTAATGGAGCTCATGACTGCTCTAACCAATACAGTACGGCAGAAGTGATGCTATGTGACTTCTGAGGCTAGGTTACATCAAGGACACACATTCCTCCTGGCTTGTTCTCCCTCTATCTCTGCCTCTTGAAGTGACCACCTTTGGAGCCCTCAGCTGCCACGTAAAAAATCCTACTACCTTGAAGTTGCAATGCTGAAAAGACCAATAGAGAGAGAGATGGCCAATGATCCCCTGCTATTCCACGTTCCAGATATTTGGCTCTTTCCAGCATCAGCCAAGTGAGGGAATGGGTTCTCAGATGATTCCAGCTCAGCCTTCAAGTATTCCAGATGAGGTCCTGTTAACAGAGACAGCTGGAGTAGAGGTAGGTATGGTAGAAGTTTCATTCATTCTTTCTCTTATTCCTTTATCCAATATTGAATCCCATTGTGTCAGGCACCTGGCTTGTACATCAGTTAAGACTGCTTTTGGCTGTATTTCCAAAAAAAAAAAAAAAAAAAAAAGTGCTTAAACACTAAGAACACATTGTTTTTACTTAATGAGAAAATCAGAGGACAGTCCCAGGAATGTTTTGCTGTTTCCAGCCAGTCTCTTCTTCACCAGCCTCAGAATATTAGCTTTTTATCTGAATGCCTCGTGGTCACAAGATGGCTGTAACAGCTCCAAAGCATTACATCCTCTGAAGCTTCTCACACCATATCCAAAGGCCGGAAGAAGAAGTATACTAGGAGCTTTTTTGTAATGTGCTCTCCATTTTTATCAGAAAGAAAAACATCTCTCTGACGTTCCCACCAGCCAACTTCCTCTTATATTGAATCAACCAGGTGCAAATCACACAGTCATCCTAGCAGAGGGCGTATAAGACAGGGAGGGTGCTAGGAAAGCGAGTATCTGGCCTTTCCAGCTTCTGGTCCACTGAAGGCTCTCACAAAGTGTTGATTCTCATCCTGTCTTTTGGTTTCTTGGCAGTTCTGGAAGCCAGAAATACAAAATCAAGGTGTTGGCACAGTTGGCTCCTTCTGGAGGCCCTAAGGAAGAAGTTGTTCCATGTCTCTCTCCCGGCTTCAGGTGGTTGCCAGCCATCCCTGTCATTCCTTGGCTTCCTTGGCTTGTAGATACAACACTCCAATCACTACCTGACTTCACTGGCTCTTTCCCTGTGTCTCTCTGTTCTTCAAATATGTTCTTCAATCTCTCACTCCTACTTTTCTTCTTCTGGGATTTCAATGATACAAATATGAAGATGTTTCTGTAATTGTCTCAGAGGTCCTCATAAGACTCTCTTCACCTTTTTTAAATCTTTATTCTCTCTGTTGTTCAGATTGGATAATTTACATTGATCTAAATTTAAGTGCACCATTTCTTTCCTCTGTCATCTCTGTTTTACTACTGAGCTAATTTTTAATTTATTTTATTTATCAGTTCTAAAATTTCCATTTGTTTCCCCCTTATATCATCTATTTCTTTGCTGAGACTTGCTATTTTTTTCATTTGTTTCAAGACTGTAATTGCGATTGGAGTATATTTATTATTATAGCTTCTTTAAAATCCTTGTCAGACAATTCCAACATCTGTGTCATCTTGGTGTAGCGTCAGCTGATTATCTTTTGTTATTTGAATTGAGATTTTCTTGGTTCTTGATATGATGAATATTATGTTAGGAGACTTTGCTGTTTAAATTTTCTATTTTGATAGGCAATCAAATTGTTTAGATTCACAATGCATGTCTTAGTCAACTTTTATAGGCTGTGAATCAAATGTCAATTTAATTAGTGTTGTTCTGTTCTGCTCCACTGGGCTACCCAGAGGCCAGTCTGAAACCTAGGTGGTGTAACACAGCAAAGCCCAATTCTAAAACCTTTTTCTGTATTGATTCTAATCAGTTTCACGCAAAGGATGCTAAGGAGTCTGCCCAGGATTTCAAACACAGATTTTTTTAAGTCTCAGTTTCTCTAACTCCCTCCTCTTTTTAATCCTCCCTCTGCACTCTAGTTGGGAGGCTTAGGGGATGGAAATGGTGGTCAGGGCTTTGCCCACAGTCTCTGTGGCTGTAACATCCATTGGGGAGGGTTGCCAACTTGTTACTGCAGTTCCATCCACAGTTTCCATGGCTGCAGTGCCCAGTGGGAGTGGCAGGAACAGTGTTCAGTCGGAGTGGGAGGGGTACCCTCATTATTGCAGGACAAGCATGAGGGACAGGGCTATACGCACAATCTCCATAGCTACAGCACCTGGGGAAGGGAGGGAGGCAACTTTTAAAATGACTTGCCTTCAACCGGATATATATCATTAAAATGGGGCTTCTTTACCCCCCTCTCTGTCCACTGGGGTTTCTAGCTGCAGGCTGCTAGTACCCTTGGCTGGGATATATAGGAAGTAAAACAAATAAGTAAACACACAAAAACCAGGAAATTACAAGTTTTTTGTTGTTGTTGTAATTAGCAGGAAGCACAGTGATCTGGTCTGGATCTGTGTCCCCACCCAAATCTCAAGTTGAAATGCAATCCCCAGTGCTGGAGGTGGGGCCTGGTGGAAGGTGACTGGATCATGGGGGCAGTTTTTCACAAATGGCTTAGCACCGCCTCCCCCAGTGTTTTTCTCACAATAGAGTCCTCAGGAGATCTGATTGTTTAAAAGTGTGTAGCACCTCCCTGCCCTCTTTCTTGCTCCTGGCTCCACCATGTAAGACATCTCACATCCCCTTCTGCCATGATTGTAAGTTTCCTGAGGCCTCCCCAGAAGCCACTATGTTTCTTGCACAACCTATAGAACAGTGAACCAATTAAGCCTCCTTTCTTTATAAATTACCCAGTTTCAGGTATTTCTTTATAGTAGTACAAGAACAGATGAATATATATATAATGTATGATGTGTTTACTACATCTTTTCCAGAAACAGAAGCCTGAAACTGTATTTTAAGCCCAATATATTCTCATTTAATGCACATTTAACTCACAACTGTAACATTACTCATTTAATGGCAAACTAATAACTGTATTTTCAGAGGCATTTGCTAATATGTTTCTTTTAAAAATGGTAAACCAACTTTTTTTTTCAACAGTCTCTCAATCTTGAGAACAGTATCATATCTTCTTATTTAAAAGGAAAATATAACAGTTACTTGAAATGAACTCTAGTAGTGAAAATTTAAGGAAATTATTCAAAGCCTCTGTAGTGTGTAGACTTTGAATACAGGATGGACTCTTTTAGATTTAAAAACTTTTCCTTAGAGGTCAGCTTTATTTCCATTTTCAGCCATTATTTAAGTACAAAAGGCAGGGCACTAGGTCCTTTGGTTGCAAAGCCAAACACACAGTATCTATCTTTTCCTTAGCCCTTTAAACATAATCAACCATCTCACATGGGACACAATAGCAACTTTTCTATTTCAAATGTGACTTGTGGCTTCAAGATACCTTCTATCCCTGATACTCACAAACTCAGCAAGTTCGGCTACCGCTTCAAGGGAAGAAGATTCAGATTAAAAATAAAATAAAACAAACCCATCCCACCAAAAAAACCCCAACCAAACAAACAAAAAATCACCAACCTCAGGTAGATGTGAGCAAGAGAAATGTCCAAAACTTAGGGTTGTTTTATTGGCCGAATGTTAACTAGAATTCTAACAATCTTAGACAGCTTCTGATATGCTTCATCTTTATCTAAGAAATGGTAGTCCATGGGCATACAAAAGTGTCAGATTTTTATAGGTGATAAATTTTGTTTAACAATGAACAATGTTTATACCAATGAAAAGAAAGGAATAAAAGGTGTGAGAATTACGGAAAACACATGGAATAGTTGAGAGAAGATAAGAAGCAATGGTAAAAATAATGACGTCTCTTTCCATTCAAATATAGTCAGAGACTCCCTACTTCTCCAAATTGAAATCTGTATGGTTCCTTTTGCATTTGCATCTTAATCTTTCTGGCTGTTAGACCCTAGAGCCTCTTGTGATAGTGAGAGGTGACAACGTGCTAGCAGCCCTGGCTCTCGGCGCCTCCTCGGCATCGGCGCCCACTCTGGCAGTGCTTGAGCCCCTCAGCCCGCCATGGCACTGTGGGAGCCCCTCTCTGGGCTGGCTGAGGCCAGGAGTCACCTCCCTCTGCTTGCGGGGAGGTGTGGAGGGTGAGGCACAGGCGGGAACCGGTAGTATCATAGGCCAGTGTGAGTTCCCGCAGGCACAGGCATGAGCTTCGCGGGCCCCCCTCCTGGCAGGAGAGGCCAGCTGGCGCCCCCTGCCCAGGGCAGTGAGGGGCTTAGCACCCGGGCCAGCAGCTGCTGAGGTTGTGCCGGGTCCCCTAGCACTGCCTGCCCGCATGCACCGTGCTCGAATTCTCTCCCAGCCTCAGTAGCCTCCCTGCGGGGCAGGGCTAGGGACCTGCAGCCCACCATGTCCGAGCCCCCGCTCCACAGTGGGCTCCCGCATGGCCCAAGCCTCCCCGATGGGTGCCGCCCCCTGCTCCATGGCACCCTGTCCCCTCAACCACCCAAGGGCTGAGGAGTGCAGACCCGTCTGGGGCCTGGCGGGCAGCTCCGCCCACAGCCCAGATGCAGGGTCCACTGGGAGAAGCCAGCTGGGCTCCTGAGTCTAGTGGGGACTTGGAGAACCTTTATGTCTAGCTAAGGATTATAAATACACCAATCAGCACTCTGTGTCTAGCTCAGGGTTTGTAAATACTGACCAATCAGTACTCTATATCTAGCTAACCTAGTGGGGACTTGGAGAACTTTTCTGTCTAGCACTCTGTGTCTAGCTCAAGAATTGTAAACGCACCAATCAGCACTCTGTGTCTAGCTCAGGGTTTGTAAATACACCAATCAGTACTCTGTGTCTAGCTCAAGAATTGTAAACGCACCAATCAGCACTCTGTGTCTAGCTCAGGGTTTATAAATACACCAATCAGTACTCTGTGTCTAGCTCAAGAATTGTGAACGCACCAATCAGCACTCTGTGTCTAGCTCAAGGTTTGTAAATACACCAATCAGTACTCTGTGTCTAGCTCAAGGTTTGTAAATACACCAATTGGTACTCTGTATCTAGCTAACCTAGTGGGGACTTGGAGAACTTTTCTGTCCAGCACTCTGTGTCTAGCTCAAGGATTGTAAACGCACCAATCAGCACTCTGTCAAAACAGACCAATCAGCTCTCTGTAAAATGGACCAATCAGCTCTCTGCAAAATGGACCAATCAGTAGGATGTGGGTGGGGTCAGATAAGGGAATAAAAGCAGGCTGCCGGAGCAAGAAGTGGCAACCCATTTGGGACCCCTTCCACGCTGTAGAAGGTTTGTTCTTTCGCCCTTTGCAATAAACCTTGCTGCCACTCACTCTTTGGGTCCACGCAACCTTTATGAGCCCTGACACTTACCACGAAGGTCTGCAGCTTCACTCCTGCCAGCGAGACCACGAACCCACCGGGAAGAACGAACAACT
The DNA here is from genome assembly GCF_043159975.1 of Macaca nemestrina. Classification (NCBI taxonomy): domain Eukaryota; kingdom Metazoa; phylum Chordata; class Mammalia; order Primates; family Cercopithecidae; genus Macaca; species Macaca nemestrina. Next base: position 42,378,290 of record NC_092131.1, read on the forward strand.
CCAGATGTACCCCTTTTAAGAGCTGTAACACTCACCGCAAAGGTCTGCAACTTCACTCCTGACAGCGAGACCATGAACCCACCAGAAGGAAGAAGCTCCAAACACATCTGAACGTCTGAAGGAACAATCCTTAGGAACAGCATCTTTAAGGACTGTAACACTCAGCACGAGCGTCCATGGCTTCATTCTTTAAGTCAGTGAGACCAAGAACCCACCAATTCCGGACACAATAGCATGACCATAATAGCTCCAATATACCATTAGAACTTTATTGTAGAGTAGAACAGAAGAAAATTAAGAACTAAATGAAAAGTGTTACCCTAATTTCCTCCTCACCTCCAACATGCAAAAAAATCAAAGATAAATTAAAATGAAAACTGATTTCATTAGCAGAGATGCTTCAAATTCCCTCTTGTGGAACCTGATATTAATCAGAATAATTTGGGATTTGGTCCCAATATTTAAAAAGACATCATTGTACACATTTGAAATCTTTATCATCGGTAACACTACTACATTTTAAGAAGATCACTGTGGGCTGGGTGCGGTGGCTCACGCCTATAATCCCAGCACTTTGGGAGGCCAAGGTGGGCAGATCACAAGGTCAGGAGATCGAGACCATCCTGGCTAACACGGTGAAACTCCGTCTCTACTAAAAATACAAAAAATTAGCCGGGCATGGTGGCCGTCGCCTGTAGCCCCAGCTACTTGGGAGGCTGAGGCAGGAGAATGGCATGAACCCAGAAGGCAGAGCTTGCAGTGAGCCAAGATCGCGCCACTGCACTCCCGCCTGGGTGACAGAGCGAGACTCCATCTCAAAAAAAAAAAAATCACTGTGCTCTTCAAAAGGCAAACAAAATGGTGGTCAATCTGTAACATAGCAAGGGGTATACTCTTGAGTACTTACATAACTCCTGATATCTAGTCCTGTCACTCTAACGAGTAAAAATCCTTAGCCTCAAAAATGGAAAAAAATAACTGTTGGAGGTGGGAACCTCAACAGGAGGCAGACAAAGGCATATGCTCAGAAAGCTGACACCTGGAATACCGAGAAGAGTTCATATATAGCTAAAGGAATAGAAGGAAAAGGAAGAGGAAGAAAAGGAAAATAGGAGGAAAAACATTTAAGAATTATTTTCATCACTGTCTAGGCCATGGTCAGTAAAGTTCTTCTGTAAAGGAGGAGACAGTAAATATCTTTGGCTTTGCAGGCTGTACATTTTCTGTAAAAATTATTCAACTTTGCAACTATAGCCTGAAAGTAGGTGATATATAAACAAATGAGCATAGTTATGCTCCAACAAAACTTTATGTACAAAAACAGTTGGGTGGATTTGGCCTAAGGGTAGTAGTTTGCTGACCTCTTTTAGGCCAATAAAATCCGTAAAAACATGGTGGCAAAAAGGAAAAGCAACCTCCAACAAAGTGGGCAGAAATATATGCTCCCTAAGCAAAGCCCCAGGGTCTTGTTCCATTTTGTATTTTGCTTTAATATAACTTCTGAGACCTCTTTTTTTTTTTTTTTTTTTTTTTACATTGAATGAGACACATAGATTTAGGTCCTCAATAAACCTAAGGAAATTCTCCAATGTCCACATTACTTTCTATTCATACTAGTAGCAATATTTTCCTAATGTCTGATCTGCTAAAACTGACATTTTCCTGACAACATTTACTTAGTCCATAAATATATTTTGAATCTTCCAGGATACTTCTACTATACATGGAACAAAATTTAAGAGCAACTATTACTCATTTCCTACAAGCTGGAAAGAAGATGTCCCATAGATGTAATGGACAGGTTAGGATGTGTTTAATATTTCAACTGTAAAATGTCAGGCTTTTTACCCATACCTCTGATTATCAGAGTTTTAATCTACTTAGCACATAATTCTACATTCTATCACTATTAAGTTCAAGTTTTTATAATCTAGAGAAAGAAGAATCACCTCTCATACTATCATTAAAGACAAAGGTAAATACAAACCTCTCTAAGTCTCAATTTACTCTCCTGCACATTGAACATTACAACACCTGCATCATAAGAGTTACTTTGCATTAGTACTAAGCATACAGAAAGTGCTCAGAAATGGCAGCTTACAAATGTTCTTCAATCTCATAGCTTCCTTTAATGTACTTTAACGTACTAGAGGAACAAGAAGAAACACCTGCTCCCTATCACAATCAAAGGACTTTAATAAGACCTTGAGTTATCTGGGTATTTTATCATCTATTGAATACCATTGACCTAAGCCTTGAGCCTAGCATAAGATCACTGTAATGACATTTTCTATAGAAATGTGCAAACCTTTCACAGAGAGGTCAAGTGACATAAGCTATGCAAATCACATACATCACTCCTGTTAAAATTTTTTATCACAATTGGTATTTTAGGTTTAGATAGGTCAAATTTATGATACATGAATTTGCATAATCCAAGTACACAAACATCCAAATACTTTTTTAGACAACCTACCACAGAACAATATTTAATGTGTGAGAACTATCATGTTCATTTTTCAGGGTCAGAGCATATCCATATGTTTTAATTGATTGCAAAGATATGTAATTATATGCATATATGACTTATCAATGAGCCATATCTACGACTTACCTGATCTTGGATTCTCATTTGGTAATCTATCCTTAGCTAAGCAATCAGAGGGGAGGGGTAGAGGAAGAGGAGGCAATGAAGGTTACTGAACAGAGACCAAAAAAAAAAAGTCACTGGAAAGGCTGCTCAGTTACGGTCTGCCATCACCAAGACTCACACCTAGGGTATGGCTGACTTACACAAAGGTTCTTGGCAGTTAGTAAACAAGCAGTTGATACACAATTGTAGGCTGGTCAATTTGAGAAAGCGTTGCAGGCTCTAAGGAGAGATGGCAAGTGAGTCCTAGTCAGAGGCTAGCACTTTTTAATGGAAAGCTGCTGTTCTAATATTAAATTAAAACAAAATTTTAACTAGAGGCAATCTGGACATTCTCTTATATCCGTGTATTAGAGACAGAACTCACTCAGTCTTAAAGGGTCAGCATCTATTACTTTTCATCTAATTTTGCAGTATATCTTTCTGTATTTCAGGTTTCTTAATGTTGGTTTCTCAAGAATCTCCTATCTTGGAAGCAGGACTGAGAATCCCTTAGGAACTTGGGGTGCCCTCCTAGTTCAATGAGAAGTGCTTCCTTAGGAGTAGATTTGCTGAAATGTAAGCTTAAGGGACCCTTGCTTGCACAGATCCCTTCAAAGTCCCTGGGAGAGGCTTGTGCTATGTTACCTGGATGTGTTTTTGTAAAATTTCACCAACATGAGTTAAAAGAGTTAAGTTAAATAAGATATCTGTCTCTCAGAATTCGGTGCCATCTCACTTTCCCAGGGTTGGTATTAGTGTTGGGTAGCAAACAAAGTGGCCATCTGCATTTCTGGGATCCTGTGATGGAGAAATTAAGCTGGGAATTATTTAGTTTGGATTTAGAAATATATTTATGTAGTTCACAGTTGCTTTTGTGGACAGATATTTTTGTGACATAAATAGGTACAGGGTAAGAGAATGCACTGTGATATCAACGTGTCCCATGGTTCCTAGCATGACAAGTACAAAGTACTAACAGAAATGAAGAAGGCATTTCTCAATGATGCCTAGTCAAAACAGAAGTTCTCTTCCATCACTAATAGTCTTGAAACTGTAGTGTACACAATTAAAAATGTAGCATAAGCAATTATATGAACCATTTTTTCCTTTTCTGATGAGAATCACATAAAATAAAATTATCTGAATTCTTCTGTCTATAAGGCACAAGCTTGTAGCAGTACTACAAATATGAAGTATGTATGTATGTATGTGAAGTTGCAAATGTTTACGTACCACAAATATTAATAACTTTAAAACATTTTAAATCAACCATGCTAGAGAAAAAAATCTATTCAGATTTTCCATTCTCTTTATAGACAATATTAATATTACAAAATCATTCTCAATTCTCTTTTCAGGAAACATTACAGATCACTGTCATACAAACAAAGGGTATGCAGCTAAGAAATGTAAGGGAAAACAGTATTATAAAGAGTATCAAGCAGTTAATTAAAAAATTGTTTTTCTGGGGTTTAGTATTTGTGGTGTTTGTCAGCTTTACACAATTGTAATTTGTTAGTTCTTTTTTCAACATGGAGTCAATCCTCACTATTCACAGATTCCATGTGAATTTACCTACCAAAATTTATTTGTAATGCCCAAATCAATACTCGTGGTGCTTTCACGGTCATTCATGGACAAATGCAATGAAAATTTTGAGTTCTCCAAGGCACATAATTTCAGCCAAGGTGACTTTCTGCCTTCTTGTTTCAAATCTCTTACAATAAACAAATGTCCTTTCTGCAGTATATTTAGTGCTGTTTTTCCCATTTTTGTGCTTTTTTTCCCAGTGGTTTCACTGTGGAAAATGGCCCCCAAACACAGTAGTGAAGTGCTGTCCAGTGTTCCTAAGGGCAAGAAAGCTGTGTGTGCTTTACAGAGGAAGTATGTATGTTGGATAAGCTTTGTTCACATATGAGTTATCAATGTTAAGGAATCAACAATATAAATTAAATAAGGTTTCTTTAAATAGAAACACACATAAAACAAGGTGATATATGTTAATCAGCTGATGAAAATGCTGATCTCACAGGAACCTAACTCTGTATTTCCCCTAGAATAGTGGTTCACTATTGCTAATTCAGTGTTTGTGATGACATTAAAGAATATAACTGGCCAGGCGCCGTGGCTCACGCTTGTAATCCCAGCACCTTGGGAGGCAGAGGCGGGGGCATCACGAGGTCAGAAGATCGAGACCATCCTGGCTAACATGATGAAACCCTATCTCTACTAAAAAATACAAAAAAATTAGCCAGGTGTGGTGGCGGGCGTCTGTAGTCCCAGCTACTCGGGAGGCTGATGCAGGAGAATGGCGTGAACCCGGGAGGCGGTGGCGGGCACCTGTAGTCCCAGCTACTCGGGAGGTTGAGGCAGGAGAACGGCTTGAACCCGGGAGGCGGAGCTTGCAGTGAGCAGAGATCGCGACACTGCACTCCAGACGGGGGCAGAGCGAGACTCCATCTCACACACACAAAAAAATACAATGAATAATAATTGTAAACATTTAATATTTTGCATTCCTTTTTATAAAGACAGCACCAGAAGTTGAATAGGTTTCAGGTGTATCCCCCAAACCTGAATCTGCCTCTGCTCAAGAGCCTACATATTCCCCTTATAGGCATCTTGCTACTCCACAATTCTTGCTTCCCTGGAACTCATACCAGGATTGTGGAAGAAGAACTTTCATCTTGAGACTTGGTAGTTAAATCAGAACTCCCATTATTACTCTACTTATATGTGGAAATCAGACCTGCTTTAAGATTTGGAAAATTGTTTTTGGATCTGTATTGTGACTTAGGTCAGAGTCGAACTATAGCGAAACCCGCCATTTCTTGAAAAAAATGAGGCGTATTTCTAGAAAGAGAAAATTACTTTAGAAATAACTTTAAAACAAGTACACATTGGGCTGATACACCTAGGTTAAATAAATTATAATTTAAGTTCAATGTATATTCAAGAAAGTTGAAAGGATAAAACCTCTCTTCTACTAGGTGTTGCTACTCTCAAAGATTAAATGAGTTAGGGAGTAGCATCTATAATGGAATCTGTTTTATTTTATTTATTTATTTCTTTAAGACGGAGTCTCGCTCTGTCGCCCAGGCTGGAGTGCAGTGGCGCGATCTTGGCTCATTGTAAGCTCCGCCTCTCGGGTTCACGCCATTCTCCTGCCTCAGCCTCCCAAGTAGCTGGGACTACAGGCGCCTGCCACCACGCCCAGCTAATTTTTTGTATTTTTAGTAGAGACGGAGTTTCACCGTGTTAGCCAGGATGGTTTCGATTTCCTGACCTTGTGATCCCCCTGCCTCAGCCTTCCAAAGTGCTGGGATTACAGGCGTGAGCCGACGTGCCCTGCTGGAATCTATTAATTTTATTTCCAGGTCACAGATGTTAATTACCTAAATATGTATTCCCTTATATACTCTTAATAAGGAATGATGTTGTAAAAGCCTTTTATTATTGATAATTAGGAGAATTTGAATATAAAAAATATGTAAACTGAAAAATGTCAAAATGCTGGCAGTTTAGTGCGTGTACTCTCAGGAATTTAAAAAATTCCTTCATTACCATTAGGAATCTCAAAATGTTTTAAAACTCTTGCTAAGAAAACCTAAAAGCTGAAATTTGGACTTTGGTAAGGATTTTAGTTTTAAATGAAGAACGAATTAATTTGTGGCTTACTGTAAGTTATCCTAATAGTAAATTGTACTATTTAATTAAGATTAATGACTCAAAGAGACTACTGCCAACTGGAATCCGTATTGGAAATGAAGAAGTAAGTGTATCTATTTGTAGATGACATGAAACTTTATGTAGAAATTCTGATGAAATCTACAAAAAAGCACCAAGTGAGTTTGGCAAAGTGGCAAGATGCAAGATCAATATACAAAAAATCAATTGCATTTCTATGTGCTAGCAACACTCAGACAAGTTGATTCTAAAATTTAAATGAAAAGGAAAGAACATATAACGAATAACATTTCAAAAAAAGAAGGATAAATCACACTACCTAGTTGAAACACTTACTACAAAGCCAGTAACCAAGACAGTGTGGTACTAACAGAAAGATAGACACACATGTATGGTCAATTTATTTATTTATTTATTTATTTAGAGACAGAGTCTCACTCCGTCACCCAGGCTGGAGTGCAGTGGCACCATCTTGGCTCACTGCAGCCTCCGCCTCCTGGGTTCAAGGGATTCTCCCGCCTCAGCCTCCCAAGTAGCTAGGATTATAGGTGTGCACCACCATGCCTGGCTAATTTTTGTGTTTTTAGTAGAAATGAGGTTTTACCATGTTGGCCGGGCTGGTCTTGAACTCCTGGCCTCAAGTGATCTGCCCACTTTGGACTCCCAAAATGCTGGGATTACAGGCATGAGCCACTGCGCCCGGCAGTCAGTTGATTTTTGATAAAAGTTCTAAAGCAATTAATAGGAAAGAGATAATCTTTGAGAAAATGATTCTAGATCAATTGAATAGCTATATGCAAAAAAATGAACCTCAACTTTTAGCTTACGTCCTTCTTCAAAATGGATCATAGTCCTAAATGTAAGAGCTAAAATTATAAAATTCCCAGAAGAAACCAGAAAAAAATTCTAGTCACCTTAGGCTTCATAAAAATTTCGTAAATACAAAATACAAAAGCATAAATTAAAAATTTAATAAACTGGACTTTGTCAAAATTAAAAACTTTTGCCCTTCAAAAGGCACTGTTAAGAAAATTAAAAGGCAAGCTGCAAACTAGAATTTCCAAACAAAAATTTCCAAAACACGTATCAGACAAAGGACTCATATCTAGAATACATATAAAGAACCTTAACTCCATAAGAAAGCAAACATCCCAATTAAAAAATAGGCAGAAGATTTAAGCAGACATTTCACCAAAGACGATATGCCAATGAAAATATGCATATGAAGAGATATTCAACAATACTTACAGGGAAATGAAAAAAACAACCACATACACACACAAAAAACCATGACATACCCCTACACATACACTAAAATAGCTAAAATTTAAAAGATAACCATACCAAGTGTTACTGAGGGTGTATGAGAACTAAAACTCTCAAACAATGCTGGTTGAAAATATAAAATGGTACAATCACTTTTGAAAACAGTTCAGTTTCTTAAAAAGTTAAACCTACACTGTTATATGACCCAGTCATTCCACTCCTAGGTATTTACCCAAGAAAAATGGAAGTATATGCTCACAGAAAGAGTTGTACATAAATATTCACAACAGTTTATTTATAACAGCCCCAAAGTGGAAACAACCAAGTGTTCATCAACAGGCACATAAATAAATTTTGGCATAACCATATAATAGAATACCAGTCAGTAATTAAGAATAACAAATTAGGCTGGGCGCGGTGGCTCAAGCCTGTAATCCCAGCACTTTGGGAGGCCGAGACGGGTGGATCACGAGGTCAGGAGATCGAGACCATCCTGGCTAACACGGTGAAACCCCGTCTCTACTAAAAATACAAAAAAAAAAAAAACTAGCCGGGCGAGGTGGCGGGCGCCTATAGTCCTAGCTACTCGGGAGGCTGAGGCAGGAGAATGGCGTGAACCCGGGAGGCGGAGCTTGCAGTGAACTGAGATCCGGCCACTGCACTTCAGCCTGGGCGACAGAGCGAGACTCCGTCTCAAAAAAAAAAAAAAAAAAAAAAAAAAAGAATAACAAATTATTAACACATACACTATAGATGTCAAAATAATTATGCTGAGTAAAAGAAGCCAGACACAATAGTACATACTATATGACTCCATTTATATACAATTCTATGAAACACAAACTAATCTATAATGATAGAAAGCAGATCTGTGTTAAACCTGGGGATGAAGGTGGGGAGTGGTGGAAGAAACACAAAGGGACATAAGCACACTTCAGAGTATTGAATAAGTTCACTATCTTGATTGTGGTGATGGTTTCATGGGTGTATGTACATGTCAAAACTTAACAAATTGTATACTCTAAATATGTGCAGTTTATTATATGTCAACTATATTTCAATAAGGCTATAAAAGAAAAAAAGAAAAAGAAACTACTGCCAAACAATAAAGAGATTACCCTTGAATTTAAGTCATCAGTAAGCCTTCTTATTTGTGTTAAACATCTGGTTCTATTTTTCTTTTGTTTTAAATTCTTTTCTATAGTCAATTCAGGCTAGGTTTTTAATTTATTCATACAAAAATATTTATGGAGTATTTATAATTATGGTAGGCACCGTTCCAGGCTCTGGAGTATAGCACAGAACCAAAGGCACCATAATATATCAGTTCTCTTAGTGTTACACTGATAATTCACTTACTCATTAACTCATTTATTTATATCCATTCTATGTTAATATTCTCTAATGCAGCACTTTGTTTTGGGGGAAATTCTTCAAAGCTAAATGAAATATTATGTTAGAGAACACAGATATGATATGTTATTCTTCCAAGCTCTTATCTTCAAATTAAATCAAATAATATGAGTGAATACTGTTGACAGATTCTACTTTTGTATGAAGGTCAATAAAGAGTTTAAGTTCACATTATCATTATTTAGGAAGGCAATAAGCAACAATTACATTAAAAATATGTTCCAAAAATATTGTGTATTTTGACCAAGAATGGTAAACACTTAAGAGAAATAGAAGCTGTTAGCTGCAGAAATTCAACTAAGAAATGATTTTAAAAACCAATATGATAACTATAATTTTATAAAATTGGCTCTAGTATTTACCATCTGCTTTTTCACTTGAGATGACGTAGCATTTTTTTCTTTTCTTCTTAGATCCATCGGTTTGGTTCTTTTATTTTTCTTCATCTTAATTTTGCTTTTAATTTTTGCATTCTTCTAAGTTATTCTATCATCATTTGCTTATATTTATTATATTTATTTCTTTATTGCTTTATTTTATTTATTTCAAGTCAGGCCACCCTCATTTTTCTTCTGACCATTTACTTCTCTCATTTTTCCATTCCAGGAAGAAAAAGTATATGCAGAGCTTATAATCAAATTGCTCTTGTGATGATTGATAATCATTTTTTAAATGGCACATTAAAATGTATTTGGCAGTTGGGGAAACTTGATCAACAACTGGTTATTTGATGATTTTAAACAATGATTCTTAATGTACTTAGGTGTAAAATAGAATGTGGTTATGTTTTGAAAAACTATCTTTTAGAAATTCATACTGAAATAAATACAAATGAAATTATAAAATGTCTGGGATTTGCTTCAAAATGAACCTGGAGATGGTAAGGAGCACTGGTAGTACAGATGACACAAAACTGATCAGAAAGCTGGGTGATGAGGACAAAAGGGGCCACCAGCTCTTATTTTTATATATGTTAAAGTTTTTCATAATAAAAGTTTTCTAAAAGGGAATGATGAAGGAGCCCATAGGAAAACTTAGTGTACCAGAGATATGGGAAATAGCAGAAAGATCCAAAAAAAGGATCAGAAATATAACTTATCAAAACAAAGAATTGTAAGGAGTTTCAAAAGTGTGTGTGTGTGTGTGTGTGTGTGTGTGTGTGTGTGTGTGTGTGTGTGTGTCTGGATTTGAAGACAATCCAGGAATACTCTCAGGAAGTTTAAGTTACTAGACTTTAAACTTCCTAAGGGCAGACACCATGTCTATTTGATTTATGACTATATCCCCAGCAATGTACCTAATGCCCAGCACATTCAAATACTTAAGGAATGAATGCACCAATGAACTATTCAATTGCACCCTAAGCTCCCACAAGCAAGGGCTCTGTAAAATCTGTAAGAATTCAAAATAAAGTTGTTTTTAATAATGCTCAGAAAACTTCCTTCAATAAATTTTCTTTACTTCCTATCACCAGCCTATGTCCTTAGTCAGCTTCCAGTACAGCAATCCCCTCTGTTACTTCATGAAATCTACCCATGCCACCATATCCACTACCACTTCTTGTTCTGTCCTTAGTCAAGTTGTTCATTTTTTTTTTTTTATCTTGGAAAATGTATTTTCTTTCTCAGTATACTCTTAGGTTTTAGTTCTGAGAAACTGTCTTCTTTTTCCTAGATGGTCTCCTCTTAAACTAAAAATTTCTTTCAAATAGGGAAAAGCTCTGAAAGTTTCTGCCCATCCCAGTTGTATTAAATATTTAGCAAATATTTTAATGTAGTTAAGCTGACAACTTTTTCTAATAAGTTACAGATATTACCACTTCTGGCTTTATTCTGGTTAGGCAGAAATACAAATGCAATCTGAATTACTTGGTAGAACACAATTCACAACTCTAAAAACATGTGATGATTAATTTGATCTCAGAGTCAGTATACAAGCAGATAAATAATGTCTATAGTTATATTCTGGCTTTAAATCTATCTTAATGAATTAGTCTTCTCAAAGAAAAATGGGATCAAGAAAATCCTGTGTCAGAGTGAGGGGTGCCATAAGCTGAAATGTATGTTTAGTAGCCTCAATAATGCATCCCCAGCATTAACATTCCCCTTTTTCCAAAGGATCATATACTGTCAGTGGAGTTTTCTATTTCACCAATAAAACTTATTTTTGAATGGAAAAAAAAACTCTATCTTCATTTAGAAAGTGAAATAGTTATTTTCCATTTTCATACCTTTTTTCCTCTCTCTCTCAAAAAAAAAAGAAAAATAATCTACCAATTTCCAGTAAGAGTCCTATTCAAAACATAAACCAATGCAAGCAAAACACGGAAGCAAACCAAAAATTCTTTTTGGCCGGACACAGTGGCTCATGCCTGTGATTCTGACACACTGGGAGGCCGAGGCAGGAGGATTGCTTGAGCTCAGGAGTTTAAGACCAGTATGGGCAACACAGTGAGAGAGGAGGCAGTTGGGGCTGGTTAGGTAGACAGAGAGGGAGGGTCTTGGGAGAAGGACAATGTTCACAGGAACAACTGTAGGACAGCACCTACACTGCTTCTGCAGCTAACAGGAAGAAATGTGGTTAAGAACTTCCCCTTGTGCCAGGGTGTTGCTCAGAAACAACTGTCCCAACTTAGGCGCAGGTGCAATAAATCAACCTAAATGTTCTTAACTTGACCGAGCTCATTATGTCATTAACATGACATTAACATTGTGGTTTTACCACCTGTCAGTTTGGCTTAGGCACACATGAGTAATAACCAAGATGGAGTCACTCTGGCCAACCTCAAGCATGTGCAGATGCAACACCCCTAGGAGGGAGCTTTGCCTCTCCTATTTGGGCAAAACCCACAGACAACTTACTGGCTTCTGCCACATAAAAGACCCAGAAGTCAGTCCCGCTTCTGGCAACCTGCTTTCAGGGCACCTCTCTTTGCCAAGAGCTTTCCTTTTGCTTAATAAATCCTACTCTACTCACTCTCCACATGTCCACATGCCTCATTCTTCTTGGTTGTGGAACAAGAACTCAGACCTAGCTGAACTAGGGACTAAGCAGACAGCAACAATAGGGAGATCCCATCTCCACAAAATAAATAAATATAAATAAATCTTTACTGTTGTTTCTTTTTACATACTTTATTCACCTGAAATGGGCTTAATTTTGCTTAAAATATCAACTTTGGGGCTACGCAGAAAACAAAATCCATTTTTATTTACCAGAAGACCGATAATTTCAAGTTAAACTGGGAGATATCCTTCCCCAGAAGCTATTTGCCCTAACTAGCAGCACTTTTCATGAGAACTGCCAACTTCCAACTGCTCCAAACAAGTTAAAAAACTAAGGCATTGAAGTATACAGATCTCACTCATCGTGCCTATTTAACATAAGTTGATGAGAAATCACAACATAAATTTTCTAAAGATAATCTTTTCCATGTAAAATCACCCAAAAGTCTAGGAAAATGACTTACATTATGGTAAAATGTGGACTCATATTGATCATATATCAGCAACATGCAGTTTTAAAAATGGACTTCATCAGAAACTACAGAAATAGAAACAATAGCATTTTCTCAATGTTATGATTTATGTAACACAAGAGTAAGACCAGGACAAAATGGCATTTAATACAACCCAATATTATATGTTCATTTTGTGAGAAAAAACTTTTTAGATAAACATATGTAGTAAAAGGCTAAAGTCCTTAGGAGATTTGCTTGATCCATTCTATTTGAGCCTAATAGCATACTTGGGGTTGTCTTCAATCCGATTATTATAATCTTTTAATCAGTTTAATCTTTGTAAACCATGCCATACAGCCTTCAACTCTGAAGAGAAAATGATTTTGACAACCATGGACTTTGTCCCACTAAACTCTAGTTGCCCAAAGTGCCTTTTTAATTTTCCATTATGTCCTGTGAAATTGGTCCTCTCAAGTAAACCAATATACAGGTTACTAAAATTGAGACCAAACTTCTTGTCATAACTGAGCTATATATTACTATAAACTAGAAATCAACTCCAATTGTAACCTTTAAAACCAGGCAAACACATGAAAATTAAATTACCTGCTCCCGAATGCACTGGACCAAAAACAAAATCAAGATGGAAATTAAAAAATTCTTCGAACTGAAAGACAGTAACGACAAATCCTATCATAACCTCTGGGATATGGCAAAGGTGGTGCTAAGAGGAAAGTTCATAGCCCTAAACGCCCACATCAAAAAGACTGAAAGAGCACAAACTGACATTCTAACGTCATATCTCAAGGAACTAGAGAAACAAGAACCAACCAAACCCAAACCCAGCAGAAAAAACTAAATAACCAAAATCAGAGCAAAACTAAATGACATTGAAACAAACAAACAAACAAAATACAAAAGATAAACAAAAAGCAGGTTCTTTGAAAAGATAAATAAAACTGATAGCTCACTGGCAAGATTAGCCAAAAAAAGAAGAGAAAAAAATCCAAATAACCTCAATAAGAAACGAAAGAGGAGATATTACAACTGACACCACAGAAATATAAAAGATCATTCAAGGCTACTATGAGCACCTCTATGCATATAAACTAGAAAACCTAGAGGAGATGGATAAATTCCTGGAAAAATACAACCCTCCTAGCTTAAATCAGAAAGAATTAGATACCCTGAACAGAATAATAACAAGCAGCGAGACTGAAATGGTAATTAAACAAGTTAACAACAAAAAAAGAGTCCAGGACCAAATGGATTCACAGCTGAATTCTACAAGACATTCAAAGGAAGAATTGGTACCAATCCTTTTGATACTAGTCTACAAGACAGAGAAAGAGGGAACCCTCCCTAATTCATTCTATGAAGCCAGCATCACCCTAATACCAAACCGGAAAGGACATAACTGAAAAAGAAAACTACAGACTGATATCTCTGATGAAAATAGACACTACAATCCTTAACAAAATACTAGCTAACCAAATCCAAAAACATATCAAAAAGATAATCCACCATGTTCAAGTAGGTTTCATACCAGGGATGCAGGGATGGTTTAACATACACAAGTCAATACATGTCATACAGCACATAAACAGAATTGAAAACAAAAATCACTTGACCATTTCAATAGATGCAGGAAAAGCATTCAACGAAATCCAGCATCCCTTTATGATTAAAACTCTCAGCAAAATTGGCATGCAAGGGACATACCACAATGTAATAAAAGCTATGACAAACCCACAGCCAACCTAATACTAAATGGGCAAAAGTTGAAAGCATTCCCTCTGAGAACTAGTATAAGACAAGGATGCCCACTCTCACCACTCCTCTTTGGCACAGTACTGGAAGTCCTAGCCAGAGCAATCAGACAAGAGAAAGAAATAAAGGGCATCCAAATAGTTAAAGAGGAAGTCGAACTGTTGCTGACGGTATGATCGTTCACCTCGAAAACCCTAAAGACTCCTCCAAAAAGCTGCTAGAAACTGATAAAGAATTCAGTAAAGTTTACGGAAACAACATTAACATACCCAAATCAATAGCTCTTCTCTATATACCAACAGCGACCAAGCAGAGATTCAATTCAAGAACTCAACCCCTTTTACAATAGCCGCAAAAAATAAAAATAAAATAACTTAGGAATATACCGAACCAAGGAGGCAAAAGACCTCTACAAGGAAAACTACAAAATAGTGCTGAAAGAAATCATAGATGACACAAACAAATGGAAACTCATCCCATGTTCATGGATGGGTAGAATCAACATTGTGAAAATGACCATATTGCTAAATGCAATCTACAAATTCAACGCAATCCCCATCAAAATACCACCATCATTCATCACAGAATTAGCAAAAAACAATTCTAAAATTCATATGGAACCAAAAAAGTGTCCGCATGGCCAAAGCAACACTAAGCAAAAAGAATAAATCCGGAGGTATCGCACTACCTGATTTCAAACTATACTATCTGGCCATAGTCACAAAAACGGCATGGTACTGGTATAAAAATAGGCACATAGACCAATGCAACAGAATACAGAACCCAGACATTTATTTACAGCCAAAAGCTTACAGCCAACTGATCTTCAACAAAGCAAAGAAGTGGGGAAAGGACACCCTTTTCAACAAATGGTGCCGGGATAACCGGCTAGCCACATGTAGGAGAATGAAACTGGATCCTCATCTCTCACCCTATACAAAAATCAACTCAAGATGGAATAAGGACTTAGCTAAAACCTGAAACTATATAAATTCTAGAAGATAACACTGGAAGAACCCTTTTAGACACTGGCATAGCCAAAGATTTCATAACCAAGAACCCAAAAGCAAATGCAATAAAAACAAAGATAAATAGCTCGGACGTAATTAAACTAAAGAGCTTTTGCACAGCAAAAGGAACAGTCAGCAGAGTAAACACACAACCCACAGAGCAGGAGAAAATCTTTGCAAAGTTTACATCTGACAAAGGACTAATACACAGAATCTACAAAGAACTCAAACCAGTAAGAAAAAAAAAATCCCATCAAAAAGTGGGCTAAGGATATGAATAAACAATTCTCAAAAGAAGATATACAAATGGCCAACGAACATGAAAAAAATGCTCAACATCGCTAATAATCAGGGAAATGCAAATCAAAACCACAGAGCAATACCACCTTACTCCTGCAAGAATGGCTGTTATCAAAAAAATCAAAAAACAGTAGATGTTGGCCTGGATGCGGTGATCAGGGAACATTTTTACACTGCTGGTGGGAATGTAATTAGTACAGCCACTAGGGAAAACAGTGTGGAGATTCCTTGAAGAACTAAAAGTAGAGCTATCATTTGATCCAGCAATCCCACTACTGGGTATCTACCCAGTAAAAGGAGTTGTTACATGAAAAAAGATACTTGCACATGCATGTTTATAGCAGCACAGTTCGCAATTGCAAAATTGTGGAACCAACCCAAATGCCCGTCAACCAACGAGTGAATAAAGAAACTATGGTATATGTGTATGTATATGCAGAGTGGAATACTATTCAGCCATAAAAAGGAATGAATTAACGGCATTTGGAGTGACTTGGATGAGATTGGAGACTATTATTCTAAGTGAAGTAACTCAGGAATAGAAAACCAAACACCATATGTTCTCACTGATACGTGGGAACTAAGCTAATGAGCACACAAAGGCATAAGAATGATAAAATGGACTTTGGGGACTTGGAGGAATGGGTGGGAGGGGAGTGAGCGATGAAAGACTACAAATAGGGTGCAGTGTATACTGCTCAGGTGATGAGCACACAGAAATCTCACAAAGCACCACTAAAGAAATGTAATCAAATACCACCTGTACCCCAATAACCTATGAAAAAAAAGAAAAATATTTTTCCAAAGCACTTTTTCTCTACTGAGATTGTCCCCATCTCCTTGAATATTAAAATCACCTTTTTCTCCCAATGCGGGGGGAGGGGGGAGGAAAAGCATGAAAGTAACAACTTGTTAAATAGCAATATCTGAAACTGAAGGTAAGGTCCAAGTAAAGTGCTAGATTTTGCTATACTTTAAAAAGCCAGTGTAGCTTCACATTATTAGCATGATTTGCAAATGAAATTCTCTAATACGGAACCACAAAAATCGGCATATGGAGGATCAAATTAGCACTACAGGTGAAAGCACTTGGCCACCTAAAAACCAAGGGAGGGGGGAAGAAACTAAAGCAGGTGGCAGGTACTTGTTACAGTTTAGGTAGCTGAACTATCACCAGATCATAGTTTAGAACTATCACCAGATGTAGTTGGTGAAAATTTAATGAATATGAGGAAATGGAGGAAGCTCAGAAACCACAGTTATTTCCATTTTAAATAAGGATGATAGTTCTGCACCACCAGCCGTTTACAGTTCACTGAGTGAGGTTCTAGTTGATAGGAGATAATTACCTCTTCCCTACAGGAGGTGAAGTGTTTCTCATTCTGCAGACACCTCTGATGAATGGCCATGTGGGTATGAGACCAAGATAGCATGCCAAGATCAGTTTGGTTTTTAATGATCTCTTTAAACACTTGATTTTCTATTTTTTCCTATTTAAGTGTAGAAAAATGTGCACCTTAAAATATATAGAACCACATTACTGGCTGTCATTTTGCTTTTACACAACACTTTAACTTTACAAGGAAAGTAGAGCATACACAGATAGCATGCCATCCACAGCATTAGAAAAGATGAGGGTGGAGGATGTTCCATGGTCATTTCAACTGCAAACATTTTGAGATTTGAAGATTCTACTGATTCATTGTTTTCCCCTGAAAATGATTCTCTCTCAGTGCCTTATCAGGTAAGGATGTTCCCACTATCCCAGCCATTTCAGTTCTTTCATCTACTTGGAAAGGCCTATCAATTTTATCTTCCCAATCTCTCTCAAATTTGTCTCTTCACTTCCAATGCAAACTGCCACATACCTTAATACTTCTTACCTGCACTATGGCCCTCTTATCTTGTCTCCCTGCTTCTAGTCTCTTCAAATAATCAAGTTCAACTAAAATACTACTTTAAGATTAATATCACTTAAGTACCACTCTCATCATACCACTTTTGTATGTAAAACCTTTCAAAAGCAGGTTGTGACTCCAAAATAGAAAAATGCTTATGGCACATTAAGCAGAAAAACAAAATCAAAAATAAATTATTTCCTTACAAATATGTAAGACGGTGTGTACATATTAATAAGAACTAGAAAAGAACACAAAAAGTTAAGAGAAATTAATTTTAAAGGGCTGAGACTTGATGTTTACCAATACTTTCTGTTATAGTACCATTTGTAAAACAAGTAAAATCTTTCAGTGACCACTTACTGCTTAAGTACGATAAAACTTAAACTCTGTAATCTGTAATTCCAAGCCTACCTTTCCAACTTATTTTCCATCCCTCCTTTCACACAACCTAAAATTCCAGACAAACTGAACTGCCACACTTATCATATTTTCCTGTACTGTTCTTTCCCAGTTACGAGCCACAGCTTACATGATAACCTCCAGCTGGTACATTCTTTTCCTTCATTTCTGTGTGTCCAAATCTTATTTAACTATCTTTTATAATTCAGTTCAAACAATACATTCTCCACAAAACTGTCCCTGATGTCTCCTTACTCAAAACCCCAATAAGCATTTCATCTATTTCTCTCCTATAAATGTAACATGCTATATTTGTATTGTATTGCATGTGTGTGTGTGTACGTGTGTAAGAAGTAGCTCCCTTTAGGACAGGGTCTTTGTTTTAGCCATCTTTGTATTCCACTCAAGGAGTAACATAGTGTCTTTCTGAATAAATATGTAAAATATGTGAGTACTTATTTTCAAAAGGCAAGGGCCAGGAAGACCAAAAACTAACTGAAATTATTACTCTTAGTTATATCATGATCCTTCTTTTTTTCACTCAAATTTATTCTTAACTCAACCTTCTTACCTGAAGATATGTTATTCTCCGCTGGACCAGTTCTGTCAGATCTTTGGCCTCTTTTTCCCGCCAATCACCTGCTCCATCTGTTTGACTGAGGTAGTATAGATCCGTCATTATAGACCTGTTAAAACAAACAACATTGGAGGTCTTATTAGTACTGCTTCACTGGATTACACAAAGTCTTAAGATGAATGCCAAATTCCTCATAAAGATTGATGCTCATATCGATGCTGGTACTCATCTTTTATTTTCTATCAAGGTTGTGCAATTCAAAAATCAGTCTCTTAAAATCCAATATTCATTCCTATAGTAAATTTTCACTGTTGAGAAAATACACTTTTTTTGTTCAAGCTAGTCAGCTGCACTTGTTTCCCAACATAGATCACTACAGAGATCTGGAGGAAAGTGAATACGCAAAGCAAACAAATGAGTAAATTAACATAGAGAAAGAAGTTGATGTTAGTATTTGTTAGTACCTCTTGGTTCTCTCTACTATCATTTCATGTCACCTTTTAATTTTTCTCTTCAAAGTTAAACACTCTGAGTGACTGGAAAAAGATCAGAGGAAAATTTTTACACAACTCTTAACAGTATAAACCAAGGGTCAGCAAACTTTTTCATTAAAGGCCCAGATAGTAAATATTTTCGTCTCTATGGATCTCTAAGATCCTTTGCCTTTGCAGCAGAAAGCCGCCATAGATAACACGCAAATAAATAGGTGTGGCTGTGTTTGAATAAAACTTTATTTACAAAAACAGGCAATGAGTCAGCTTTGGTCTCTGACTGAGTCCTGGTCTAAACTAATAAAATGACTGTTTAGCATCAGAATTCCCACTCTGTTTAGCATCAGTAATTTCAATTACAACATGCTGGATTACCTGCAGAGTAAAGTAAAATCTCCAGTAAGCTAAAAAGAGAAACTTTAGGGCTGCTACAAATGGTTTTATTTATACTGCATTAAATAAAAATTATGACTTGCATTTAGCAAGAAAGAAAAGTAAAAAGCAAGAGTCTCTGTTTGTCTAACATCCTCTACAAATCTGTCGGCAAATTTATAGCTAATTTCTAATTTTTCACATATCACCACCAGCACTTTTACCAACTGAGACACCATCTTCTCTCACCTGGATTACAACAACCTCCTAACAAGGTCTCCCTGCTTCCACCATTGCCTATGTCTAAAGTCTATTCTCAATATATCAGACAGATCCTGTTACAACATCAGGCAACTAATGTTACTACTTTGTTCTTAACATGAATTGGCTCCTCAGCTCACTCAGAGTCAAAGCCAAAATTACTACTTTGACCTAGAAGACCCCACCCAATATGGCTCACTTTGATCTCATCCTTGTCTTTGATCTCATCTCCCACTACCATCCTCTTTGATTTTTCTATTTCAGTCACACTGGTCTTGTTGCTAACCCCTGACAGTGTCAGGTATATTCCTACTCCAGAGCTTTTCTATTTGCTCTTCCCTGCCCTGGAATGCTCTTTTCTCAGGTATCTATTCACATGGCTCACCTAAATGACCTTGAAATCCTTGCTCAAATGTCACCATCTTCATAAGGTATTCCCAGGTTATCCCACTTAAAAATCCAACACTCTCTCCCGTCACCCTCATCCCTTGGTTTTTCCTCTCCTCTGTTTGAGTAGGTAGCTAGGCAGACATAAGATGGCAGGGGAAGTCACCCTCTTAACCCCCAAGCAATGTCAGGTGACTATCAGATGATGGTCAGGCAGTTGTTAAACTCTCTAAAATAATTTAACTGGTCGCAGCTGGTGCCAGGGAAAGGCAGTCTCCTAAATAGATAGAAAACAACTGAAGCTGATCATCAGCAGCTTCTTGATAAGTTTTCAAGAGTTGTGTGAGCTGGCTCAAGCATGTGTACTAAGAAGCAAAATGGCAGACTTTAACTGTTATATGACCTTCCTCTAGGATCACTCAACTGGTAAGGAAAAAAAAGCCTCAAATGAGCATGTGCACAACTTCAGTAAACACACTGCATAAGCGATCTCTCCCAAGTGCTGGCAGGCCACTGCTCATGCAGACAGCCTGCCTCAAGGAAAAATCAGGTAAGAAGAAATGCAAACCCTGGAACCACAGCAATATATACAGGCACATGTCAACGGTCAGACAGCGCACTTGATCCTCTCAAGTCGCCTGCTTGGCCCTCTAAGTGTACTTTACTTCCTTTCATTCCTGCTCTAAAACATTTTAATGAACTCTCATTCCTGCTCTAAAACTTGCCTCGATCTCTCACTCTGCCTTATGTGCCCCCGGCCAAATTCTTTCCTCCAAGGAGGCAAGAATCGAGTTGCTGCAGGCCTGTGTGGATTCACTGCTGCTAACACTCCTTCCCTGATTATTATATATTTTTCCAAGCAGTTATCATTTTCCAATATACAATATCACTTACTTCTTATCTTTCATGCCCTACTAGAATTTAAGCTCCAAAAGAGTGAACTTTTTTTGGTTGCTTATTTTATTTTTTTGTTTTCTTTTTGTTTAAAATCAGCACGTGGAACAGCGCATGTCACAGACAAAATATTCAATAAGTATCTTTAGATGAATGAAAAAGTAGCAAAAGAAAAACTTTCAAGAGTTAATATAATGAGATAATGGTGATAATTTTTATCTTTTACAAATCCAGTTTGATGGTAGAGAGGTTTGGGGAATAATCCTTACCCAGGTGTAGCTCCAGCTTCATCCCTTCTCAACACTTTGTATTAACTCCTCTGCTCAAGGCATGCTTAAGAGTATGGATTATTTGCTTATGAAAATTATAAAGTTAGAAATGTATATTGTCAGAAAAATTACACATCTAGAAATCACTTACAATGATTGTATTAACTAAAAACATAAAGCATTATCTGGAGATTCCAAGAGTACTTAGAGAAAACTGATGTATTACAATAAATAAAAAACAACAACAATAAATAGGTACACCTATTCTAAGTGCTTTACATTATTTCACTTAATTCTCACAATAATCTTACAAACTAGGTAAGAAATGGCAGGCATTGAGAGGTTAAATAATTTGCTCAAAGTCACAAACCTGAGAAATGTCAGAGTAGGAAACCAAACCCAAGCAATGAATTTTAAAGTCGAGGCTTCTAACTACTACACTAACAAATATCAAAGGAGGAGGTCCAGAGCACAATAATGTGTACTCTGCTCCATGTAAATATCCAAAAATTAAAGTCTGAATCAGAGGAGAGAGCTTTGGGAGCCAGACATACCAATTTCTCAATTTTGGTTCTACCTCCTACTTTGTGTCCTAGGAAAATTATTTTGACATCTCTGAGACAAAGTATCGAAATACCTTCCATATAGCTCTTTAAAAAAATGCATAGTGATAAGACACACAAAATAGTAATACATGTGGTAACCGCTTTTTTTTTTTTTTTTTTTAAAGCTAGAGCCCCTCAGAGAGTTGTTTCTGAGCTTTTCCATTGTGTCTGAAGAGCATCTACTAATAATTCTACTACCAAGAGGAAGGAGCCATTAGATGTGGGTAACAGTAACGTGGTTCTGATGATCAATCATAAAAATGATCCAATAGTGAGTTCCCTATAACACCCTGAAGAAGGCGATTGATCAATGAGAAGGAATCACTTAAGAGACAGAGAAACATGCCCTCAACAATTGTAATTTGCCTAAGAGTATGTGACACAGTCTTAGTACTCTTTTATTCCTGATTCTTAACTAGATGCTAAACTATTTAGTAAAAATGCAATGGCAGCCCACAGGAAAGTCTTATTTACTATCACAGAAAGCCATTAGAAGTACACATGATTAACAGAGAATCCGTGATAATAGCCCCTTTTGAATAAAGTGAAACTATTAATTCAATTAAAAATTAAAAATCTCAGCCAACATTTAGACTATTCATCCTAAATTAATAGTGGAACAACTTTGAACAATGCTTTGGAACAACAGTTCCATTTGTGAAGCACTTTAGACATCTGTTTCATGTGTCAACATTAATCACATACAGGACACTTTGCAGCTTATCTACTTCCATTTTCACCCTTTTTAAACAGGGCAAGAGGCCAATATGTAATGCCTTGTCCATTTTCTTATTTGTTATTCTCATCTAGGATTCAAAACATTTTCTTTTCATGAAAGAGGTTTTGGCTGCAAAAACCAAACCTACAATGCCAGAAATTAACCTGAAGTCTTATAGACTAGGCAAAGTTTCAACTTTTAAGTTTTTTCATACTATAAAACTGAGTCCTCTATGGACTATTATGTAGACTACAGTATTTTTTTTTTATAGTTACTGAGGAGGAAAGTCACTATCTGTATGAAACTGTGAGTTGCTTATGGAAACACAGAAGTCTTTAACTATAATAGGGCTACAGGGCTCAGCTAAAAGTTCATTTTTTTTTTTTTTTTTTTAAGATGGAGTCTTGCTCATCGCCCAGGCTGGAGTGCAGTGGCACAATCTTGGCTCACTGCAAGCTCCGCCTCCCGGGTTCACACCATTCTCCTGTCTCAGCCTCCCGAGTAGCTCTACAGGCGCCCACCACCACACCCGGCTAATTTTTTGTATTTTCAGCAGAGACAGGGCTTCACCGTGTTAGCCGGGATGGTCTTGATCTCCTGACCTCGTGATCCGCCCGCCTCAGCCTCCCAAAGTGCTGGGATTGTGAGCCACCGCACCCAGCCTAAAAGTTCATTTAAAACATATTCTCAGTTTCATAAGCCTCTTTCCCATCACCCTCATCACACTTATTATTCTTTATATTTCATAGGTTGTATCATAATAGAAGTGGTCATTTGTTTTTTCCTACCTATCAAATAGGAGTAATCACAAAACTTGTTGCAAGTCTCAACTTCACATTAATTCATTATTTATTTATTTATTTATTTATTTATTTATTTATTTATTTGAGACAGAGTTTCACTCTTGTTGCCCAGGCTGGAGTGCAGTGGCACAATCTCAGCTCACTGCAACCTCCGCCTCCTCCCAGGTTCAAGCGATTCTCTTGCCTCAGCCTCCCAAGTAGCTAAGATTACAAGCATGCACCACCACACCTGGCTAATTTTTTGTATTTATAGTATTCACAGTGTTTCACCATGTTGGTCAGGCTTGTCTTGAACTCCTGACCTCAGGTGATCAGCCTTCCAAAGTGCTATGATTACAGGTGTGAGCCACTGCGCTGGCACAAGTCTGTTTTAAATAACAGTATCGTTCTGGAGATGTCATACAGTGGAATAACCAGTTTATCAGCAAATATCTGTCAAAGGAAAAAAGGAAATTCAATATGCTCTTAGTTTTATGTTAAACGTGTCACTACACACATGCACATGGGTGCACGCATGCACATGAACACATAGAGAAACAAAAAGCATTACATTTCATTGACAACCATCATATAGCCTCAAGGAGGTAAAAACAGCATTAGGTCTAATTTAAAGAGAAGAGTCCCTTGAAATATAAGCATTAGCATGGTTTATACTTTCTTGTCATAGAAATCAAGACATTCCTTTACCATTGAGAATGAAAACTGATCTCTACTTTTTAAAATAAATTAGTTTATGTCAATGTTTTTACCAAGTTTACATCAGTACTAAGTCTTGGCAATTAATTAATCACATTCATCTGTCTCTATCTAGAAAGCAGAATAACCAAGCAACTAGAAGACCAAACATCAAAGGAAAA
Organism: Macaca nemestrina; assembly: GCF_043159975.1. Lineage (NCBI taxonomy): Eukaryota > Metazoa > Chordata > Mammalia > Primates > Cercopithecidae > Macaca > Macaca nemestrina. The sequence continues at coordinate 42,402,362 of NC_092131.1, forward strand.
AAAAAAAGACTACACTAATTTTTTGTGATAATGCAGTCAGGGTATCAATATAAGTTACTGCAACTTCATGGTCCACTAAAATTAAGCTTGTTTTTAAAATCTTTTGTTTCTTGGCCTCTCTGTTGGAGACCATGGAGGGAAGACAATCAAGTCCAGGATACAACCTTAAATTCAAACTAGTTCTTTACTGTTTCAATTATTTTTGAAAGTTATCATCCTGCAGTATGTATTTTTTGGCCAAAGACAAGAGGACAATCAAATCAGCAAGGGAATCATGGTGACTCAAAACCATTCTGCAGAAGCCCTGGGTTTTCAGTAACTGTACCCTGAAACCAAATCTCCTAGAAGAGTCCCAGAAATCAGGGAATCTGGCTGTTGTGGTTTTGACTATGAACATATCAAGAAATCTAGTAAGTGGGCATACTAAAGATCTAGTATGAGACCAGGTCAAGGTTTGGGAAATAACAAACCTAGGCAAGGGACCAGCAAAATAGTGCTGGCCATTTGAGGATACAATAAAGTTGCCTGAAGACACTGAGTAGAATAGAATTTTGTTTGTTTGCTTTTTGTTTTTTGAGATAGAGTCTCGCTCTGTCACCCAGACTGGAGTGCAGTGGCGCGATCTCAGCTCACTGCAACCTCCACCTCCTGGGTTGAAGCAGTTCTCCTGTCTCAGCTTCCCGAGTGGCTGGGATTATAGACATGAGCTATATGCCTGATGAGTTTTCTTTTTTTGTACTTTTGTAGAGATGGGATTTCACCATGTTGGCCAGGGTGATCTCAAACTCCCGGACTCATGTGATCCACCCTCATGTGATCCACCCTCATCGGCCTCCCAAAGTGCTAGGATTATAGGCGTGAGCCACCATGCCCGGCCGAGTAGAATAGAATTTATGAATCTGAAAGCAAGTCACCTATGGCAGGTATTAAGACCTCTATTTCAAAAATTGGTTATGTTTTATGTTCTTTGTATTTTCTGCTAATTTCTCTATTTTTCTATTTTAATAGTCACAAAACTATTTTTTTAAAAAAAGACTTCTAGTCTGCCTCTATGCCACTGAGGAACGAAACACAAAGAGGGCTTTTTGTTTACACCTGATTCAAAATGTTAAAGAGAGAAGTTCGGTCCAGCGTGGTGGCTCACGCCTATAATCCCAGCAATTTGGGAAGCTAAGGCAGAAGGATCACTTGAGCACAGGAGTTCAAGACCGAGTTGGGCACCATAGCAAGTCCCCCTCTCCACAAAAAATAAAAAATCTAGCTGGGCGCAAGGACACATGCCTATAGTCCCAGCTACTCAGGAGGCCGAGGCAGGAGGATCGCTTTAGCCCAGGTCGTTTTTGCACCACTGTGCTCCAGCCTGGGTAACAGAGAGAGACCTTGCCTCAAAAAAAAAAAAAAAAAAAAAAAAAGAGAGAGAGAGAGAGAGAGACAGAGAGAAGTTCCCTCTAAGGGCCAGCACAGAGATGGAATCCAGGCAAGAAGGTGAAGGAATTAACACTTATGAGGGTAAATGTGACTAAGATTTACTCTCAAAGTCAAATCCATGGGCAAATCTGCATCATGGGCAAGAAAAATTACTTGAGTTTTGTCCAAAACTGTTTTTACTTCAGTTTGCTCCTGCAGCAAAAATAAGCAATGCTAAGGATGAAAACATGACCAGGAGACAGGCAAGAAAACAAAGCTCCTTGCTGTCTCCCTTATCTCGAGGAGGAACTTTAGGATGCCACCATCTTGACCACTGACACGGGTGGGGAAAATTCCAGACAGATGACAACAAAAATAGCTTATACTATCATATATAAGACAACAATTATGCTACTTTGGTGAGTGATGTCCACTAGGCTTACGTTTAGTTTCCAGGCCTTAACATTTTTCCTATTGAGTCTTTCAATAATCTGCCTTTATCTCTGCCAGTTCTGCAGAGTCTAAGAGTTAAGTTTTCCTAATGTATTAATAGGTCTGACCAGAGCCTACTAGAATCTATAGTGTGTCAAGCACTATGTGAAGTATTTTATATATTTTCCCTCATGTAATCATCACAATGCTGTGCTACAGGAATTATATCCCAGCATGTAGAAGAGAAAAAGCTCAGAAAAGCTAAGTATTTAGCAATTAAGAGAAAGGATTTTGGAGTAAAACCATTCTGTTACTTGGCCTGTATTAAGCCACCTAATTTCTCTAGAACTGAATATAACTTTAGTTATAAAAAAGGAACTAAGCCAGGTGCAGTGGCTCACGCCTGTAATCCCAGCAATTTGGGAGGCTGGAGTGGGCAAATCATTGAGGTCAGGAGTTTGAGACCAGCCTGGCCAACATGGTGAAATCCCATCTCTACTAAAAATATGAAAATTAGCCAGGTGTGGTGGCACATGTCTGTAGTACCAGCTACCCGGAGGCTGTGGCATGAGAATCACTTGAACCTGGGAGGCGGAGGTTGCAGTGAGCCAAGATCGTGCCACTGCACTTCAGCCTGGATGACAGAGTGAGACTCCGTCTCAAAAATAAAAAGGAACAACTTTGGGAGGCCGAGGTGGGCGGATCACCTGAGGTCAGGAGTTAGAGACCACCCTGGCCAACATGGAGAAACCCCGTCTCTACTAAAAATACAAAATTAGCCAGTTGTAGTGACAGGCGACTGTAATCCCAGATACTCAGGAGGCTGAGACAGGATAATAGCTTGAACTCGGGAGGCGGAGGTTGCAGCGAGCCGAGATCGTGCCATTGAACTCAGGAGGCGAAGGTTGCAGTGAGCTGAGATCGTGCCATTGCACTCTAGCCTGGGTAACAAGAGTGAAACTCCATCTCAAATAAATAAATAAATAAATAAATAAATAAATAAATAAAGGAACAAATAGCCCAGGCATGGTGGCTTACACCTGTCATCCTAGCACTTTGGGAGACCGAGGTGGACGGATCACGAGGTTAAGAGATCAAAACCATCCTGGCCAACATGGTGAAACTCCGTCTGTACTAAAAATACAAAAATTAGCTGGGCATGGTGGCATGCGCCTGTAGTCCCAGTTACTAGGGAGGCTGAAGCAGGAGAATCGCTTGAATCCGGGAGGCAGAGGTTGCAGTAAGCCGAGATCACACCACTGCACTCCAGCCTGGCAACAGAGCGAGACTCTGTCTCAAACAAGCAAGCAAGCAAACAAACAAAAAAAAGGAACAAATAATGTATACCTTGTAGGACTATTGTGCTGATAAAATAACATAATGAATGCAGAACCTTTATCATAGTGACTGGCATATAAGAAATCCTTAGTAAGTGATTATTTTTAATGTAAAATCATTCTTAAGTTTGGAAATCACACCCAAAAGATGTGTGGTAGTAGGAAGCAAAACAGGATTAGAGCCACTAGATGAAAAACACCCTTTTCCACCTGGAGATTCTTCTTCTAATGCAAACTTTATTTTAGGAGACAGTGTTCCATTACAGGAGATGAAAAATCATTATCTGGCTGATAGAGACTACGTGATGAGCAGAATAAGGATGACTTCATAAAGATATGTATCCCTTTGCACATGAATATTAGGATTAATGTTCTAGCACCACTTGAAAATAAGCTTGGATTCCTTAGAAGAAAGACAATCATACAAAAACATTTTGTTCAAATAAATCCAAAATTCAAGAAAGAATATCCACATTCCAGCTTAATATAAGTCTCAAACCACATCTCAACTTAGTAAGATCTTCCTTCCTCCCTTCCTCTCTCTCTTTCTCTGTGTGTTTGTGTGTGTATAAAACAAAACACAAAGAATAGAAGGTTTGAAGGTTCACCAAACTCAACTTTTCACGAATGGGAATATCAATTATTGGACCTTCCAAAGAGAATGAAAATACAAGCTACTGGGCAACAACAACTATGATCATAAACTTTAAAAAATGATACACTTAAAAAAAATCTGTAAGCTATTAACCTATCAATCTTTCCCACTGTACCCCTTATTTGAGTCAAAGTCATTTCCTTTGTTACATAATCCCCCACAATGTTTTTTTGGACATTAGCAAATCAGCATAATTAACATAAGTATCGTTCACTTTTTGGAGAACACCATTTAGTCTAAGCAAAGCTGCCCTATATGTTACTGATAATGAGATGATGCAAACTAGGTAGGGGAGATGAGATTGCTACTTTATCAGATTGTTTTTCAATAGTTTCGGTCAACACAGTTGAAAAATGGCTCATCTCCTGTATTTTAGTTTGAAGTTTTATAATTGTTATAAATTACCATAAACAGGACTTGGTAAAAGAAATAATAAAATAAACGAATAAATTTTTTAAAACTGTGGTAATTTAAAAAGCAGAAAGCAGCAGCTTTGGTACCCTTTTCATAAACTGGCATCTGGCAATATGAAGATGACAAAAATAATCAGAGCAGCAGTGATTAAGTTAAACATGTCTCTCTCTGCATCGGCCTGAAAGGTTGATAAGACAAGACTCCATGATATGCTTAGAGGTTGAGGTACACATCTAAACTGCCATAAATCCAAGCACTGAACCTACAATACTACATAAATAATAAAACCACAATGGCAAAAATACTTACTCTAAACCACTTAATTCTCTCTATTGCAAAGAGGTAGGCTCGGGTCAATTCATGGTCAATGATATCAAAAGCTACAAATATATTTAACTGTATTACTGGGAAGAATGGTCATATGCAATCACTAGAATGAAATCATCATTTAAAAATCTAGTGATGCTAAAAATTGATATCAATATAGCAGACAATAATTACTATGCTACTCTATATTTATTATACCATCAACACCTCTAAATTCTTAAACAGCCTGTAAAAGCTTATAAAAGCCCAAGAATATTACTAATTACTATGAGTTGATTAACCAACTGTGGTTGCAGGCAGATAAGGCTCTACTGGTTATTAGCTATCAAGGTCAATCAGGGAAATAAAGTGTTTTGCTAAAAATCTCAGGTGAGTTGAATCTTAGAACCAATATGATATTTGGCCCCCAGGCTGCATTTTAATGCCCGGTAATGCAAGTGATGAACAACAGGAGCCAGATTCCAGAAGAGAAAACATGGTGCCCTGACTACAAGGAAACAGCTTCAAGTGGGCAACAAAGGAGTCATCTTCCCCCCACAGCTCACTGATGAGGTCACTAACCTACAGAGAAATGTGATTTTTACCAGGAAACACAGGCATCAGTAGTGAACTCACAAACAGAAACAGGGAGTCTGTAGTTGTAGTTCTCAAAGACCGCAACTTTAGCATCACTTAGTATTACTACTACTATTATGATCTGTTTTTCACCACAGAACACTTCTGACACCAAATGCATGCGTTTTCCACATCAGATAATTCTCCAAATCTCTGTGGACACCTACTAGGTAGTGACACGAACTACCCAGAATTAGCCCAGACCTCTCAGTTCCATAATACTACACCCTACTTCAGATGCCATCGCAAGTACAAAGTGGCCAGGGTACCCACACTCTGTCAAATTTGGCTACAAATCAGGGGCTCCCACAACGAACTACTCAAGTTCAATAATCTGCTAATAATCTTCTAATGTAGGTAGAAGGCTGCAAAACTCTAATAGAGCCCAAGACTCAGGAGGGCTCTTTAAGAAGGCAGGCCCATACCCAGGTGGCAGCCTCACTGACTATGGTCCCAGCTACAGACCTAGAAAACTATACACTATAATTTGAGCTCATGTAAAACTAAAATGGACTTTTGTATCATATAAAAATTAACAGAGGCGAACGCAAAAGTTTGTTTTAATTCTTACACTTAAGTATCTTGAAAATGGTCAGTAAAAGGGTATATTCTATATAATAAAAATCCTTTCTATTTGTACATCCATCAGTTTAAGGGTTATTTCTCTAATGTTTGATTGTGTTTTGCTCATTATTTGTATTACTGGATTCTAATCTGGCTTCCTGGAGTTAAATTACTACCCTATGAAGTTATGTCCCAGGTTGATTGTCATTTCTGTTTAAGACAGGAAAATAAACTGACTTGGGTACCTTTACTTACCATTTTTGTTTTCAATGAACTACCATTATTTAACATATGCTAAACAGCACTGTAAGGAATCATAATAATTCAACAAGAACAAAAAAAAAAGGAAAATTGATTTATATCAGTTTCTCAGGGGCCCACTTACTATATTCACTTTTCATTTGTACATATGGTCACAAAACATATGCGAGTTATAAACACAAATTATATTAATATTTACAAAATAATTCCTTAAAGAATTATTTCAATTCAGCTGGACATGGTAGCCCATGCCTGTAATCCCAGCTACTTAGGAGGCTGAGGAAGGAGGATCACTGGAGACCAGGAGTTCAAGACTGGCCTGGGTAACATAGAAAGACCTCCACATCTTTAAAAAAAAAAAAAAAATATATATATATATATACACACACACACACACACACACATATATACACACACACACATATATATACACACACATATGAATTATTTTAATTTTTAAAAAGACTGGAAAATTGAATTCTCAAGTTATCTGATTACTCAACTCTTTTTTTTGGGACAGACTCTTGCTCTGTTGCCCAGGCAGGAGTACAGTGGCATGATCTCCACTCACCACAACCTCTGCCTCCCAGGTTCAAGTGATTCTCGAGCCTCAGCCTCCTGAGTAGCTGGGCTCACAGGTATGCGCCACCATGGCTGGCTAATTTTTGTATTTTTAGTAGAGACGGGGTTTTTAGTAGAGATGGGGTATCGCCATGTTGGCCAGGCTGGTCTCAAACTCCTGGCCTCAAGAGATCTGCTTATCTCAGCCTCCCAAAGTGCTGGGATTACAGGCATGAGCCACCACGCCCGGCCCAATTGCTCAAATCTTAAAATTAAAGTTTCCATCAGAAGTCAGTGGCCAAAATTCTCCTTTACATACAGCATAGTCCACCTAAGTCAAATGTTCTTCAGATCTGAATTGTCCTACAAAACTGTGATAAGCAAAGAACACAAGCACAAAATTCCTTTTAAGAGAAGCTTCGTGCCTAGAATCAGCTTTAGGGTAGAGAAATATTAAGGACAGAATTAGTCAGCATTTGGTTTAGTGGTCTAAGTATGGCGTTACTGCAAGCGGGGCTAAATATATCAAAGAGTCTGTCCAATGTGTGGCCTAGTAATTCACTGCCCCTTGAAATCCATGCTATCATATTTCTGTAGATTCATTAATGCTAAAATGATACCAATAGACAGATTTTTATTTATAATTTCACCTAAAACAACCAAGCAATTTTTCAAAATCATTATAATATTACTGCTGATGTTAATAAATATGAAATCTCTTACTTGTATGGGGTAATTCTTTTCCTCTTCACAGTAGTAGGTTGTGCTAATACAACAATTTTTCTTTTATTGTTCACTAATGAGACAGTAATTGCCGTCAGAATCCTACTGGGAACATAGACTTTAAATATAATAGGCCTAAAGACAGGTTTCACTGCATTTATAATGATTTTCAGATATATTTTGTTCTGTATGAACACAACAACGCCAAAATGTTTTCTTTTCTGTGGAAGATAAACTTCGTATTATTTAGCAATGTGTGCATAGGAGAAACAAATTTAACCAGGCAGATCTCAGGTTCCTCTTTCCAGCAACTAATGAATGAACAATGAACAGAATGCTCCTTTTTACTTAAAGAAAAAAAAAAAAAAAAAAAAAACCTGTTAACCTTTCATTAGAATAATGCTATTTTAAAGTTTTTTATGTTTGAATTAGAAATGTAACCATTGGACTCACTCAGTATGAGTTCCAATGTACCGGAATGCAAAACTGCATACTCCGCTTCAAATACTGATTATATATAAAGAACATTTATAGAAAGATGTTTTAATGTATTGTTGGCTGGCATCACTACCTTCAGAATTTATTTAGAATATAAAGATTTCTAGAAATACATTTTAATTAATACTTTCTGGTGGTATATTTTGGTTGATGAACTGCACTTGGCAATTACCATCCTTTGGGACCTCAGGTACTCTTCTCCTCTTAAATATTGTAGGTGCTACTAATATTTACCACTCAACAGATGGGTTAACAAGTCTGTTTCTCATTCTTACATTATAATCTTTTCTAAAGCCTAAATAAAATGTGAAAGGAGAATTGTACCTTTCATGATGTCCTAAATCCAAAAGAAATTCATCTGCATGTCTTTGGAGTTCATTTCCTTCTAAGTTCTTTAATTTCTTCAATTCACTCTGTAGGAAAAACCAGAGCTCTTTAGCTCCATTTTCAATCCTCCTCCTCAGGATTTCATGATCCTTCCCCAGACCTGCAGTCAAAGAACAGAGGGTCGTAGCATTTCCAACATTTTGATAAAAGGAAACTTTCGATTATTTGTGCTAAAGCCTATATACTGAGGAGGGAAAAACAATGTGTAATCACACTTACCATTTCTGGTCTGTTTCTTGTAATTTTCAATCTGTTCTTTGGCCTTAACAAGCTGCTCTTCTAAAACACGTACTCTTCCTATAGCTGGCCCCTGATCAATGGGGCCTTCTGGTATCCTGTAGTTTAGGCAAGAAAATGTAAACATTTAGCTTTTAAACTGTGCAACAAAATACAAGCTCATTTTGCTAAAACATTTATACTGTAAACTCCATAAGTTGCTGAGCCATACAGCACAAAAGAAGTACCAAATGGATTTTTTTCTTCAAAGGTATAAAATTAACCAATGAAATGACAATAAAGAAAAACAGAAAATAATAATCTACGATCTTCTAGGAGTTAACAAACCTCTAGAGCTGTTTCCTAGAATCTTTCATCCCATTACTTAGAGTACCACCATCAGTGGCAAAGTGGTCAATTTTTCATTAGCATTGAGAGTAACAAAAGTGAAGTACAGAAAAGGCTTAAAGGGAATAAGGAAGCATATCTGAACACATGTCTAAGGACATGCTGAAACATCAAATATAATGTATTTCTAAATTAATTACAATATCAGACTATGTAAATATGTCTTTCTATTCATGACATTAGACTACTAAGCATTGGTCTTATATAGAAAAAAGAAAGACAAGAGTAGAAGATAAAACATACCAGAAAAAAATTGGGCCAGGTGTAGTAGCTCATGCCTGTAATCCCAGCACTTTGGGAGGCCCAGGTAGGAGGATCACTTGAGCCCAGGAGTTCATGGCCAGCCTGGGCAACACAGCAATCCCCTGTCATTACAAAAATTAAAAACATTAGCTGGGCACATGGTGGTGTGTGCCTGTAATCCCAGCTACTCAGGAGGCTAAGGCAGGAGGATGGCTTGAACCATCCTTGAACCATAGTTCAAGATTACAATGAACTATGATCATGTCACTGCATTCTAGCATAGGCAGCAGAGTGAAACCCTGTCTCAAAAAAATAAAAATAAAAAATTGAAGATTATTGTTCTATTCATTTCCATCAGCAACAAAAACAATCAGTCAATAATATAAAATGTTGGAACACGGAACAGCAATCCAAGATCTTTTACATATATTATCGATCTCTCTGTTCAACTTAATTCCAAACTGTGCTTGTTCCTGTTTTGTTTTTATGTGACTTATGGCAGTATATCGTACTCCACTTTGATGTACATAATACAATTTTGTGCTAGACTAAACAAAGGTCTCCTAAAGATATCCATAACCTAATCATGAAACCTGTGAATATTACTTTATATGGCAAAAAAAAAAAAAAAAAAACTCTGAACATGTAATTAAGGATTTTGAGATCGGATTATCTAGGTGAGCCATTTTGTAATAACAAATGTCTTCATAAGAGGAAGGTAGAAGATTTTACTACAAAAGAGGAAAAGGTTATGTGGCTGTTAGCTTTGAAGATGGAAGAAGCAACCATGAGCAACGAACTCATTTTCAGAAACTGGAAAAGGCAAACAAACCAACAAATGAACGAAAAAGAAACCCTAGATGCTCCTCTAGAGCTTCTCTAGGGAATCCAGCCCTCCTGATATCTTGGTTTCTGCCCAGTGAAACTCATTTCAGATCTCTGGCCTCCAAAACTCTACGAGAATAAATTTATGTTGTTTTAAGCCATAAAGTTTGTGGTATTTGTCAAAATAGCAATAGGAAATTAATACATACATATATTGATCCTTTTACAAAATTGTCCTAAAGATTAAATCACTGATTTTTCTTTCAAAGTCTGTTTAAATGAGGAAACGTCTATAAAAGTATTTAGCACAGTGTCTGGTAATAAATTTTATGAAGGCTACTATTATATCTGAGCTTTGTCATTTTAGAGATGAGCTGTAATCTCAAAAAGTCTGGGCTATCTATTCTTACCATCATGACCAGTTTAAGGGAACTTAAGTTTTAAATTATAGTTGGCAGAACCTAAAATCAGATGTCAACAGAGTCTTTTTTTTTTTTTTTTTTTGACACAGTCTCAATTTGTCACCCAGGCTGGAGTACGGTGATGGGATCTTGGCTTGCCACAACCTCTGCCTCCCAGATTCAAATGCTTCTCGTGCCTCAGTCTCCTGAGCAGATGGGATTACAGGCATGTACCACCATCCCTGACTAATTTTTTTACATTTTTAGTAGAGACGGGGTTTCAGTAGGTTGGGCAGGCTGGTCTCAAACTCCTGGCCTCAAGTGATCTACCCACCTCAGCCTCACAAAGTGCTGGGATTACAGGCATGAGCCACCACGCCCAGCCAACACAGCCTTTTGATGCAAACACTCTGATACAAAAGGTTTTTTTTATAGCTTCTCTAACATTTTTTATACAACCTGATAAAGCCAAATTAACTGTCAATTACCTACACTACTTCAGAAAACATGTTTAATAAAGTAGCTATTGTTACAGCTATACCAAAGTAAGTGGAGACATTTTATAATTTCCTGTAAAATTGTATGCATTAACACTGAACAGGAGCATAAAAAGTAACTATCTTCCAATCAGGAGTGTCCAAGGCTACAGAATATGAATGAAAAAGCCTTCATTTGTATAAGCACAAAGTGAATAATAAAATGAATACAGTAGTTAGGTGCACAATTACCCAATTTATGAGCATGCATACATACACAAATGAGGCATGTCCTGGATATAGTTTTTAAAAGTTATGTTGCTAAGATTTGGCTCTTAATCTCTTTCTGAATTAGGTGGCTGGTTTCTAGGAAACAATTTGAAACTAGAATAAAACTTCAGTCTCTTGGGATTTATTTTGGCAGCAATATGCCATAGGACAGGAATGTCCTTTTTCAGAACATATTTTAGTGATAGAAAAATTGACAATAGAAAGATTATGTCTAGGTTCTCCTTTTTATCTCTTTCTTCAAATATTGGTGGAATAAACATCAGAGACAAAACAGTCATGAAAAAAATAGCATATGATCTTCTCAGTAGCTTTCCACAAAGACTTCCAATCTAATTCTAATAAAACATAATAGAATTAGTAATCTGTATTACCTAATAATCTAATCCAACTGTGAAAAAAAAACTGTACAAAAGAAAAGTACTGGAAAAATCACTCTAAAAAAAAAAACAATACAGAAGAACTATTCTTTCCAAACTCCATCCAGAAAAGAGTTAATAGGCACGAACACTCTCTTTTCTGAATACTTAGGGAACAGAATGCTTTCTTATCATATTCACCATGCCAAAGGTACAGATACATCCACTTCTAGCCAAGATATTTACCATCCTGCCTGAAACAAGTCAAAATCCAGATGAAATGTATTAAACAACGACCTAATAAAACTGCAATCAAGCAACAAAGGGCAGTGATCGCCAGAGAAGGAAAACAAATGATGACAACCCTATGACTGTTCCAGCTTACTGCATTCAGAGAGTTTCCAGACCACAGTATATGGAGGGGAAATGCAGATGGAGCCAGTACATTCACTGAGTTGAAGAAATGGAGCTAAGAGTCTAAAAAGACCAACACAGAGTTTGAATAAGAGAACTGTAGAGGAGAGAGAACTCCAGAAATCTGCAAAGGTACCATTTTGGAATCAGCAGAGTACTCATCAGCACACACATATAAGGAACTACTCAGGCTGGGGAAAGAACTCTCTAAAAGGATTAGATGAAGTAGTACCTGGCATTCATACAGATTAGGTAGAAACAGTTCCTGATCCTACCAAACTAGAAAACTGTAATTCATAGGATGCTGGGTAAAATGCTCAGAAAGATTTGGCCTCAAAAGTAGGAAAATGTGCCCCAGACCAAATATTGCTTAGGTCCTGCTTAACAATTATTAAAAAACAAAATAGGATAAAATTATTTTTAAATAACGTAACTACATCCCATAACAAAATTTAAGAATATTTGCAAATTATACAAAAGCTTCTAGTAACCAACAAAGTAAAATTCATGATGTCTGGAATCCACTTACCAGGCTTGCAAAAAAAACAACAAAAGATAACCCATAAAGAAGAGTGAAATCAATCTATCAAAACCAACTCAAAACTGACACAGATGTTAGAATCACCATAGAAATAACAGTTATTATGACTGTATTTCACATGTTGAAAAGTTAGAGACAGGGAAGACATAAAAAAGATGTTAAAATTTTAATAGATAGGCCGAGTGCAGTGGCTCACGCCTATAATCCCAGCACTTTGGGAGGCTGAGGCAGGCGGATCACCTGAGGTCGGGAGTTCAAGACTAGCCTGGCCAAAATGGTGAAATCCCATCTCTATGAAAAACATGAAAATTAGCCAGGCATGGTGGCAGACGTCTAGGTTCTCCTTTTTATCTCTTTCTTCAAATATTGGTGGAATAAACATCAGAGGCAAAACAGCCATGAAAAAAATAGCATATGATCTTTTCAGTAGCTTTGCACAAAGATTTCCAATTTAATTCTAATAAAACATAATAGAATTAGTAATCTATATTACCTAATAATCTAATCCAACAGTGGAAAAAAAAAAATCCCAGCTACTCAGGAGGCTGAGGCAGGAGAACTGCTTGAACCCAAGAGGCAGAGACTGCAGTGAGCCAAGATCACACCTCTGCACTCCAGCCTGGGTGGCAAAGTGAGACAGAAAGAAAAGAAAGAAAAGAGACGGGAGGGGAGGGGAGGGGAGGGGAGGGGAGGGGAGGGGAGGGGAGGGGAGGGGAGGGGAGGGGAGGAAAAAATTTTAATAGATACCCAAGTTGAACTACTACAGATGAAAACTATAATGTCTGAAACGAAAAATATAAAGAATGAGATTTACTGCAGATTATATATTGTAGCATCTACTCTAAGAAACTAAGAAACAAACAGCAATGAAACTCCAATTAAGTGGAAGAAACGAAGTAATAAAGATCAGAGAGGACATCAATGAAATGGAGAAAAAGAAAAATAGATAAAAACCAATGAAAACTAAAATATGGTTCTTTAAAAAAAAAAAATCAATTAAACTGGCAAACTTTCTCCTAATAAATATTTTCGGTTTTATGGTCCAACCAGCAAAATCAAGGCTATTACTTAGGTGTATATATATACATATATATATATACACACACAACACTTAAAATGTAACAACTTAACAATGGAAAATCATTCTTAGCTTGCGGGCCATGAAAAAAAGAGGTGGTTGGTAGAATGTGACCCATGGGCTATAGTTTGCCAATCCCTATTCTAGCCACACTAAGCAAAAAACATGGAGGGACTAAAAGCTAGTATTATCCAGATATCAAAACGAGAGAAAGATATAGTAAGAAAAAAATTACAGAACAGTATCTTTCATGAACACCAATATAATAATTATAAAAAATTTTAGCAAACCAAACCCAACCATATGTAATGTAGATAGTAAATCATGATTAAGGTTTATCCTAGAAATGCAACATTGGCTTACCATTAAAAAATAAATCAACGTAATTCTTCCTATAAACAAAAAAATTTTTTTAAACAAAATTTTACAAAACACATTATCTGAATATACTCAGAAAAAGGACTTAAGAAAAGTCTAATGTAAATTCCTGATAAAAAGTGTCAGAAATGGCCGGGTGCAGTGGTTCACGACTGCAATCCCAGCACTTTGGGAGGCCGAGGCAGGTGGATCACCTGAGGTCAGGAGGTCGAGACCAACCTGACCAACATGGAGAAACCCTGTCTCTACTAAAAATACAAAATTAGCCGGGCGTGGTGGTGCATGCCTGTAATCCCAGCTACTCGGGAAGCTGAGGCAGGAGAATTGCTTGAACCTGGGAGGCAGAGGTTGTGGTGAGCTGAGATTGTGCCATTGCATTCCAGCCGGGGCAACAAGAGCGAAACTTTGTCTCAAAAAAAAAAAAAAAAAAAAAAAAGTGTCAGAAACTAGGAAATTAAGGAAATTTCCTCAACCTGATATCAATCATCTATTAAAAACTTACTGTTAACACCATAGGTTAATGGTGAAAGTATAAGTATATTTCCCCTAAATCAGAAACAAAACAAGGATGTGTCTCTCACCACTTCTATTCACCACTATATTGAAAATTCTAGCCAGTAGACCAAGGCAAGAAAAAGAAACAAAGGCATTCAAATTGGAATGAAAGAAGCAAAGCTATCCTTGTTCACATGACATGATAATCTATGTTGAAAATCTGATGTTGTTTAACAAGGTTGCAGAATGTAACATCAACATACAAAATTCAATTGTATTTCTATATTCCTGCAAAAAACAATTGGAAATTAATATTTAAAACCACATTATTAGTTACAATAGCATCAAAAAAAAAAAGAAAAAAATTAAGTATCAATCTGGCAAAAGATGGGCACGACTTATAAATTTAAAATTATAAAACAACATTGAATTTGTTTAGAAATTGACACGCCAGTACTAAAATTCATATGGAAATACAAACATCTAGAATACTCAATACAAATCAGAAAAAGATAAAACTAAAAGGCAAACACCATCTGATATCAAGACCTATTCTATCTGGCGTGAGTTGGTGTTTGAAATGACTGACTGAACGAACAAATGAATGAATGAACAAAAATTTTAAAAATAAAAAAATGTTTTTAAAGGCCTATTATAAAACTACATATAATAATCAAGACAGTGAGGTACTGGTATAAAGACAGATGACAAAGAGCATAATGAAATAGAAGAGAGTCCAAGAATAAGCCCACACATAAATGGACACTCAATTTATTTTTTTAATAAAGTCACAAAGATAATTTATCAGATAAAGGACAGTTTTTACAAGAGGAAAGCAAGAAGTTACCTTTCTGACCCTCAGTTCAGCAAAGTTATCTTAGCTACGACAGAAAGGTGTGATCCATAAAAGAAAAAATTGATAAACTGGATTTCACTAAAATTGAAAGCTCTTCTTTTAGAAAGACACAGTTAAGAGAAGGAAAATATAACCCACAGACTAGAGGAAAAAAAAATTTTTTTTTTGAGACAGAGTCTCACTCTGTCGCCCAGGCTGGAGTGCAGTGGCGCGATCCCAGCTCACCACAACCTCCACCTCCCGGGTTCAAGTGATTCTTCCGCCTGAGCCTCCCAAGTAGCTGGGATTACAGAAGCGCATCACCACGCCCGGCTAATTTTTATATTTTTAGTAGAGACGGAGTTTCGCCATGTTGGCCAGGCTGGTCTTCAACTCCTGACCTCAGGTGATTCACCCACCTTGGCCTCCGAAAGTGCTGGGATTACAGGCATGAGCCACCACGCCTGGCCAAGAAAATATTTTTAAATCCTACATCTGTTAAAGGACTTGTATCCAGACTACACAAAGAACCAAATCATCAGGAAAAAAAGAAAAAAAAAACTCATAAGCAAAAAGATTCAAATAAATGTTTGAATAAAAAAGACAAATAGGCGAATTAAGCACATTAAAAGATATTAGACATCATTAGTTATTAGGTAAATCCAAGAAAGCTCGACTGTGTAGCTGCAGCAATAGCTATATAGGCTGGCCTGGTTTACTGCTTGCATCTGACATCACAAAACAGGAAACAGCAAATCACTAGGGTTTCCTGTAGATGATCCTCATTCCTATTTTAAAAGCCTTTAAGGATGCCTATATGTTAGGTTTTTCTGAGATTTGACATATATTTCAAAAATTATTCTCCTGAATAAAAATTTGATGAAAATCTTTATTCAAACAAGAAGGTACCCTTCTAATACCCAAACATTAGCCCCACTCTAAAGGAATTCAACGCTTATAAAACATAACATGAAAACCAGTAAATTACTAGTTTGCAATCAGAATATGAAAAAATAGTGAGTTGCAGCCTAAATGAAATGATTACACAGCTCTCTGAGAAATTAAACTTTTCTCATTAAAAATGCACTTAATAATTCATGTAAAACAGGTTGCCTTTCTTAAACACTTTCAACAATTATGCCATGAATATTGGAAAGAATAAAGATCTTAATTAAGAAAAAGAACATAGGCACAAATAAACAATATTAGGAAAGAACAGAGAATCATAAACACAGATAAAGAATTTTAAAACATATCAAAAAATACTATGAATATTTTCAGGCACTTGCTTTAAAAACATGAAAAAAATAACTTCTAGAGGAATTAAACTACAAAATGAACTCAAAAATATATAGAAATTTTCAGCGGTCAAAAATCGATTGAATTTTTTGTAACTTTACATTCAAGCATTTTTTTTTTCTTCTTTTGAGATGGAGTCTCAAATGAAAATACAAATGATACATTAGTAAATATAGCTATGTATTTTAAAATACATTTGTCACCAGGCTGGAGTGCAGTGGCACAATCTCGGCTCACTGCAACCTTCACCTCCCAGGTTCAACCGACTCTCCTGCCTCAGCTTCCCAAGTAGCTAGCATTACAGGCATGCGCCACCACGCCCAACTACTTTTTTTTAATTTTTAGAAGAGATGGGGTTTCACTATGTTGTCCAGAATGGTCTCGATCTCCTGACCTCATGATCTGCCCACCACAGCCTCCCAAAGTGCTGGGATTACAGGCATGAGCTACCGTGCCTGGCCAGGTTCAAGTATTTTTATACGAGTTTTACAAATATTCATAAAACATCTGAATCAAAATCTAGGAAATATAAAAAGAGAGGAAATTCTAAAATTCCATTCTTGAGATTAGTATAAGATCAATATAAAAGTAGACTAGGATAACAAAAAAAGACTAATTCAAATATAAGCTTATTTTCAAACTCCCAAATGACACATTAGTAAATATAGCAATATATTTAAAAATACATGACTATCTCAACTTTATCCTAAGAATACTACATTGGTTTACAATTAGAAAAGCTATTAATTTAAATTGATTGCATTAACAAATTAAAGCAAAATAAAATTACAATCTCAATTGAAACAAAAAATCATTAGATAAAATTTACCACTTATTCATTATGAATACCTTAGCAAGAAAGAATGAATGGAAGGTAAACTCTTTAATTCAGTAAGCAATATTAGAAATTCATAAATAAATACCACATTCTATGGATCAACTCATCAGTAGCATTCCTTTTAAAGCTAAGAACAATAGAAGACAGGTCTGCCATCTATGCTTCTATTCATCACGGTACTGAAGGCCTTAGACAAGGCAGTAAGATAAAGAAGAAGACTTACAAGTGTAGAAAATGAAGAAACAAATGTTATTCAGATAATATAAAATTTTAATACAGAAAATCCAAGATAATCTACAAATTGTACTAATAAGAAAGTTCAGGGGCATTACTATACACAATATCAATGTACAGAAATTAAAGTTCCTATACAACGACAACCAGAAATTACTAAATGTGTTTTTTAAAATATCACATTTACAATAGTAATGACAGAATCATAATCTTTCAAGGAATAAATCTAACAAAGAGCAACATACTTAATACATTAAAAAATTATAAATTTTCTGAAGAACTAGTTGTTTCCCAAATTGATCTATAAATTAAATGCACTTCTAATAAAAATTCCAAAAGGATTTTTTACTTAAATTTAGCAAAGTGATCCTAAAATACGTATGAAAAAGCAAACTCTCCAAAATAAGCGAGTTCATTTTGCAAAATAAGGGGAAAAAATAGGATTTCTCTCCCATCAGAAAACAAAACAAAGTTTTAGTAATGGAAATAGTGTGGTATTGGCACAAAGTCAGATAAGTAAGACTAATGGAACAGAATTAAGCACCTAGAAAGAGATCTCAGCATATATGACACACGTATCATTCTAAATTACTATGGAAAGGATAAATCATTCAACAAACTAAGAGATAGTTTCACAGAAAATTCAAACAATCTTACAAATACAATTTTAAAATTTTAGAAGAAATTCTGCATTCTTCACGATCTTGGGAGAGAAAAGAATTTCTTAGAAGTTTAGAGAAAAAAAGTAAAAAGAAACAAACAAAGCCTCCAAGAAATATGGGACTATGTGAAAAGACCAAATCTACATCTGATTGGTGTACCTGAAAGTGATGGGGAGAATGGAACCAAGTTGGAAAACACTCTTCAGGATATTATCCAGAAAAACTTCCCCAACCTAGCAAGGCAGGCCAACATTCAAATTCAGGAAATACAGAGAATGCCACAAAGATACTCCTCGAGAAGAGCAACTTCAAGACACATAATTGTCAGATTCACCAAAGTTGAAAAGAAGGAAAAATGTTAATAGCAGCCAGAGAAAATGTCGGGTTAGCCACAAAGGGAAGCCCATCAGACTAACAACAGATCTCTGGGCAGAAACTCTACAAGCCAGAAGAGAGTGGGGGCCAATATTCAACATCCTTAAAGAAAAGAATTTTCAATCCAGAATTTCATATCCAGCCAAACTAAGCTTCATAAGTGAAGGAAAAATAAAATCCTTTACAGACAAGAAAATGCTGAGAGATTTTGTCACCACCAGGTCTGCCCTACAAGAGCTCCTGAAGGAAGCACTAAACGTGGAAAGGAACAACTGGTACCAGCCACTGCAAAAACATGACAAACTGTAAAGAGCATCAATGCTAGGAAGAAACTGCATCAACTAACGAGCAAAATAACCAGCTAACATCATAATGACAGGATCAAATTCACACATAACAATATTAACCTTAAATGTAAATGAGCTAAATGCTCCTTGCTAGGAAGAAACTGCATCAATTAACGAGTAAAATAACCAGCTAACATCATAATGACAGGATCGAATTCACACATAACAGTATTAACCTTAAATGTAAATGGGCTAAATGCACCAATTAAAAGACACGGACTGGCAAATTGGATAAAAAGTCAAGACCCATCAGTGTGCTGTATTCAAGAGACCCAGCTCACATGCAGAGATACACATAGGTTCAAAATAAAGGGATGGAAGAAGATCTACCAAGCAAATGGAAAACAAAAAAAGGCAGGGGTTGCAATCCTAGTCTCTGATAAAACATACTTTAAACCATCAAAGATCAAAAGAGACAAAGAAGGCCATTACATAATATTAAAGGGATCAATTCTACAAGAAGAGCTAACTATCCTAAATATATATGCACCCAATACAGAAGAACCCAGATTCATAAAGCAAGTCCTTACAGACTTACAAAGAGACTTAGACTCCCATACAATAATAATGGGAGACTTCAACACCCCACTGTCAACATTAGACAGATCAACAAGACAAAGTTAACAAGGATATCCAGAAATTGAACTCAGCTCTGCACCAAGCAGACCTAATAGATATCTACAGAACTCTCCATCCCAAATCAACAGAATATAAATTCTTCTCAGCACCACATCGCACTTTTTCCAAAACTGACCACATAGTTGGAAATAAAGCATTCCTCAGCAAATGTAAAAGAACAGAAATTATAACAAACTGTCTCTCAGACCACAGTGCAATCAAACCAGAACTCAGGATTAAGAAACTCACTCAAAACTGCTCAACTACATGGAAACTGAACAACCTGCTCCTGAATGACTACTGGGTACCTAACGAAATGAAGGCAGAAATAAAGACGTTCTTTGAAACCAATGAGAATGAAGACACAACATACCACAATCTCTGGGACACATTTAAAGCAGTGTGTAGAGGGAAATTTATAGCACTAAATGCCCACAAGAGAAAGCAGGAAAGATCTAAAATCGACACCCTAACATCACAATTAAAAGAACCGGAGATCTAAAATCGACACCCTAACATCACAATTAAAAGAACCGGAGAAGCAAGAGCAAACACATACAAAAGCAAGCAGAAGGCAAGAAATAACTAAGATCAGAGCAGAACTGAAGGAGACAGAGACACAAAAAACCCTTCAAAAAATCAATGAATCCAGGAGCTGGTTTTTTGAAAAGATCAACAAAAATTGATAGACCACTAACAAGACTAATAAAGAAGAAAAGAGAGAAGAATCAAATAGATGCAATAAAAAATGATAAGGGGATATCACCACGGATCCCACAGAAATACAAACTACCATCAGAGAATAAACACCTGAATGCAAATAAACTACAAAATCTAGAAGAAATGGATAAATTCCTGAACACATACACCCTCCCAAGACTAAACCAGGAAGAAGTTGAATCCCTGAATTGATCAGTAACAGGTTCTGAAATTGAGGCAATAATTAATAGCCTACCAACTAAAAAAAGTCCAGTACCAGACGGATTCACAGCCGAATTCTACCAGACGTACAAGGAGGAGCTGGTACCATTCCTTCTGAAACTATTCCAATCAACAGAAAAAGAGGGAATCCTCCCTAACTCATTTTATGAGGCCAGCATCATCCTGATACCAAAGCCTAACAGAGACACAACAAAAAAAGAGAACTTTAGACCAGTATCCCTGATGAACATCGATGCAAAAATCCTCAATAAAATACTGGCAAACCAAATCCAGCTGCACATCAAAAAGCTTATCCACCATGATCAAGTGGGCTTCATCCCTGGGATGCAAGGCTGGTTCAACATACGCAAATCAATAAATGTAACTCAGTATATAAACAGAACCAAAGACAAAAACCACATGATTATCTCAATAGATGCAGAAAAGGCCTTTGACAAAATTCAACAGCCAGTCACACTAAAAACTCTCAATAAATTAGTATTGATGGGACATATTTCAAAATAATAAGAGCTATTTATGACAAACCCACAGCCAATATCATACTGAATGGGCAAAAACTGGAAGCATTCCCTTTGAAAACTGGTGCAAGACAAGGATGCCCTCCTCTCACCACTCCCATTCAACATAGTGTTGGAAGTTCTGGCCAGGGCAATCAGGTGGGAGAAAGAAATAAAGGGTATTCCATTAGGAAAAGAGGAAGTCAAATTGTCCCTGTTTGCAGATGACATGATTGTATATTTAGAAAACCCCATCATCTCAGCCCAAAACCTCCTTAAGCTGATAAGAAACTTCAGCAAAGTCTCAGGATACAAAATCAATGTGCAAAAATCACAAGCATTCTCATACACCAAAAACAGACAAACAGAGAGCCAAATCATGAATGAACTCCCATTCACAATTGCTTCAAAGAGAATAAAATACCTAGGAATCCACCTTAAAAGGGATGTGAAGGACCTCTTCAAGAACTATAAACCACTGCTCAATGAAATAAAAGAGGACACAAACAAATGGAAGAACATTCCATGCTCGTGGATAGGAAGAATCAATTATCATGAAAATGGCCATACTGCCCAAGGTAATTTATAGATTCAATGCCATCGCCATCAAGCTACCAATGACTTTCTTCACAGAATTGGAAAAAAATACTTTAAAGTTCACATGGAACCAAAAAAGAGCCCGCATTGCCAAGACAATCCTAAGCCAAAAGAACAAAGCTGGAGGCATCACGCTACCTGACTTCAAACTATACTACAAGGCTACAGTAACCAAAACAGCATGATACTGGTACCAAAACAGAGATATAGACCAATGGAACAGAACAGAGCCCTCAGAAATAATATCACACATCTACAACCATCTGATCTTTGACAAACCTAACAAAAACAAGAAATGGGGAAAGGATTCCCTATTTAATAAATGGTGCTGGGAAAACTGGCTAGCCATATGTAGAAAGCTGAAACTGGATCCCTTCCTTACACCTTATATAAAAATTAATTCAAGATGGATTAAAGACTTAAATGTTAGACCTAAAACCATAAAAACCCTAGCAGAAAACCTAGGCAATACCATTCAGGACATAGGCATGGGCAAGGACTTCATGTCTAAAACACCAAAAGCAATGGCAACAAAAGTCAAAATTGACAAATGGGATCTAATTAAAGAGCTTCTGCACAGCAAAAGAAACTACCATCAGAGTGAACAGGCAACCTACAGAATGGGAGAAAATTTTTGCAATCTACTCATCTGACAAAGGGCTAATATCCAGAATCTACAAAGAACTCAAATCAATTTTCAAGAAAAAAAAACCCCATCAAAAAGTGGGCAAAGGATATGAACAGACACTTCTCAAAAGAAGACATGTATGCAGCCAACAGACACATGAAAAAATGCTCATCATCACTTGCCATCAGAGAAATGCAAATCAAAACCACAAATGAGATACCGTCTCACACCAGTTAGAATGGCGATCATTAAAAAGTCAGGACACAACAGATGCTGGAGAGGATGTGGAGAAATAGGAATACTTGTACACTGTTGGTGGGACTGTAAACTAGGTTCAACCATTGTGGAAGACAGTGTGGCGATTCCTCAAGGATCTAGAACTAGAAATACCAGTTGACCCAGCCATCCCATTCATTACTGGGTATATACCCAAAGGATTATAAATCATGCTGCTATAAAGACAAATGCACACGTATGTTTACTGCAGCACTATTCACAATAGCAAAGACTTGGAACCAACCCAAATGTCCATCAATGATAGAGTGGATTAAGAAAATGTGCCACATATACACCATGGAATACTATGCAGCCACAAAAAAGGATGAGTTCATGTCCTTTGCAGGGACATGGATGAAGCTGGAAACCATCATTCTCAGCAAACTATCCCAAGGACGAAAAACCAAACGCTGCATGTTCTCACTGATATGTGGGAACTGAACAATGAGAACACTTGGACACAGGAAGGGGAACATCACACACCGGGGCCTGTTGTGTGGTGGGGGAGAGGGATAGCATTAGGAGAAATACCTAATGTGAATGACGAGTTAATGGGTGCAGCACACCAACATGGCACATGTATACGTATGTAACAAACCTGCACGTTGTGCACATGTACCCTAGAACCTAAACTATAACAAAACAAAAACTAAAAAACTTAAAAGTTATAGAAAACTGTGGTAGGACTGAAAAAACATAATTATCTTCTCCCAGGTAAAATAAAATCATTTTGTTACTCTAGAATTTCAAACAGATATTATGTAATTGTGAAACAATGCCAGTTACCTCACAACCTATACCTGCGTATTTAACTGTGAAGAGTTACTCACAACCAACTATAATATTCAATCATTATTTACCATTTATTTGTTATATCAGTCAAGTTTTAGCCATAATTTTTATTGTATACGCACACAGGTAGAAAATTTTAAAAAGTAAAGCCGTTATGGGAAAATGATACACACAAAAAAGAATTTATTAAATAAGATTTTTTTTTAAAGCCCAAAACATAAAAAGAAAGACTAATAAATCTGACTGCCTTAAAAGTTAAAAATTTGGGGGCCAGGCGCAGTGGCTCACGCCTGTAATCCCAGCAATTTGGGAGGCTGAGGGGGGGGGCGGATCACAAGGTCAAGAGATCGAGAACATCCTGGCTAACACAGTGAAACCCCGTTTCTACTAAAAATACAAAAAAAAAAAGAAATTAGCCGGGGTTGGTGGCAGGAGCCTGTAGTCCCAGCTACTTGGGAGGTTGAGGCAGGAGAATCACTTGAACCTGGGAGGTGGAGGTTGCAGTGAGCTGAGATTGCACCACTGCACTCCAACCTGGGCGACAGAGCAAGACTCTGTCTCAAAAAAAAAAAAAATTAAAAATTTTTGTGCAATAAAATTAATAGACAAGTCACAGGTGGAGAGAAGAGAATGGAAATATATACAATTAATATAGGATTATTATACAGATTTTATAAAGAACTCCTTCAAATCTATAAGAAAAGGCACGGCAATGTAATAGAAAAATGTACAAAGTATATGAACTAGCAGTTCATAGAGGAGGACTTTATTCATCAGTAATCCTGAGAAATGATCAGCATTTTTTGGTAACCAGGATATTCAAATTGAAACAGAGATACTCTCTCCTCTATCAGAACACTGACAATTAAAAAGTATGACATTGAGTGAGGTGAGGATGCACAGAAACTGGAACTCTCACATATTAAATTAGTTTTTAAGGGCTGCCATAACAGAATACCATAAAACGGGTGGCTTAAACAATAGAAATTTATTTTGTCACAGTTCTGGAGGCTAGAAGTCCATGATTAAGATATTGGCAGGTTTGGTTTCTTCTGAGGACTCACTCATTGGGTTGCAGAAGTCTGCCTCTTCTCACTGTATCCTCAATATGTCTTTCATCTGTTTGCAAGCCTCCCCTCTTTTGTTTGCCCAAATTCCCCCTTCTTAAAAGGACACCATCAGATTGGATTAGGGTCCACCTTAATGACCTGGTTTTAACTTCATCATCTATTTAAAGGCACTATCTCCAAATATAATCACATCTGAGGGACTGGGGGTTAGGGCTTCAACATATGAATTTGGATGGGTGGGGGAAGCAATTAAGCCCGTAACATACATTAAAGGTAGCCCATACATACATTAAAGGTAGGAACGTAATATTAGAATAATTTGTTTAGAAAATATTGCTGAGCACTTTGGGAGGCCGAGGCGGGCGGATCACAAGGTCAGGAGATCGAGACCACAGTGAAACCCCGTCTCTACTAAAAATACAAAAAATTAGCCGGGCGCGGTGGCGGGCGCCTGTAGTCCTAGCTACTCAGGAGGCTGAGGCAGGAGAATGGCGTGAACCCAGGAGGCGGAGCTTGCAGTGAGCCGAGATCGCGCCACTGCACTCCAGCCTGGGCAACAGCGTGAGACTCCGTCTCAAAAAAAAGTTACATCTGTATTTTATTCTAGCAATCTGAAGCAAATATGGCAAAATATCAATACTTGTTCAATCTGAGTGAGATACATGGGGTTATATTATTTTCTGAGCTTTGCATATATATTTGAAGTATTCTTTAACAGCAGAAACATGCTTTAATAACGTTAAATAAAAAATAAGTAGTTGCTCATCATTAACAATATTTGATTCTGATCTTCTGGCATCATATAGTACTACATTATTAGAATATTGCTATAAAAATATCATATAGAATGTCTTTTATTCAGAAGAAATTAACCAACACCATTGCCTATCACCTACTAAATTTTTAGTCATTGTTACATAGTAGTTGAGCTGCTAAAATAAGATCATTTTGTTTCACACAATAAGAAAAAATTTTTAAACAATCTATAAAGAAAATCTGTAATAGTGGCATTATATCAACAAATTACTAAGATTAACATAATTTGGACCACTTCTAAATATAAACTAAAATGGCTGAAAGGTGGAGTTATACTCAGTAACCATAGGACTAAAATATTCCCAGCAAAAGCACAAGAAATAATTGTATTTATTCAAATGTCAAGCTTTGCAAGAGTTTGTCAGATTCGATACATGAAGCCAGTTCCCCTACTGAAAGAAAATATCACTTTGTTCAAATAAACAGCTTCTTATGACTATACATATCCATTTTACCTAACATGCAAAAGTGTGAATTTATTTATTTATAATTTTCAAAATTGACTATAACTTTCAGACTCAAACGCAAACCAAGAAGGGGTAAACGAGTCAAGCAACAATATCAGTTTTAACAGAATAATCACATAGGATAATCTGTATCTAAATTCAGCTCTAAGATACTATGATATCAACATTAAAAAGGTTTCTGGCTCAATTCTCCAAGGAAATCTGTGTCCATATTTACTTTGACAAGTGTATACTAGACTACTGTTGTATCATCCAGCAGCTAACAACAGAACAATGTAGAATGAATAGTTGTCTGTGCTCAATTCAAATGTGTTAAAAGAGGGGAATTTGGAGAAAATATACAAATCAGGGCAATGAGTGATTAATAATTCAATGTTTTGTCTCCAGATTTTTTTAATAGAAATATAATTGCTTACTTATTTCCTCATTCCATATGCTGCTAATTTTCTTTAAACCTTATTAGAGTTCAGTTGAAAATACATGAATAAATTTTTTAAGGTACAAGATTATACATAATAACAAGTCTAGTCCCCATGAACCCCATGTTACTACTGATAATGTCTTAGGCATTATTATTTACAAATGTTTTATATATTTTAACAGCTGCAGAATATTCATCCCATGGAGACATCATAATCTCTTAACCCATCCCCTACTGATATTTAAATTTAAGTTGTTTCTGTAACTACTTATTTAATGTAAGTGCTTATTTGTCACTCTTCCCTGCTACATTCAAATCTGTGAGGGTACTATTCTATACCTAGCATATGACACATTCTCTGACACATA
Source organism: Macaca nemestrina (assembly GCF_043159975.1). NCBI lineage: Eukaryota > Metazoa > Chordata > Mammalia > Primates > Cercopithecidae > Macaca > Macaca nemestrina. Next base: position 42,428,747 of record NC_092131.1, read on the forward strand.
GCAGTTGCTTCATTAATATTTTTTGCATAAATGAACTAACACAAACAAATCACTGACTACTTAGAGCCAGGAGGAAAAAGAAGTATGAAGTGGTAGAGGCAGGACAAAATAACAAAGCTCTGTCACATGAACCAGCTACAGATCAGTAAAGTGAAAATAGAGCATTCGTAAACTGAAATACAAGTAAATGGAAAATTCAATTGACACACCTTTTACAAACAGGTTTTGCATTAAGAGATGAGTATCTTTAAAGAAAGAAAACATCCAAAACACGGATTGTTGTGGGGAATTTAGACACATTATTCTAAGTTCACTTGGTTAAAGTATACAATACTAATCCTGTTTACCAAGTTACCCTACTATTAAAATCTATCAGTTTTCTGAAAAAATTTTCTAGACTACAACGACATTTCTCTCAACAGTAATATTTACTTTTCTTCATGTACTCAAAAGAGCAAGAATCTTTCGTGAGAATATCTTATGGCACTGGATTTACAGGAGATTACTGAATTTTTGTTAGAGCATATGTATTAAGCAGACCTAATAAAATTAACGATTATTGTAAATCTCTTTTTCCAAATAAAGACGGCAGTTAATGGCTTTATTAAGAAATGGAAAGACCTTGGTTATGTGCCAATTCACACTACTGCAAGTCTTTTAAATATAAGGTTCAAAGGTAGGGTAAACGATAATAACACTGCAATTACTAGTTTATGAAGTGAAGCAGAATACTTAGGATAAAATGTTGAAAACAGACTTGTAAACCTTGCATACAAAAGAGTATCTCTAGATGTCTGGCCCAGGAATGTATCCTGGAATTCTAAGTATGGGCTTCCTGAAACAGAGCTGTAAAGTCTTTATATGACATAGGTCCAAACTCAAGCAGCTTCCTTATCATCCTGTACCAGCCATTCCCTAGCATAAGTAAGAATTTAAAATATTTCTAAAAATACTCATAACTAAACCAAGAAATAAATCAATTTCCAAAAAGGAACTTTTGCCTCCTTTCAAGCACGTCAATTTTTAAGAAATTCTTTAAGATAAAGATGAAGAAGAGGTGAACTGTTAAAAGTGTGGGGAGATGGGGGGAAACATGGTAATGCTCAGAGTTTGTTTTCTCCTCTTTCTTTTCAGAAAAATAATTACCTTATTTATATGCCTGATACTGATACCATATTCTTAAAATAATTTTTTTGTTTACTTTAAAGCCGATGACTGAGGCTGTTTGCTTATTTCTCATTTATAAAGTAGGAAACAAGTTTCAGGCAGAAATTAAATTTTATGTTCAGAGACTTATTAAAAAATGTTCTGGGCTGGGCACAGGGACTCACGCCTGTAATTCTAGCACTTTGGGAGGCCAAGGTGGGCAGATCACGAGGTCAGGAGATCGAGACCATCCTGGCCAACATGGTGAAACCCTGTCTTCACTAAAATACAAAAAATTAGCCAGGTGTAGTGGCGTGTGCCTGTAGTCCCAGCTACTCAGGAGGGTGAGGCAGGGGAATTGCTTGAACCCCAGAGGCAGAGGTTGCACTGAACCAAGATTGTGCCACTGCACTCCAGCCTGGCAACAGACAGAGACTCCACCTCAGGCAAAAAAAAAAAAAAAAAAAAAAGGTTCTAAGAACCATCAAAGTATTTGTAAATTTTTACTTAATTTCAGTCTTTGGAATAGTAATTATACTACTATGAAAACACATTATTTTCCTCCACAATTCAGTAATTAAAACAAACTAAGTTGAACTGGAGAAATGAGAAAAATCAAAAGCACTCAAAGCTAAATTAGTAAATAGATGTATACAGAGTAAATAGAGTCAAACCACATCACTATTACTTAACAGAATAAAAAAAGTGTGGCCAGGTGCAGTGGCTCACACCTATAATCCCAGCACTCTGGGAGGCTGAGGCAGGTGGATCACAAGGTCAGGAGTTCGAGACCAGCCTGGCCAATATGGCAAAACCCCGTCTCTACTTAAAATACAAAACTTAGCTGGGGGTGGTGGCATGTGCCTGTAGTCCCAGCTACTCAGGAGGCTGAGGCAGGAGAATCGCTTGAACCTGGGAGGCAGAAGTTGCAGTGAGCCGAGATCACACCACTACACTCCAGCCTGGGCGACAGACTGAGACTCTGTCTCAAAAAAAAAAAATTTTTTTTTTTTAGTAAATAGAGCAAAACCTTATCACTATTACATAATAGAATAATAAAATTTTTGAGACAGGGTCTCTTTCTGTTGCCCAGGCGGCTGCAAATACAGCTTAATGTGTAGTCTCGACTTCTTGGCTCAAGCCATCCTCCTACCTCAGCTTCCAGAGTAGCTAGAAACTACATGTGGACACCACCATGCCCGGTTAATTGTATTTTTTACTTTTTGTAGAAACAAGATCTCACTACGTAGCCCAGACTGGTTTCCAACTTCTGCGCTCAAGCAATCCTCTCATCTCAGCCTCCCAAAGTGCTGGGATTACAGACATGAGCCACCATGTCTGGCCAACAGTTTAAATTAAAACACATTAAGAACAAATTCACTGTGAGATGGCATGAGTCACAAATACCTGGCTCAATGTTAAACTGATTTAGTTGTCCATATTAGTCAGTGTTACTAGAGCTACTGTCCTCAGTGTTATATGACAGATGTTTAGAGTTTCCAAGCCTCCAAAAAAAAAAATTCTGTTACACTCTCATGAACTTTATTCCAAGTCAAGCCATTCTGTGATATGCACCATTCTTCTGTGGATAAATCAGATTAATCCACTACCATCACTGAAAAGATCATTCAAATCAGCGCCTTTTAAACTGCTGGTTAGGTGCATTATCTAGAAAAACAGTACAGAAATTTAAACTATAGTTTTTTTACAGGAAGACAGATTTTAGTAAGAGTCTTACCATTTCTTAGCTGTGTGACTCTGGGCAAGTTATTTAACCTATCTAAAGTCTGTTTCCTTATTTGTACTATGAAAATAACAATAGTACCACAAAGACTTATTTTGAGGACTAAATGTTCCGAAATAGTAGGGGCTCAATAAATGTTACCTGTCAACATTATTTAACACAATAATAAATAATGGAATGGAATAAATAATGTTCTATTGTGGAACAGCACAGATTACTGGTAAACAATTTCATGGTATAGCCCTCAAATTTTAAAAGGATTATAAGGAATATGATGACAGCTTACTCTTATGAATCAGGCTGCTGAGCTAACTAGGATGTCTACAGTCTCGAGAAAATTTAAGAAAATTCTACGTATCACAGTAAGTGTTTAAATAGACCAGGCTTGGAAAACTCAATAGACTAGAATACAGCAAGTCCTATGAGAGAAAACAACCATGCATTTTAAACTATGATTTCATTTTTTTTAAAAAAAATCTGTTATATCCTCAAAGAATTCTGCAGTTGATATTCTTGAGGTTGGATATGTGTATATTTGGTTTCTTATTATGCTACCCTAAAGGTATGAGTTGAAAATTATCTAAAAAATAAATAACTCCCCTAACTTTTCCACAAATCCATACCATCATCTCCTTCAAAAACCTGAAGAATGAAAGAAAAATGGCTCTTAAAAACTTCAGTAACATTAAAATAGCTGATCATGTAAGAAAGGAAGACATTCCTCCTACAGAACAATAGTTTGGATAACTGCTATAAATGAATTAACAATTTTGGAAAGAATACTGTAAAAATTATATGACAATATCAAGAGTTCTAAGTGAATATTGCTGCTATCAAAGCAATGATTAATAAGTATGTTTAATCTTCAAACTATGCACATTCACATCCAAGTAAAAAGATGTAGTTTTTATTATAGCAAATCTGTATTTAAAATCAAAACACATCAAAATTACAACTTTCCATTTTGCATATGTATGTGCATGTGTTCATCTCCGTGTGTACTTTCTCTAACCCAGTTAAAATAATCATTCCAAAAGGGTTAAAAAAAAAACCCAGAGCCTGAAGAGGACAAAAATTAATCTTCAATTCTACTGACAAAGGATTCAGAATCCAGATTACCAGTTTGTCAGCTCATTTTACAAACTTCATTTCTACTGTTATTAAATAAATTTGTATTTTCTAGCCCAGGTGATACTATTTATGCTGATACTTTCAGAAACAAAGGCAGTCATAGTAACTATTTGCAGCCACAGCAGAATGTTTTAGGCTAGAAATAATATAAGAGAATGGTGTGGAAGATAAATCGTCAAGTTATTTGATAAAAAATATATGTCAATTCTACTTAATTCAAAGTGAACTTTCTTCTCAAAATCAAGTAAGTGGTTTTAGTTCTAATCCAGACTGAGGTATATATCACGAGAGTGAGGAAACAAAATACTTTATTTAAAGAGGATGAAGTGAACCCTGGAAACAAATTTTCTTTATTATTTCACCTCAAACAAGAAATGCTAATATTTTAGTTCATATTACAATAGTCAAATAGACACAACAGGGTTCAAGAAAATATTTCTGAAATTATGCTAGTTAATGGCATTCTGATTATTACATCCTCTCATATTAACCATACCCAGACACTTTCAGGAGACTTAGGAATCGTTAATTAATAAATACAATAAATATAAGGTGCCAGATAAATGCCATTTACAAAGATTAAATATTCTAATGCATAAGATGAAACTTTAAGAATACACATTTGTTTTGATAGCAACAGGAGGCAGAGGAGGCAGAGAAATGCTAGGCAGACAGGGGCGAGTCCCTGGCAAAATCCCACCTTCAAGTAGAAAAGTCTGAAACCGAGGCCCAAAGTGAAAACTTCTATCCCTGTGTGCTCGCTCTCTCCCAGTTGGTTGTTTCTCAATAATATCTTTTTACCAATCAAATGCTGCCTTTTCCAAAACTACCTACAGCCCGTCCCAACCTCCATCCTGTGCCTATAAAGACCCCAGACTCAGCCAGCAGAGGGGAGAAATGGCTGGATATCGAAGAGAGGGGACTTAACTTCAGAGACAGCAGCTGGATGAGGCAACTTGACTTCAGAAGAGAGAGGCAGAGAGGTGGCTTGACTTCAGGAGAGAGCAACCAGCCCTTCCCATCCCCTTTCTTGCTCCCCTTTCCACTGAGAACTACTTTCATGACTCAATAAAATTCTCTACATTCACCATCCTTCAGTCCATCTACATGACCTCATTCCTCTTGGGTACCAGACAAGAATTTGGGATGTACCACATGCGGGTACCCAAAAAGTCTGTCATTCTGGCCCTCTGCCCTCGTTGGCAGAGGGCAGCCACCCAACACGATGAGGCAAAGGACACACTGAGCTGATAACACACTGGATGTCTGCAGACAATGGAGCTAAGACAGCATTGCAACACGCCCCCTGGGGCCTTGGGGTTGCAGACACCCCTACCTGGATGCTGCCGCAGGGCCTGCAGGGAGTTTGCTCCTGCCATCGCTGAAGCAGCTGGCAGTCCCTGAACTCACTCACTTGCATGCTCCCTCCTGCGAGGGGTGGAGCCTGGCAGACCCAAGTAAACAGTAAGTTTACCCAAGTAAACTGCCGGCCGCAGGCCAGTTCCTGCTGGTACTCACTCCAGTTCCTGCACTTGTTCGCACACTCCCTCCCCTTAAGGGGGGCACGCTGAGTAAACGAGGTACCCCTGTCGTACACCCTGCAAAGGGGTCAAGAAAATATCCTGCATCAGTTTTTCACTATTTTCTGACTAGTTTTAATGGAGATTTACTAAAAGTCAAATTTGGCACTGTGAAATTTGTTAGAAAAGCACATCTTAGGCCAGGAGCGGTGGCACATGCCTGTAATCCCAGCACTTTGGGAGGCCAAGGCGGTGGATCACCTGAGGTTGGGAGTTTGAGACCAGCCTGACCAACATGGCAAAACCCCATCCCTACTAAAAATACAAAATTAGCTGGATGTGGTGGCGCATGCCTGTAATCCCAGCTACTCAGGAAGGCTAAGGCAGGAGAATTGCTTGAACCCAGGAGGTGGAGGTTGCGATGAGCCGAGATAGCACCCCTGCACTCCAGCCTGGGCAAAAAGAGGAAGGAAGGGAGGGAGGAAGGGAGGGAGGGAGGGAGGGAGGGAAAAGAAAAAAAAAGAAAGGAAAGAAAGAAAGGAAAGGAAAGGAAGGAGAAAGAAGGAAGGAAGGAAGGAAGGAAGGAAGGAAGGAAGGAAGGAAGGGAAGGAAGGAAGGAAGGAAGGAAGGAAGGAAGGAAGGAAGGAAGGAGAGAGAGAAGAAAGAAAGAAAGAAAGAAAGAAAGAAAGAAAGAAAGAAAGAAAGAAAGAAAGAAAGAAAGAAAGAAAGAAGGAAGGAAGGAAGGAAGGAAGGAAGGAAGGAAGGAAGGAAGGAAGGAAGGAAGGAAGGAAGGAAGGAAGGAAGGAAGGGAAGGAAGGAAGGAAGGAAGGAAGGAAGGAAGGAAGGAAGGAAGGAAGGAAGGAAGGAAGGAAGGAAGGAAGGAGGAGGAAGGAAGGCAGGCAGGCAGGCAGGCAGGCAGGAGGGAAGAGAAAGAAAGAAAGAAGAAAAGCACATCTTAGAGAAGCTCATCATTTCACAGCTATTTTAATTTCTGTATTAATATCACATTACCTTACATGGGTATTCTACAGACAATATTAATCTGTATCTATACACTAGGAAACACAGAATCTGTAATGTTCATGATAAATTTTGAACATATCGAGAACAAAAGAAAATCTGGTTTGATTGCTATTGAAATTTTTCCTATTTCAAAATGAATGCAGTAGATTCCCCTCTTAACTTTAATATTCATTTAAGTTATATTATTCTTTTTTACAACTATTAAACTACTCTTTATCACTTAAAGTAAGTAAAAGGCATAAAAATATTGACACAAAGACTCACAAAAGGAGTGAGATGCAAGTGATTATGTTTTACAGCGATTCAAGGAAATAATTCAGAAAATAAGGTAAAATCAACAATCTAGGATTATACTGGAAATCCTATAGAATTATGTTGGGGATTATAAACATTACTGGAGCCTAGAAGGACTGACTAATTGCCTAAAGACTAATATTATAGAAAGAAACTAAACTGGATACATTACATGATCTCAGAGGATGTGAAGAAAATGTAAAAGAAATTACCAAATTACCAAAACCACACCAATACCATGTACAGAACATGCCTTGGTCCAGCCCAGATGCTGACATATAGTGAGTATCCAAGAAATATCTATTGATTGAATGATGCATTAAAGAATGACTTAAGATAGTAGTTTCCCAACAAGTAGAAGAGAAGAATATCTTCCACAAAAGACAGAAATACATGAGATGCACTGTTTCCAATGCTGACAACACATGCCGGTTCAAATAAACTTTCAATAACTCAACAGACTGCAGATCAATAGGGATTATTTTAAGGGGAGAAGGAGATTGAATATGCATGAAAACTTCTAAGGATATTCTAGAAGATAAACTGTCCTACTCAGAATGAAATGTCTTTTAGTATCATTAGACAGAACTAGGCTATTTACTTAAAAGAATAAAATACCTTAAATGTAAGCTTAGTATCAGATCCTCTGGTAGAGTCCTCTTTGGTCTTCCACCAACGGCTGAAGTTTGAACAGCTCCTTTAATATATCTATCTATCTAATACAGATAAATAGATATGAAGGTAGGTAGATAGGAAGGTAGGTAGGTAGGTAGCAAGCAGACCTCACCACTTAGGTATTCTCTGAGAGAACACAATTAATTCCTCTATAAGAAGCCACTTTTTGAATGAAGGAAAAAAAAATAGATGATAGGTCAGTTCTCCCCCACCACCTAAATATAGTCATTCTTTTGTACAGAATTTACAAATATATACTTTATTTCAAGTAACACTCAAATAACAATTTTTTCATGAACTACTTTACACCAGAGGAACAATTATAACACAAAACCAAAGTGAAAGCTCTCATATATATCCAAAGGGATTCAGTGCCTGTTTTAAAAATGAAACTGACAAAAAACTAATTGTATATACGGCCGCAAATGCAAACTTGCAGAAAAATCTTCATAATCCCTCAGTTAATAAGAAACTTCCTGAAGAACTAGGAGGTGAGATCTAGAAGCAATGTCTTTTTGTTTATTCTTAGTTTTTTAAAAAAATATCTTGCAATAGAGTTTACATTTTTTTTTAGTTACAACAAACTCATGCAAAGAATTGTTACAGTATGTGACTTGCCTGTGGTGTTAATCACATCAGTAAAGTATGCTGTTACTAGATTATATATGACATACACCCCCCCCCCCAAAAAAAAAAGTCTGCTTAAATGCTTCAATAGTGCACATTTCTCTTGGTTTATATGCCACAATACTTTTAAGAGAAAGGTAACAACTAATTTTCAGCTGAGATATTAAACATGGAGCTCCTTCATAAAGCATTCTAGCTTCAAACTATACTACCTGAGATTAAGACCCAAGATGAAGATTCTCTTCAGCTTCCCCTCATGTCACCAATGAAAAACAAGATTATCTGTTTGCAAAAGCACAATCATAACTCTATCTTACCTCTAATAACTTAACTGCCTTTCATCCAACAGTATCAAGCTGCTGTGCCAATGCTAATTAAGCTACACAAAACCCCAGGGAGGTAAGTTACCAACTGAAGGTTAATCCTTTCAAAGAAAGACTTGGATTTTTCTTGTATATTATCTTGCTGCCTGGCTGATGTGTAACATACTTGTCAGAACAAGGGAGTTGAATTTCAAAGATACAATGTATTATAAGCTTTCAGAAGTAGAATCTCATGCCCCTTTCATGTTCTTAAATACTTCAATCTAAACCTGAACTACTGCTTTTGCCTTTTATTGAAAACACTGACAAGTGACAGGCCAAGAGAAACCCATACCGACCATTAATACCAACTCCAAGAGTAAATCCGAGTTTCTCCATATTAAAATGGAAAAATTTTAAACTAACTTCACATTCATTTAAGTAACTTAAATGTATTCACACTATTTTTTGTGTGAGGGAAGAATTAACCTTTTGCACAAATACTTCTAAGCTTTGTTTCCAAAGTGTTGACAAAGTAGTTTCTGTTTTCTTCCATTACTGTAGAAAAACATATGTTTTATGTGTGTGTGTATGTGTATTTTTCAAATAAAGTATAGGTAAAAGAACACAAACTAAAGGCCATAACATTTTGCCAAGTCAAAACCAGAAATCTTGTTTTTCCCCAACAATGGAATGACAAATGTCTAAAATTCCAAAATACAGAAATACCACCACCTACTTTCCCCATGGAGAATTTTATCCAGGGAGATGGAGTGCCAGAAGGTGAAAGAACACTACTATCCTCCGCCCTTAGACATATATCACCTTGAAGTATGAAGCCTATTTCCAACAAATACCAGGAGACTAGAAAAACAATTGTTTATGCAGGATTTCTCTGAGTTACTGAATCCTTAAGTTATATGGTAGTGTTTTAGAACCCTTTATTTTCTATGGAGGTAAGAATCACCCTGTATTGTGATTCTTACCTAATGTATTCCAGATACTAATCCACATTTAGGTAATGGATGAATGACACATTGGGTTCTATCACGCTCCCATCTAGGCAATTAAACCTGTTTCATTATTAGTATCCCCCATAGTTTGGTCAAGAGGAGAAACAGTGAGATATCATAAGGGATTTTCCCAATGGTACCTACTCTTTAGCTCCATGATGCAAAGGCATAAAAACAATTCTGCAGGTTAAGTCAAGATGTTTGGATTTCAGCATAAACTCATCCCCTTCCATGTGAGTTTCTTTTTATACAATGTGATAAATGAACTGGATATGCTGGGTGAAAACATACTCATTGCAAACTTTCTAATTTCAAAGATTGAGAACGAATGTTTTTCCTGTTTTAAACAGTTATTAAAATACTCGATTTTCCGCCATGAACTCATGGTCATCAAATGATTCTTATTTTGTACAAGGTTATGAAGGAAAAAAATGTTAACTTATAAGGACAAAATCAAGTAATCAGAGCTCTCAACAACAACAAAAAAATGCTAGGAAATTAGCACTGGTAATTTCCTATGGGTAACAGATGGAGTTACCCATTGGTATGTCATATCTTTCTGTTTCTTTCCCCCAAGATAGGGAGGATATCTTTGAAAGGAAGCATAAGAAAGTAATAGAAGATGTTGCCTCTAGAAAGAAGAACTGAGGGGCTGGGTTTGTGGCAGAAATATCATGCCAATGTATACCCCTTTTGTACTCTTTGGATGCTTTACCATGTCTATATATCATCATTTAAAAAATGAAAATCTCTTGTTGTGTCAAAAATTTAATTAAGGTAAGTTTATTACTGTGAAGAGAAAGAAATGAGAAGAGAGGTCTTTAAACTGAGTGAGTGAGGTTGAACCAGTTTGAATCAAAACATTTAAGGCAAGGTCCTTAACAAGCAAAGGGTGAATATCAAAGCAAAGGTCTGGGAAGTGCTATGGTGTTCTCTGTAGAATTCTGAGTCTCTATGCCAAGTTCTTGTTTTCAAGTTTACATAGGCCCATGATCCTTTATTTCTTCTATATGAATTTCATTAAATAATGCTATTGTAGATTTTGATATTTAAAAGAGAAGTTTCTACTGAAATCAGAATTCCTTTCCTAAATATTTCATCATAAATAAATCTACCTAGATTATAGGTAAAAACAAAGAAACTGCACCCATTGGATATTTTCATTTTTTTTTTTTTTTTTGAGATGGAGTCTGGCTCTGTCGCCCAGACTGGAGTGCAGTGGCACAATCTCGGCTTACTGCAAGCTCCGCCTCCCGGGTTCACGCCATTCTCCTGCCTCAGCCTCCCGAGTAGCTGGGACTATAGGCGCCGGCCACCATGCCCGGCCAATTTTTTGTATTTTTAGTAGAGACGGGATTTCACTGTGTTAGCCAGGATGGTCTCGATCTCCTGACCTCGTGATCTGCCCGCCTCCGTTGGTGGATTTTATAACACTCTTTTCCTGGCAAACACTTCTAAAAATGCCTGTCTTTTGTGTAACACTGAAGAAAAGAACTAAGTTGAAAAGGAGGGAGTAGGGGAAAGAGGAGAAAAGTGAAAGAGATTGAGAGCGACAAGAAAAAGGAGCGAAATAAAGGGACTAGGAAAGAAAAGGAAAATGTGACATAGTAGTTCCCTCTTATTTGTGGGGATACTTTTCAAGACCCCTAGTGGATGCCTGAATTGCAGATAGTACTGAATCCTACATATACTGTTTTCTCCTATACATACATACTTACTATAAAGTTTACTTTATAAATTAGGCACAGCTAAGAGATTAACAAGAATAATAATAGAATAATTATAACAAGATAATGTAAAAGATGTTATGTGAATGTGGTCTGTCTTTCTGTTGCATTCTCTCTCTCTCAAAATATCTTATTTTCAGACCACAGTTGACTGTGTATACTGAAACTGCAGAAAGCAAAACCATGGATAAAGGGGACCACGGTAATATGATCTCTGTGGGACTAAGAGTCACAACTCATTTATAAAAAATTGCCAAGTACTTGTTATGTGCCAAGTACTTAAGGACACAAACATGAAACAAACACAGCCACTATCCTCAAATACTTTACAATCTGGAAATGTCAGATTCACAATTTGTGGAAAAGTCAAACACAAATTATGAATTGCAGCACATGTAATAATAACAGCGATAATTTGGTATGAGAGTTTAGACCACAGCAAGAAGAGATAATAAATGCCTAGTATAATTAAGGACTTTAAAAAGACAGCCACAGTGAACCATGTCACGGAAAAGTCTGCTGGGTGATGAAGGAAAAGACATTTCAAACAGAAGGAAGAGCATGTGCAAAGGAATGGAAGTGTGAAAGAGCATGCCACATTCAGTAAAGATGAACTTATTTTATATGGCTAGAGCATAGGGTACAGGGGAGAACAGGAAGTGAGGATGAAAAGGGAGGTTAAGGTGGGAGGAGGAGTAGTGGAAAATGAAGCTAAAACAATGAGTAGTGTCAGTTTTCTTAAACTCTAAAATAATGTTTGTTTTAAAAGTAAATTGTGTAAATATTTGCTGGGGTGAAGGTTGGTGGCAGTGTTATAAAAGCAAATTTCTTCACAACACAAATAAATACATTAATTATCAGTAAAAATGGATGGCACTATTTACCAATTACCCTCATCTATTAATTATATCAGGTTCAGTGGGCTGTCCACTTGGAAACAGTGAAGCATTATTTTGGTTTACATGAACCTGAAAGCCATAAAGCTGTATTTATTATCAAATGTTACAGAATTCACATTTGTCATTAATTCAGATTGATTACCAACCACACAACTAATATATGGATGCATTTGCCTTTATAAAATCAGGCATGCATACATTCAAAGTAATTGTGCAACTCTAAGCCCCAGAAATATTTATATTTAGCAATATTTTAATAGTCCAAGTGTCCTTGAGATTCAGTGTCCTGAATCTCAGATTGACTGTGTTGCCATCTTTATGCCTAAAAGTTACGTAGACAATATAATTGTATTCATAAAATATTAATAGCACAGGTGCTATATAGACGTTTGTCTTGGTAAAATTTTTCAGCCTACACACACACACATACTATTAGTTCTCTTTGTGACACACTGTGGCTACTACATATGGCACTGCTCTAGAAACATATTAATTCCTAACTATTATCAGTTGTATAATGCAGTTAACAGATCAGTAACCAAAGATTCAAAAGACTTGGACTACTGGCCTGCTTATAAAATTAACTAAATATTTGACTTAAGTCGTATCATTTCTGAACTTCACTTTTTCTCATCTGTGAGGATCATAACTATTTCCTGGATATATAAAAATTGTCTTTTACAGTGAATAACATTTTCCTAAATGTACAAAAAATTTGCTATTTTTGTAAAAATTAGTACATACTCTTTTTTTTTTTTTTTTTTTTTGAGACAGAGTCTCGCTCTGTCACCCAGGCTGGAGTGCAGTGGCACAATCTCAGCTCACTGCAAGCTCCGCCTCCCGGGTTCACATTCTCCTGCCTCAGCCTCCCGAGTAGCTGGGACCACAGTTGCCCGCCACCACTCCCGGCTAATTTTTTGTTCTTTAGTAAAGACAGGGTTTCACCGCGCTAGCCAGGATGGTCTCCATCTCCTGACCTCATGATCCGCCCGCCTCCGCCTCCGCCTCCCAAAGTGCTGGGATTACAGGCGTGACTCACCGCACCTGGCACATGCTCTTTAAAATAATAAAAGAGATGAAAACATGTAGGGGGGAAAACCCCTCAAATATGTCAAAATAGGTTTAAAAGCTTTTACAAATTTAGAGGAAATTATTTGTCCTTTTAAAATATAGTGCATTTAATTTTACTTTTATTTAATAGAAGCACAAATTCAGTGAAAATGCATGAATTCCTCAATTTCAAATGGATATTTTTAAAAAGATCTAAGATTAAAAAACTGTCAAAAACATTAATAGACTGGACTGTCTTTATAAATATATTTTAAATTTTAGATGTTATTAACAGAAACATGAAAATACTTCCAACTCCAAATTTTGTTGGCATGTTATTCTTCACAGTGAAACTTTATATCAAATACATTAGATTCCAAAATCATAACTTACATAAATGTCTAGCATTAAATGATGTCATTGCCAATTTTATCAATTTATCTTTTAAATGGCTCAATATCCTAATCAAATGGTATGTTTTTCAAGAGAGACTGAGGGTATTTGGGAAGGTCTGCCTGTTGAATCTACACTTGGCTGGTGTCTTAGCTAAGAACAGCATTCCTAGATCACATTTTCTTTATTTCAAAAGAGTAAAAAGATTGCTACATTCATCTCCAGCACTGACTGTTCCTAGGAAGAAGCTTAGCAAGAGCCTGATTTCCCCCTCTTTGAAATGATATATTCTTCTTTCTGGATACCTGGAGAAATATCAGTTTTATCATTTAACCTAGATATGTCAAGCAATCAAAATCCACAGGACCCAAAATATTATTTTGACCCAAGGATGTGTTTCTTCTTTTCAGGGAAAGTGTCTTTATTATATTTTTGAATAATTTCTCTCTTCCATTATTTTCTATTCTCTATGCAATTATTTTAATGCTGGATCTTTACTGGTTATTCATATCTATTTCATTCTCTAAGTTTTAATCTCTTGTCTATATTCTCTCTGATTATGTCAAGTCTTTCTTCAGTCTCAATATTTAATTTTTAGGCAAGTTTCCTTCTGGGCAAGGCAGCCTGACTTCCACATTCTGAGTTGTGTCAGCTCTGAGGAAATCAAATGCCAATATTTCCAAAGGAAACTATGCTAATTAGACATGCCCACCAATCTCCAATCTTCACTGTTGTTTAACAATTTATGAAAAAACATTTTATTTATATATACTTTTTTTATTCCTTGTCTAAAATTATATTTTAAAACACAAGTAATCATAGTTGCATCGAAAGAGCAAACAGCTTAAAATATCCATACTTTTAGAAGTACATGTTTATGTTACTTCCTGTTATTTCATATTACATATAGACAGAACTTTACCCTGGCTATCATTTCAAATCAATCATTCCAGCTGGGTGCAGTGGCTCACACCTGTAATCCCAACACTTTGGGAGGTCAAGTTGGGAGGACTGCTTGAGACTAGCAGTTTGAGACCAGCCTGAGCGACATGGCAAGACCTTGCCTGTACAAAAAATTTAAAAATTAGCCAGCCATGGTGGCTCAATGCCTGTCCTCCAGCTGCTTGGGAGGCTGAGATGGGAGGATCACTTGAGCCCAGGAAGCTGCAGTGAGCCATGTTCATGCCACTGCACTCCAGCCTGGGCAACAGAGTGAAACCCTGTCTTTAAAGAAAACTTTTTAATTTAAAAATTAAAAATAAATAAATAATATAGAAATCAATCATTCTGCAGGTTAGAGAATTATAAAATGGGGAGGGGGCAAATGCAAACCCATGAAGGCGTGCATAAGCAACATCCTAATAGTTGAGCTGGGAGGCAAATGAAACAGATCTGTTTGTAAATAAATTAGTTTAATCAAAAAATGTATAAAAAATTAGGAATATCTATTTAAAAAGTATTTAGGTTACTTATATTTCCAAAATGCAGTATGTACTATTGTCTTATTTTAAGAAATTGTCACAGCCAATATAGAATATAAATTAGATCTGTCTGACTACAAAGCCTGAATGAAGAACTACACGAATTGATGAAGTCTTACAAACCAGTATGCGAAACACAAACATATACAAACTAAGGAGTTAAATACTGAAAGATGTGAAAGAAGAACCTAAGGCAAAACAAACTAATTTTCACTTGATATTAAATTACAAGTAATATATGTGAAAGTACTTAGATCCTAACACAGACACATTAAAATATTAGAACTTGACTCTGAATCTACATGTCTTCAATCTCTTGAATTTCTCTACTTCCTTCTGTTACCACCTGATCTATTTCTATCTTTATCCCATTTTTTATGTCCCTAATAAGCAAACAGCAACAGTGAAGAACAGTAATTCACTTTCTTTAATCTTTTAAATAAAGAGTTTCAAAGTTTGATGTTAAGAGGTAAACAGACAGGGTGCAGTGGCTCACGCTTGTAATCCCAGCACTTCGGGAAGCCGGGGTGGGCAGATGAACTGAGGTCAGGAGTTCGAGACCAGCCTGGCCAACATGGCAAAATCCCGTCTCTACTAAAAATATGAAAAATCAGCTAGGCGTGGTGGTGGGTGCCTGTAATCCCAGCTACTCAGGAGGCTGAGGCAGGAGAATCGCTTGAACCTGGGAGCCGGAGGCTGCAGTGAGCCAAGATCGTGCCACTGCACTCCAGCCTAGGTGACCAGAGTGAAATTCTGTCTCAAACAAACAAAAAAGAGGGCCAGGCGCGGTGACTCACACCTGTAATCCCAGCACTTTGGGAGGTGGAGGCAGAGGCGAGCAGGTCACAAGGTCAGGAGATTGAGACCATCCTGGCTAACATGGTGAAATCCTACCTCTACTAAAAATTCAAAAACTTAGCCAGGCGTGGTGGCATGCTCCTGTAGTCCCAGCTACTCTGGAAGCTGAGGCAAGAGAATGGCCTGAATCCAGGAGGCGGAGCTTGCAGTGAGCTGAGATTGCACCACTGCACTTCAGCCTGTGAACAAAGAGAGACTCCGTCTCACAAAAAAAAAAAAAAAGTAAACAGACTCTTAGCTGGCTAATTCAGATATTTTAATGGAAATAAATGCTGTCTTCCTAAACATCTGCCTACTCTACACAACAAAGATGAGATCCTTAATATCAAAATATAGGGTTGGGAAGAGCAAACGGCTTCCATGCACTTTCTAATTAATCATTAAAATTACTAAAACCAAGTTATTATAGATGCTAAATTAATTGTATTTGACTCAGCATTCTCCTTTTATTTTTTGCTTATTACTTTCAGCAATCTAAATAAACTGACGCTTATGTTGCCCAAAGCCCATAAGGTACTTATCAGTTTTACCAGATCTTCCTGTTTATGAATGGCAGTGTACACTTTTATATTTTATCACAGTGGTAACTGTGATTGTGGCCTGACCTACAAAAAAAAATATCTCTAATACCTTTCACAATGACATGAAAATGCAACATTTCAGAGGAAACTACTGTATAATATTGACAAGTATTATATGGCTGGACAACAACAAAAAAAGTCAAATGTAATGCAATGAAACCCAAAAATTTGCCAGGCTGGATGGCATGTGCCTGTGGTCTCAGCTGGCTTAGGAGGCTGAGCCAAGAGGATCACTTGAGCCCAGGTGGTCAAGGCTGCAGTGAGCATGCTAGTGATTACATCACTGCACTCAGCCTGGGTAATAGAGTGAGATCCTGTCTAAAAACAAAAAAAAAAAAGAAAAGGAAATAAAATCATGAACCCAAAAGGTGTACTTTGATCAAAGTGGTAAAAGGCAGATCAATAAAATCTTTTTTTAAAAAAAAGATGGCATCTAAAGATATTGTTTTAATTATAAAATAATTAAATCCACAGATGAAAATGTTTATGATTTATATAAAATACAGTCCTTAATTCCAATATTCATGCAGCATTCACTATGCCAAAGGTACTGGACTAAGTAATACGTGGGATCAAAGACATAACAGGCATAGATCAGCATATCTAAGATGACCATTATCTGCTGAGAATACAAAGAATGATTTTTAATCAGGTAAGATGCTCCCCAAATCAATTGGGCTCATTCATTCATTCATTCAATGAGCATTTTATTAAAGACGCCAGATTCTAAACACTATGATACAAAGATGAATAAGATATAATCCATTCCATCAAGATACTCACTTAAGATTCAGTTAAAAGACAAACGCATTAAAAGTTATCACGCTGTGGAGAGTACAAGGACAGGAGCAGGCCATAGCTGCTAGGTGAACATACAGAAAGGGCACCTAATTCAGATGAATGAGGTCAAGAAAGAATTCTCAGAGGAAGACATGCTTGGGCTGAGTTTTAAAGAACCACCAACACTTACTAAAAATGCTTAGGACAGCTGAGGATGGAGCTGAATCAGTAAAATAGTAAAATATATAAAGGCACAGACAGGAAGCACAGTGGGTTGTTCAGCATAAAGGCTTAAGTTTAGGATGCAAATTAGGAAGTATTAAGAGCAAACATTAATGAGGTGAACAGATTACGAAATGCCAACATTATAAATTTGTCTAAAAACAATGAAGTAAATACATTTTTATATCTAACTATTTCAGAATAGTATAACACTTCCAGGAAAAAATAAACAAACACATAAATTTAAACTGAAAGAAATCATGTGTTCATCACAAATAGAATATGGATATACAACCACAACTGGATATTCGTGACCTTATATATTATTTTAATTGGATGGAAAAAAAAATGCTGGCTCAATTCATCATGCTGACACTTATCCTCCTTTCAAGCTATGTCTCTATGCTGCAGAGTATATTCAAGTACACTGTTCTATTTTCTGTATCTCAAAGGCAAATTCAACACCCTGACTTACAGTTACAGCAACAAGATTCTAATGTTTTCATCCAGATGTAATAAGACAAAATAAGTTGCATCCTGCCAGGACTAAGAAAATTAAAATCTGTCAAAATGTCATTGTGTATCTTTCTTAAACCACAATTTATACGCAAATATGCAAAAGTCCTCTTAGAAAATAGAAAAGTCATAAATATCTTCTTGCTAATTTGTCAATAGTGGTATCATTCGAGGCAGAAAATTATGGGTAGAACAAAAAAGGTAAAAATGGTTGACATCTATTAAAAATAAAATATACTAACTCACGTATTACACATGGATAAACTATGAAAAAAAAAAGATTCCAGTAGGTTTTAACTGGACAAGACTGGAATGGATAAAGTTATATTTAAAATTTACATGTGTCAGTTTATATTCTTTGACACAAACAAGCACAGCAATATTCTATTTATATTCTTCTTTCAAGGCTCTTGTGACCAAAAGCTCTGGCTGTATAAATGAGTTAAGTCTTACAAAAGCAGCAGTATCCTAAAATGAATAAATAGAAGGTGCTAAATAGTTTTTGAACTGAACCTCACTCCCATCATAATGCATGATGTTCTATACTTAACAGGACACAAGATATAAATGTTTACTTCACGGGTGAATACCAGGTACCTGAGGACTAACTGGTTATAATAAAATCCCAAAGATGACTCATTGTTAGTAACAGTTTTCTTTTTCTGTTATGTATTTTCTCTGTTGGTAATTTAAATATCAAAATGTTATTATACTTTAGGACAGTGGTTCTCAAATTTTAGTGTGCATCAGATGCACATTGAGGGCTTGTTAAAATACAGATTACTGAGCCTCATCACCGAGTTTATGACTCAATGGGTCTGGGAATTAACACTTCGGGATTAATTATTACATCATCAAACGCCTACATCCCAAAGGCAGCAGCAGTATCAAGCTGTTCAGTAAGCTTTATTTCCTATCAAAACCAGGAAGTTTATTATAAGCTAAATAGACTCTAGAAATACTATTTTGCTGGGTAAAGTTAACTTCTGTGAAGAACCTTGAAATATTATAGAAGCACTACCAACTTTGAGAACAATATGTAAGAATTTAGTAAATCCAGTAGCCAATACTCTTTGGAATGATGTCCTAGGCTTAGATTCCAATCCACACTGTGTCTAGGGGCTGATTCAGATTATTATCTGATGCCTGAACAGAAGGATGATCAAATCCTGTTGTTGGAATAATGCTACAAGTTTCTCAAGAGAATCTTTAATATAAGATATTGCAGGAACACCTAAAAAGATGGAGTACGAACTTCCCCTTTAAGTCTTATCTTCACTGTAAGACATAAAATGTTAGAATTATGGGGGAGGAAGCCTATATTTTTCACTGACCTCTAGTTATTGGAAGCTACCAATAGCTATCAAAAACAATCAAATAATAATGAGTGATCAGCCGACTTAAGTTGGTTTTCAACAAGCTTCCATGTGTGTTTATATGTGTGTGTCTGTGTATACACAGTGTGTGTATATACACACACATAACATACATTTTCTACAAGATAGAAAATACATATATATATATATATAGTCATGCGCCACATAACAATGGGCCACATATATAATAGTAGGTCCACAAGATTATATTTTTACTGTACCTTTTTCTATGTTTAGATATGTTTAGATACACAAATACTTAACCATCGTGTTACAACTGCCTACAGTATTCAGTACAGTAACATGCTGTATAAGTTTGTAGCCGAGGAGCAACAGCCTATATCATATGCCCCAGGTATGCAGTACACACTAGCCTAGCCTAGCCTACTACACTCTGTGATGTAAGTATACTCTATGATGTTCATACAGTCACAAAAAATCACCTAATGATGTATTTCTCAGAATGTAACCCCTCCCTTAAGCAACACATGACTATATATATATATGGCACTATCAGTATTTTGAAGAGATGCACTTTCCATAGTGCAGGGAAGCCAAAGGTGTATTTATTATTGAGATACCTTGAAATGACTTTTGCTTTCTTCTCAAGGATCAGAATAGGGTTATTACTGACACAGGTTTGATTTAAGAACTAATAGATCCTAGAAGCCTGTACACATTCCTTTAAATGGAAGTACATAAATTGTGCATATTTTTGTAGAAAGGTGAAATTAGCTCCAGGTATAAAAGGATTACGGCATAGCAAGAAATGAGCTTAAATCTGGCAAGAAGTTACCTTGTGTGGACAACTGCATAGGCAGTTTATGACCCCACTGGGGACTCTAAAGGACCACAGGAAGTTATTTTTAGATATACTACATCTGTTTCTACTCTATATGGCATTACCATGTCCAATAAGCTTTTGTATTACTGATCAAATAAACTGGGGACTTAATTTTAACTTACAATATGTTGTTTCTTCCCACAGACCCATGACCCACATGGAATACAGCAATTACCTAATCTAGCAAACTTCTGTTTTAATGTGCCATTTCTATTTATTTATACAGACACTAACCTATCATTATGGTTAATCTCTATTAAACAAGGTCTCTATATGCTTATACAGGTATATCTATATAACAAAGATGTAATGATTCAAGTGGCCATCTTTTTAATACTATTACATGGGGATCTCTGATCACACACAACAAATACCAAAAGTAACTGTAATATAAAATTGGATATTCTGTCATTATCTATAGGCTAATAAACCATACTGTCCTAAGTTAATTCTAAAAGGAAGGGAAACTTAAAGTATAAAAGAGGACAGTGTTGGCAGTATACTGAAAATCAGATACAACTTCATAATTCTTTGGAAGATTTTTATTTCTTCTTCTGCCACTGACTTGCAGAAAACTAAGTCTCTTAGCTTCTGCACATAACAAATGGTAAAATAGATAATATTTCTGAAGTGCTATTAAGTAAAACTGAGAATTAACATTACACTTTTGAAAATGTAAAATACCTCTGCCACGCCATAGCTTTTCAATACAGTTTTTAAAAAAGAACAAAAAGACTATGTTAAATCAAATTCACTCTATTTGAACAAGCAACAATAACAAGAAAAGCATAGTGTGCTATTTTACATTACATCTCCATGTATCCATTGTAATTCACAGGCTAGCTCTAATACATACATTGAAATCTATTTATATTTGTTCTCCTTCAGACAGCTTTGCCTAGAATACTGATCTCCAAACTAAACAACCATTTTGTTTCATTATTTTATCTAAATCAGGGGTTTCCAATCTTTTGGTTTCCTGTGGCCACACTGGAAGAAGAAGAATTGTCTTAGGCCACACATAAAATACACTAACAATAGCTGATGAGTTTAAAAACAAATCGCAACAAAATCTCATTATGTTTAAGAAAGTTTACGAATTTGTGTTCAAAGCTTGCAAGCTGGACAAGCTTAAGCTAAATGAATTAAAAGACATCAATAAAACAATTTCAAAAACAAACAAAAGAAATCATACTAAAACACAAATTTGCCTAAAAGAAACGTAAGAAATAGCCCAGGGTAATTTTTTTCTAAAGAATTTGTAGCAGATGTGTGCCATCTATAAATCAAGTGATACTGAAATCAATATGCCACAATGGCTGTATTTCCTGCTATTATTTATCTTCAATTATCAAGAAGTTATTGAAGTCATCATCAGCTCAGTATAGTAGAATAAAAGAATAAAACATAAAGAATGTTTAATCAAGCCCCTCAGCTCAACTATTCATACATTATATTAAATAAAATACCTAATGAAAATTTACTTTGCCTATGTAGCATTTATATATGGGAGAAAAACATTCAAATACAAAGTTTAAATTTTTACAATTTAGTTATTTAAGATTTTAACATTTTTTTCATATGACACCTTTCTCCAAGAATGGTGTGTTCCTCCCTACAGGTCTGGGTAGTGATAATGAATAATTAAAATTTCTATATTCTAAATAAAGCTTGGGGTGGGCAATTATAATTCCCATATTTAGAAGCATCAAACAGTTTTAAAAATCATATTGTCCAGTTATGAGAGCAGAATCACGAGAAATAAAGCCCATTCTATCCTTCTATTTAACCTAGTATATATTTAACTATTCTGTTCCAATAAACACATTTGTTGAATGTGATCACCTACCCCAATTTACTTTTCTACAATTGTAAATCCTAGACCCAAAGAGGTTAAGTGATTTATTTCAGGGTGAGCAATCACTCTGAAGAATGTGTAAGTTTTCTAAATTACCTCATCCATTGTGTTAACTATTTTACGTTAGAAAAAATGAAAACATATTCTCTAGTTCTATGAAAGTATGTAAAATCATGCATTTTGGATTATCAGCTACCATTATCAGCTAAAAATCTATTTATTGAGGACCTACTAATAAACAAAAATTATTCTGCATATTTTTAAATTTCATTTTAAACTTATTGCAAAATAGATATTATTGCCATTTTTAAAGTGAAGAAACTGAAGATCAAAAAGCCCCCTTACATGACTTTTTTAAGATCACTAAGTTAGTAAGTGGTCGACTTGGGATCCAAACCCAAATTTGAGAAGCCCAGGTCCTTCATTTCACTAGCTTGTTCCTTTCTAAGCATACCAGATCAGATCTCCTCCACCTAAGAGCCACTTCAGCACTAACTGCAAGGTGCCTCTAGTAGGAAGAGACACAAAAACATTAGAATAATTGAACATATAATAAAAGCAAGAAGAAATAAGAGGTAAAATGTAAGCTTATAAAGATATATACAGTAAGACCAGGCACAATGGCTCACATCTGTAAACCCAGCACTTTGGAAGGCTGAGGCAAGAGGACTGCTTGAGCCCAAGAGTTCCAGACCACCCTGGGCAACATAGGGAGAGCTCATCTATACAAAAAAAAAATTTTTTTTAATTAGCTGGGCATAGGCTTGGCACGGTGGCTCACGCCTGTAGTCCCAGCACTTTGGGAGGCCTAGGTGGACAGATCATGAGGTCAGGAGATAACGTGGTAAAACCCCATCTCTACTAAAAATACAAAAATTAGCTGGGTGTAGCGATGCATGCCTGTAATCCTAGCTACTTAGGAGGCTGAGGAAGGAGAATCACTTGAACCTGGGGCGTGGAGGTCGCAGTGAGCTGAGATCATGCCACTGCACTCTATCCTGGTGATAAAAGCTAGACTCCACCTCAAAAAAAAAAAAAAAAAAAATAGCTGGGCATCATGGCGCAAACCTGTGTTCCCAGCTACTCGGGAGGCTGAAGTAGGAGGATCGCTTGAGCCCAGCAGATTGAAGCTGCAGTGAGCCTTGATTGCACCACTACACTCCAGCCTTAGAAACAGAGCAAGACCCTGTCTCAGAAAAAAAAAAAAAAAAAAAAACAGAAACAAGCACAAAAGATGTATAGTAAAACAAGAGCCTAAGAATAATATCAATATTTGGACCTTTATTTCAGAGCATGTCCATATCAACATGTAACATGCCTAACAATTCAGAGACTACAAAAGACAAGACTTAATGATGAAAACATCCTGCTTCACACAAACCTTTCTTTTTCTATAAAAGGTAGGAGAGCAAACTATGTAGGTTTTGTGGCTACGAATGGCCTCTTACATGTTCTGCTTTGAATTTGTTTTTGATCCAACCATTTAAAAATGTAAAACCATTCTTAGCCTGGAAGCCATTAAGAAAGAAAGAAACAAACAAAAAAAACAGAGAAGGGTAGACTTGTCCCACTGGCCATACTTTGTCAACCCCTGTTAAAGCTAAGCAAACCAAAAAAAGCGGACAACTATCTGCAGCAAGTGAGCTATTATAAGGATCTGTAGTGAGGAGAAAGTCAAATTTAATTTACATTTGAATAGTTATGATTATTTATATAAAAGCTATATTTACTTGTGGCTGTTAACTAATTCCATTTGTATTTTTATCTATATTTTGAAAACTGAATTATAAAGTATTCATCAAAAATATCTGCTTCTGGCTCATACCTGTAATCTTAGCACTTGGGGAGGCCAAGGTGGGCAGATCAATTGAAGCCAGGAGTTTGAGATCAGCCCGGCCAACATGGCAAACACCTGTCTCTATTAAAAATAGAAAAATTAGCCAGGCACAGCAGTGCGCACCTGTAATCCCAGCTACTCGAGAGGTCGAGGCAGGAGAATTGCTTGAACCCAGGAGGTGGAGGTTGCAGTGAGCAGAGAACATGCCGCTGCACTCCAGTCTGGGCAACAGAGCAAAAGTGTGGGGGAAAAAAAAAAAAAAAAAGAGGGAGGAAGGAAGGAAGGAAGCGAAGGAGGGAGGGAAGGAGGCAGGGAGCTTCTAAGTGAATAGAGATAATCAGCTTGTCATTAAATGAACAAAAGGTCAGACTATCCAAAAAGTACACTATTTGGATATCCTATCAAAATGGGATTTTCTGTACTCATAGCTATGAAATTAATGCCCATGTATGAAAGATTACATATGTACTGTATACATATAATTACAGGAAAAAGTCACACATAAATGAAATTAAAGGCAAGTTCAAAATAATCCGAGTACAATAATTTAAAGTCTTGCCATATGCGATCACTCTAAATCGGAAGGAGAGAGAGAGAAAAGGAAGGAAGAAAGGAGGGAGAGAGAGGAAAGGAACTTCACAACGAAGGTAAATGATTTTTAAGTAATGGTAAATTTCTTTACTACTTGCAAATTTATACCCTTGGACATAGCCATCCAGAGGCACTCCTAGACTATTATAAGCAGTAAAATAAAATAAAATAAAATAAAATAAAATAAAATAAAATAAAATACAGGAATGAAGAGAAAAAAGAATTAGCTTTATATGAATTAGAAAACATTTCATAGAAAAAAACACTGGCCTTTGGAATCCAGTAACCAAAGCCATCATCCAGAAAACGAGTATAAAATATTAATCTGGCAACATCTATGAAATAAATGAAGTATCCGTTCAGCAACCCTGCCTTCAAGCCACGCTTATGATTCCTCTTCAGAGGACATGTTTCACAGAATCTGCTCATTATTTGCCCCTTCAGTCTTTGTACTAGGAATCAAGGGAAGCAAGACATTGAGCCACAAACAATGAAGTTCACTGTGATTGAAATGTTTAGTCTGAAATCATGTGGTAACAATTAATAACCAGAATAGCATTCTTATTGCTATAAAAATGCTACCCACCTCAATTCTAGAACATTTTAAAACAGACAAGAAGCACCATTTAAAGCTTTTCATGTTTAATTGAAGATAAATTATTCTGCAATACCTAGAGTCAGACTCTTTCAGTTCTTACTGGTTTTAGCACTTACTATGTGGTGTGAGGCAAATCACTTAACTTCTAAATAATTTATGTAAAGTGTTGGTACACAATGAAAACTTTGATGCTATTACTGAGCACAATGAAACATGTTAAAAACACATGATCCCTGCTGTGGTGGTTGACTGTAGGATGCCCCCACTGATTTTTATCTTCTGGTGTTCGAGACCTTGGAAAATCCCCTCCCCAAGTATAAATGGGACCTGTGATTTGCTCTAATCAATAGAATATTGCAAAGATGATGGAATGCATCTTCCACGATTGTGTTTAAAAAGACTGAAACTTTATCTTGCTAGCAGATTCTCTTTCTTGCTGGTTTTGATGAAGCAAGCTATGGTGTGAGCTGCCCTCTGGAGAGGTCCACTTGGAAAGGAACTGAGGGCAGCCTCTGGCAGAGAGCAAAAAACTGAGGCTCTTAGTCCAAACGACACCAAGAAAGTGAATTCTGCCAACAACCATATGATTTTAGAACTGTATCCTTCTTCAATTGAGCCTTAAAATGAAACTGCAGACCCAGTCAACACCTTTTGTACCTTTGTGAGGGAACCCAAAGCAGAGATGCCACCTAAACTGTGCAAGAACTCCTAATCCACAGAAACTGTGTGATAGTAAGTTTGTGTTGTTTTATACCACTAGGTTGGTAATTTGTTGCACAGCAAAAGATAACTAATATACCATTTAACAGGCTAGATATAAAAAATCAGATGTGTTTTATTCTCTAATAGTTCTAAAGAACCTCAAATAAATAATTAAAAGAATGAATGAATGAATCACTAAACCTGACTCCCTATTTTTCTTTTAGACATGGGGTCTCACTGTGTTGCCCAGGCTGGAGTACAGTGGCTATTCACAAACACGATCATTGGGTACAACAGCCTGGAACTCCTGGACTCAAGTGATCTTCCTGCCTGAGCTTCCCTAGCAGTTAGGACTACAGGCTTGTGCCACTGCATCCAACTTGGACTCCCTTTTTTATGCCACAGTTTATCCAGTGCTTTTTGCTAAGCTTTGCAATTTCCCTCCTATTGGTAATATTAATGGTTTATACTTTTTGATTTATAAAAAATTTTACTTTCTCTTCAAAATCATATAGCTATCTCCAGAAGTCTTCCACATGTATTATTTTCCAAATATTGAAAGTTTCCTTACTCTAATTTTCTTTTCTTGGTGGTGATTTTTATATTATATATGAATACATTAATATGAATGAGGAAAGTGATTATGACTCCTAATGAGAAGGCATGATCTTACCTTACATTCCACATAACCGGTTTCTACTGAACCATCTTTGTTGTGGGTAGGGAGTAGGCAAAGCTTGAAATGAAGGAGAAAAGAAATTTTTCTCGCCGGGCGCGGTGGCTCACGCCTGTAATCCCAGCACTTTGGGAGGCCGAGGTGGGAGGATCACGAGGTCAGGAGATCGAGACCATCCTGGCTAACACTGTGAAACCCCGTCTCTACTAAAAATACAAAAAATTAGCCGGGCATGGTGGCGGGCGCCTGTAGTCCCAGCTACTCGGGAGGCTGAGGCAGAAGAATGGTGTGAACCCGGGAGGCGGAGCTTGCAGCGTGCCGAGATCGGCCACTGCACTCCAGTCTGGGCAACAGAGCGAGACTCCATCCCAAAAAAAAAAAAAAGAAATTTTTCTCTACATGCTAGACTTCTAGCTGATACTATAAATAAGAATAAATTTCTACAGCCCTATCCCTCCCCACTGAGCCAACTCCAAATACCCAGACTTCCCTATTCATTATGACAAGATAACCTTTTACAAGACACTCCCCGATCCAAGTAACAGACAGTCCATTGGGAGAGACAGGTTTTCAATGGTAAATGTGTATTCTGCTGTTGTTGAAAAGAGTATTCTGTAAATGTCAATTAGGTCAAGCTGACTGAAGAAAATGCTATGTACATCAGCTATATCTTCACTGATTTTCTGCCTGCTTAATCTTTCAATTACTATAAGAGGGGTGCTGAAGTCTCTAGCTACAATAGTGAATTTATCTTTTCTCCTTGCCTCACATATTTTGCCTCAGGTATTTCACACTTTGTTGTTATGTGCATACATGTTAAGGACTATTATGTCCTCATTACTCCTTTATCACTACAGAATGACCCATCTTTATCACTGATAATTTTCCTTGCTAAGTTTGCTTAATGATAAATGGGGAAGAAAGGAATCTGGTAGAAAAAGAATGTACATTATAGCCTATGCTCTAGTCTACTGGACCCATATAAAAAACATGCAAAGGGTGTTAGGAAAAAAAGGATTGTTGCACATTTTCTGTGAAAAAGCAGTGACGTTTAGAGCCACCATACCAACACGATTAAGAATGTGGAATATGGAGCAAGAGAGCCTAGATTTGAACTCCAGATTCATCACTCACAGTTGTATACATTTCAGCAAGCTATTTGACTGTACTTCTCTGTCTACATCTATAAAATGGGGATAATGTGAGTACTTACTCATAGGTCTGCGTTAGGGATTAAATGAGTTCATATATATACAAAGCTTAGAATGTGACCTGCTACATAGTAACACATATTAACAGCTGTTGTTTTTGTTGTCTTGCTGTTCCTGCTTGCTGCTAATGTTACTGTTAGGACAATTGAGATGCTAAGAGTAAAAGAAGCTAACAGCTTTTCTTGCGTTGTTTCCCACTGCAATCCAACACCTAGTTGATGGGGTGCCACGTGAGACCTTGAGAAAAGTGTCATAAAATTATGAGTTGCAACTCTCCTATGAATAGGATTATAAGCCATTCACTGTGCCTATACACTGGTAGGCCTAGCTTTACAAAAAACTTATAAAGACTATGGGCAAAGTGGATTGTTAAATCTTGAATCCAAATTCACTAAGTCTGCTATTTTATAAAGACTATTTTACCTTTTATCTTCTGTGTAAACCTAGATTTTCATATATTGAGTTTAAGTGGGGTTATACTTTTCAGTACACATGAAAAAGCAGGTAACAACGCTATATATCACAGTGTTCTAAATAGAACAACTGATATAATACTTTTGTTGCCTGAAAACTCCTTCCTTGGCATTTTTCCATGTAAACTTTACTTCCATGTAAATATGTGTGTGTGTGTCTGTGTGTGTGTGTGTATATATATATTCAAGTCTTGGTTGTGAAGAAGAAAATTAAGACAACATAACAAATGATGATGAAAGTAGCATTATATTCTAAATGTGCTTTTATTCCACCAAAGTTCTGTCCCTAATAAAACCTAGTAATGACAATAGTATGTAAAAATACATGTGATCCTATGCTTCTCTACATATAACCAATTGCTATATTCATAGAACAGGTGTAGTGGTTGAAAAATGAGTTTTCCTACCATTCTTTTCCTACCAAGAATCTACCAAGAGATTCTTGCTGGCCCTGTACCTAAGAATATGTTGATGCTGTCCCCACACTTCCTTCTCTGCAAGTCCACAGTGTTTAGGGAAACTATGGATCATCTGAAGTGCATGGAGAAATTTTTACTTTGTGCCACCATTTTCTGGCAATCACTTCTATGTGCATGATTCCCAAAGGCATATTTCTCTCTCACCCTGGCTTTTTTCCTGAGTTCTAGACTCACTTTTCAACTTTCCTTTGGATAAGTTCAGCAAGCACATTAAGTTCAACCTATCTAAATCTCATCCTGGTCTTTCTCCTAACAGGTTCATTATATCAGTCATTGAAAAAGATTACTGACAGTTACTGGTTAAAAAGAAAAACTTCAGCCAAATTAAATTTAAAGGAGTTTAATTGAGCAATGAACGATTCACAAATCCGGCAGCACCCAGAATCACAGCAGATTCAGAGAGACTCCAGTGCAGCCACATGGTAGAAGAAGATTTATAGACAAAAAAAGGGGAGTGATATACAGAAATCAGAAGTGAGGTAGAGAAACAACTGGATTGGTTACAGATCAGCATTTGCCTTACTTGAACACAGTTTGAACGCTCAGCAGTGTGTGAATGGTTGAAATATGGCTGCTGGGATTGGGAAAGACTCAGCTGTTGTTACAGGAGCGTATTCCTAAATCAGGTTTTCAATCTTGTCTACCTATTAAGTTAGGTTACAGTTTATCCAGTAGAACTCAAATATAGAAGTACAAAGTCCTTCTCGGACCGTATTTAATTCGCCTTAACATGACAAACTTCGAATCCACTTAAACTCTTCCTTTGCTTTACCACACAATTAAGATATATAATAGAAGGTTAAAAGGGAATCAAAGGAAAGCCTGAAAAACCAGGTCATTAAAAGGGCAAGAACCAGAAGGCTCTAGATATCTGGGCACAGGAACGAATGGAAATCTTGTATGTCAGCAACAGTGGGATAAATGAATTCCACTTTTAATACAGGTAGAGTATATGTAGTTATAAGTAGAATACAATGGCAAATAACAATGGCAAATCCTATTACTCATTGTAATAATGACAATAAGCACTCTCCCCCACCCCCAGAAAAAAAAAATTGCAAATATAATCCTTTTAAAGCATTAGAGAGCTGTGGAAGTGAGGGATTAAATTAACTAAAATTCCAGAGCAGGCTGAACTAGCTATGTTCTTACTTGGGAAGCATTTGCTGATTCTGGGTAGGGGTCACACAGAAGAGTGGTGTGAAAATTTGGAAACTGCAAGAGCAGTAAACACATAGCCAGTTTTCTCCATGATTGATCTGCTGGATTCTATAGCTCCAAGGCTAGACAGTAATTTTAACACAGAATGAAATTTCTCATAGTCTTATGATATTTACAAGACAAAGTCCTGCTTGAGGCCTACCTTAAACTCACAACTAGTTTTCTCTTCAATGTATTTCAAATTTAGATGCTGCATGGAGCAAGAGACCAAAGAGCAAAGCTCAAAACCTCTGAAGGGCAGAAGAAATGTCCTATACTTCAAATCTCAAGAGAAATCTACCAAATTGTCAATAAAAAGTCTAGAGAATTATACCTGAGGAACAAGGAAGAAACAAAGTGGGCTAGGTTTTACTAAAACTACAACATAGCCATGTTCAGTCACTGACTGTACTGGATTGAAATATTAAGCCCACTCTCCAACAGAGAGAAAAGCCTCTGTAGCCTCCACAGTGCCATTATACACAACATATAAAATTTAAAATTACAAGACATGCAAAGAGGCAGAAAATTTGACTAATAATCAAAATAAGTATCAAAAGAAATCAACCAAATGGTGATCCATGAAACTGAAATTAGCAGAAAATATAACAGTTATATTAGAATAACTATTTTAAGAAATTAAAGGAAACATGGACAAGACAGATGAAAAATTGAGAATTCCAAAGAAATGTGAAATTATCAAAAAGAATCAAGTGAATATTCTAGAATCAAAATATATAAAAAATTGCTAACTGTGTGTGTTTAACAGCACAATAAACAAAACAGAAGATAGGGGATATAAGGGGATATAAGCCATTTCAATAGAAAAAATACAAAATAAAGTGCAAAGAGAAATTAGATTATGAAAGACGCATAAAGGCATGTGAGATACCATAAAAATAAATTTAATAATACATATAATTGGAATTCCATAAGGAAAAAATAAAAAACAATGGCTTCAGAAGCAGTATTTGAAGAACTAATAGCTGAGGGTTTTCCAAAACTGATAAAATACATCAACTCCCAGATTTAAGCAGCTCAGTGAACTTCGAGCTGAATAAAAACAAATAAAGCCATATCTAGGCACTCATAGTCAACTGCTTAACACCAAAGGCAAAAAAAAAAAAAAAAAAGTAAACACAGTCAAAGAGAAATATACACTTCTTAAAATTGCAGACTTCTCAGAGATGTGAAAGGCAGAAATCAATGAAATGACATACTTAAAATGCTTTTAAAAATAATTGCTAAACTAAATTCTACACTCAATAGAAATATCTAACAAAATGAAAGTTAAAGTTTTTAAAAGAAGAGAATCTGAATTTATTGCTATCAAACCTGCACTATAAATACTATAGGATATTATTAAGGCTGAAGAAAATGATTCAACATTAAAGAACTGAATAACAGGAAGGAATAAAGAACACTAGAAAGGATAAATATGTGACCAATTTATAAAAATATGAATATTTATAAAAATTAATAAATCTGAATAACTTAATCAACCTAACTTAAATGACATATATACTAGATCAGACTCAGCAACAAGAGAATACATGTTTCTTAAGCATTCAACAACGTAAGTCATTTGCTGAGCCATTAAATAAATTTCAAAGAACTGAAATACAGAATATATTCTATCTGGTTGAAGAACAAACTAGAAATCAAAATTTGAAAGATAAACAGAATAGCCCAATTTGGAAATTAAGTAACAACTACTAAATAACCTATGGGTCATAGAAAAAAAAATCACGATACAAATTTTAAAATATTTAAGTTAATGACAAAAATAGAACATCATCAAAACTTAAGGAATACAACTCAAAGCTGTGCTTAGAGAAACTTAAAGCTTTCCAGGACATAAAAGAAAATAAAATAGAAAACAGATATACAATAAAGAAAAAAAAAAAGCACAGAGGTTGGTTCTTTGAAAAAGCAAATTAAATTGATAAACTGTTAGCAAGATAAAAGGAGAAAACACAACCAATATTAAGAATGAAAAAGGAGACATTACTATAGATATACGAGTATGGAGAAGAAAATAAAATGGCACTAAGAACAATTTTATGCTAGAACATTTGAACATGTTGATAAAATGAACACATGCTTTGAAAAACACATCTCACCAAAATTGACATAAGAAAAAAAAATAGAAAAGCTGAACAGTCCAATTTCTATTAAAGACATGAAATCCAGAATCTAAAACCTTCCCATATGTTCTCCTTCTTTGCCACCACCCTTCCCCACAAAAAGACTCCAGGCCCAGATAACTTCACTGGTAGAATTATAACATTTAAAAGAGAATGAATATCAATTTTACATAAACTTTTCCAGAGAACAGAATTGGCCTGCATAATATTGATAACCTGGAAAGACATCACAAGAAGGAAAAATTATAAATAAATATCTCATTAATATAGAAAAAATCCAAAACAAAATGTTAGCAAATTTAATCCAGTAAATATTAAAAAGTTACAAGAAATTCCAGGGAAAGAATATCTGCTTTATCAGCCCGATCAGGATAGGAATGTTGTTCCCACTGAAATGTTCTCAGGGAAGGAGTATCTTTCATTATATGTTAAAAATAAGATATTCTTGATAACATGAGGAATAATGGATACAAGACTGAAAAAGAAAAAGGCAGATATAATGAAAGGTTTTAATTAGATAGCAGGTGCTGTACACATTCCAATCCATCTCACTTGCTTTAAGAATATATGTATACTTCTTATACGAGAGACTAGCAGTTATAGAGAAGAGGGTCTAGAGCAAAATCTTCCAACCAACCAACCAACTAGAACGAAGGCAGCCCACTTTTTAATACAATGTTCCCAAACAACAGTAAAACATGACCTGTGAAGAACCACTTCAGTTTCCTTCCTACCCAACTCAGTATACTTCTGTTGCCTGGGACAAATTTTTCCACCAGAAGATTTATGCTTTGTCGGTAATCCATATTGGTAGATGATACACAGCTCAGAAAAATAGGTAATCAGAAACTAATCACACATTCTTTGTGGTTTTTAAATTTACAGTTTTACAACTAGCATCTAAATTCCAGAAGAAATCTCTTCTCCTTTCCTAGACCAAACAAACAAAAAAAACTTTATTAATCGGTCAAAAGGCCAAAAGCCACATTTGAATTTTTTTAAGTTCTGTTCTCAAAAATAAATGTCCCTAGAATAACAAGATTAGGTTAAAAGGAAAGTTGCCAATTAATCACATTTTAGATTTTACAACTCCATGAGATTGACACTCAACCAGGTTGAGGTTCACTGCTCAAGGGGGTTTCTGCAGAAACCAACAATTTTCTGGGTGTTTTCTGGTAAATTTCAACTCTGGGAAGCAATGTGGCTGGTTCAAATCCCAAGGAGCAAAAATTCTGTGAGCAAATAGCTATTTCACATTACTAAACGTTGAAACAAAACAAACATGAAGCATAAAAGGACTGAGAAAGTGATAATTTCTAAATTTTTTAAAGGCCCACTACATGTGTCCTAACATGATATCAATGAACAAGAAAGAAAGAGATGTCTGGGAAAATCTAAATACAAGCATGTTGAAAACCTAAGCATCAAAGTCAACAGATTCAATCATTAATTTCAGTATAAGTTTACATTACCTCTTATCTAGATTAATACTTTAAGAGTTTCCCAAGAAATATCTTAACTCCAGTCTGGCACATGCACCAAATCCACCTGAAAATCTAAATCTTCCTCAACCATTTTTACTGTGTCATTCCTCTGCTGAAAAACAACTATGGTTCTCTATTATCTATCAATCGGGTCTATACATAACTCTTGCTATATAAGCCCACCATGATTTGACCTAATCCAATTACGCATTCTTTGTAGTTTCATCAACTAAGACGCGGTATCTATTTCTTCCACTTTTGAATATGGGTAGGCCTCTTGACTTGCAATGAAGAGAATGTGACAGAATTGACACTGTATTACTTCTGATGCTCAGTCTCATGAGGCCATGCAATTTCTGCTGTTTTCCTCTTGGAACACTACCATGTAAGAAATCTGGGCTATCCTTCCAGAAAAGAAATATGGAAGCGAGCCAGTTTATGGTCAACCTAGTTGCCAAATATGTAAGTGAGGTCATCTTGGACTGCCCAACCACAACCAAGCCACCAGATGACTGCAGCCACACGAGTGACCCTGTTTATAATTAGAAAAAAAGCCTAGCTGAAGTTAACCCAAATTGTAAAAATCAAGGGCAAATAAATGACTGTTTTATGCCACTATGTTTTTTTTATTATATTATGCCATATTTCATATTACTAATAAATATAATTTTGTGTTTATATATTTTTAAAAAACGATTTTTTCAAAGAACTTATTAAAAGAAAACAGTTCCATTATTTAAAATAGGCAACAGATTCTTTGGGGAAGTGAATAAATACTTCACCAAAGTTGACATATGAATGGCAAATAAACACATTAAAAAATGGCCAGTATAATTCATTACAGAAATACAAATTGAAACCTCAATGAGATAGTATTACATATCTATTATAATGGCTAAAATAAAAATAACTGACAATTGCAAATGCTGGGTAGGAGGAGAGCAAGTAGAACTCTCAGGAATTTCTGGTAAGAATTTCAAAATGGTACAGGTACTCTCGAAAAACAACTGAGCTGCTTCGTATAAAGTTAAATATGCAGTTAACATATGACCAGCAGTCCCACGCCTAATGGGAGTGCCCAAGAGAAATAAAACTATGGTCATACAAAAGTTTATGGAACAAAGGTTAATAGTGACTTTGTTCACAACTGCCCCAAAATGGAAATAACCTCACATTCTTGAATTGGTAAATGGATCAAAAACAAAAAAAAAGTGATAGATCGTGCTATGATTTGGATGTGGTTTGTCCTCAACAAAACTCACGTTGAAATTTGATCCCCAACATGGCAGTGTTGGGAGGTGGGACCTAGTGGGAGGTATCTGGGTTATGGAGCTAGATCCCTCATGAATAAATTAATGCTCCTCCTTCAGAGATGACTGAGTTCTCCTTCTCATGGGAATGGAATAGTTACCAAAAGAGCAGGTTGTTTAAAAAAGTCTGGCTTCCTCAGTTTCTGTCTTGCTTCCTCTCTTATCATGTGATCTCTTTATACATGCTTACTCTCCTTCCACTTCCTACCATGAATTGAAGCTGCCTGAGGCCCTCATCAGATGTAGCTGTTCAGTCTTGGACTTTTCAGCCACCAGAAGCATGAGCCAAATAACTTCTTTCTCTATGAACTATCCAGGGTCGGGTATTCTGTGATAGCAACGCTAAATGAGCTAAGACACATCGATATAATGGAATACTACTCAACATTTAAAAAGAATAAAAATACTACTCAGCAATAAAAAAGAATGAGCTACTAATACAGACAATAATATTGATGAATCTCAGAAACATTATGGTAAGTGAAAAAAGACTCAAAAGGCTACATGCTACGTAATTCAATTTATATGACATTCTGAAACAGTAAAAAAGTGTCACAGAAAGCAATCAGGAAGTGCCAGGGACAGGAGGTGGGGACAGAATTTGATCATAAGAGGGAACAACAGAATTCTAGAGGGAGGTAAAATTCATCTATAATTTTTGTGGTGGTTACGTGACTAAGTATTTGCCAAAACTCACAGACATCTATGATAAAGTGAGTGAATTTTACGTACGGACATTACTCATCAATAGATCAGATTTACACTGCAACCTCCTATATATTGTGCTTGTACATTTGCATCCCTCTGAGATATATTTAAATTATTTTCCTAAATTTCTAACACTATCAACAAAATCCAGAAAATTCTACTGAAAGATTTGTTAATTGCTTTTCAAATTATTGTCTTGAATCTACAAAATCTAAAAAATTGTAGTTCCAAGCTTCTGTGTTGCTTTCCAACTCCAATCCATATGCCTTATGGCAAAGAAATGACCTAGTTATAAACATCTGAACTAATCCTTTGTAGTCTGACTACACATTTTCTCAGAAGAAAAAGACATAACAAATTAAGTACAAAATATTAACTTAATTACTACAAGGGGAAAAAAAATTCCAACGCTAGTAGCACCTCCATTTCTCTTCCTTTCATGCCAGAGGGCCCTAAAACGACATCCCTTTGGAAGAAACACAAACGGCCCCAGCAGTGAAGTCAGTGAAAGGGCACAAGAAGGCTTTCTTCCCTAATGAGGGAAAATAACTATAAACTATTTTCCTGAAATTATATTCCCTTATATAAACACGAGCTCATTGGCTTAGTCTGTTTTCAGACTGTAATTACATGGTAATACCATATGACTTAGGTGATTCAGCTCTTAGAAGTAGTCTCTACATTTAAATGTAGTAGTTAAGAAATTAATTTCAACATATAAAAATATAAAGAAAGTGACTTAATAGACCTAAAGATTATTTTGCAGAAAGAAAAACCCATACTAAAGGCAAGCTTTCCCTTCATGCAACAAAAACAAGACATTTGGCAGTCAGAAATAAACAAACTGAAATATCAGTATTGATGATGGAACCACAAGAAAAGTGAGCAATTATTTATGAGCCTAAATTGTTAAGGGGAAAAATATTTTTAGGAGCAAAATTCCCATGATATAGAAGGAGATTTTACTACAATCAAAGCAAACCCCCAAATCAACTAGAATAGTAGCTATTCTTGGTGATCTCATACGTCTCATACTAAGACGTTTAGGTCACTGATTTCTCTGTTTTCTGCTCAGGAAGGCAATACAGTTATCCAGAGTTTAGGTTTTGGAGTCATACTACTAGGATTCAAAGTAGGCTGTACCACTTGTGAAAAAGTGTGACCTTCAGCAAATTAAATTACTTAACATCTCTATAATTCTTTTTTTTTTTTTTTTTTTGAGACGGAGTCTCGCTCTGTCACCCAGGCTGGAGTGCAGTGGCCGGATCTCGGCTCACTGCAAGCTCCGCCTCCCAGGTTCACGCCATTCTCCTGCCTCAGCCTCCCGAGTAGCTGGGACTATAGGCGCCCGCCACCTCGCCCGGCTAGTTTTTTGTATTTTTTAGTAGAGACGGGGTTTCACCGTGTTAGCCAGGATGGTCTCGATCTCCTGACCTCATAATCCGCCCGCCTCGACCTCCCAAAGTGCTGGGATTACAGGCGTGAGCCACTGCGCCCGGCCTCTATAATTCTTAATCTGTAAAACGGTTACAAAAATGGTACTAACATCTCAGAAA
Source organism: Macaca nemestrina (assembly GCF_043159975.1). Lineage (NCBI taxonomy): Eukaryota > Metazoa > Chordata > Mammalia > Primates > Cercopithecidae > Macaca > Macaca nemestrina. The sequence goes on from NC_092131.1 coordinate 42,465,779, forward strand.
GACAGTGTGCAATTCAATGAGATGATCCATGCAAAGTCCTTGGCACAGTACCTGGCATGTAATAAATGACAGCTATTATTACTAACCCCTAAATTATCAATCTTTAGAATGAATAAGACTCTACTGAAAGATCACCTTTCTCTATGATGTTCCCTGAGTACCCCAAGTAGGAAAGAAAATAATAGACAAATTCAAGAAGTTCTATCCACTTTCTAATCCCTGACCACTTGCTATCTTCTTGAATGGTACTACTACAACAAATGACAAGAATAATGTTTCATTCATTTTTGTCTTAACACCTAGCACTGCCTTTCAAAGGACATAAAAGGACCCAAATAATGTTATGGTGAAGAAAAAGTTATGACTCTAGACAAAGGGAAAAATCCGAGTTCTAAACAAAGAGTGAAGGGCAGTGAGAGTAGAAAATGAGAGGACGATGGGTATCCTCTCTATAGCATCAAGGGTAAGTTAACACTGCCAACTACATTCTTCCCTCACAGAATGTTCCTCAGTTTCCGTAACAGCTCTCTCCCTCTATTCTTCCCCAACTATTCTAAAAGCTTTCTGCACAACTGGATGTTTCCACTTTCTACTCTTTAATTTATGTGTTCTCAAAGAGAAATGAAATTCAGCTCTTTTTCTCTATACCACTTCCCTTAGCGTTAATTACCACCTCTGAAGTAATGACTCTCAAATCTTCATTTCTAGCTTGTCTAGTTTGAGAGAGCAAGTACTACATGATCATCTTTGCATATAAGATATTAGGTAATGTTTTACCTCAATAACTTTGCAAAAAAATTCAGAGATCGCCTATGTAATATTATGTTTACTTGCTCCCTGAAAATATATAGGAGACTTTGGTTTTCCAAACAGTTGATGCCTTCTAATAGATATATGTCACATTTTTTACAGACTAGAAATAGCAATGATAATCATTCTCCGCATTCCAGATCCAGTTGTTTAACGATAAACTTTTGTGTCTACATTTTAATAAGTTATAGTTAGACTAACTCAGCCTCCCAGTTATTAGAATATCTTTGTTACAGTTCATATAAAATTTTTACTATACACTAGTTTAAATCATAGTTTGGATTTAATACATCAATTTTTTAATATGTAACTGTAAATGAAATATAAGTACATAAATTAAATGGCATAGTTTTTCTACATTAAAATTGATATGCAAAATAATGATGCCACTATGGAGAAATTATCTTGGGGTGTCCCTGGGCCACACTGGAAGAAAAATTGTCTTGGGCCACATATAAAGCACACTAACACTAATGATAGCTGATGAGCTTAAAAATAAAATTTAAAAATCTCAGAATGTTTTAAGAAAGTTTATAAGTTTGTGTTGGGCCTCATTCAAAGCTGTCCTGGGCCACCTGTGGCCCATGGGCTGTGGGTTGCACAAACTTGCTCTGTATTAAATATACGGAGATAGAAAACTGTCTTTTGGCAAAGACAGCAGGTTATAAAAATAATTAACTATTTTTCCTAGCGGAATGAAGCCCTACACCTAAAAACAAAGTACAATATTTCATCATTCTTCCTTCAGTATTTTAGGACCTACCGCAGAGATTCGGCCATTCTCCTCAAGTCTTCATTCTGCTGTTTTAAGCGTTCAAGCTTTGCCAGAATCTTGGACAGTTCTCGGCTAGAGTGATCAGGATGGTCATTATCTCGTACCAAGTGACCACCTATATAAAATAGCAAGGTCCCCCAGGCAAAAAGAATGAGCATAATCCAACGCCAGGAACCAGTCCATGGCCGCATTTTCAGATTTTCAACTCACTTCCCTGGAGTCCTGGAGCTCAAAGAATTGAAAACATTGTAACTCTGTTTCTAGTTAGTGCACAGATGAATAGACTTCTGTTGTTTCAACACATGATGCTTCAGACAAATTATTCTCTCTGGTAGTCCTGTGGTGAATCTTTCAAAGAGATCCTTCTGGTGATATGTGTAGGAAGCTTTATTGTCCTGTACTTCATGGACTCTACATGCTGTGGAAAGAGTAAGAAATGTATTTAAATTATTTAAGATATATAAAACAGCATATGCTGAGATTCTTGGAGTTAAAGGAAACACATTGGTGTTGACTGGCCAACAAGCTGGAAGATAACCTAACTGCCTAATAACAAGTAAAGGGTAAAAGCTTTAAATCTGTTAATCTGTATATTAAATCAGCCATGTACATTAGTGCTCTACCAGATAACAGACTAATTAGCTCTAAGCCTGAAAGTCCTCAAAGTGCCATCATCACTTTCTTTTCCTTCTTACATAATTATACAATAGCTTATATACGAAGACTTAAAAATTGTATCTTTGAACAATCAATCAAAAACAAAATATACTCAACCACGTATTTTGGGCTAGTATATTCATTATCTCAAGAAAAAACATGTTCCCTGTATGAGTGATTTCATTTCTACCAGTTCTCAACTCCACTCTCCTCCCTCATTGTTCAGCTGCCATCATACCACTTAACTCTGCAGGTGACAGGCAAACTGTCACTTTTAGGATGAATTCTAAAACTGACATGCATATTAGCCAAGTAAAGGTTATCATAGCCATTAACCAGCTGGCAGTCATTCCAAATATCAGAAGCAAAGGTTCAAATGAACCAGGCTAGACTACTGCTTCTTCAAATTTATTAAAAATACCAACAATTACAACAAACATCTAGTACCAGTTATATCCTAGTTACTGTGCATCTTAAACTACAAATGCACATTCTTTTCCAGGCTTGGTTACAGGTATCATTTGTCATTTCTCCATCATTAGGCTTAAAATTCCCTTGGAAACCAAACTATTTTCTCCCCAAAGAGAGAATCTGTAGGCAAAAATATAATTTAAAACCTTTTGACAGGCCAGCCGCCGTGGCTGACATCTGTAATCCCTGCACTTTGGAAAGAGTCAAGGCAGGAGGATTGCTTGGACCCAGAGTTCGAGACCAACCTGGCAAGATGGTGAAACCCCATCTCTATAAAAATTTTTAATTTTAAAAATGTTTTGATAATTTTAAAGCTATAGAAGAGAAATTATATGTCTAGACAGAGTTCTATATAAAAAAGGAAGATAGAAAAAACAAGAAATAGTTTCTGTATACAAGACTGAATGTGAGGGCACTTGACCACCAATTAGTGGTAAAAAGATTAGCAGAAAACATGGAGAAGAGGCTTCAAAAATCAGAGCACAGGGCCACTATTTTTCCACTTTTGCACCTTAAATCTCAATTGTTTTTAAAACACCAAATATTCAAAGAGAAGAAAATCTCTTCAAATGGTTGTCCTAGAAACACTCTACTTCCTTCCCATTTACTCCTACACCATTTACCTTAATGTTACTGATTTACAATGGCAAAAACATACAATGAAAAAGATTGTACTTGCTGAGAACTGTTTGAAAACCAAATTAAAAAGGAATAATCTAAGTAAAAAGTTGTCTGTTGTTTTAATAACTATTCTTAAATCTATCAAAAACACTCTTTTTATTGACTCCATTGTTCATCCCATTCCTTTCTTAAAACTCTCAAATCCCCACTCCTCTAAACTCAGGTATCCCCTACTTTTCATCTTATGTAAAAAAAAACCACAGATATCCAGGGCTCTGTGACTTAAAAACCAAATAAAAAAAAAACTCATTCCGATGGCATAAGAAATTGATTCAATTCAGTAAGTCAGCCAAAAAATGTAAGTATTAATATTTCAATTAATAATTTTGTGACAACATATGCAACACTGTAAAATGTTACTATACTTATGTGCTGAAACTATACTATATCCTAGTTAATTCCAAGCTATTAAGATATGCAGTTGTCCCTTGCACCCTTCACAGACACCAAAATCCACAGACGTTTGGGATTCTTACATAAAATGGCGTAGTATTTACATATAACCTACACACATCCTCCCAAACACATTAAATCATCTCTAGATTACTTATAACACTTAATACAATTGAAATGCTATGTAGATAGCTGATTTTGGGGGGTTTTTTGGGCAAATATTTTGATCTGTAGCTGGCTGAATCAATAATACTAAAACTGCAGCTACAGAGGGTAAACTGTGTATCAGATATTAAAATTTTTTTCTTTCCCTTCACTGTAAAAGTAACACAGAAAACAGACAACTGTGATAAACAACCAAAGCAAAGGTAGCTTTCTTAAAAAGAGTAATTTAAACAATAAAAAGACATGCTGAAACATTTTCCTTGGGATTACAATAAAAATTGTAATATTTAAAGCCAGCATAACTTGAACAGTAACAAAGTTTACAGAAACAAATTTTGAAAAACAAAATTTGTATAACAAAAAATACTTTCCATTTTTTATAAACTATTACCATTCCTTTCTTAAAACTCTCAAATCCCCACTCCTCTAAACTCAGGTATCCCCTACTTTTCATCTTATGTAAAAAAAAAAAACACAGATATCCAGGGCTCTGTGACTTAAAAACCAAATAAAAAATAAATTCATTCTGATGGCATAAGAAATTGATTCAATTCAGTAAGTCAGCCAAAAAATGTAAGTATTAATATTTCAATTAATAATTTTGTGACAACATATGCAACACTGTAAAATGTTACTATACTTATGTGCTGAAACTATACTATATCCTAGTTAATTCCAAGCTATTAAGATATGCAGTTGTCCCTTGCACCCTTCACAGACACCAAAATCCACAGACGTTTGGGATTCTTACATAAAATGGCGTAGTATTTACATATAACCTACACACATCCTCCCAAACACATTAAATCATCTCTAGATTACTTATAACACTTAATACAATTGAAATGCTATGTAGATAGCTGATTTTGGGGGGTTTTTTGGGCAAATATTTTGATCTGTAGCTGGCTGAATCAATAATACTAAAACTGCAGCTACAGAGGGTAAACTGTGTATCAGATATTAAAATTTTTTTCTTTCCCTTCACTGTAAAAGTAACACAGAAAACAGACAACTGTGATAAACAACCAAAGCAAAGGTAGCTTTCTTAAAAAGAGTAATTTAAACAATAAAAAGACATGCTGAAACATTTTCCTTGGGATTACAATAAAAATTGTAATATTTAAAGCCAGCATAACTTGAACAGTAACAAAGTTTACAGAAACAAATTTTGAAAAACAAAATTTGTATAACAAAAAATACTTTCCATTTTTTATAAACTATTACCATTCCTTTCTTAAAACTCTCAAATCCCCACTCCTCTAAACTCAGGTATCCCCTACTTTTCATCTTATGTAAAAAAAAAAAACACAGATATCCAGGGCTCTGTGACTTAAAAACCAAATAAAAAATAAATTCATTCTGATGGCATAAGAAATTGATTCAATTCAGTAAGTCAGCCAAAAAATGTAAGTATTAATATTTCAATTAATAATTTTGTGACAACATATGCAACACTGTAAAATGTTACTATACTTATGTGCTGAAACTATACTATATCCTAGTTAATTCCAAGCTATTTTATAAACCATTTTATAAACCATTAATTTATAAGGCATTAAATTACTATATTATACATCAATATTGATAATACTTGAGTTGTAAAAAGCAATACATTATTATAGGAGCAAAATATGGTCATTCTCTAAATTAATAGCATCATTTGAACTATGTTTTTGGAAAGACTGTTTCCCATGATTTTTTTTTGTATTTGCCAGTATTTTTTAAATCCCCGGTTTTGGGGTCAACAAAACCAAGTTAAGCTGAAAAACAAGTAGTTTTCTATGCAATTTTCCTCTGTAAGGTTTAAAAGAACAAGGTTTAAAAGAACAAGTACAGATTTTTTTCCCTATCTACTAACTACAATGCTTACTTACTTATGGTTAACTTACTTATGGTTACTGTTTATTGTCTGAACCATGCTTGCTAAAATATAAACGCCATAATTTTTGTTCATTGTGTTCACTGATGTATCCCAGGCACTAAGAACGGTATTTGACACTTAGTTGGCACTAATGAATACAGCTTAAACTGCATTTATGCCCTACTTAAGACGGTAAATGGCAATGCAGAAAGTGAGAGAATGCTATTATACGGAAATGGTTCAAAAATAAGGTCATTAATAAACTTCCATATTTATTATCGTCAACATATATCTTATAAAGACATTCCTTGGTTGATTAAATTTAATTGGCCTAAAAGACCAAAAGAGTCCTTTTTTTTTTTTTGAATCTCGCTCTGTCTCCAGGCTGGAGTGCAATGGCACAATCTTGGGTCACTGCAATCTCCACCTCCAGGGTTCAAGAGATTCTCCTGTCTCAGCCTCCTGAGTAGCTGGGATTACAGGTGTCTGCCGTGGTGCCTGGCTCATTTTTTATATATTTAGTAAAGATGGAATGTCACCATTTTGTCAGGCTGGTCTCAAACTCCTGACCTCAGGTGATCCGCCTGCCTCAGCCTCCCAAAGTGTAGGGATTAAAGGTATGAGCCACCACATCCAGCCAAAAGAGTCTTATGGTTTGCCTTTTAACCATGAAAAACTAATGTATCTTATTTTCTTCATTTAGAAGACTCACTTTGCAAAGACAACGATATGACTGAAGAAAGTATGTACAGCCTTTGATATGAAAGCCAATCAACTTACTTGTGAAAGTATTAGTAAAAATAGTTCAAATTAGTAAAAAAATTTAAAAATTAATTACATATATCAGCTAATTTCTGACTAAAATTTATATAGCAGTGTTGAGATTTGTTCTCAGAGTGGGCTTTCTCTTCAAGAATTTATAAATTTATTACTACTAAAGACTCACATAGTACTCTTCTTCTGCAAAATACCAAATGAACTGAACTGTGCCAGGATTCTTTTTGCAAATGTATTTAATTAGTGATATCACCTTTTTTTTTTTTTTTTTTTAAAGAGAAAAGTTGGCTGGGCACAGTGGCTCACGCCTGTAATCCCAGCACTTCGGGAGGCTGAGGCGGGTGGATCACAAGGTCAGGAGTTCAAGACCAGCCTGGCCAAGATGGTGAAACCCTATCTCTACTAAAAATACAAAAATTAGCCAGGCATGGTGGTGGGTGCCTGTAATCCCAACTACTCGGGAGGCTGAGGCAGAGAACTGCTTGAACCTGGGAGGCAGAGGTTGCAGTGAGCAGAGATCGCAACACCACACTCCACCCTGGGCGACAGAGCAAGGCTCTGTCTCAAAAAAAAAAAAAAAAAGGGAGAGGGAGACAAAATCTCGGCATGTTGCCTACGCTACATTGATACCACTTTTTTAAGGTACTAAGGTATTTAAATGTTTCATTTCTTTTGGTATTTACAGAGATTCTTTGGATAATATTTGTTTAATGTCTCTGGAACAATAAATATATTTGATTTTTCAAAGTACTTTTTCTGAATCTGGAAGCTAGAGTGTAATATCAGTAAGATAAGGAGACTTAATAGAGTTGCTATGAGCCTTAAATAAGGTTAACATTATATAAACCACTTATAATGCTTGGCACATAAGAAGTGCTCCAAAAAAAGTAATTTTATTTTAATGCTGACAAGACATAGAAATTAAAAGTATGGGTGCTAGAATCAGCAGTGTCTAGACTGGAGTCTCAGTTCTGCTACATCACAGCTAGGTAACCTCACTGAACAATCTGTAAACTGGAGAAAATAAATACCACCTCTCCTAGAGAATACTGGAAAAGGCTTAAATAAAATAATCATCAACAGGGAAGCACCTCAGCACATGATGCAGCAAACTGTTATGTGGTATATATTGATGTTGTTACATTATTTTACAGACCCATTTATGATTATTTATATAATTAATATGCCACATGCTGTTGTAGGCAGCTTCTGAAATGGCTGCCAACTATCTCTGTGTCCACTATTCATGTCCTTGTATCATCTCCTCCTCTGGAGTGTTGGCTGGACCTAGTGACTTGTTTCTTACATAGAATACGGTAAAAGTGACATAATTTCACTTCCAAGATAAGGTTACAAAAGACTGGAGCTTCTGTGTCTTGCTCACATTGTCCCTGCTTGCTTATTATGAGGATACAAGCTACCATACTGTAAGCCATCATGCAGAGAGGCCCATGTGGAAAGGAACTGAGGGCAGCCTTTAGACAACAGTCAACAAAGATTTAAAGTGCTCAGTCCTAAGACCACAAGCACCTCACAAGGTTGTTGAATCCCGCCAATGACCATGTGAATGTGAGCAAGCTTAGAAATGCACCCTCACCAGTCAAGCCTCAACACAGCTGTAGCTTTGGTCCACATCTTGAATGCAGGCTTTTTAAAGACTCTCACCTAGGAGATGGAGCTTAGCCAGAGGATCCAGCTAAACCATACCTAAATTCTGACCAACAGATAATAAATTGTTGCTTTAAGCCACTGAATCTAAAGGTAATTTGTTATGTAGCAATAAATAATTAATACATATGTCTACCTTCACTAGAAGGTTAAAAGCCTGATCTTCGCTTCATGTGTTATTTTCCGTCTCTAGCAAGTTGTAGAACACCTTGGGCACAGAAGAGGCATTCAAGATGCAGGACAGAACTGAATCTTAATCACGTTTCCTTATGTATTCTGCTAATACCTCTTATACATATCATAAAACAAAATTCAATTTACAGCAAATAAGAGATTTAACAGATACAATTACAATTATTGGTTTATACTAATACCAGAGGTAAAAAAGGATATTTATTAATAGCTGCTAAACAGAGTTCCATCTCCAACCATGAAAGAATAACTACTACTAGATTAGCCTCATATATAAACTAGAAAACTTTAAAAAACATATTTAGAAAAACTGTTTTCAGATATTGGGCAAAGGTCAAAGAAGACTGATGTCTGAGAGAAAGTTAACAATAAAAGTAAGTCCTATAATCACTTCACCCTTCTGCCTAGAAGCATTTGCTGAACACCAGCACAGAAAGAAAGAACCCAAACAAATCACAGCCATCTTCCTCAGGTGAGAAGACAAAGACCAAAGTGCAGGGAATTTAAGGTAGGTGGAATTTGCAGGTCATTATACTAAAGAGGAGGTAGATACTCAGAAGGAAAGCTCCAAATTTTGCATAGGAGATCCTTTGAGTCTTTGGCAGGAAACTAAGTTATAGTAAGAATTCAGGAAGCTTCCAAAGGACAATTATCAGAAAGAGAAAAATTAAATACTGGGTAGCTAAAAGCTTAACACACCTCAAAGATTAGGCAAAGTTGGGAGACCTATGAGTTCCAACCAGGTACAATAAAAATACCACAGAGAAAACCTGCAGCATTCAGTAAAAATCCAAGAAATAGAACACCTTAGAAATGAGAATTAAGCAAGCAGGAATCAAGATAAATATCTTAGGCTATGCGAGGCATATACTGTCTCTGTCACAGATACTTCTTAATTTTTATTTTTGTTTCTTTATAACCTTTTAAAAATGTAAAAATTCTTAGCTCATGGACTATACAAAAACGGGCTGTGGACCAGATATGGCTCATAAACCAAAGTCTACTGACTCCAGTTATAGAATAAAAGCTATGCCAACAAGAGCCCTAACAAAGCTTAAAAACAAGCTACAAAAGGATCAGTGTAATCCAAAAGTAAATTATCTGCCTGTCAAAATAAAACTCAATAATCTTCAAAGAAAGATAAGAAAATACAAACAATCAAAAATAGAAGGTACATATTATCAAAAGTTACAAAGAATACGAAGAGAGGTCATGCTGTGATGCAGGCATCCAAAGACCTGCTAAAAGCTAAGGATGGTGCTGGAACACTGAGGAAACACTCCAGCACCCCAGTCTCCAAACCAAGAATAAAAAAGCAGCAAGCAGTCCACTACTGCAGGAATTTCAAGTTTCTGATTCAGTGAATTTAACTATTACAATGACAACAAAAAAACAAATCCAACTCAAGTCACTGTTGGACTGACTCAATCTCTGCCCCATCCCAATCCACACATGCACAAACATCATCAAAGAAGAAGGGTACCCATTTCTGAGCATAAATACTATCCACCTCAATCTTTGTTGCCCTTTACCTAAAATGTCTGGCATGCAACAAAAAACAATTTTTTATGTGTATATATATATACACACACACATACACATACACACATATATATTTTTTTTAAAGTTAAAAACAAACCCAAACCATAGTCAAAAGACAAGGCAAACACCAGAACCAGACTTATAAATGAATCAGATATTTGAACTATCAGACAGAAAACTTAGAATAATTGTAATTTATGTATTAAAGGATCTCATGGTAAATATGAACAAAATACAAAAACAGATAAGAGATTCAGCAAAGAAGAAATGCTAAATGAACATAAAAATGAAATGTCAGAAAAATCTTCAACAGAATTATCAGAAGATTAGACAAAGCTAAAAACAAATCAGTGAGCTTGAAGAGAGGTAAACAGATATTATTCAAAATGAAACCCAAAAAGAAGAAACAGACTGAAATTTAAAAAAAAAAAAAAAAAAAAACAGAACAGGAATTTTAAGATGTAGTATAATATCCAGTGATTTAGTGCAGGTGTAACTGGAGTTTTGTGAAGAAAACAAGAACAGAGAAAAAAATATACTTAAAGAGATGTTAGCTGGGAATTTTCCAAAGTAAAAAAATGATAAAACACCACAGCTCAAAGAAATGCAGAGAATTGCTAGTAGGGCAAACGTTAAAATGTAGACAAAAACCTGCTTAAAAAAAAAAACCGGCCGGGCGCGGTGGCTCAAGCCTGTAATCCCAGCACTTTGGGAGGCCGAGGCGGTGGATCACGAGGTCAGGAGATCGAGACCATCCTGGCTAACATGGTGAAACCCCGTCTCTACTAAAAATACAAAAAACTAGCCGGGCGTGGTGGCGGGCGCCTGTAGTCCCAGCTACTCGGAGGCTGAGGCGGGAGAATGGCGTGAACCCGGGAGGTAGAGCTTGCAGTGAGCCGAGATCGCGCCACAGCACTCCAGCCTGGGCGACAGAGCGAGACTCCGTCTCAAAAAAAAAAAAAAAAACAAGCTGAAAGAGAAAAATTTTTCAGGTAGTTAGAAAAAAAGAAATATTACATACAGAGAAAAAAAAAAAGGGAACACACTACATGTAATACAGAAGGCCAGTCAAAAAAACAATGGGGCATCATCTTTAAAATACCAAGAGGGGAAAAACGGCAACTGAGCATTCTAGATCCAGTGAAAATACCTTTCACTGGATAAAATGAAGGCAAAACAAAGGCAAATAAAGACAAAATCAACACTCTTCCAGAAAAAAAAAAAAAGTTAAAAAATATTCTGTGCCAGCAAAACTGTACTATAAAAAATGTTAAATGAAATTTTTCAAGGAGTATGATACCAGATAAAAATGCAGATCTGCACACACAAAAATAGCACCAGAAATGGTGAAATCTAAAAATTCAGAAATATTTTCACTTAATTTAACCACATTAAAAGTTAAAAAGCTGTTAAACTCAAAATGGCAATAATGTATCACTGGGTTTATAATATATGTAGATGTAAAACATATGACAAAATATAAAAAAGATGAGAGGGAGGAAATGGAAGTGCACAGAAGTCAAGTTCTCACTACACATGAACTGATATATTATTTGAAGGTAGACTAATAATTATGTATATAGTAAGACCCAGAGCTACACTGTCTGCTTTAATAGCTACTATATGGAACTATTTAAATTAGAATTAAAATTAAAAATTTATTTCCCCAGCCTGAGCAACACAGTGAGACCCTGTCTCTATAAATTAAAAACTGGTGGTACACGCCTACAGTCCCAACTCCTTGGGAGGCTGAGGTGGGAGGATCACTAGAGCCCAGGAGGCTGAGGCTGCAGGGAGCCATGATCGCACCATTCTACTCCAGCATGGGAGACAGAGCAAGACCCTGTCTGGGGAAAAAAGAAACAAAATGTATTTCCTCAGGCACAATAGGCCACATTTTGATTGCTCAATAGCCACCTGTGTCTAGTGGTTACCATTATGAATGGTGTAGATACAGGGCATTTCCAACATCAGATGGCATTTCTCCAAAGCGACAAGTAGTTTTTATTAAATAAAATCAAAAGGCATAGCAAAGAAAAAGCCAGTGGTGAAGATAAAATGAAATTAAAAAATGAAAGTATAATTCACAACAGAAAACAGAGAAGAGAAAGTTCCTGAGAAGACCAGGAAAAGTTTCACAGCTGCAGGAGAGAAGGGAGCATATTTGAAGTATTAATAAAATAAATGACAATGAGCTGCAGTCTCTATTCTTCAGGATGGTCACTTTGGAAGCATTCTCTACTATGCCACCAGTAAGTAACTGACCTCCTAAATAATATACTTCATTTAGTGCAGTCATTCATGTTATATAAGTTTTATTTATTTTTTAAATATGCAGCATGGTTCTTATCAACATTTATAATGGAAAGCAACTGGAAGAAATCTACCACACGTTTTACCTAAATCTACACAACACGATGATCCATTCACTTATATGTTCAAAAACTACTCATTCAGTTTCTATTACATAAAATACACTACATATCCTAGGCATTGAGGATGTAGCAGTGAACAAGACAGACACAAATCCCTGCCTTCAATAGGTATTATAGTAGATTCTAATTGCAAAGTGAAGTAATGCCACTAAAACAAACAACCAAAAAAGAAAAAAAGCCTCTTCTTACAGCAACTAACATTCTGAGTGATGCAGCAGAAACTGAATATAAACTATTCCACAAATAATTGCATTTTTTGCTATCATTTTATTGTTTAAGCATAAAATTGAACACTGCCACCTGCATACCACAAAATGTTATAATACTATAATTTGAAAATCAAAATATATGTACAGTGTCAGAATAAAACATGGCAAATTTATTGTTGTAATCTTCAAATCCTTATGTATTACAGAATGTTTAAAATTATATATATAAACAGATGATCATTACATCAAGATTTTACCGCAGAGTTGAAACTAAGCTACTTTCAAAGTTTTATCACAAACATTTAGCACCTTTGTAAGATCCAACCATACTAAAAAAAAATCTTCAGAAGTGGAACCAAGTCTCTACAGTCTCTATTAAATTTACAATGATTACAATAACTGTGTTGCCACTGTTGTGACCATTACCATCATCACAACTCCCCCAAAATATAAGCAGGCTAGGATGTGTTGTCTTTTTCTTTTTTAAAATTCAACATTCTTTTAAACATTTTTACATACAAGAAGTTTGTGTGTATATATATGTAATATATACAACTTGATGAGCTTGCAAAGTAGACACCTGTGAACTCATCACCACAATCGATGCCATAAACCTATTCATCATCTCCAAGAGTTTTCTCCCACTCTCTTATTTACTATTACTAATTTGTGTGTTTGTAGTAAGAACGCTTTACATAAGACCTATCCTCTTAGGAAATTTTTAACCATACAATACAGTACTGTTAACTATAGGCACCACGCTGTACAACAGATTTCTGAGACTTATCTTTAAAACCAAAACTCTGTACCCTTTGACTAATACTTCCTCATTTCTCCCTCCTACATTTCCTAAAGATAGATATAGCTCAATTATTCCATTAGACATAACAAAAAATGCAGTACCATTTATAATACGATCAAACTGACACTTCTTAAGTCTAACAAGAAAATGAACAATGGCCACATTTGGCATATGACTGTGTGAAAAGGATGTCTCCAAGAATCACATTCAAGTAGCTTGACTTTGATGCTGAGGCCAGAAGATGAGTATGCGACAATCTGCTGAAGAACCAAACAACTAAAAGCCTGGCCTGTTGTGCTATGAGCCATGTCAAAGGAGGGTTGTCTTTTAAACTCAAAAAAATTCAGCACTTATTTAAATAATATAAATATGTGTACTCTATGCAAAGGGTAATATGGCATTATATATCAAATATTTACATACATATGCCCTTTGACAAGAAATTCCACTCGCAAGAATTTATGCTAAGATGCATTTTAATATGTAAACAAAATGCATTCACATATTCATTGCATCATTGTCTGCAATAGCACTAAACTGGAAAAACAACATAATTGCCCATCAACAGAAGTATGGTTGAATAAATTATTATTTTGCCAAAAATATATATTTTATACTATGATGCCAACAAGAAGGAAAATGTAACCCATAACCAGGAAGAAAATCAGTCCATCTAAACAGATCCAGAAAACAGCAATAACAATGATGACAGCAGACAAAACAAGTAGCAAAATGTGTGCAAGGATTTAAAAGAAAAAATGTTGAAAACAGAAAACTACAACAAAAATATATAACTTGCAGAACAAAAAATACCATGTAGATGATCCTCAAATTAACAATGGCTCAACTTAATTTTTCAACTTTATGATTGTACAAAAGCAATATATATTCAGTAGAAACCATTCTCTGAGTAACACTACAACCATTTTCTTCACTTTCAGTAAAGTATTCAATAAATGATGAAATATTCAACACTTTATTATAAAATAGTTTTTGTGTTAAGTGATTTTTGTCCAACTGTAGGCTAATATAATTGTTCTGGGCACATTTAAGGTAGGCTATGCTATGATGTTCAGATTAGGTGTATTAAACATATTGCAACTCACGATATTTTCAACTTATGATGGGTTCATCAGGACACACAATGATCTTGTTAAAAAGAGCCTGGTATCTCCTGCCTTCTCTTGCCCCCTTTCTCTTGTTCCCTCTCTTGCCATGTGATACACTGCTCCCCCTTTGCCTTCCACCATGACAGGAAGTTTCCTGAGGCTCTCACCCAGAAGTAGATGCTGGCACTATGCTTCTCCTATAGACTGCAAAGCTGGGAACCAAGTAAATCTTTTTTTTTTTTTTTTTTTTTTTGAGACAGAGTCTCGCTCTGTCGCCCAGGTTGGAGTGCAGCGGCGAGATCTCAGCTCACTGCAACCTCCACCTGCCGGGTTCAAGCGATTCTCCTGCCTCAGCCTCCCAAGTATCTGGGACTATAGGCATGCACCACCATGCCCAGCTAATTTTATGTGGTTTTAGTACAGACGGGTTTTCACTGTGTGAATCTCTTTTCTTTATAAAGCACCCAGTCTCAGGAATTCCTTTAGAGCAAAGCAAAACAGACTAATCCAGGTAGCCACTGTTGATAGGACTTATTGCCAGACACTACAGTGTTTTACAGCTTCACCACAGCTGCATCACCTTACAGTAACTATTATTATGAACAAAAAAACTGTTCAAATGATAAAAGGCAAATGAAAGTCATCCATCATCATTAGTTAGGCAAAAAGCCATTTACAATATCCTTTTTGGGGCCAGTTGGAAATCTGTAAGCATTTCCCCATTTTTGAGTTTGGCTTCAGAAAAGGACTTCTCGGAAAAAAAATTATCAAATTTGAAGTAATGTACATTGAAAATATGTTTAACTATGGGTATATATAGAATTTGCAATCTATTTTTAAATACAAATAAAACCATAATTTAGAGGGTAAAACAGCCACAAGATTGGGGGTGAACAATACATACATGGTAACAAAGAAGTGCAGGGGGCTTCTCATCAGAAAAAAATGCAATCTAGTAAGACAATGAGACAACATCTTTTTAAAATGCTGAAAGAAAAAAAAGAAATGACAAAACTACACTACGTTATTCAGTAAAAATATATTCAAAAATAAAAGTAGGTTTCTGTGAATGTGAACTTTCAGCTAACTTGGGTCAAATAGCTAGGAGTAGGATTGCTGGGTCACATGAAAAATGTATGTTTACAAGAAAATGCCAAACTATTCCAAAGTGGCTGCACCATTCTGAGTTGTCAGAAGCAATGAATAAGAAGAACTCCTGTTGATTCACAATCTCCCTAGCATTTGGTACTGTCAGTTTGTTCAATGGCAATTCTAGTAGCTGTGTAATGTAGTGGTATCAAAGTATGGTTTCAATGTGTATTTTTCTAGTAACAAATGACAATGAACATCTGGCCATCTTTTCATGTGCTTATTTTCTATCTATTTATCTTCTCTGGTAAAGTGTCTTTTGAGATCTTTCGCCCATTTTTTAGATTGTTTTCTTACAGCTGAGACTTGAGTTCTTTATATATTCTGAACATAAGTCTTTTAACAAATACATGATTTTCAAATATTTTCTCCCAGTCTGTGGCTTATCTTTTTATTCTCTTAACAGTATCTTGCACACAGCAAAATTTTTAAATTTTTAAAATATAATACAATATACTGACTTCTTTTCTTTTATAGACTGTGGTTTTGGTACTAAGTCTATGAATTCAATGCCAAACCCAAAGTCCAATATATTTTCCCCTATGATTTCTTTAAGAAGTTTTAGTTTGAGGTTTCAAAGTTAATCCACCCAAGAAAAACAAAAGCATATTTTTCCACAAAAAAATTAATCTCAAATGTTTGCAGCAGCTTTATTCATAACAGACAAGAAACTACAAAAAAAATCAAGATGGCTTTCATCAGGTGAACATATTAACAAACATGATACATAGAAAACAAAGGAATACTAGTTAGTAATAAAAAGAAGCCACTGATTTACTCAACAAAATGAATCTTAAACGTATGTTGCTAAGTGAAGGAAGACAAAACCAAAGACTACATATTGTGTGCTTCATTTACATGACATTATGGAAAGGGAGAAACTATAGGTTGAAAAATAGTTCAGTGTTGAAAGTACAAGGAGGAGATGATTATAAAGTGCCTTCGAGAGTAACTTTTATAGTGATGAAACTATTCTAAATGATACTAAAAAAGCACACACCAATTCTGTGGTACTCATCCTCCAAAACCATGAATCCAGTCTAATAATAAAAGAAAATATCAGACAAATCCTCATTTAGAGACATTCAACAAAATACTTGACCAGTACTCTTCAAAAGTATTGAACTATTAAAGTTATAAAAACAAACAACTGAGAAACTGCCATAGATTAGAGAAGTCTAAGGGGACACAATGACTAAATGTAATGTGGTATCCTGAACTGAATCTTAGAACAAGGCAGGGACACTATGGAAAAACTGCTGAAATTCAAATGTAGTCTGTAGTTTAGAGTATTTCACTACTGTTAATTTAATAGTTTAGACGAATGTACCATGGCTACGTAAGATGTTAACATTAGGGGAACATGGGCAAAGAGTATACAGTGACTGTACTCTCTTTGCTAATTTTCTATAATTCTAAAATTATTCTGAAATAAAAAGCTTTTAAAAGATAAATGCGCCGGGCGCGGTGGCTCAAGCCTGTAATCCCAGCACTTTGGGAGGCCGAGACGGGCGGATCACAAGGTCAGGAGATCGAGACCATCCTGGCTAACATGGTGAAACCCCGTCTCTACTAAAAATACAAAAAACTAGCCGGGCGAGGTGGCGGGCGCCTGTAGTCCCAGCTACTCCGGAGGCTGAGGCAGGAGAATGGCGTGAACCCGGGAGGCGGAGCTTGCAGTGAGCTGAGACCCGGCCACTGCACTCCAGCCTGGGCGACAGAGCGAGACTCCGTCTCAAAAAAAAAAAAAAAAAAAAAAAAGATAAATGCAAAATAAGTATATTTTTGGAAAACAAAAAATGGAAAGAATTTGTTGCCAGCTGATACACACTACAAGATATATTTAAAAAGATACTTTTCAGGCTGAAAGAAATGATTGTGGATAGAAACTTGAATGTAAATGATGGATTTAAACAGACATGTTAAATATATGGGTAAATACAAATAAAATTTTTTCTCATTTCTAATGTCTCTTTTTTTCACCCTGCCCCCTCCTCATTTCAAATTTCTTTCAAAATAAATTAGACTCAAAGCTAAAATAATAAAGTATTATGGGGTTTACAACACACATAATAGTAAAATACATGACAATACTTACACAAAACATAACAAGCAAAAAAAAGGAAGGACACTGTTTTAAAGTCCCTACATTATACCTCAAGAGGTACAAAAGTATTTGAAAGTTTGGTGAAATAGGTAAAAGGTTCACAGTGTAAACTCTATGAACGTAATATAAAACAGATAAACAACAAAGAAAAATCAATGAAAACAAAAAAATGGGTTCCCTGAAATGATCAATAAAATTAAAAATCTTCCAGCTGGACTAATCAAGGGCACAAGGACACAAGCTGAAAAAAAAAAAGAACGTAAGTTGCTAATATTAGGAATGAAACAGGCACTATCTGTAGTATCACTACAGATACCAAAGAAGAGTAATAAGGAAATATTACAAATAATTTTCAGTCAATAAATGTGACATCATACCTGAAATGGACAGATTTCCTAAAAGAAACAAACTACTGAAGCTCAATAAAGAATAGATTACTTGAACAGCTTAATGACGTAAAAACTCAAATTCATAAAATTATGAAGTTCTACAACAAAGAAACTAACAGATAGTGATGTAAATCAGACTAGTACTTGCCAGCAAGTACGAAGATGACTGATTTAGAAAGGAAATGACAGTTACATGAGGATACAGATGTAAGAAATATCATCTAACTATATACTTAATATGGATTCGCTGATATAAATTATGTTCCAATAAGGTTGACAAAAATTTTAAGAGAAAGTTTCAATTACCCCTATTTTGTGACTATAATTGAAAATGTCAATAATTGAAAGTTATTTCATTAAATGCCTAAATTATGTCCTTGCATTTAAGTTTCAATGAGACATTTTTTTTCAGCAAATCACCATCCTAGTACATTCTTACTTTTAATGAAAAAAATTTCAACAGTATTTATTATATAGATGTAATCAACTTTCCAAATGTTAATGTGAAAACCATATTTTTCACAAATTTCAGACAGTAAGAATCAACTTAAATAATTAGTAATACAATTAACAAACCGGAGAAATTGTACTGAACCTACTTAGTAGCCGAACCTTTTCTCAGAATAAAAGGAATCAGCATAAATTATTCAAATAATAGTGATTTCCTAAATTACAATAAACATACACTGCGGTTATAAGAGTTATCAATTTACTTTTTTAACAACTGAAAAGAGTAAAAACCAAAATCATTACAAAGTGTTTCTTGAAGTAATTCAATATAATAGAATAAACTGAAAAATTTAACAGAAAAGTGAAGTCATTTATTTAACAAATTTAACGAATGACTGTTACAAGGCAACAGATTGAGCTTGACATATTTTAAACTCATTTTCTTCATTAACGAACTACTAGAAAACAGATTTTTTAAGTTGATAAAGAGAATTATAAATAAAACTTTTAAAGAAAAGCTAATTATCAATTATATTGTACATTTTAAGAGCCATATATAGTACATATATAATCCAATCCAATTCAGGATTAATACGTGCCCAAGACTCTATCTTTTAAATATCTTCTCCTTTGATCACAATTCATTTTTTAATTAAATATTGTTACAGAATTTATTAAAATCTTTCTGTTTTGCTCCCTATATGGGAAAAGGGTAATCTATAAGTGATGTGTTTATTAATGTAAGAAAGAATAGAAAGGAACAAGTAAAAATAGTGTTGTAAATTAAAATGGTCCTTTAAAGCTAGTTGAAATAAATTTTTACTTTATGTAAAAGCACTTAGTAAAACCAACCAAACTGAAATGAAGAAAACAAAAGAAAAAGAGGGAGAGAAGGGAAAAGGCAGGGGAAGAAAGAGGAGAGGATGAAAAGAGAGAAGAAGAGGGTAAGACGGGGAGGAAAAGAGGGCAGGGCAAGAGAGAGAAAGAAAATTTTCATATAACTCCTACCAAGATTATAAATATATAAAATTTGATTTTCATTCATTACTTATACTCATCTATCATACTTCATATTTCTTATCAGTAGTGTCATATACACATATGAATTTAAAATGCCAGCATCATAAATACATGAATACTAAATACTAATTTGCTGAAATCAGCCAATATCTTAGAAATTAATCTTCCTAGTTATAAAGTACAAACACATAATCACATTTATAAGGTTCCTATCAAGAATATCTCACTAACCTTAACAATTACACACAATAACACACCAGGTTGTGTTTACTGATACAATTAACTACTCAAATGAGTCCAGAAATCTGGACTTGTCATCTGTACCTTCAGCCCTAAATAAATTAATACTGCTGAAAAATGGTAATACTAATAAATTCAAATGAAATGTGTATATATCACCATTTTCTCTGATTGTGTGTGTGTATGCACATAAATAATACATACTTCATTGGCACCATGATGTGTTAATAGAAGAGCAACCATTTCAAATCAATCACATATGGACAGCTTACCCTGCTATAAACTAGTAGTCATAATCATAGAAACTCATATAATTGTGAAGATTATATGATAATATGCATAAAAGTGATTTGTACACAGTAAAACAATCTATAAATATTAGTTATTATCTTTCCCTTGCTTAGAAACCAAGTAGACCAGCCTTCTGCCAGTTTCTGGAATATGCCAAGTTCTTACCCAACATGCAGCCTTTGTTCTTGCTATTCCTTCCACCTTTGGCTCATTCTTATAATTCAGATCTCTACTTAAATTATACTTCTTTTCCAAAAAAAGTCCCTGACAACCAGTATCAATTATGACACATTAGGATACAAGAGAAATTGCAACTCAAGGTGACTTTAAAAATAAGAAAATTTTAGTTTCTCAATAGCAAAAAGGCTAATTCAATGGGGTTCAATGAAACTGTGAAAAATCCCTTTTCACCTTTCTATTCTACCTAAGCATTATCAGTTTTTGTCCTCTAGCTAACTTTCTTCCTGGTAGCAAGTTAGCTGCCTCAATTCCAGCCATATGCAATTATGTGCAAAAGAACAACTGGGAATCTGTCTCATTTTGAGAGGAAACCACTGACAGACGGTCTCTCCTGAAGATTTACACATCTCATTAGCCAAGATTGAGTCACCTGTCCCTTGTAAAATTAATCACTGACAAGTGGAATGAGATTCCCATTACCAGCTTAGACTAATCAGAATTTATCCCTGAGGGTGGGCTCCAAAAAAAACTGGTACCCTGAAAACAAGAAAGAATGAAAGAATGACTGTAATACCCTACAAGAATGCTACATACAACACTCTATGTTTTTTAATAAAAAACTCACCCTCCTTCATTATTCTCTATTATAACACAAATTGGCTTATTTCCTATACTAAAAGATATACATCAGTAGAGCGAGAGCTAAGAGTATACATAGCACCTAAAACAGAGCAAGCTCTTTAATAATATTTGTTGAATAAGCCCATACATATTATCCAAATGTATTTAATACCTATATTCAAAATCCTAAGCAAAATAAATTAAATCAGGCCTTAGAAGAATTAGAACTAAGATTCAAAGTCATTTTCCTATGTTTACTCATTTATTTTTATGTGCATAAAATGTCAAACGTAGATGTTCAGAAATACGTCCAAATGTAATTTCGAAGAAATAACTTGCATTCAAGTCAACTCTTGATAAGCTGCAGGGTCCTTAAACACAACATGTAATAGTTATAAGGAGAGATAAATGGATTGCAAAAAAAATTCCTAGTCATGGCCAGGCGTGGTGGCTCACGCCTGTAATTCCAACACTTTGGGAGGCCAAGGCAGGCAGATCACCTGAGGTCAGGAGTTTAAGACCACCCTGACCAACATGGTGAAACCCCATCTCTACTAAAAATACAAAATTAGTGGGGCATAGTGGTGCATGCCTGTAACCCCAGCTACTCAGGACGCTGAGGCTGGATAATCGCTTGAACCTGGGAGGCGGATGTTGCAGTGAGCCGAGATCGCGCCATTGCACTCCAGCCTAGGTAACAAGAGCAAAACTCCGTTTCAAAAAAAATAAAAAATTCCTAGTTATATACAACACAAATAATGAATAAACATTAACAATCTTTCCAGAGGACAGTTTCTGAAGAACAGTAGATTCAAAGGTGCAAATTCAAACAGATTCAAAACTGTTTCTACAGAATAGTAGGGATTCAAAAGTGCAGTAAACATGCACTCTTCATACAAGAGGCATGAAAGTCCTTTAAAGGCTAATCTTTACTACTGCATGTAAGAAGAATCATAATGGTATCACTGGCTGGTATTCAATTCACTAATACATAGGCCAGATTAGTGGCATAGAGTATATATCTCACAAAATAAGGGAAACAAATAAATTATGGAACAACCATTGTGGGATACTATGGCTCAGTTTTATATGCTAAAGACAAATACACATAATATGTTAGGTGAACAGTAGGACACAGAGGGAGCTGAAATTTTGGATGATGGTATGAGATCTTGGAAAGTACAGGCTCTAAGGTTAGACAGAACAAGGTCTAAATCATGGCACTGCTAATATAGAAATGGGACAGTAAAGAATCAAGCAGGACATCTCTGAACCTGCATTACTTTGTCTTTAAAATGACTGTAATAATTCCTATTATGCTGGTCTCTCATTAAGTATAATAATGATTACATTTATATAGTGTTTCCTGAATGCAAGGCCCTTTTCTAATTGCTTCACAGATATCATAATATTTAATCCTCTCAACACCCTTACGAAGTAAGTAGGTACTATTATCCCGATTTTACAGTGAAGAAAATTAAGGTACATTGAATTTAAATAACTTCTCCAAGGTCATAACCAGTAAGTAGCAGAACCAGAATCAATGGCAGCTTTTTTCTATTATTAAGAAGAATCTGGGCCGGGCGTGGTGGCTCAAGCCTGTAATCCTAGCACTTTGGGAGGCCGAGACGGGCGGATCACGAGGTCAGGAGATCGAGACCATCCTGGCTAACAAAATGAAACCCCGTCTCCACTAAAAATACAAAAAAATTAGCCGGGCGTGGTGGCGGCGCCTGTAGTCCCAGCTACTCGGGAGGCTGAGGCAGGAGAATGGCGGGAACCCGGGAGGCGGAGCTTGCAGTGAGCCGAGATCGCGCCACTGCACTCCAGCCTGGGCGACAGAGCGAGACTCCGCCTCAAAAAAAAAAAAAAAAAAAGAAGAATCTGCTAACTTTAAGAATTGCAAGAGAAAACTAGAATATCTCCTATATGTATACTTTTAACACAAGGCCAGGCAACCCCACAATTATTTTTATATTTGTGAGTGAAAACCACAAATATTTTTTATGATTTGTGAGTGAAAACCAAAATATCTTATAATGATCAATCTTTTATATCAATGTGACTGGGTTAAGGGATACCCAGATCACTGGTAAAACATTTTATTTCTAGGTGTGTCAGGGAGGGTGTTCCCAGAAGAGATTAGCATTTGAATCAGTAGACTGAGTAAAGAAAATGTGCCCTCACCAATGTGAGCAGGCATCATTCAGTCCTTTCAGGGACCACCTGAATTGAACAAAAAGACTGAGGGTGAGTGAATGCTCACACTCTTCTTGAGCTAGTATTTTCACCTCCTGCTCTCAAAGATCAGAGCTCCTAATTCTTGGGCCTTCAGACCCCAAGACTTATACAGCAGCAGCAATCCCCTCCAAAGGCCTTCCGCCTTGAACTTAGACCTTGGGCTTCCCTGGTTTTCTGGCCTTTTGAGCTTGGACTAATTTACGTCACTGGCTTTCCTGTTCTCCAGCTTGCAGATGGCATATGGTAGGACTTCTTAAATGACTATAATCCCATGATAAATCTCCTCTTATGTATCTATTTATTTATATCCTATTGGTTCTGTTTCTCTACAGAACCCTGACAATTATGCACCCTTATATTAACAAGTAAAAGAATATCAATATTTGTTGTAAAGGCTCCACCTCTCCCTCAGGAAATAGCTAACGTTTTCTAACATTTTTTTCAAATTTATTAATCCAACATTTTGAGATAAGACACTTGAAGTGTCATTGATAAGATATGATTTACCAGAAAAAAAAGGTTATAAATATTTAACAATGGCATAACAGACTAAGAATCATATGAAAAACCATTATTCTATATTCCAAAGACCAGAGTGATTGGTGCCCCCTAGCTTTCTTAACCATCTCCTATATCCAACAAAATATGACTTGATAACTAGTTGTACAAATGTCATTGAATTATTACATATTTCCTTTTTTCCAAAGTTTCACATTTTCCTTTAATACAATTTTCCAGTTTCACCAGCATGATCAAAGTAGATCTACAATCTTCTCACTTCATTAGTTATTTATGCTACTCTCCTTCAGCTCTCCTTACACAACATATGCTCCTGTGTACATAAACCATTATATCTCAACAGTGTTTTATTATTTACACTTCTTCCTCTTGGTATAGGGATACAATTCTGAACATTATGCAGTCTCTCAACATAGCAATAGCTTAAGCAATATTGAGATTTGTTTTTTTCTTTTGTAAAAGAAGTCTGGAGATAGGTGATATAGAGATGATGGTTGCACAAAGTCCTCAGGGACCCAAGCTTCTAGCTTTCTCTTCCACCACTCTAGGTGCCTGGCTTCCATCTTCAAGATTGCCTCATGGTACAAAATGATTGTTAATGCTCCAGTTATTACACTTTCAATAAAGGGGAAGAAAACTGAATAGTAAAAAGGGATGCCTTCCCAGCTGAGTCAGTGCCTTTTAGAAGCACACACATAATACTTCTGCTTTCATCTCTTTTTTGCCAGAATTTAATAACACGGCTGGGAAATACAGCCTTTTCTTCCAGGCATCAATGTACCCAGTTAAAACAAACAAAGAAAAAAAATCAGGGTTCTATTATTATAGAGGAAAGGGGAAATGTACTTTAGGGGCATCATGACTCCCTATCTATTTTTGACAGCTTCAGAATCACTACTGATGTTGAGAGAAGTTTTATATCATATCTTTAATATAATACAGCTGGTGTCAAAGGTATCCCCCGTAAGTGCTTTTACTTCCCTGGACATCTGGGGAGTGTGGCCAATTCTAAGCAATACTTTTAACGCAACAGGTATACTAAGGTTACAATTTTGAAGTATCAATGGATAGGATTCTTGGATCTACCTTATCTTATGCATCATATGGGAGAGAAAAGTTAGTATGTTTTATACAGGTTACCTAACACAATGTTGGGATTCATTCTGTGTGTCTCCACCAATTAGCCCAATCAATGGAGTTACACAGTGTGGTCTTTATCTGCCACAAATATTGGATCCATACTTATTCCACAGACATATATGCTTCATTATAATTATCACAACCCCATTTTATACATAATTGGCTGAAAATATACTAGGACCCTGTGCAAAGTGTTTTACTTATTTTATTCAGTCAGGCCTCACAACAACCTTATTATGTTACTTTTACCCAGGTTTAAATCTGGCACATAGTAAACACTCAATAAACATTCTCTACTATCTCTATTAGTACATAAATAAGTACCCATATTATCCTTAATTTAAAAATAAGAAAGAAGAAACAGAAAATTTAGTAACTTGCCCAGAGTCGTATATACTTTTAAGTAGCAGAGCCAGAATTCAAATCCCTACAAGCGAGCTCTAGAGTCCACTCAACTACTAAACTATGCTAATATCAGATAAAACCCAAAAGGTTAATTAATTTGCCTAAGATCACAAAACCAGGAAGAGCAAAGATTCACAGACAGATCTATTTAATGATGAAGCCCTTGTTCTCAACTTCAAATGAATCAAAGAAACATGGTTTGCCTAACCAAGGGATTATTACTCTTCAGGGGCAGAGTTACAAGGGAACATACTACCAAAGTAACAAACATAATCTATGAATTTCAATGGTAAGCAATTTAGGAGGATGAAATACAGTGTACATCTATATTGCCTAGCTAACACTACAGGTAGACCCATCTCTTTTAGCCATAATAGAACAAAAACAAAAGCAGCTCTGGCAAATGTATGTAGTGACTACCAGGTATCAATGTGAGTTTTCTCAGAAGTGAATAATAATTAATATCTAAAAGATCTTGAATAATTAAATGTCATTTTATATCAGCTAGCAAAAAATTAAAGGGTAATAATTTTTTGCTACACCAAACTCAATGGATTTATCTAGAAGCAGCTTTTTTTGTTTGTTTTACTTTGTTTTGTTTTGCTTTTTGAGACAGAGTCTTGCTCTGTCACCCAGGCTGGAATGCAATGGCGTGGTATCGGCTCACTGCCAACCTCCGCCTCCAGGGTTCAAGTGATTCTCCTACCTCACCCTCCTGAGTAGCTGGGATTACAGGTGCATGCCACCACACCCAGCTAATTTTTGTATTTTTAGTAGGGACAGGGTTTCACCATGTTGGCCAGGCTGGTCTCGAACTCCTGACCTCAGGTAATCTACCTGCCTTGGCCACCCAAAGTACTGGGATTACAGGCATGAGCCACCATGCCTGGCCTAGAAGCAGCAATTTTTAAAGATATCAGTAGCGACTTCCAGGGATGTGGTGAGGTCTCTGTCTCACTCCAGCCAGAGCTTGGGGTCCTGTATTCACTGCTCCGTGTCCTCAGTTTCAGGAGCCATAGATGGTCGACTAGATGCAGCCAGGAGGAACATCTCCCACTAAGGGACCAGGACATCAGGAAGACTGGCACACTCCTAGCAGATCTTCAGCGGGAAGGCACGGAAAGAACAGAGGCTGATCTAAAGAAAGAGGAAGCTGGAAGGGGCTACCGCACACTGAGGCTCATTATTGGTCCCCAACGACTCCAGCAGAGGGGGTGAGTTGAACAGGCAAGGAGCAACCCACTCTCACCAGAGGCCTCTGGAATCACAGCAGGAGGAGACCCCTCAACCACCATGGACACTTGAGTTGGCAGGGAAAGCTGCTTCTAGAAGTGGTAAGGATAGAGCCCAGAGGGTTTGGCGTGGGAGCATCTGTAGTGGAGCACAGCCAGGGACACCTAACCCACTAGGCTTGACTTGCTCCCATAGGAGACTTTGGCCCTAGGGGACTAAAGAGTCAAACCTGAACTCATTGCTCCGAATGCCTGCAGGGAGGCCAGCACCCACTAACACCCTGCTACAGCCAATGAACATGCACCCCACCACATTGCCACTGCCACTGCCACTGGCACTGGCACATGCGAACAAGGATAGATCCCGCTGCTATCACCCTATGAAGTGCTTTGGCTGGCACCACCTATCAAAGTGTTGTGACTAGCAGTCTGAGGGCACCTCAGCCACTCCAGCACAACAGTTCACAGAATCCATGTTATACAACAATCAAAGCCCCAAGGTCGTCAAACAGGATAAAAGAAAAAACATCCATTCTTATGACAGCAACTTCAAAGACTGAAGAAACATTAGCCCACAAAGATGAGAAAGAACCAGCACAAGAACTCTAACAACTCAGCCAGGTGTGGTGGCGCACACCTGTAATTCCAGCACTTCAGGAGGCCGAGGTGGGCGGATCACGAGGTCAGGAGATTGAGACCATCCTGGCTAACACAGTGAAACCCAGTCTCTACTAAAACTACAAAAAATTACCCAGGTGTGGTGGCGGGCGCCTGTATTCCCAGCTACTCAGGAGAATGAGGCAGGAGAAAGGGGTGAACCGGGGAGGCGAAGTTTGCAGTGAGCCGAAATCATGCCACTGTACTCGGTTCTGGGCAACAGAGTGAGACTCCGTCAAAAATAATAATAACAATAATAATAACTCCAACAACTCAAAAAACCAGAGTGTCTTCTTTCCTCCCAATGACTATACTAGTTCTCCAGCAAGGGTTCTTAACTGGGCCGACATGGCTGAAACAACAGAAATAAAATTCAGAATATGGATAAGAAAAAAGATCATCAAGATTCAGGAGAACACTAAAAACCAATCTAGGCAAGCTAAGAAGCACAATAAAATGATACAAGAGCTGAAAGACAAAATAGCCAGAATAGGAAAAAAGACAACTGATCTGATAGAGCTGAAAAACCCTCTATAAGAATCTCAAGTATTAACAGCAAAACAGACAAAGCTGAGGAAAAAAAAATCATAGAACTTCAAGACTAGCTTTCTGAAATAAGACAGCCAGATGAAAAAAAAAAAGATGATGATGATGATGATGATGATGAAGAACAAAAAGGAATGGCAAAACCTCCAGGAAATATGGGATTATGTAAAGAGAGCAAATCTACAACTCGTTGGCATCCTTGAAAGAAACGGGGAGAATGGAAGCAACTTGGAAAACATATTTCAGGATATCATCCATGAGAACTTTCTGAACGTATATAGAGGGGCCAACATTCACAGGAAATGCAGAGAATCCCAGCAAAATACTTTACAAGAAGATTATGCCTGAAATATATAATCATCAGATTCCATGAGGCTGAAATGAAAGAAAACATGCTAAAGGCAGCTAGAGAGACAGAACAGGCCACTTACAAAGGGAAGCCCAAAAGACTAACAGCAAACCTCTCAGAAGAAACCTTATAAGTCAGAAGAGATTGGGGGTCTATATTCGATATTCTTGAAGAAATGAAATTTCAACCAAGAACTTAATAACTGGCCAAACTAAGCTTCATAAGTGAAGGAGAAATAACATCCTTTTCAGACAAGCAAATGCTGAAGGAATTCATTACCACCAGCCTTGCCTTACAAGAACCCCTTAGAGCAGCACTAAATATGGAAAGGAAAGACCATTAGCAACCACTACAAAAACACACTGAAGCACACTGACGAAGTGACACTGTAAAGCAACCACACAAACAAGCAGGCATAATAACAGCTAACAACACAATAACAGGATCAAATCCACACATATCAATACTAACCTTGAATGTAAATGGTCTAAATTTCCCAATTTAAAGGCACAGAATGGCAAGCTAAATAAAGAAGCACAACTCAATGGTATGCTGTCTTCAAGAGACACATCTCACATGCAATGACACCCACAGGCTAAAAAATAAAGAGATGGAGAAAAATCTACCAAGAAAATGGAAAGCAGAAAAAAGCAGGGGTTATAATCCTAATTTCAGACAAAACAGATTTTAAGCCAACAAAGATCAAAACAGACAAAAAAGGGCATGACATAATGGTAAAGGGTTTAATTTAACAAGAAGACCTAACTATCCTAAATATATATGCACCCAACACAAGAGTATCCAGATTCATAAATCAAGTTCCTAGGAACCTTCAAAGAGACTGAGACTCCCACACAGTAACAGTGGGAGACTTCAACACCTCACCAACAGTATTAGACAGATCACTGAGGCAGAAAATTAACAAAGATATTTAGGAACTGAACTCAACACTGGGCCAAATAGATCCAAATGGATCTGAAAGACATCTACAGAACTCTACCCCAAAACAAAAGAATATACATTCTTCTCATCTGCACATGGCACATACTCTAAAACTGACCACCCAGTCAGACATAAAACAATTCTCAGCAAATGCAAAAGAGCTGAAATCATACCAACTACTCTCTCGGAACACAGCATAATAAAAATAGAAGTCAGGACTAAGAAAATCACCCACAACTATACAATTACATGGAAATAAAACAACCTACTCCTGAATGACTTTTGGGTAAGGCAGAAATCAAAGAAATTCTTTGAAATTAGTGAGAATGAAAATACAACATACCAGCATCTCTGGGACACAGCTAAAGCAGTGTTATGGGAGAAATATATAGCACTAAACACCCTCATCAAAAAGTTAGAAAGAGCTGGGCACAGTGCCTCATGTCTGTAATCCCAGTACTTTGGGAGGCCAAGGCAAGGCAGATCACTTGAGGCCAGGAGTTCGAGACCAGACTGGCCAACATAGTGAAACCCCACCTCTACCAAAAATACAAAAACTTAGCTGGGTGTGGTGGTGCACGTCAGTAATCCTAGCTACTAATGACACTGAGGCATGAGAATTGCTCAAACCTGGGAGACAGAGACTGCAGTGGGCCAAAATCGTGCCACAGCATTCCAGCCTGGGCAACTGAGCGAGACTGCCCCAAAAAAATAAAAAATAAAAAATAAAAAACATATATTTATATATGTATATATAATGTATGTACCTATATATTAGATCTCAATTTAACAACCTAATATCACAACTAAAAGAACTAGAGATGCAAGAGCAAATCAATCCCAAAGCTAGCAGAAGGCAAAAAATAACCAAAATCAGGGCTGAACTGAAGGAGACTGAAACACAAAAAAAAATCATTCAAAAGATCAATGAAGCCAAGGAGTTTGTTTTTTGAAAAAATTAACAAGATAGACCACTAGCTAGACTAATAAAGAAAAAAAGAGAAGATCCAAATAAACACAACTGCAAACAACAAAGGGGGATATTATTACAGATTGGACAGAAACACAAATAACCAGACTATTATGAACACCTCTATGTACAAAAAACTAGAAAGTCTAGAAAAAAAATGGACAAATTCCTGAACACATACACCCTCCTATGACTGGATCAGGAGGAAACTGAATCCCTGAACAGACCAATAATGAGCTCTGAAATTTAATCAGTAATAAATAGCCTACCAATCAAAAAAAAAAAAAAAAAGCCCTGAACCAGACAGATTCACAGTCTAATTCTACCAGATGTACAAAGAAGAGCTAGTACCATACCTACCAAAACTATTACAAAAAAATTGAGGGGAAAGGAGTCATCCCTAAATGATTCTATGAGGTCAGCATCATGATGATATAAAACTTGGAAGAGATACAACAAAGAAAGAGAACTCCAGCCTGGGCAACATGGTGAAACCCTGTCTCTACAAATAAAATAAAAAATAAAATAAAAAGAAAACTAGCCAGGCATGGTAGCACATGCCTGTAGTCTCAGCTATTCAAGAGGTTGAAGTGGGAGGATCACTTGAGTCTGGGAGGTTAAGGCTGCAGTGAGCCATGTCTGCACACTGTACCCCAGCCTGGGTGACAAAGTGAGATCCTGGCTCAAAAAACAAAGAAAAAAAAGTACCTTTTTTTCCTCAAGGAAAAAAAAGAGAAGAAAACTTCAAGTCAATATCCTTGATGGACACTGATGCAAAACTCCTCAACAAAATACTAGCAAAACAAATCCAGCAGCATATCAGAAAGCTAATTCACCATGATCAAGTAGGGTTTATCCCTGGGATGCAAGGTTGGTTCAACTTATGCAAATCAATAAGTATGATTCATCACACAACTAGAACTAAAGACAAAAAGCACATGATCATCTCAATAGATACAGAAAAGGCTTTCAGTAAAAGTCATCATCCCTTCACGTTAAAAACTCTCAACAAACTAGGTATTGAAGGAATACACATCAAAATAGTAAGAGCTGGCCATGTGCGGTGGCTCACGCCTGTAATCCCAGCACTTTGGGAGGCCAAGGCAGGAGGATCACGAGGTCAGGAGATTGAGACCATACTGACTAACACAGTGAAACCCCGCCTCTACTAAAAATACAAAAAAATTAGCCGAGCGTGGTGGTGGGCACCTGTAGTCCCAGCTACTCGGGAGGCTGAGGCAGGAGAATGGCGTGAACCCAGGAGGCGGAGCTTGCAGTGAGCCCAGATCGCGCCACTGCACTCCAGCCTGGGTGACAGAGCAAGATTCCATCTCAAAAAAAAAAAAAAAGAAATAGTAAGAGCCACCTATGACAAACCCACAGCCAACATCATACTGAATGGGCAAAAGCTGGAAGCACTCTCCTTGAAAACTGGCACAAGACAAAGATGCCCTCTCTCACCAATTACTATTCAACATAGTATTGGAAGTCTTTTCAAGAGCAATCAGGCAAGAGAAAAAAAAAATAAAGGGCCTAAGTCAAACTATCACTGTTTGGAGATGACATGATTCTATACCAAATAAACCCCAATGTCTCAGCCCAAAAGCCCTTTAAGCTAATAAACAATTTGAGCAAAGTTTCACGACACAAATTAAATGTACAAAAATCACTAGCATTCCTATACAGCAACAACGGGCAAGCCAAGAGCCAAATTAGGAAAACAATCCCATTCACAACTGCCACAAAAAGAATAAAATACCTAGGAATACTGCTAACCACAGAGGTGAAAGATCTTTACAATGAGAATTACAAAACACTGCTCAAAGAAATCAGAGATGACACAAATGAATGGGAAAACACTCCACGCTCGTGGATAGGAAAAACCAATGTCGTTAAAATTAAAATTGCCATACTGCCCAGAGCAATTTACAAATTCAATGCTATTCCTATCAAACTACCAACAACATTTTACAGAACTAGGCAAACTATTTTAAAATTCATATGAAACCAAAAAAGAGCCCAAATAGCCAAGGTAATCCTAAGCAAAAAGAACAATGCAGGAGGCATCACGCTACCCAACTTCAAACTAGATTATAGGACTATAGTAACCAAAACAGCATGGTACTGGCAAACAAACAAAACAACAACAAAAACACAGACACACAGACCAATGGAACAGAACAGACAGCCCAGAAATAAGACTGCATACCTACAACCATCTGATCTTCAACAAAACCTACAAAAACAAGCAATGGAGAAAGGATTTCCTATTCAATAAAATTATGCTGGGATAACTGGCTAGCCATATGCAGAAGATTGAAACTGGACACATTCTTATACTATATACAAAAATCAACTCAAGACAGATTAAAGACTTAAAACCCAAAACTATGAAAAAGTCTGGAATACAACCTAGGCAATACTATTCTGAAAATATGACCTGGGAAAGATTTCACAACAAAGACACCAAAAGCAAATGCAACAAAAGTAAAAACTGACAAATGGGATCTAACTAAACTAAAGAGGTTCTCCACAGCAAAAGAAACTATCAACAGAGAAAACAACCTACAGAATGAGAGAAAATTTTGCAACTGTAAAGGTCCATGCATCTGACAAAGGTCTAATTTCCAATACCTATAAGGAACTTAAGCAAATTCACAAGAAAAAAATGAACACGTTAAAAAGTGGGTAAAGGATGTGATCACTTTTCAAAAGAAGACATATATACAGCCAACAAGCATATGAAAAAAAGCCCAACATTGATCAATACTCAACATCACTAATCATTAAAGAAATGCAAATCAAAACCACAATGACATACCATCTCACACCAATCAGAACAGCTATTACTAAAAAGTAAAAAAATATCAGATGCTGGCAATGTTGCAGAGAAAAGTGAATGCTTATACACTGTTGGTGGGAGTGTAAAATTAGTTCAACCATTGCGGAAAGCAGTGTGGCCATTTCTCAAAGAGCTAAAAATCGAACTACCATTCGATCCAGGAATCCCATTACTGGGTATATAACCAAAAGAATATAAATCATTCTATCATAAAGACACATGCATGCACATGTTCACTGAAGCACTATTCACAATAGCAAAGACATGAAATAAACCTAAATGCCTATCAAGGGTAGACTGGATAAAGAAAATGTGGTACATATACACCACAGAACACTATGCAGTCATAAAAAAGAATGAGATCATGTACTTTGCAGTAACATGAGGCCATTATCCTTAGCAAACTACAGAAAACCAAATGTTTTCTGTTTCATGTTCTCACTTATAAGTGGGAGCTAAATGATGAGAACACATAAACACAATGAAAGGAACAATAGACACTGGAGCCTACCAGAGGGTGGAGAGTGGAAGCAGGGAGAGGAACAGAAAACATAACTATTGGGTACTAGGCTTAGTACCTGGGTGATGAAATAATCTGTACGTCAAACCCCCCATAAGTTTACCTACATAACAAACCTCTACAGGTACCTCCGAATCTAAACTAATAGTTTAAAAATAATAAAAGGTAATGAAATCAAATTTTGTGGCCATTTGTCAGAATTAATGCATTTGTAGTTTTCTCACCTAAAATTACAACCCTGACCCTCATCTCTTCAGAGGTACCCAAATTATGGCTAAACATTTCTTCAGAGTTTTTTAAGAGTCACAACGTACAATTCTATTGCCCTGGGCACACAACACATAAATCACAATGCTAATTAACTGGCTCATCTTCAAATATTCCCCTAAGATTTTCAAGTTCCTCTTTTAAGAATGGCATAGACATATAATAATCAGATATGGTACACTTCATACCTGGTACAGGAACTGAAACATTGTAAGCACTAAATAATAAAGAATGAAGCTCATGTCACCAAATGAGTCAATCATAAGCATAAGAGGCATTAATTTAAATCTTTCATGAGTACTTCATATCTTTTCTTAAAAAATTTTTAAACGCCCTTTTTTAATGTCATATTTAATGAGACATTCCCAATTACTTCCCACCAACTTGTATCTGCATTCTACTCACAGTTTCCAATGCTTTTAAGCTACCTGAATGAATCTAAAAGAATAAGTAGTAAACTTACACCATATTTTACTGTATCGCAACAGATAGAATATAAGACCAACTTTTTTTATTGGTAAAAAGTTCCTATACTAAGAGTCATGGGGTTTTTGTTGTTGTTACATCAAATTCTGGGGAGAGAGGGGGAGAGAGAGAGTGGCGGGGGGAGACAGAGAGAGAGAGAGAGAGAGAGAGAGAGAGAGCGTGCGTGAGAGCAAATGTGAGAGCATGCACGCAAGAGCACCATAAAACAGGCAATGATCTTCAGTGGGGCATAAAAGTACCAAAAAGATTCAGTTCTTATAAATCATTACAGTTGTATCAACTTTAACACATCAGTTGACTGGTAACTAATATTAGATGAAAAGCAGCCAAAGCAGGCTTTACTTACAGCTATGTATGAAAGAATAACACAAACGTTGTTACTAAAATTAATTTAAACAACATTTAAAAATGAAATTTTACATATAACAGCATTTGAACTCACTGTGAAATGTGTGAGACATATCACTGGCTAAGGATGTTCTCAATTTTAGAAGTATTAAGAGACTTCTACCTTCACCCATGCAGCAGGAATAGGATCCAAAACTACACTCCAAATGTAAACACTAGAAAATCGGACAAACAACGTATCTGACATTGGACAATCGATGATCTGACATTGAAAATCAGCTCAAAACTGATTTCTGAAATAAGGGAAACAAACAAACAAAAAGGTGAGCCCTGTAATTGCCTGGGATTTCTTTCTGAAAGCACTTTTGTGACTGTAGTATGCAGGAGGTGAAACCCTAACAGAATCTAGTGCCATTGCTGAGTTGAAAAACACAAGAGGTCATAATACAGAAAGGCCGATGCAACAAGAATTTTGGGGAAAAGTTCCTGAAGTGAGAGAGTTACAGAAAAACCTAATTTTAAAAAAAAAAAAAAAAGATCTCCTTAAATTACCTGAATATCAATACTAATCTACATGTGCATAGGGTGAAAACTAATGATATAGAGCAAAAACAATTTCCAGGAAGAGAAAAATCACCACATAGTTAGTGCTAAGTAATTTCCAGAGCTCACAAAGGGCCAGGAATCATTTAAGTTCTCACAAGCAAGACAGAGTCCTCAATGAATCCTTGGGACATTCAACAGACAGCCACTCAATAGAGGTCCATCTTAGTAATGAGGGTAAGAATGCACACGAGTAAATGTTACTCTAGACTGTCCTAGAAAACCTTAAAAATATTAGCACAAAAAATAAAAGATGAAAAAAGAAGTTAAAGATTTGCTGCCACTGAGCATGCCTCTAAAGACCTTGGTTGCAAAACTTCCCCTCCAGGTGACCAAGCCTCCTGAGACGACATACTCATGCATACCCCTCAAAATAGCAGCCACCACAGCCAACATCAGCACCAGAAAGGAGCCCAGGACACTGCAAGGCTGCCTTCACTGCCATGCTCAAGAGTAAGGTAAGGGAGGTAAAAACAGATGCAGGAGGTCAGGCATGGTGGCTCATGCCTGTAATCCCAGCACTTTGGAAGGCGAGACGGGTGGATCACCTGAGGTCAGGAGTTCAAGATTTGCTGACTGACATGGTGAAACCCCATCTCTACTAAAAATACAAAATATTAGGAGAGTGTGGTGGTACGCATCTGTAATCCCAGCTCCTCCAGAGGCTGAGGTAGGAGAATCGCTTGAACCCAGGACGCAGAGGTTGCAGTGAACCGAAATCGTGCCACCGTATTCCAGCCTGGGCAACAAGAGTGAAACTCTGTGCCAAAAAATAAAATAAAATAAAATAAAAATAGATGCAGGAGTAAAAATAAGAACCCCAAAAAAGGAGAGTTGGTATGTAAAGGGGATAGACAGATAAGGTAATCAAAATGAAGGGAAACAGACGATTAGGATCAATGTGCTTTGAAGGTGTGGGTTATGTCATATGAGAGGAAAATTGAGAAAAAAGAGGTGAATAAATACCTCAGACATCATATTGGTCGGTGAGACTACCAGGATAACAAAGCTGATGTTATTTTAAAATATAATCCACATGAAGCTAGAAGTCTAAAGGCATATGGCAAGATTCTAGAATCTGCTAAAATCAATAAAACCAATATACTTGGTCCTATAGATGATAAAATCCAATGTCTTATGATATTGGAGATGATGATAAAGATCTTGATGATACCTAAATTAAATTAAATGTTTTACATCCAAGTTTCCTTTTGGATTGCTAACCCTGAAGTTATATGGCTTCATTATCACACAGAAAGTTAACCAGCCTTCTATGTATCTAAACAATTTTATTTTGACATCCCTTTCCTAAATGAATACATGAACTCCTGGATGCTCAAATACTCTTGAAAGCAGTTCTTTTGCCTTCCTGATGTTTTCCTCATTCATTAAAGTTTGATACATACTAACAAATAACCTTAAGAATTAAATTTTTATACAACCCAAGAACAACTAATTTCAAACTCCTGTTCTCTTCATCATCACTCCCTTTAAAACAAAGAAGTAACACTCTGAGTTGGTAAACTTGAAGATTAATGAGAAAATGTTTATGGTGTAAAGAATACTGGAATGAGAATAATAATATCTGGGCCGGGCGCGGGGGCTCATGCCTGTAATCCCAGCACTTTGGGAGGCTGAGGCAGGCGGATCACGAAGTCAGGAGATCGAGATCATCCTGGCTAACACAGTAAAACCCCGCCTCCACTAAAAATACAAAAAATTAGCCGGGTGTGGTGGTGGGCGCCTGTAGTCCCAGCTACCAGGAGGCTGAGGCAGGAGAATGGCATGAACCTGGGAGGCGGAGCTTGCAGTGAGCCGAGATGGTGCCACTGCACTCCAGCCTGGGCAACAGAGCGAGATTCCGTCTCAAAAACAAAAAAAAAAAATGAGAGAGAGAGAATAACAATATCTGTCTAACAGACAAGAAAACCAGGGCACCAAAAGGAAAAGTCGGGAGAGGGACAGAATCACAAAGCTAGCAGTGTCAAACAGGAATTTCAACCAAGCAATCTGATTCCAGATGCAAGGAGGTCTTCCATAGCAAGGAGGTTTTCTATAGCAAGTATCTTCCCATGCACAGATCAGACAACGGAAACAAAAGGATCTCCCCATCAATGGACTAAAGTTAGACTAAGAAACTAAAAATCTTTGCCAACTCAAGATTGCTACTAATTAATGGTGACTTTTGAAAGTCACTCTAATGATGTGCCTTCTCATGCATAACATCCAAAAGAGTTATCTAAATGATCTCTAAAGACCTCTGCAGCTTGAAATAATTTAGTAGTATGAATTTTATTTTTTTTAAAAAAGAAGATTCCTCCAAAATTCTTTCTCACCATCCATAACACATTGCCTGCCATGTGTTTGGCACTGTAGTGGGTGCCAAAGATACAATAAGCAAGACAAGTAAATCCCAATTTCAGCATATCTTAGAATGTACTAGGAAAGCAAAAATGAAACCAAAAAATTGTGTGTTTTTTAACACATAAGACCACTTTGTGCCATGCACAATTAAATTTCTTATGTTTCTAAATATGCAGAGCCTGCACTCAACACAGGGCTTTTGATCTTGTCAGAAACACACTTGTCCAAATATCACCACAGCTATGTACCTCACCAAATTCAGGGCATCACTCAACTACCACCTTCTTAGTGAAACCTTCCCTGACCATTCTATATGAAAATGGCATCCTCCCAACTCCAACATTCCTTATTACCATCCCTAATGTACCTACTTTTCTCTAGAACACTTATCAACATCTAATATACTTAAAGAAAAGTATAAATATTGTGAGTGTATAAAAGAAGCCATTAATTTCATTTATACTAATGTATATGTTTTTATCCATACTCATACATGTCTTTATGTAACAATTTAAAATATCAATTATAAATGCTAACTTCACGTTTACAGTATTAATTCAAGCATTTTGTTTTTCTATAATTCTCTTCTTATAAATTATTTAAACATATAAAGCATTTAAAATAGAATGATATCACTATATAAGATTCATACTTTTATACTACAAGAGTCAACATCTAACAACATGATTTATTCTCTATTTTATAAACTATCTCACCTTAAAAAATGAGGACAAAAATGAGATATATTATTCTACCTGGATTTCAAATTATCATACTCATTAAACTGGAACAGGCTTATTTTTCTCAAAAATAAAAAGTAAAAAAGAGAAAGAAATCTAAAATCATCCTCTAAGGTTTATAGTCTTATATCTGTGCTCACAGTTTCTGAAGATTTTCATAGCTGAATATACAATTTCTGGAGATCTCATAGGTAAGTATCCCCCAAAACAAAAAAATTGTTTGAAACTTGATACGTCAGAATTCAAAGGACTATGTGGTCTGAAAAATAAAACTTTTCTTTTGAAAGAATAATGGTAACTTTTAACTAAGCAATGTTAACCTTTTTTAATATCATCACTTAAAATGTTACTAAACAGAACCATAGACACAGTTTTCAAACTGAATTACATATAATTTGAAACTCCAATAACTATACTAAAATGATCTTGTGGAGGATAAAAAAAATAAAGGTGCTATAACATTTCTAATAAAATGAGTTTGTTATGAGCAAACTATGTATAGAATCGAACATTTTGATTAGTCCATTAATGTTTCCTGATAAAAACAGCAAGTTATTGAAATAAATTAAGAAAATAGGTAGTAATAATTTAAAATTCCCTACTATCCTGTGAAAACTAGGACTGACTAGACATAACCAGGACTCCCAAAGGACATGTCTTCTCTCCTCTCATTAAGAAAACGAGAAGCCATAATAAGCAAAAAAGAGTGCCAAAATAAATCTTTAGATTAAAAATGTAGTTCAACCTAATATTTATTAAGAACTAAATCCAAATTAAGTTTTTAAGTATACAAAAAAGCTTAAGAACTTCAGTTCTTCTCCATTTAATAATGTAGACACACCTCCCTCAAAGTACCTCCAAAACAAAATTAAAATTATTATTAAATATATTTCTGCTACTACACATTTGTAAATGTTATTGTTTATTTTAAAACTATACTCTGAGTGTTACAGGTAAATACTGTTAAATGTTAAAGGTAGGCTGGGCATGGTGGTTCATGCCTGTAATTTCAGCACTTTGGGAGGCCAAGGCAGCCAGATTGCTTGAGCCCAGGAGTTTGAGACCAGCTGGGCAACATGGCAAAACCTGGCCTCTACAAAAACTACAAAAATTAGCCAGGCGTAGTGGCACGCTCCTGTAGCCCCAGCTATTTGGGAGGCTGAAGTGGAAGGATCACTTGAGCCCAGAGGGTGGAGGTTGGAGTGAGCCAAGATCATGCCACTGCACCCCAGCCTCAGTGAAAGAGGAGGACCCTGTCTCAAAAAAATATATATTAAAAAACAAAAAATAAATAATAAACATTAAAGGTAAATGTTGAGCATTAAAGTGAACTCTGGTTAACTATATTTCTTTAGAAAGAAAATGAAGAATTCTTTAATGACACATTTTACATTTACAGGACAACAGACCATCAACTAGTAACTCTATTTATAGATACAGATATTATGTTTTAAAAAAAATTATCCAGAAACATTTTTAAGCAGCTTTATTATTTTTAAACAGTAGCACATGATCACGGTAAAACAATCACAGAAGTACATAAAAAATAGAGCAAAAATCAGTGTTAGAATTATTCATTGTTATTTCTCCACCATATCTTGTGACATTTTATAGAAATATAAAGTAACCTTACATTAAAGAAATCATTCCATACATCCTATTCAATAACTGTTTAATTCAACATTAGGTAAATTAGAATATCTTTCTGTGTCAGCCAATATATATCTCATTATTTTTAAGGGCTTTTCTGTATTACATTCTATGTATTACCATAACCAACTTAAGTATTTTCTGTATTAATAAACAGTTTGTTTCCACTTTTTTAATGAATTATCTCTAATACGATGGGATATGCTCCACTTCCTCACTAAAATGTTCCATACCCTAAATCATTTTCTACAAAACAGACATTCATGTATTCAAATATTTTTAAGTGCCTATTACATGCTATTCACTGTTCCAGACAACCTAAATTCCCTAAGTGTAGAAAATGAGTCTAATTTATCATTGTTGTATTTCCAGTACTTAGTGGGGTGTCTGATACATAGTAGATCTTCATTAGGTGTTGAATGAATGGATGGCCATCCTTGTTCATTCATCTTTCTTCGCTTCTGCAATTATCTCCTTTTTTAAGTTTTCATTTTTTATGTGGAATCATAACCTCAGAAGATCATTTTATTATGTGCAAGGCACCACCTCTACTAAACGTTTTACAAAAATGAAACCACCAGCCTGGCACAGTAGTTCATGCCTACAATCCCAGAACTTTGGGAGGCCAAAGCAGGTGGATCACTTGAGGAGAGGAGTTTGAGACAGGCCCATGGCAAAACACTATCTCTACAAAAAAATACAAAAATTAGCCAGGCATGGTGGTGCACATCTGTAATCCCAGCTACTTGGGTGGTGGAGGCATGAGATGCACTTGAACCCAGGAGGCAGAGATTGCAGTGAGCCGAGATCAAGCCACTACACTCCAGCCTGGGCAAGAGAGTGAGACTCTGTCTCATAAACAAATAAATAAGAAAAATAAAATAAATAAAAATGAAGCCACAGTCCCTGTTCTTAAGAGGCTTACAGAATCATCACATTCATAGGCCAAAGGCTTTGAGAAAGAAGTTTTATTTTTAGGACCAGGATACCCTACAGAGTAATGAGTCTTTACCACTCACAGTTCAAGCTCACTATGGGGAGCCAAGTAGATTAATACAGAGGAAAAAAATACTACTACAGTATTACCTTTTAGAAGCTCTGCTTAGCTGTGTTTTTTAAAGTTCATCTTGAGCTTCAAAACATCATTCAAAGAAAATATGAATCTAAAATATATGTTTTCCTTTGGTCTAACTCAGTGGAAATTAAGAGTAGGAACACTCTCATGCTAGTATTCCAGTGTTAAACTTCAAAAGGTCCAGCTTACACACATAGAAAAACCCTAAATGTCCAATTAAACTGCAAAGGTATGACTAAATTCATAGAAGATTTATTCTGCTTTTCCAGGAAAACTACTCTGAAAGAGGAGAAAAAGAGATCACTGAAACATACCAAACTGCTTTTATTTCAAAGTTTGAGCCTTTAAAATCACCACAAAGCAGATCTGCTGTGAAACCTCTAAGGATGCTAACTCTGTTTTCTTTCATTGGCAACACACAGGTACCACAGGGATTAAATTAGAATCACAAAGCTGGAAAGAACCTTGACACCCATATGTAGTTCCTCCTTATGCCTTTTACGTCATTTGCACTTAAGCCAGTTTACATACATAAGAAATGTATCCACAACAAAAAATTACCCAGTGCAAGGTGGGAGTGGGCGATAGGAGATAAGGTCAGAGTTAAGGTGGCAGTTTGGGAGAAGGAAAGTAAGTCACCTAAAGATAAGGTCCATGGAGATGACTGTCTAAATAAATGTCATGATCTAATTTCCATGTTGATATGATCACCCCAAAATTCATCCTTGAAGGTTAAATGCTATGCTTGAATGGAATATGCATATGTTGATTATGGCCATGTATTCTGCCTCCTAACTGTTCAGGATAACAAACAAAAATCTTGGCAAGAAAGGATGTTGATTTGCATCAGAGCTTAGATATCTCTTCAGCTTCAAAAAGCATATGGTACCAGGTTGTGCATCTTTATAAACATGCCCTATTACTGTTATTAGACTGTAAATTCTTTAAAACAATAGTTTCATGATATTGTAACTCTTTATATCCCCACAATACTTACAATATACAAGGTATTCAATAAATATTCACTGATAACACTGAAAATTCAGATATTTATCTAGCTTATTTAAGTAAAAATATTTAAAGTAACAAATTTATGTTAAAATATATAGAAAAATATATTACCACACAAAACAGATACTTGCATACCAATGTTCAAGGCAGAATTATTCACAATAGCCAAAAGGTAGAAACAATGTAAATGTCCACTGACAGATAAATGGATAAGCAAAATGTGGTATATACATGTAATGGAGTATTAATCAGCATGAAATAGAACTGAAATTCTGATACATGCTACAATATGGATGAACCTTGAAGACATTATGCTAAATGCAATGAGCCAGTCCTAGGACATACTTTGTGTGGTTCCACTCATATGACATACTTAGAATAGTCAAAATCACAGAGAAAGTGAATAGTGATTCACACAGAATAGTGATTAAAGGGGAGATAGTGAGTAACAGGGAATTATTGTGTAATGGGCACAGAGTTTCACTTCGGGATGATGAAAGCATTCTGGAGATGGATAGTGATGATGGTTGCATAACAATGAACTGTATACTTAAAAATGATTAAATGTCAAATTTTGTTATGTATATTTTACCACAATAAAGGGGGGATGTATATTACTATGATATTATTTTAATAATCATTTGCCAAATACTTTGTATATTAAATGTAAAATTATAGACTTCTAGTAGTTAACATTAAATTATTAATAAAATAGTTACAAAAATAATTACCCAGTTTTATATTTAAGTATCTGGTTTCCTGAAAAAACAAACATAATACCAAAAAAACTTGAAAAATAAAGTTATTTTAATTTCAGCAATACCTTTAATCCATTTACTCTAACTCTGCAAACCGTTTGCCTATAACAAAAACACTTAAAAGATGGCTATAATCAACATATCCATATGTCTTTAACATTTACACATAAATTAATCTCCATTTTCTCAGAAGAAGCTTGTCCACACTTACTGATTTTCAACTAAGTTTTTATTTTATTTTCTTTTATCCTTTTCTTCAGGGTTAAGGACTACGCATGCAAAGGCTATTCTAGGTGCAACATTTTCAGGGTCAAATAAAGAGCTGTAATATGTCAAATAAAATTATAAACTGAGATTTCTTTTTCTTTTTTGCTTTTTTTATAAGAGACAAGGTCTTGCTATGTTGCCTAATAGAGTACCATGCTGTGGTTATTCACAAGCGTAACGATAGCACACAACATCCTCAAATTCCTAGGCTCAAGTGATCCTCCCACCTCAGCCTCCAGAGTAGTTGCGACTACAGGCACACATGACCACAGCCAGCTAAACTGAGATTACTTAAAAGTGATTAGCAAACAATATGCTAAATTATCTCATAAACTTTAGTCAAAACAAAATAAATTAAAATTTATAATTATCTGAATATATACAAAAGCTGACTCACCTGCTACAAAATACAAAGGCAATGATATTTTGCTGCTGCTTATAAAAGTGATTCACATTTAAACAAATATAATTGAAATTCATAGGTCTATCACATCCTTAAAAAGACAAACTCACTAGGTTCATCACTTTGTAACCCTTTGTAATACAATGTACCACACATACATTGATTCCTATACTGTGATTATGTCAAAGATACTATATTGATTTGACACACAGTTAAACTCAACAATAACATTCATTTAATTCATAACTCATTTAACATGATTTGTTTATGAGTCCTGACTTTAATTTTGTAACTAAACTTTAATATTGGTTTATTAGTTCTTTGGTAATTACTAAACTGGGAAATTTTCAGTAGATTTATTTTCCAATATCTAGCCACAAAACATTATATAGTGAAATCTTATTAAAATCTAAAGTTACCTAAGATTTAAAAAAAAAAAAAAAGAAAGAAAGAAAGAAAGAAAGAAAAAGGTATGTTCAAGTGCCTCACTTCCTAAATTACTGCTCTACGAATACCCCTTCTAGAGGTGCTATTTCAAGTAAATAAATCCTTTGGATGCATAATTTCCCTATTATCTCAATGAATTACAGAAACTGTAATGCAGTAAGCTACTGTAGAGTCCCCATAAAAACACTCTAGAGACTTACTTTCCCTTAGTATATTTCTCCTACTATTTAATTCTTAAAAAGACATTGTCATTTTCATGTCCAAAAGATCTACACAGCAAAACTCACAAATTCATACAAGTTTTCAGCAATTTGACATAAGGATTCAAGAAAAACTTCCTAGACTACCCTAGGAACTGAATTTCAACCACTTCTTCATAAAGTGTGTATTACTGATTTTATGTTAGAGAAAAATGAGGTTTGGAAAGACAAAATAATTTGATTCCACAACCAAGTAACCACTGAATTCGAACACTGAAATCCAAATATTACTTATGCCAAAGGAAGGAGGAAAACACAAAGTTGCATGCCAAAGAGGTACCAGGCACACAACACATTTTTGCATACATTTCCTCATTTAATTCTCACCATTAATTTGTAAGGTAGGTATTATCTACATTTTGAAGAGGAGAAAACTGAGGTAAAGAAGTGATTTGACTTGACTAAGTTTTGTATACCTACTCAGTGTCAAGACAAGACAGAAACTATTGATACATTGATACATTCTGTCCTCAAACCACTACTAGCTGTGATCCAAGTGTCAATAATGATAGATAAGATGGACTTTCTATAGCTCAGATAAGACCCTCAAAAGAGAAAATTAAATGGCCATAGCAGGAACAAGGGTTTAGTCATACATACGTACATTGCTACCAAAGGGTTTGTTAACAGCCATGAAGTTTTCCTCATTTATTAGGCAGAAATCTGTTCTAGAGAAACACTGCGCAACAG
This sequence comes from Macaca nemestrina, assembly GCF_043159975.1. Classification (NCBI taxonomy): domain Eukaryota; kingdom Metazoa; phylum Chordata; class Mammalia; order Primates; family Cercopithecidae; genus Macaca; species Macaca nemestrina. The sequence continues at coordinate 42,510,505 of NC_092131.1, forward strand.
ACCTTGGTAGACTGCCTGATAAAGACAACTGGGACAACCCTGCCTTGAGAGTCCTGTCAGCAGCACAGATGGGACAGGAGGCCAGCCTTACAAACATTCTTTCCTAGTAAAATGCCACAGACCCTAAGCCAGTTTCAGCCAGCTTACAGAGACTACAAACGAAGTATCTTTGTGCTCTATAGTTCACCTGTTGACATAAAGAGCTGAATTCTGCCTCATTTTAATGCTAAAATTGTGCCCTGAAGCAAAGATGGGATGTATGTTACTTATATGTTAACTCACTGTGCAAGCACTAGACTTCCCCATATATATTCACAGATCCCATGGTCGTTTTGTTAACAAAAGGAGAGAAGTTTGACTGATTTTTTATTTTGTTTTTGTTTTTGATTTTGTTTTTATATTCTACAGAGAAGGGAACACTTTCACTGCTCTAATTTTAGTAAGATTTCCAACTCCTTGAGAAAATCGTATCTATGTTGGTAATTCCCAGTAGGGTCACTGTCATGAATCTGTCTGGCAGTTGTTTTTAAGGCCCTGTTTTACACGACTGCCATTTCCTACCTTAACCACTCAAAGAATGACTTTCCAATGCTTAAAGGTCTTTAGAGGAAAGCTCCCAGGCAGCTACGTATGTGAGAAAAGCCTCCATTTCCCACAATTAGCTCCCTTTTAGGATATTTCCTCTAGAGCAGGGACTAAAACATCTATAAATGCCAACTAATGCACAGTATATCAAGGCTAGTTAATAAATGCCAAATGATAAACAATACCAAACTTAACATGCAAATAGATGTCAACCCAATATCAGTCCACTAGGAAAATACTGTGAATGCTTTTTGTCAATAGAATAGCTTTGCAGACACCCTCTTGAACCAGATGCAAGTGATTAAAACACCACTTTAAGTACCCAAGAATGAAAATTAAAGTTTAAAGAAGCTGAAACACTTCTCCCCATGCCACCCAATGTCCACACATTCCACTAATTTAAGCTCATGATTCTGCTCCCCACTAGCCTAGCTCTAAAGGAAAGAAAGAATAGTAAGAAAAGGATGGTCTTGAAATGGGAAAGAAACATCACAATTTCTTTTTCTTTTTTCTTTTTTTTTTGAGACGGAGTCTCACTCTGTCGCCCAGGCTGGAATGCAGTGGCGTGATCTTGGCTCACTGCAACCTCCGCCTCACAGGTTCAAGCAACTGCCTCAGCCTCCTGAGTAGCTGGGATTACAGGTACCCGCCACCCAGCCCAGCTAATTTTTGTATTTTTAGTAGAGACAAGGTTTCACCATCTTGGCCAGGCTGGTCTTGAACTCCTGACCTCGTGATCCACTCGCCTCAGCCTCCCAAAGTCCTGGGATTACAGGCATGAGCCACCGCGGCCGACAAAAACATCACAATTTCTAACAAAAATCAATCCTGTTACTTTCATATCTCCTTTAGAATGTTCAGCAACTTGTCATACAAAGTAAAGTCATGCACTGCATAATGATGTTTTTAGTGAAAAACGAACTGCATATATGAGTATTCCCATAAGATTATAAATACCCCCCAGCCAGGCACAAAGGCTTGTGCCTATAATTCCAGCACTTTGGGAGGCCAAGGCAAGGGATCTCTTGAGACTAGGAGTTCAAGACCAGCCTGGACAATATGGTGAAATCCCATCTCTACTAAAAATACAAAACTTAGCTGGGCATGGTGGTGCACACCTGTAATCTCAGCTACTACCTGGGAGGCTGAGGCATGAGAATTGCTTGAACCAGGAGGCGGAGGTTGCCGTGAGCTGAGATTGCGCCACCGCACTGCAGCCTGGGCAACAGAGCAAGACTGTCTACAAAAATAAAGATTATAAATACCATAAATGTACTGTACCTTTTCTATGTTTAGATATGTTTAGGTACACAAATACCACTGTGTTAGAATTGCCTACAATATTCAGTACAGTAACATGCTGTACAGGTTTGTAGCCTAGAAGCAATAGGCTATACCATATACCCTAGGTGTGTAGTAGGCTGTAACATCCACGAAGACACGAAGGAAAGAAAGATGTAAGGGAACCCCATAAAACATCCAGAAAAAAATTACAAAATGGCAGCAATAAGTCCTTGTTTGTCAATCGTAACACTGAGTGTAAGTGGACTAAACTCTCTCCAATCACAAGACTCGGGATAGCTGAATGGATAAAAAAAAAAAAAAAAGAAGACCCATTAATCTGTTGCTTACAAGAAATACACTTCACCTATAAAGACACACACAGATTGAAAATAAAGAAATGCAAAAGACATTCCATGCCAATGGAAACCAAAACAGAGTAGGAGAAGCTATATTTCTATCAGACAAAATAGATTTCAAGACAAAAACTGTAAGAAGAGACAAAGAAGGTCACTATGTAATAATAAAGAGGTCAATTCAGCAAGAGGATATAAAAATTGTAAGTATTTTAATATATATGCACCCAACAGTAGAGCACCCAGATATATAAAGCAAATATTATTAGAGCTAAAGAGAGAAAGACTCCAATACAATAATAGCTGGAGACTTCAACACCCCACTTTCAGCACTGAACAGATCTTCTAGCCAGAGAATCAACAAAGAAATAGACCAAATAGATCTAATAGATATTTAAAGAATATTTCTTCCAACAGCTACAGAATACACATTCTTTTCTTTAGCACATGGATCATTCTCAAGGATAGACCATATGTTAGGTCACAAAACAAGTCTTAAAACGCTTAAAGAGGCCAGGCGCGGTGGCTCAAGCCTGTAATCCCAGCACTTTGGGAGGCCGAGACGGGCGGATCACGAGGCCAGGAGATCGAGACCATCCTGGCTAACACAGTGAAACCCCGTCTCTACTAAAAAAATACAAAAAACTAGCCGGGCGAGGTGGTGGGTGCCTATAGTCCCAGCTACTCGGGAGGCTGAGGCAGGAGAATGACGTAAACCCGGGAGGCGGAGCTTGCAGTGAGCTGAGATCGGGCCACTGTACTCCAGCCCGGGCGACAGAGTGAGACTCCGTCTCAAAAAAAAAAAAAAAAAAAAAACGCTTAAAGAAAAAAAAAAAAAAACAAAAACACTAATATCAAACATCTCTGACCACAATAGAATAAAAATAGAAATCAACACCAAGAGGAATTTTGGAAACTATACAAATACATGTAAATTAAACGATATGCCCCTGAATGACAAGTGGGTCAATGAAGAAATTAAGAAGAAAATTGAAAACTTTCTTGAAACAAATGATAATGGAAAAATAATATACCAAAACCTTTGGAATACAGTAAAAGCTGTACTAAGAGGGAAGTTTATAGCTACAAGTGCCTACATCAAAAAAAGGAAGAAAAACTTTAAATATACAAGCTAACAATGCATTTTAAGGACTAAAAAAGCAAGAGGAAAACAAACTCAAAAGTAGTAGAAGAAAATAAAGAGAAGAAATACAGGAAATTGAAATAAAAAAATACAAAAGATGAATCAAAAAGTTGGTTGCTGGAAAAGTTAAAACAGACAAACCTTAAGTCAGACTAAAAAAAAAAGAAGATCCAAATAAATCAGAGATGACAAAGGAGACACTACAACTGATACCACAGAAATCCGAAGAATCATTAGTGGCTACTATCAGCAAATATATGCCAATAAATTGGAAAACTTAGAAAAAATGGACAAATTCCTAGACACATACAACCTACCAAGATTGAAACATGAAGAAATCCAAAACCCAAACAGACCAATAAAAATGAAATTTAAGCCATAATTAAAAGTCTGACAGTAAAGAAAAGCCTGTGACCCAATGGTTACACTGTTAAATTCTACTAAACATTTAACAAAGAACTAATACCAATCCTACTCAAACTATTCCGAAAAACAGAGAAGGGGGGAGTACTTCCAAACTCATTCTGCAAGGCCACTATTATTACCCTGGTACCAAAACCATAAACAGACACATCAAAAGAAGAAAACTAAGGGCCAATATCCCTGATGAATATTCATACAAAAATCCATAACAAAATACTACCAAATTGAACTCAACAACACATTAAAAAGATCATCCATCATGACCAAGTGAGATTTATCCCTGGGACACCAAAATGGTTCAACATATACAAATCAATCAAAGTGATACACCATATCACACAAAATGATGGACAAAAAACCATATGACCATTTCAATTAATGCTGAAAAAACATTTGATAAAATTCAGCATCCCTTCATTAATAAAAACCCTCAAAAACATGAGTATAGAAGAAACACACATCAACATAATAAAAGTCATACACAACAGACCCAAAACTAGTATCACACTGAATGGGGAAAAACTGAAAGCCTGTCTTTTATGATCTGGAACATAACAAGGATGCCCACTTTCACCACTGTTATTCATTATAGTACTGGGAGTCCTAGCGAGAGCAATTAGACAAGAGAAAGATATACAGGGCATATAAATTGTAAAGGAAGAAGTCAAGTTATCCTTGTTTGCAGATGATATGATCTTTTTTATTATTATTATTATACTTCAAGTTCTAGGGTACATGCGCACAACGTGCAGGTTTGTTACGTATGTATACTTGTGCCATGTTGCTGTGCTGCATCCATCAACTCATCAGCACCCATCAACTCGTCATTTACATCAGGTATAACTCCCAATGCAATCCCTCCCCTCACCCCTTCCCCATAATAGGCTCCAGTGTGTGATGTTTCCCTTCCTGAGTCCAAGTGATCTCATTGTTCAGTTCCCACCTATGAGTGAGAACATGCAGTGTTTGGTTTTCTGTTCTTGCGATAGTTTGCTAAGAATGATGGTTTCCATCTGCATCCATGTCCCTACAAAGGACACAAACTCATCCTTTTTTAATGGCTGCATAGTATTCCATGGTATATATGTGCCACATTTTCTTAATCCAGTCTGTCACTGACAGACATTTGGGTTGCTTCCAAGTCTTTCCTATTGTGAACGGTGCCGCAATGAACATACATGTGCGTGTGTCTTTACAGCAGCATGATTTATAATGCTTTGGGCATATACCCAGTAATGGGATGGCTGGGTCATATGGTATTTCTAGTTCTAGATCCTTGAGGAATCGCCATACTGCTTTCCATAATGGTTGAACTAGTTTACAATCCTACCAACAGTGTAAAAGTTTTCCTATTTCTCCACATCCTCTCCAGCACCTGTTGTTTCCTGACTTTTTAATGACTGCCATTCTAACTGGTGTGAGATGGTATCTCATTGTGGTTTTGATTTGCATTTCTCTGATGGCCAGTGATGACGAGCTCAGTGAAATAAAAGAGGACACAAACAAATGGAAGAACATACCATGCTCATGGATAGGAAGAATCAATATCGTGAAAATGGCCATACTGCCCAAGGTAATTTATAGATTCAATGTCATCCCCATCAAGCTACCAACGAGTTTCTTCACAGAATTGGAAAAAACTGCTTCAAAGTTCATATAGAACCAAAAAAGAGCCCACATTGCCAAGACAATCCTAAGCCAAAAGAACAAAGCTGGAGGCATCACGCTACCTGACTTCAAACTATACTACAAGGCTACAGTAACCAAAACAGCATGGTACTGGTACCAAAACAGAGATATAGACCAACAGAACAGAACAGAGTCCTCAGAAATAAAACCACACATCTACAGCCATCTGATCTTTGACAAACCTGAGAAAAACAAGAAATGGGGACAGGATTCCCTATTTAATAAATGGTGCTGGGAAAATTGGCTAGCCATAAGTAGAAAGCTGAAACTGGATCCTTTCCTTACTCCTTATACGAAAATTAATTCAAGATGGATTAGAGACTTAAATGTCAGACCTAATGCCATAAAAACCCTAGAAGAAAACCTAGGTAATACCATTCAGGACATAGGTATGGGCAAGGACTTCATATCTAAAACACCAAAAGCAACGGCAACAAAAGCCAAAATTGACAAATGGGATCTAATTAAACTAAAGAGCTTCTGCATAGCAAAAGAAACTACCATCAGAGTGAACAGGCAACCTACAGAATGGGAGAAAATTTTTGCAATCTACTCATCTGACAAAGGGCTAATATCCAGAACGTACAAAGAGCTCAAACAAATTTACAAGAAAAAAACAAACAACCCCATCAAAAAGTGGGCAAAGGATATGAATAGACATTTCTCAAAAGAAGACATGCATACAGCCAACAGACACATGAAAAAATGATATGATCTTATACTTGGAAAAAACTAAAAAAATCCACCAAAAACCTATTAGAACTGATACTATTAAGAACTGGCAAACTAATTCAGTAAAGTTGCAAGATACAAAATCAACATACAAACATAAGTAGCATTTCTATATGCGAAATGTGAACAAATTGAAAAATTTAAAAAGTAGTCCCCATTTACAATAGCCACCAAAATAAATAAATACATACATACCTAGGAATGAACCAAATAAGTGAAAGATCTCTGTAACAGAAACTACTATACTGATGAAAGAAATTGAAGAGGACACCAAAAATGGAAAGATATTCCATGTTTATGGATTGGAAGAATCAATATTGTTAAAATGTCCATACTACCCAAACCAATCCACAGATTCAATGCAATCCCTATCAAAATACCAATGACATTCTTTACAGAGATATTAAAAAAAAAATCCTAAAATTTATACGGAACCACAAAAGACTCAGAATAACCAAAGCCATCCTAAGCAGAAAGAACCAAAGTAGAGGAATCACATTAACTGACTTCAAACTGTATTAAGAGCTATAGTAAACAAAACAACATGGTACTGGCATAAAAACAGACCCAGAGACCAACAGAACCGAGAAACCCAGAAAAAAATCCACACACCTACAGTGAACTCATTTTTGGCAAAGGTGCCAAAAACATACATGGCAGAGAAGACAGTTTCTTCAATAAATGGTGCTTAGAAACTGGATATCCATATGCAGAAGAATGAAATTAAACTCCTATCTCTCACCATATACAAAAATCAAATCAAAATATTGATTAAAGACAAAAATCTAAGACCTCAAACTATGAAATGACTAAAAGAAAACACTGGGGACTCTCTCCAGGATATTAGTCTGGGCAATGATTTCTTAAGTAATACCTCACAAGCACAGGCAACCAAAGCCAAAATGGACAAATGGCATCACATCAAGTTAAAAGCTTCTCCAGAGCAAAGTAAACAACCAACAAAGAGACAACCCACACAATGGAAGAAAATATTTGCAAACTACCCATCTGACAAAGGATTAATAACCAGAATACAAAAGAAGCTCGGCCAAGCACAGTGGCTCACACCTGTAATCCCAACACTTTGGGAGGCCGAAGCAGATAGACTACCTGAGGTCAGGAGTTCAAGACCACCCTGGCCAACATGGTGAAACCCCATCTCTACTAAAAATACAAAAATTTAGCTGGGCGTGGTGGCAGGCACCTGTAATCCTAGCTACTTGGGAGGCTGAGGCAGGAGAATCGCTTGAACCCGGGAGGTGGAGGTTACAGTGAGCCCAGATCACACCACTGCACTCCAGCCTAGGCAACAAGAGCAATACACCATCTCAAAAAAAAAAAAAAAAACTCAACTCCACAGGAAAAAATTAATAATCCAATTAAAAACCAGGCAAAAGATCTGAATAGATATTTCTCAAAAAAAAGAAATAAATAAAGACATACAACTAGCAAACACACATATGAAAAAGTGTTCAGCCTGGCACAGTGGCTCATGCCTGTAATCCTAGCACTTTGGGAGGTTGAGGCAGGCAGATTGCCTGAGCTCAGGAGTTTGAGACCAGCCTGGGCAACATGGTGAAACCCCATCTCTACTAAAATACAAAAAAAAAAAAAAAAAAAAAAAAAGCCAGGCATGGCTGTGTGCGCCTGTAGTCCCAGCTACTCGGGAGGCTGAGGCAGGAGAGAACCTAGGAGGTGGAGGTTGCAGTGAGCCAAGATCGGTGCCACTGCACTCCAGCCTGGCAACAGAGCGAGACTCCATCTCATAATTTAAAAAAAAATTTAAAAATAAAAAAAATTTTTAAGAAGTGCTCAACATCACTGATCATCAGAGACATGCAAATCGAAACTACAATGAGATATCATCTTACTCCAGTTAAAATGGCTTTTATCCAAAAGACAAGCAATAATCAATGCTGGCAAAGATATGGAAAAAAGAGAACCCTTATACACTGTTGGTGGGAATGTAAATTAGTACAACTGCTATGAAGAACAGTTTGGACGTTCCTTAAAAAACTAAAAATTGAGCTACCATATGATCTAGCAATCTCACTGCTAGATATGTACCCCAAAAAAGGAAATCAGTATATCAGAGAGATATCTGCACTCTCATGTTTACTGTAGCACTGTTCACAATAGCCAAGATTTGAAAGCAACCTAAGTGTCCATTAGCAGACGAATGAACAAAGAAAATGTGGTACACATATACAATAGAGTACTACTCAGCTATAAAAGAGAATGAGATCCTGTCATTTGCAACATGGATGGAACCGGAGGTCACTGCATTAAGTGAAATAAGCCAGACAAAGAACGACATGCATCTCATGCTCTCACTTATTTGTGGGATCTAAAAATCAAAACAATTGAACCTATGGAAAAAGAAGGATGATTACTAGAGGCTGGGAGAGGCAGTGGTGGGATGAGGGAGAGGTGGGGATGGTTAATGGGTACAAAAAAAACAGGACGAATGAGTGACACCTAGTATCTGATAGCACAACAGAGTGACTATAATCAGTTACTTGGGTTCAATCAGGCTGGTGGGAAAAATATTAAAGATAGTTTTAGAGATAGACACAATCTTCTTGGAAAGTCAAGAAGTTTGCGTAACTTCAGGAATAGATATGGTTGAAGGCAACCTGATCTTTACCTCTAAACAAATTAAAGTAGTAATAAAGGAAGGCAGAGTAGTTTACCTAGCTAGCTTGTTTACTCATACAATCTTAAGACTAACCTTTGATGTACCATGGGTGCTTAAGTGCTTTTTACTTGGAAAGTCCACAATTGTCAATTACCCTCTAATGGTGCTGACTCAAGCTTTTGTTCATTCATCTTACTGCATAAATGCCAGTCTCACTTGCTGATCAAGGTCACGGTCACAACTGTTTACAGAACTCTCCAGGGAGTCTGTAAGCAGTTGAGACACCCTCAGCTGGACTGGCAAAACAGAGTATCTGTGTGTCATTGTACTTTATTCATCCGTGGCCTGGTCAGAGTCTGTAGGCAGACCCCCACAGTTGGTGCCCCTGTGTGAGGGGCGTTGCCGCAATCAATAATTTAATTGTACATTTTTAAATAACTAAGAGTGTATTTGGATTGTTTGTAACACAGAGGATAAATGCTTGAGGGGAGGGACAGTGCATTGTCCATGATGTGACTTTTACACATTGTACGCCTGTGTCAAAACATCTCATGTATCCCATAAATACATATACCTACTATGAACCCACAAAAATTAAAAATAATTGTTTTAAAAAAAATCAATAAGTAGTATAATTCACTGGTTGTCCTTACTACCCAATTTTCAAAATAACAAATCCTATTTATTAAAACAGCATTATCATACCTTCTACACAAATTTAAGATTTACAGTTCTTCCTCCTAAGGAAAAAAAAAACAGTAGAAAACTAAATTTTTATGTGAAATTTGACATATGGATGCCAATCCCCAACATTTGCTATCAACATGGAATTTACTTTGATCAAAATTAATTTACTTAGAAAATCTTAGTCCACTGTATAGTGTTCTTTGCTGCTTTTTTATAGCAAGAAATATAGCTAAATTGTTTTTCAAATCACACTGAAAAATGGCTTACTACTTTTTATATTACTGGCTTAACTTTTATTCCATGGACTTTTAACCTACTTAACTAAAAGCATACCAATTAAAATTTAAGGTAAACATAATATCTAATTCACCTTAAGAAATCCAAAAGAACCATTATAAAATAAGCCTCCAAACTTAGCAAGCATATCAGAATGGCCAGACCCGAGGGAAGTATTAGCAATATCTTCACTTTACATATATGTAAATTTTATTATCACTTCCACATCTGTGGTGCATTAGGTACAACAGTCACCTCTGAACCCTTTACACAGTGAACACATGGTAGACTATTACAAAATTAGTAGCTAGGGTAATACCTTAAGGAATTATTAATAATTTTGTTATCCAGCCAGAGGATAGCTGCAGAGTTGGAAAAGTAAGTTTTCCTAGGAAGATAATAAGGAATTAGGGTGAGATACAAGGGAAATGACTTGGAGATGGTCACAAAAAGAATAGGCGAAAGTAATAACGAGGAAAAGATTACATAAAATTTTCTAGAAAAAAATAATATAGCAAAAACAATCAAATGAGAATGAAGATGGATGATTGTGAAAGACAGAAAATACTATAAAATTCCACTCTTAATTTTCTAAATACAAAATACATTCCTGAGACCCCATATTCCTGAAACTCCAAAACAAAGTCTAAATAAAACTGAGATGTAGGCCGGGCACGGTGGCTCACAACTGTAATCCCAGCACTGTGGGAGGCTGAGGCAGGAGGATCACAAGGTCAGGAGATTGAGACCATCCTGGTTAACACGGTGAAACCCCGTCTCTACTAAAAATACAAAAAATTAGCCGAGTGTGATGGCGGGCGCCTGTAGTCCCAGCTACTTGGGAGGCTGAGGCTGGAGCGTGGCGTGAACCCGGGAGGTGGAGGTTGCAGTGAGCCAAGATCGCGCCACTGCACTCCAGCCTGGGCGACAGAGCGAGACTGTCTCAAAAAAAACACACACACACACTGAAATGCTGACAAGTAGTACTTGACATACTTTCTAGCTAAAGTAATAACCAACAAAACTGATTCAATTACGTCAGTTTCTAAGAGATAAAGAAATAAAGACAATTAAGACTAGTCAGGTCAAGTGGTTATACATGTAAAACTATTCAGGTAACAGTGGCTAGTTATATGAGACAAGATAGCTTAGCACATGGGGCACAGAATATAGCCCTGCTCCCAAAAAAATGTCATATGACTTTGAGAAAGCCACTATATATCATCTCTAAAGCAAAAATAATGTCGTCTCAGTAGGAATAGTGATACTGCATCAATAAGTAATACAATGTGTTGGGCTTTTTTTTTTTTACTTTCTTTCTTTTTTTGAGATGGAGTTTCGCTCATGTTGCCCAGACTGGTGTGCCAATGGCATGATCTCAGCTCACTGCAACCTCTGCCTCCCAGGTTTAAGCCATTCTCCTGCGCAGTGGCTCATGCCAGTAATCTCAGCACTTTGGGAGGCCAAGGCAGGCAGATCACCTGAAGTCAGGAGTTTGAGACCAGCCTGGCCAACAAGGTGAAACCTTGTGTCTACTAAATATACAAAAAAAATTAGCCAGGCATGGTAGCGGGTGCCTGTAATCCCAGCTACTCAGGAGGCTGAGGTTGGAGAATACAATGTTTTCTGAGTGAGGAGACACTACGGAAAGAGAACAGGGTTCCTGGCTTCTAAAAAGAGAAAAAAAGTATTTATTAACCAAGTTATTTCAATATATATTAAAAAAGTCTTACCTTCCTTCCCCTAGAACATAAGAAGCTGACAAAACCACATGACAATTATGAAGACAGGAATTATTGCTTGAATCTGGGTCACTAAAATTATTAGCTGTTCAAATGAGATAAAAGAAAGGGGAGACATTAATTATCTAGCAGTCTACATTTTCTTTGTTGTTAATGTGAAACATATCTCACACAAAACCATTCAAATAAGATAAACATCCCTATGGGTCCTTTGAAGCAAAGATTGGACAAATAGTAAAAATTATTTAAACAATTCCTGATCACCAAATGTCAACAAATTTAGTTTAAAAAAAGTTTTAATCCATACAGTTAACATCCTACTTTAATATTTTTTCCTAAAAAAGAACATGAAAGTTCACATAATACAAAAAAGCCTCACAGTTTTAAAGAAGGGGGTATAGGTGGGAGAAGAAAGAAATTCAAACAGCTTCAAGGACAAAAACCATGTCCCACACCAGAACATATTTACAACTCTTCATCTTGAATTCAACTAACATCCAACTGCGGCAATCAGCCAAGCTTGGCAAATTAAAATAACAGTAATTCTGACAGATTATCTTCTATAAATATTCAAATATGAACATTTGTGTTCATGCAAAGGTCTCCATATGCCAATCAAAATGCTTTGTTAAGGATCCTAACAATGAGCTTTTTTTTTTTTCACCCATCTGTAGGAATCCCCTGAATCCTTAACTTTCATTTTAACTAACCCCAGCTAATTATGAGACACATTATCTGTCTAGTTGTAGCTTGAATTAAAAACTTAAGGATAATATTCACATAGTATCAACAGACAAAAGGAACCTAGAATCTTTCAAAATCTAGGTCTGTAAAGACAAAAGGAAAGGTCCAGGAAGGGAGGGAGGGAAGGGCAGAGAGAGTCTCTTGAAAGATGGCAACCAAATAAAAGATTACCTTTCTATTTGCGTTAGCAGATAGGTATTACTTTACTGAAAGTAAAATCTAGATATAAAGAGCAATTAACAATTTCATAAATTTGGGCTCTATTCAAAGTTTCATTAAGGAAGACTACTATTTACGTGGCTCAAGACAGGATGCTATGTTTTGATGACAAGTTTAAGTATATGAAACTGTCAAAAGCAGAAAAATGCCATCAGTATGAAATTCACACCAAACACACTTTTTGAAATCTACAGATGTCCTATCATCAGGAACAATCAATAAATAAGAGTAACAATGGCTTTAATGAAAGCAAATTATCTGACGCGTGAATTTGTTAATTGTTCCCTCCTGTCCTCCATTACTCAGTTTCCGTTAAACATGTACACAGTTACCAAACAGCCTCACGCCTTCCAGGAAAATTACAAGTGGTAGGCACGTTTCTGCATTCAGGGCAGCATTATATTATGGAAGAAAATTTAACCTATTCAGAAGCATATACTTCTCTGATCCCACCTGGAAAGAAACAGCTATAAATAGCTCTACTAAAATTGCTCAAAATATTTCTAGACAGGCAGGCTTACAATAGAAACTCCTACTTTATGATCACTCACTACTCAGCCATCCAAGTCCAACATTGGATCTAAGCCAAACGAGTAGTTCTCAAGTGAGGGAAGGGAGAAAAAAAGTCCGGTCTAGGGACCAGTAGCTTCAGCCTCCCCTGGGAGCTTGTCAGAAATGCACAATCTCAGGCCTTACCCAGGGACATACTGAATCAGAATCAGTATTTTACCAAGATCCTCAAGTGATTTATATACACATTAAAATTGAAGAAGCTCTGCAGGAGGGGGAATATTTGAATGAGAAAAAAGGTATAATCTTTTCAGAGGTTGGTTACCACTGGAGGCCACTGTTTGGCTAATAGGCAACCAATTTTAAAACTTTGTTTATGGGTAACATCATTACTTTTACCATAATTTTTTTTACATTTTAAATAAGGGCTTTTAAAAAACAGAAATATCTCAAGAGGCAAAGAATGAGTATCTAATGATTAAATGTAAGTTCCCAAAAAAAGCTGTGACAGAGTTACCTTAGAATAAGTGGACCCAGGCTGGGCATGGTGGCTCACGCCTGTAATCCCAGCACTTTGGGAGCCTAAGGCAGGTGGATCACTTGAGGTCTGGAGTTCGAGACCAGCCTGGGCAACATGGTGAAACCCCATCTCTACTAAAAATACAAAACTTAGCCAGGCATGGTGGTGGGTGCCTATAATCTCAGCTACTCGCGAGGCAGGAGAATCACTTGAACCTGGGAGGTGGAGATTGCAGCGAGCTGAGATCCCACCACTGCACTCCAGCCTAGGTGACAGAGTGAGATTCCATCTCAAAAAATAATAATAAATAAGTGGACCCATCTGGGCATGGTGGCTCACACCTGTAATTCCAGACCACTTGGAGGTCAACATGAGTGAATCACTAGAGGTCAGGAGTTCGAGAGCAGCCTGGCCCACACAGCAAAACCTCATCTCTACAAGAAACACAAAACTTAGCTGGGTGTGGTGGTGGGTGCCCGTAATCCCAGCTACTTGGGTGGCTGAGGTGAGAAGGCTGCTTCAGCTCGGGAGCTCGGGGCTCCAGAGAGCCAAGATCACACCACTATACTCCAGCCGGGGCATCAGAGCAAGACACTGTCTCAAAGAGAAGAGAAGAAAACAAAAGAGGAGAGAGAGAGGGAGAGGGGAGGAGAGGAGGGGAGGAGGGGAGGAGGGGAGAAGAGGAGGGGAGAAGAGGAGGGGAGGAGGGGAGGAGGGGAGGGGAAGAGGGGAGAAGAAGAGGGGAGGAGGGGAGAAGAGGAGAAGAGACAAAGTAGACCCGTCTCATGCCACCACCACATTAACTAGACCCACCAATCACATTAACTAGACAAATTAATTTTTAAAATAATAACAACTCCTTTCGTTCCAAACCCTCAGCATTAAGAATATCTGGGACTGGGGTCCAAGTAGCCAGGAAAGAGACCAACAGACCAAAGGCCTATGGCCTCCTGTGACCAGAAAAGAAGGCTATAGATACTGGTTATTCAGCTACTTTCTCTCAGATCCAAATCTACCCTTTAATACTCATCTCTGTAACACTGAAAATAAAACTCTGAAAACTACTTTTCTCTTCTGCAGCTAGCTTCCTCATACTGCCAATAAGGACACTAGAGGGAGAATGCAGTACATGCTTTTTCCAGTCAGCATTGCCCAGCATAGGTCCTCCACCCCAGCAGTAGCAGTGATAACCACCAGCTTTTTCTGGCACTCTCAGAAATTCCCCTCAGACATACCAACAGCTGTCAGGAAGTACCCCCTCCAGAGGTTTTGAATCCCAATTCTATGAGGTCCCAAATCCAAGTTCTTATTTCCCCCCAACCATATGAATAGTGGTTGATTCCTGCAAATACTGTCTCTGTGTTACCCCAGTGTTCCCTGTTTGCTTTTTCAGTCCTCCAATACCTGTATAATCCATTCCCTATATTAAATTTTCTGGGCTGAAATTTTTTTGTTTGTAATTCTGTAGAGAGAGGGGTTACTATGTTACCCAGGCTGGTCTCAAACTCCTGGTCTCAAGAAATCCTCCTGCCTCGAGTATTTAGTGTGGACTGTTTTCCTGACCTGATCCTAATTGAGCCATCACGGCTAGATGGAATAAAATTCAACATGATCTTGATCATTTTGGAAAACAGTCTTCCCAAACATGATAGTCCATAAGAAAATATTTACTGCCTCTCCTCGAAAATAGGTGCAAGATAGGAAATGGATACAAAAAGCACAGTTGAGGAAGAAAGAAGAAGAAACATAACCTAAGAAAGCAATATATTGAAACAAGTATCATGGTATAAAACACATTTTAACCCTGAAAAACATAAAAGAAAGGCCAATAAAAAGTTTGAAACAAACACAAGTTTTCAATGCTGATGAAAACCACAGACTTTTAGATATATGATTCTTCTGCCTCTGCCATTGTTCAGTTTTGTTACAGCAGTTTTATATCTAGTTTGGGTTATTACACTTTAAGGAGGCTATTGAGAAATTAGGGAAAGTCCAAAGAAGATTATACAAATGATGAAAGGGGATAGGAAATAGGATCTATAAAGAAAGGTTCAACAGTCAAACCTTTTAGTCTAGAGAAAAGAAAACTTCAGGCCAACATATTAACTGCCTTCCAGTTTAACAGTTCTAACCAGCTGCCCACCATCATCTCTACAGAGGAAATGAGCTTAAAATGGAAGACAATAAAGTAAGTGAAGACCTAAAATGTAGCTTCTTAGCTTATGAATGTCCTTCAAATAACTAAAGTGGTGGCTCTTAATGCTGGTTTCACGAGAGAATGATCCAGGATATTTTTACCAAAAGATGATGATGATGATGATGACGACGACGACAACGACAATGATGCCCAGAACCCCAAAGGCAAAGGTCTAATTTAACTGGTATGACACAGAGCCTAGGCATAAAGAACAAAAAGTATCCAAGTGTTTATAATATACTGAAAGCGGGAATGAGAACCACTTAATGGAACACTGCATAACTGTGCTACTCAAAGCATGTTGTAAAGAGGAGAGGGAGAGGGAGAGGGAGAGGGAGAGGGGAGGAGAGAAGGGGAGGAGGGGATGAGCTACATCCAGATCACCAACAGGAGCTTGTTGGAAAGGCAACATCTCATCCCATTCCAAAACTACTGAATAAGAATCTACACGTTTTTATGATCCCTACACAATCCCATATGCCCATTAAAGTTTGAAAAGCATTGTTCTATAATAGTTTGAAAGGGGCATAAGTGTGTGAGACCAAACACCAGCCTAAAAATAACTAAGCTGAATTTTTCTGAACTTTTAAATATAAAAATTTTTTTACCTTAAGGTCATTTAGAGTTTACTAAGAATACTATTTTAGAGAGTGAATAATAATTATAACTAAATATTCAACACATACTGTTTGCTGGCATTATTATTATTATTGTTTTTTTTTTTTTTTTTTTGAGACAGGGTCTTGCTGTGTTGCTCAGGCTGGAGTGCAATGTTACAATCACAGATCACTGCAGCCTGGATGGACCTCCCGGACTCAAGCAATCCTCCTGCCTCAGCCTCCCATGTAGCTGAGACTACAGGCACATACCACCGCACCAGCCTGAGTTTTTCATTTTTTGTACATACAAGGTCTCACTATGTTGCTCAGGCTGATCTCGAACTCCTAGGCTCAAGTAATCCTCCCACCTCAGCCTCCCAAAGTGTTGGGATTACAGGCACAAGCCACTGCACACAACTCATTATTCTTTACAAATTGATTTAATCATCAACACATCTATAAAGTAGATATTTAATAATAATCAGTTATGGCAAAATAAAGTATTAAATAATCTGCCCCATGTACTACTTAAAAAAAAAGTCGTAAACCTGAGACTTGAGTTGTAGTCTGTTTAAGGGCCTATACTTAACCCCAAAATAATACTAGTTTATCAACACCATTCCCAAACATTCTGAAATCATTCACAACGAAAGTAAAATAACTGGTAATGAAAACGCTGTAAGAGTAAAGAAAAAAGTAGTGTGCTCTTCTCTGGTTAAAAAAAAAAAAAAATTCAGCCAGGTATGGTGGTGTGTGTCTATAGTCCCAGCAACTTGGGAGGCTGAGGAAGGAGAATCACTTGAGCCTAGGAGTTTGAGGCCAGCCTGGGCAACATAGTGAGATCCCTGTCTCTTGAAAAATTTTGGTAATAACCACTATTATTTATATTTGGGAAGTAACTGAAACCCTATGTTGGGGGACACATTCTTCCCCAATGCCTCCTTAATTCATCCCTACAACTATTACTACTTCCACAACCATTACTACCACTACAACCCTCAGAAAAGTAATGTACATGAGGCTATAATTAGTTTTCACAATGAAATAGGCATGACATAAATTTAGCCTGATTTTTCTCCTCTGTATCTCACTGCTTCCAACCTCTAAAAAAGTCTACTGCTTCCATCTGTTACTATAGAAGCAAAAATTACCATTTCAGTAAGACCCAAATGGTACTTCTGAAAATATTGAGGAAAACTTCTAAAGGAGAGGTCAGAGACTGTCAGTAAAAAGCCTACTAGAAGCTTTAACAATTCATTTAATTCTAAATCGCACAAAAGAATAGTCAAAATTCTCAGAGATAAATAACATTGTTGTACTGGCAGATAGACTGAATTTATAATATGCAAAATTATATTCTATGAGTATTTAAAGCAGAGCATTACTAAGATATTTTAGCTTCATTCAACAAGCACGTTCCATTTAAAAAAAAAAAAAAGCATACAACACCTTTTTAATTAACAATGACAAACCAACCCTGGTGACCTAGTTTCTGATAATGAACAAAACTACAGATATCAAAAATACAGTTGCTTAACCCATAAGAATTATTAAAGTCGATACAGGAGCCAAAAAGATTTGCAGGCTAAAGATATCAATGCAAAGACTCACTGAAATACAGTCTTCCAAACACCTAAGTTTAAAATTACGACGAGGCAATTTATTGGTTCCTTTGAGTAAGATTTCACTTGAAGAATCTAAAAAAGATAAGGTCATATGAAACACTGTGGGGATGCAACTTGATTTCCTAAAAAGTCAAGTGAGACTTCCCAGGAAGGCAAAGATACAACTCAAAAGAATAGACAGATAAAACTCAAAAGAGTGTTCTTAGGGAGGAAAGCAATAAGTCGAAAATACAGAGGCTGAACATTCCTGATTATCTTTTCATTAAATAATATGACTAATAAAATGACCCTGACCAAAACTCCCTGAAAATTTCTATCAGCTTTGAAATCTTCATATTATATAAATTATCTGTAGTTATGCTTTTCTTCTAGTTAGCAGCAGAAAAGTGCTCCCTTTCCCTCTCCACCTAGCTTCATAACAGCACATTCTCAATCTGCTTTCCTTTCCTACCCTATCTGGAGACTATAAATTGAGTAAAATACGACATATTTTATACTAAATTGAGACTACTTTACTCATAGTGTCAACAATTATTTTGTTTGAATAACTGAATAAAATATGATATATTCATTTTAAAATACTCCAAATAAGTAAATTGCATTTTATAAATTTTAATATTTATAATACTTTAATATTTACTAAACATTAGCTGAATGAATAAATGTCACCGCCCATTAAACTCTTATAACACAGAAAAATCACACATATGTAAACATTTAAACGGAAAAAATTTACCACCTCCATTACCAATAAAATGAAAAGCTTATTACATCAAAGAAAAATATTTAAAAATCATTAGAATCATTTTTTAATCATCAGGAAGAATAAATTTAAAAGATGATTCTCAAACTTCATAGAGAATAAGAATTATGATTAAGCTTATAAAACTGCAGGGTCTGGGCTCCATGGCCAGAGATCCTGATTCAGACTCAGTTTCAGACGACAAACACAAAACTCTACATTTTAACAAGCTTCCAAGGTAATTACCATGCAGATTATCCTTGAACCACACTTTAGTAAATATTTCACTTTCAAACCACTGTCAACTTCCAAACAAGTCCTTCAGGTCTGATCAAAATGCCCATTCCCATCTTTCATCTTAGGAACATCAACTTCTGATTAAGGAATCAACATACAGAAAAAGTAATAGCAACCAGTTACTGGACATGTATTACTGTTGGAAATGAACTTCTACACACTCTAACATACACATACAAATTAAATTATATACTGCATATGAAGTATGTAACACAGTATCTGGCTGGAATAAATAAATGCTCAATAAAAGGAGCAACGATTATACTTAAAATTTATCACAACCTTAGGAGGTGGCTGCTATTATTGCCAATTTGCAGTTGAGGAAACTGAGGTCTAGTAACTTGCCCAAAGTCATAGGGGTAGTTAAGGGTCAGAAACAGAATTCAACACAACCCATTTGACTCCAAAACCTGAACTCTTTAATCTAGGCTAACTTCCTGAGGCACCAGGGCAACAACCGCAGGTACAAAACCACTCCACAGTCATACCCACTAGAAGAATTTTCCTGAGTCATACCACAAAAATCATGGCCAAAGTCCACTCTCACACTGGGGGCTATGAAGAACTGCCCAAAATTGGGTAATTTATAAAGAAAAGAAGTTTAATTGACTCACAGTTCTGCATGGCTGGGGAGGACTCAGGAAACTTACAATCATGGCAGAAGGGGAAGAGGCATGTCTGACATGGTGGCAGGCAAGAGAGAGTGAATGTGTGAAGGAGGAACTGTCAGACATGTATAAAACCATCAGATCTCATGAGAACTCACTCACTAACATGAGAACAGCATGGGGGACACCACCCCCATGATCCAGTCATTCCCCACCAGGTCTCCCTTGACACGTGGGGATTGTGGGGATTACAATTCAAGATGAGATCTGGGTGAGGAGACAAAGTGTAACCATATCACATACTCTTACAAATATTCCTATATGATTAAGCGTGAAAGATGGGCAGTTGGCCGGGCGCGGTGGCTCACGCCTGTAATCCCAGCACTTTGGGAGGCCGAGGCGGGCGGATCACAAGGTCAGGAGATCGAGACCATGGTGAAACCCCGTCTCTACTAAAAATAGAAAAAATTAGCCGGGCACAGTGGCGGGCGCCTGTAGTCCCAGCTAATCGGGAGGCTGAGGCCGGAGAATGGCATGAACCCGGGAGGCGGAGCTTGCAGTGAGCCGAGATTGTGCCACTGCACTCTAGCCTGGGCGACAGAGCGAGACTCCGTCTCAAAAAAAATAAATAAATAAAATAAAGAAGGGCAGTCATAGGACTATGATGAATTGAGGTTGCTAAAAATGTTTAATGTTTTATAGCACTTGAGAATTACAAATTAGGTAATCTATGTAATAATAACTCCAAAAGGAATATGACTGAAAATATGTCAAAGGAATCTATTCCGAAATCACTCAGGGTTAGCTGTTTAACTCAAAGACAGTACAAACTCAGTCTTACGGTTCTCCACATCTAGGCAGCCTCAGGGGGCCAACTAACAGACTTATTTCCTCCCCTGAAAATACAAACATAATTAGTATTTACTTCAAAGTTCTCTATTTAAAGTGATTTTTTTCTACTTAAATTTTTCTAAAATCTGATTATGTTCCTAATGATTTTTGTGTCTAAATTTTTTATTTTTTAAAAAACTAACTTTCCTAAAAATGTCTGTTTCTCCCATCATCTCAAGTTCCTACTAAATGGTTTTCTTTCTTCCAAGTGTATTTCTAGCTTGTCTATTCCCACCACCTAGCCCCAAAATGGTAAGCACTGGTTTCCAAAATACCTCCTTACCTCTACTTGAACCAAGACTACATTCACAACAAATAAAACACAATTAGTCATAGCAAAAAATATTATATACTGGTAACATTAGCATATTACAAATTCAGAAAATGGAAAAAAGATAAAAGTGTGTTTTATTCTGCTAAATTATATTTTAAAAACTTGTATTTTTAACCTGGTATCTCTCAATAAGCAATACAAATCCTATAGCTGTTGTTTAGCTTTTTAAACCCTACAAATAGCTAAGATTTTTAAAAATTAAATCTATTAAAATTAGGCTCTTAGTCAAATAAAATATGATACATAGATAAAGAGCAATATACAAATGGACCGTAGCCTGCAGGAAAACATAACTCCCATTTGTTCACACTCTCCTTAAAGGAAACAAAATCTCCAGTACTACCACATCCAAACCAGAGGTGATGATTCACTAGACTGCTCCTGCCCAAGGAACCCCAGTGCAATAAGAAGCCAAAGTGAAAATCCTGCTTGAGACCTGTTTATTTAATATGTAAAAGCAGGTATCTCAATTACCTAAATTTTCACAAAGAATACATAACTTTTTTTTTAACTATCATAGTTAGAAAAGACTTGCTAGTTTTTAAAATGTGATTAATTTACTGGGTTTTTTTTTTTTTTTTTTTTTTTAAGGGAAAAGCGAACTTTAGTAATTCCTATCTGAGGAATGAAACTGTAAACATATTAAATCCTATAAAAAGAAAGAAAAGAAAGGTTCTGAAAGGTTCCAGAAAGAGGCACAAAGTCCCTAAACCAACAAACACCATGTTTCACACTAAGTAAGAACTTTGTGCCTCTCCTACAGAGCTCTGTAGAGAAAAAAAAAAAAAAAAAATGAGAGATCTTTAGGTAAAACCAGAGCCCAGAACTATGACAGCAGAAATTCTGGAGTCTCTTGGAAGTCCTTCTAACTACACAACAAAGCCTCAATCAGCAGGAAACCTAAATAGTTGGTAAAACCTTCCTCCCCACTTCCTTAAGTATAAAAAATATCCTTTCTCTTCCTTCTCCTGAATTCTGGAACCCTTCAGAACCTTACTTTTTTTTCTTTTTATAGGATTTAATATGTTTATAGTTTCATTCCTCAGACAAATACCTAATGCATGCGGGGCTTAAAACCTAGATGATGGGTTGACAGGTGCAGCAAACCACCATGGCACATGTATACTTATGCAACGATCCTGCATGTTCTGCACATGTATCCCAGAACTTAAAAGTAAAATTTTTAAAAATAAAAAATAAAAAAATATGCTGATTCTCTGGATACAACTAGAGAGTGATGCTTTGCAGCCCCAGATTCCTCTTCACTCCTTGTTTGTTACACACAGAGGGAGAATAAGCCATCTACTTGTAATTCAATCAGAAACTTTTTATGAACGTAGCAACTACAATAAACCTTTTCTCTTCTAATGGTATGTAAATGCACTGTCTGGTAAGGTATTCAGTAGCCAAATGTAGCCATATGAAATGTGGTTAGTTTGAACTCAGATGTGCTGTAAGTGTACAATACACATGGATTTCAAAGACTTAATATGAATAAAAGAATGTAAAAATCTAATTGATATTTTTATATCAATTAGTTGTTGAAATATTTTACATACATTATGGTAAATAACTGAAACCAATTTTAACTGCTTCTTTTTGCTTTTTTAAATGTAGCTTAACAAAAAGTTAAAAAATTACAGGTGTGGTTCACTCTACATTTCTAATGGACAGCACTGGGGTATAAATTAATGACCATAGTTTTTACTAAACTATACCTAGATCAAACTTGCACGTTTATATAGTATGATAAAATGTAGTCATTACAACAGCTAAACCAAAATTTTCTTTCCCCCTGACTTACAAAGTATACTACATTCACTTATCTGTTTCCAGGTTCCTTCCTTTCTTATCTCTTCATCTAAACTTAAAATATTGAATAAATTTTATGTTTCTTCACCTCCTCCTCACTTCCACCCAAATTACCGGCCTTGAAATATTAATCTTTTATCTCCAAAGACTATCATACTTAGAAAAAAAATAGGATAAAATTTTTCCCAAAGAGGCCTCCAAGGTTATCCCTAAGAGACAATACATGGCAATGTTAAAGGTTTGGTCTCTAGAATCAATAGCCCAGTGAGAACTCTACCTTTCACTAGGCAAATTATTGTAGCTCAGTTTCTTTGTCTGTAACAGAGGGTAAATACTATCATTTACTATCAAACTAATCTTTCATTTAATTAATATTTAATATTAAAACATCAATTCTATAGGTTATGAGATAATATAAGAAAAGCATTTAGCACAGTACCTGAGACTTTAGTGCTAAGAAGCATTAACCATTATTACTACCATTATTTCCTTTTTTGTCAAGCTTCCTGAACCTATCCCTTCTCTTTCTATTCCTAGCTTCACCATCAACAGGTTCTCTCTTCAGTCAAGCCTAAAGTCCATCTAATAAAATGGAAAGAATACAGAATAACGGAGGGAGAAGGTGGTCATTTGGGACTGACAAAAACAAAGAACTCCAAACACTGGAGCCCATAATAAAGTGGTCTGCATTACATGACAGAGAGATTCCTCACTATAAAAAGCAGTCAAGCTAAGTCTGGGATTCTGTAAAAAGTATCTTCACAGGTGACTGAAACAGTTGTTTCTAAAGTCCCCCTTTAATCCTCTATGCCCTGGAAAGGTATACAATGCAGATATTAAAATCTAGAAGCTATCTCATTGGCAATACTCATCAAAGTCTAAAAATTGTACATTCCTTATGGCACTCTGACTTGGCCATTGATTCATGCCTGTACACAAAAAAAACCAACAAGCTCCTATCTGCAACTATTGGAGAGCCCAATTTTAAACTTTCACCTTATGGCACGGAGAGAGAGGGGAAGACAGAGAGGGAGGGGGGAGATAAAGGGGAGGGGAGGAGACGAGGGAAGCAGGTGGGGAGGCAGAGAGAGAGAGAGACACGAAATGGTCAAAATTCCCACTTTGCCACTTGTGGTAAACCAAGCCTCATGGACTTAGAGCAGATTCAGGTGGGTAACTCTTTAGCCTAAGCCAAAATATAGGTAAACTGAATCTCTTATTACCCTTTTCATGTTCTTTCATATACTATAGACATTTACATTATGTTTTATTTCCTTTCTCTTCCTTCTCCTGAATTCTAAAGTCTACAACACTGCGTCTGACATATTAGGTACTTGATAAAAGAAAAACTTCCACAGAATTAAATTTTAACTGAACAATGAACGATTTGCAAATCAGGCACCCTCCTAAGCCAGAGTAGGTGCTGAGACTCCAGCACAGCTACATGGTGGAAGATTTAAGGACAGAAAAAAGAAAGCAATGTACAGAAAAAGGAAGTGACATACAGAAAAAGGAATTGACATACAGAAAAAGGAAGTGACGTACAAAAACAGTTGGACTGGTTACAGGTTGGTGTTTGCCTTATTTGAACACAGTTCGAACAGTTGACTACATTTGATTGGCCAACACTTAGTGACTGGCACAAGTGTGACTACAGTCTGTTTCTGCCTCCACTTGTTACAGTTCACAGTGTACAGAAAAACCTTTAGGCTAAACTGAAGAAGGCAGCTTTTGTCTAAACTTAACATACTCATAAATATTTGTCATATTGGATTGAATCTATAGCTGCAATATGGAAAAAAAATTACTTACCTTCAGTTTTTAAAACACTTTCACATGATTTCACTTGATTGTCCCAAAAATTGTATAATTAAGCACATTGAAGACATAGTCTTATTTTTTGCTAAGTTACTGAAGCTCACAAGTCTAAGTAACTAATTCAAAATTATTCATTTTTTTATGTCTTCATAAGCAAACTTTTATTCCAAGACCAGGCTGGTTGTAAGTGACAAAATAAGAACTTTACAGCACTATATTACATCACACCACATGACACCAGAGCTTCTCTTAGAGAGAACCAGTGGGGTAAGGGAGAAGGCAAAAGAAGACTGTGATGATGACAAGTTTTTAACAATGAGTTAAATCTATAGCCTCCCTATATAAAATTTTCACATTTCACTTTTCCTATCTTACTGAAGTCTCAAAGTTCTATTTACTTTCCTAAAAGATTTTCTGTTAATTCCTTTTTCCTTACATAATTAAGTTATGCTTAATCATCAAAATTATATTCCATATCACATTTTACCTATCTTTCCTCGTATCTATAAATCAATTCATGCTTTAAAAACTATGTGATTTTATATAGTTCCCTTATTTTGTCTTAATGAATGTTTTATTACTCTTTTCAGTTCTCCAGTATTCTCTGAAATGGCTTCTGTTCAATTTTATCCAGTCTGAAAATAACCTATTGTCCCCACGCTGCTGATATTCCCACTGGACTCACATGAGAAAAGGACCAGAAGTTTCTCTGTAAAAATACTTGAAACAAGCAATCAGTCAACATTAGCTGACATTCAAGATATAAAAAGCAAAGTTAACTTGCTACCTACTGTCATTCCTGAGCCTATATTTAGAATGACCTATAAACCTCCTTTGATTAAAGACAATTCACTGCTCTTCTCTGAATATGTTTCCTCATCTGTAAGAAAGTTGGTCTCGAAGTTTAGAATTCAAGATTTAAAGAGGTGCTGAGTCTGGGGATTTAAAGCTAAGTTTATTTACCCTAATCATTGATGTATTATTTTAATGCATATATTTGCACCTTGTCTACCCACGGTACTTTGAGGTAAGAACCATGTCCTATACAATTTTATATGCTTACCACTTTTAATATGGTGCTATGCAAATACAGGCAAGTTTCACTTGGTTTTCTAACTAAAAGTGTTAAATTGTTGGCTTTAGCAGAAGGTTCTTCATATTTCCCTATGTGCAATTCAACAAGTCACTACAATTTTGAACCAGATTCTGAGCAGATAACACTGTAAAATTGTGGTGAGAATCCAAGATATTTTATTATATCTTATGATCAATATTCAGCAAAACTGCCATCTGCAAAAGAAATGGTAATTAACTGGGAAAGGCAAAAAGGCTCCAAACCTTGCTTTTAGCCACAGTCTTCCATAACCCTTATATATAATCCCTGACTGATTAACTAAGACCTTAGAATTAACCAGACCTTAGAATGCCATCAACTCCGTAGATCAAAGCTCTGGGAGGGGGGAAGGATGTGACATACATGTGTATTTAGTTTTTGATTTATCATAGTAGGTCTTTCTCTAAAAATTAAGAGGTTTGCCAAATTTGTTTTCAGATGAGGTCAAAGGCAATTTCCTAGTAGAGTAAAATTTGAAGAAATATAGTTTTTTTAACACAGATACAGGCTTTTGTAAATGTTTCCAGTCAACCTGTAATAATGTCAACATAAGCTAAAATTTAGATTGAAAACTATTACCCTACTCAGTAGTTTGAGCAGATGCCTGGGCCTTGATAAAAATCACTAAACTGTGTTTAAAATATATGTGTATCTGTAAAATTCAATACAGACACAGCTGACAAGAATCACTTAACTGTGCATACAGCAATAGAAGAACTAAAAGGTTATGGGAACCTTAAAAGTCACATGTAATCATCACATCTGCATGCAGTTAAATACATAGCACTCCAGTTTCAGAAATCCTGAGCTTACCAAAAACTTTTACAACTAAATTTGGGTTATTTGGGGTGGGGGTGAAAGAGATGAGAAAGGAGAGTAAAGAGCCTTTTACAGCCCCTATTTTGACTAAATCTGCAGCTGTAATTACAGCTGTTCTGAAGCTTTTCTTGGAACTGCCCAATTACATTTAAATAATAACCAAAAGTAGGTTTAATGAACAGAAGAATTTGACAGGAAGACTTCTTCATATTTAAAAGCTATTTTTGACTATATAATTAATATTTTATTATTTTTGCCCTGCAACTAATCGATAAGAATTGTTATATAAATGCAAGAAGGTTTTTCTTCCTAGGGTTTTGGAGTTTTTAATGTTTTTCTGAAAAGAAAGTACACTGAATTTCTTTGGTACTTGTGCAAAAACTTGCATTTTAGGTTTCTTCTCCCTTGCCATGCCATCTGTTTTACTATGAAACAAGTCTATTACCCACATGACATAAATGTGTGATACCAATAAACAAAACATAATCCTTTTTAATATCATTCCAAATATATTTTTTAACGATGCATTTTACTCAAAAAAAGTTACAACATGAATCAACACAAATGAAGACTCATTTTTATGTTATATTTTAAATATAATCAACAGTTAATTTCCTGGACAATTATTCAAATAGGGAATTTTTTTTATCACAAATCTATAGAACTTTTTAAGTAACTGATCTGTCCGTTTATAAAAACATGCTCAATGGCTGAAATTTTTTTAATCGCATGTTATGTTTTATCCCTGGATAGCAGAGATTCCTATAAAAACATCAATACTTTCTTAGGGAGAAATTAAAAAGGCTAATACAGAAGCCTTTCAGATTCGCTAAGATTTAATATACGGAAACTAAAAGAAATACGTCCCAGAAAATTAAAGAAAGCTAGGATACTGAACACTCGCTTCATATTCACCATTGTTACGGGTGTAGGAGAATGAGGTTAGGAAGCAAAGTAACATGTTACAAAGAAAAGGTTCTTGCCAGTGACAGTTTAGTGTTAGATAAATCTGTTCTCTAACTTCCTCTGGCTATCAAAAAGAAAAGGCAACATTATTGAAATTTTCATATTTTGCTGAACAACAAAAAATCATAACTTTCTAATCATTGACGGAAAAATACTTAATACTACCTGACAATACTAAAATACTGACATCCGACACATTTACCTCGAGAGCCTCATGTAACTAATCTATTTTCCATAGTTACGGTCAGTATATTCATGTAGAAATAGTAAATATATTATTCTTCATGTTGTTTTTTTAAGCTGCTTCAAAAAGTACAAGGTCAATGGTGAACTTGATTAGGAAGGAACAGGAAACTCACCTCTTTTTCTGTATTCTGAAAACTTGGAAAGAAATGCCCCAATAATCCTAAATATGGTGGCCAAATAGTCACACTTTCCTGAATAGGCCTATATCTTCTATGGATGCTAACCAAACAGTCTGGTATTTAAATTAAAAGCTAAGCAAGCATTACAAGAGGAACACAAGGAGCCACAAAGCAAGAGGCAAACTAGCAGATAATAAGAGGATTTACATATTTAAAGAGGATAAGGATAATTTAATTTCAAGGCATAGATTATATTCACAGGAAACTGGCTCACCTGTAGTCAAAATGTACCTCACAAAGACAAAGAAATCACATGGAGCACAGAAAACAATTCACCAAACTCAAGAATGAACAGTGTTAAGCAGCAGCTGCTAGAAACCAGTAGTGCATTAAAAAGATAGAAGAGAATAGCTGATCCTTTCAGTCACAAAACTGAGTTCTATGAAAAGCACAGGCAGGCTTTGAAAGGTTGGGTGCATACACCAAAGCCTGCAAACCAACTATCAAAAATGATCTCATTTGACTTCTACTAGGATCATCACAGAAGGATGAAGCAAAATGAAAACTGGCAATTGCAATTTAAGTTGAAGATGTGTCCTCAACTAAAATAGCTGCTGCAAAACTCTATTCAAATCTCCCTTCCAGCCACATGGCTACTTCAAAGCTTTTCATTATCATATATTACTGTTTCCTCTACTACAGAGCACCTACACAGCAGGATCCAAGACACAGTGCAGGCTGGGTGAGGTAGCTCATGCCTGTAATCTCAGCACTTTGGGAGGCAGAGGTAGAAGGACTGCTTGAGGCCAGGAGTTTCAGATCAGTCTGGGCAACATAGCAAGATCCATTTCTACAAAAAAATTTTACCCAGATGTGGTGGCACACACTTGTAGTCCTAGCTACTCAGGAGGCTTAGGCAGGAAGATCACTTGAGCTCAGAAATTCAAGGCTGCAGTGAGTTATGATCACACCACTGTACTCCAGCCTGGGCAACAGAGCAAGACCCTGTCTCTAAAACAAACAAAGAAAAAACTGCACAAAGAATTCAAGGAGCAAAGACTGAGAGAAATTTCCTGCACCACAAAATATTTAACTCCTTCATCTCTGAAATTTCACAAAGACAGTGCCTTCCAAAATCAAAAGTTAGGAATCTAAAATTATGAGCAAGATAATAGGTCCTTCTATTTGGGGGGCTGGAACTGGGGGAGACAAAGAGAAAGGCTGCAAGAGCCAATGACAAAAAAATCTACTGTGAAGACACTAAAAACTGGGAACCTTTTTTTTTTTTTTTTTTTTTTTTTTTTTTTTTTGAGATGGAGTCTCGCTCTGCTGCCCACGCTTGAGTGTGCAGTGGCACGATCTCAGGTCACTGCAACCTCCGCCTCTCGGGTTCAAGTGATTCTCCTGCCTCAACCTCCCGAGTAGCTGGAATTACAGGCACCCACTACCTTACCTGGCTAATTTTTGTATTTTTAGTAGAGATGGGGTCTCACCATGTTGGCCAGGCTGATCTCGAACTCCTCATCTCAAGTTATCCACCTGCCTCAGCCTCCCAAAGTGCTGGGATTATAGGCATGAGCCACCATGCCCAGCCCCAACATTCTTAATAAAACTCAAATTGCCCAATAATTGCTAATGTACATGATCAACTCTCCGCTCCTCTGAGACCTATCCTTGACTAATTACTCCTCAAACTGAACTTTGCCTGACCCCTCCTGTCAAAGTCCTATAAAAAAATTCTACCATCCTTCTCCAAGTTAGAACTTTCCTTCAGGGCCTTCTCATGCCCACTATCTTCTTTTTTTTTTGTTTATGAGACAGAGTCTCGCTCTGTTGCCCCGGCTGGAGTGTAGTGGCACAATATCGGCTCACTGCAACCTCTACCTCCTGGGTGCAAGGGATTCTCCTGCCTCAGCCTCCTGAGTAGCAGTGACTACAGGCACATGCCACCATGCCCGGCTAATTTTTGTATTTTTAATAGAGATGAGGTTTCACTATGTTGGCCAGGCTGGTCTCAAACTCCTGACCTTGTGATCTGCCCGTCTTGGCCTCCCAAAGTGCTGGGATTACAGGTGTGAGCCAACGTGCCCAGTCCATGCCCACTATTTTCTAACATAGTCTTATGCTAATAGAGTCTAACAGTGCTCTGGCTGATTTTCATCCAAACTATGTAATGTTCCAGGAGGGCAACAGGGCAGGAATTTGCATCATTTTTTCTTGATGAGTTCCAAGGTAATTGTAAGCACTGCTTCTATGTCCATATAATGACTAGGGAAATATGCAATAGAAAAGTAAAGCTTTCTCTGGTCATTTCTTTAAAATAATAAAGACAAAGACAAACACTTATTAAGCACATAAATATACTGCTATATACTTCTATGTAATTGATTCTATTTAATGCTCATTACAACCCTCGAGATAAATATGCTTATCCTCATTTTACACATGCAAAATCAGAAATTTAGTTTAAGAAACTTACCCAGTTAGCAACTGGTAAATAGAGGGTTTAAATCCAATTATCCCAAGTCAACTCTTTCCACTCAAGCAAAGCCATAAGCTACACTGCCCTAGCTCCAACTACCATCTATAAGAAACAAATGCATTCTTCTGAGCCCCCTCTGTCTTGTTAGGTCTACTTACTTGCTTTTCTCAATATCTCAGTAAGCCTCCATGACTTAAAAACTTCTTCATGTAATTCATCTCTTATTTCAACCTCTTCCTATATGTTCACCAATAAGACCTAAGTATCCTATAGCTGTCTCTCATCCAGTAATGCCAAGCTTTACAGTTAAAACAACTGTACTCCTAACAGATTTCATCAGGATGCATTCTCTAAACATTTCTAAGTATTTTTCTATATTCTTCACATCATTTAATTAGACTCCACTAGTATGTACTGTAGTTTATTTTAACCAACTGAAAATGATATTGGAAATAAAATACTTTTTAAAACCTAGGTATTACTATATATGCAGAATAACAGTCTGGGGGGATTTTTTAGAAAGAAAATTGCCAATACAATTTGTATATAATAGATACTTGCATTAGCTAGTGCCAAAACATAAAGAAATTGTAATTCTCAAACCAGAATTATTTTTACCACTGAAAATAATGGGAAAAAAAGTTTTAAAAAATGGAAAATAATGGGGTTAAAAATACACTATATATGGAGGTCAGGATGCAGTAAAACAACTAGGTTTGTCCTCTCACTTAAAACGAAACAAAAACGAACATAATATAGAAAACAACATTTTTCAAGAAACTGGACATCAAGCAACAAAGAACAGTGATTCTAGAGAGACAGGAAATAAACAATACCTTCAACAGTCCCAGCTTACAACCTTCAGAGACTTTTCAGGCTAAGGCCCAGGGAAGAGAAAGAAATCCAAGGGGAGCTAGGTACGTGGAGAAACTAACTTGAGTCGATGAAACAGAAGAGCTTAGAGTCCATGAAGACCAAGGCAGCTAGCCCTGGGAAAGTAGCAGGGTGGCTACGTAGAGAACAAAACCCAGAGATCTGCAGCAGGGCCTCTCAAATATTCAACACAGTACTGATGAGCTCAAAGTGTGAGACAACTACTGGAGGCTGGGGGAAAAAACATCTGAAAGAATTTGAGAGAACAGTGATGGATAATCATGCAGACTTAGGAATACTGCCTGTTCCTACCAGCCAAACTGGTAAAGCTCTTAATTAACAGGACATTGAGTGGAGTGCTTAAGAAGGTCTTGCCTCAGTAGTGAAGAGTAATTAGCCCTGGATTGAGCATTGCTCCAGGCCTTCTAAAAAACATCATAAAAGCAAGCTTCAAATTGTCTCTAACTACATATCCAGAACAAAATTCAACAGAATTTCTAATAATAAAAGAATATCTAACACTCAAAAAAGGTAAAATTCACAGTGTCTGTCAGTTAAAGATTACCAGATACGCAAAGAGGCATGAAAACATGAATAAAGCAATCAATTGACTGAAACCAACCCAGATGTTAGCAAACAAGGACATTAAAAATTACTATAGTTTTTAAATAGAGACAAGGTATTACTGTGTTACCCAGGCTGGTCCTAAATACCTGGGCTCAAGCAATTCTCCTACCTCAGACTCCCAAAGTGCTGGAATTACAGGCATGAGCCACCATGCCTAGTCTAAAAGTTATTCTAAATGTATTTCACATAGCTAAAACATTAAGGGACATGGAAGATATAAAAAAGATCTAAATCAAAACTCTAAAGATGAAAACTATAATATCTAACATAAAAAAAACTACATAGAACAACAGATTAGACACTGTAGAAGCAAAGATTCATGAACTTGGAAAAATACCAATAAAGATGATCCAAAAATGTAACACAAAAAGAGAAAAGAACACAAAAAGAACATAAAGAGCATCAGTGAACTGTGGGGCCACATCAAGAAGCCAAATACACATCATAACCAAGTGGGTTTATTTCAGAAACATAGAGTTGGATTGACCTTTAAAAATCGAGCAATGTAATACACCATATTAACAAACTTTTTTTATTTTTTTGAGACAGGGTCTCAAACTCTGTCACCCAGGCTGGAGTGCAGCGGCATGATCTCGGCTTGCTGACGCCTCCACCACCCAGGTTCAAGCAATCAATCTTCCCACCTCAGACTCCCGAGTAACTGGGACTACAGGTGTCCGCCACCACGCCTGGCTAATAAAAAACTTTAAAAAAAACAAACAAACATGGAATCATTTCAACACATTAAAAAAAAATGACGAAATTCAAAATCCACTCCTAATTTTTTTTTTTAACTTTACCAAAACTAGGAATGGAAAAAAAACTTCCTCAGCCCAATAAAGTGCATCCTGAAAAATCTACAATATCATACTTAATTGTGAAAGAATAGATGCTTTCCGCCTAAGATTAGAAACAAGACTAAGATGTCCACTCTATTTCTATTCAACATTATACCAGAGGTTTTAGCCAGTGAAATCAGGCAAGAAAAAGAAATAAAAGGATTGTCTTTTTATTAGAATGGAAGAAATAAAGTCTCTTTATTCACAAAAGACATGCTTTGTCTATGCAGAAAAGCCAATGTAAGCTACAAAAAAGCTACGAGAATGAGTACAGCAGGTTTTCAGGATACAATGCCACGACACAAAAATCAATTGCATTCTTATGCATTAGTAATGAATAATTAAAAATCATATGTTATTGGCCGGGTGTGGTGGCTCACGCCTTTAATCTCAGCACTTTGGGAGGCTGAGGAGGGCAGATCACTTGAGATCAGGAGTTCGAGACCAGGTGAAATCCCATCTCTACTAAAAATACAAAACTTAGCTGGGTGTGGTAGCTGAGCAATCTCAGCTACTCGGGAGGCTTAGTCAGAAGAATCGCTTGAACCCAGGAGGTGAAGGTTGCAGTGAGCCAATACCATGCCACCGCACTCCAGCCTGGGTGACAGTAATTGACCACACCTGGCCAATAACTCTGTCTCAAAAAAAAAAGTTGATATGTTATTAAAATATTTATAAAAGCATCAAAAAATATAAAATACTTAAAGATAAACCTAATAAAATATGGGTAAGATCAGTAGATTGAAAACAATAAAATACTGCTGAAAGAAATTAAACATCCAAATAAATGGAGACATCTTATTCATGAGTCAGAAGATTTGATATTGTTAAGATGTCAATTGTCCCTCAAATTCATCTATAGATTTTGATGCAATTCCAATCAAATATTTACATACTGTTTCTAAAATTCATATGAAAATGTAAAGCCATTCAGGAGAGAAAAGCCACATAGTAATTTGAAAAGTGAAAGCTTAAAAAAAGGATCACTAACTATTTAACCTGGGGTTAGAGAAACAGCCAATTAACTAATGAGAAATAAAGAGAACTCTAAGAGTAGCCAGTGCTCCCTAGGTTGACATAGAACACTAAGGCAAGAGCTTCCTCCAACCCTAAACTATCCCAGGGCTGAGATCCAGACCTTGTTGGAGAGAACACAGTCCTCTCACTGAATAGCAGAGAAGTTGCTGTAGTGCTGCACCAGCAGAAATTACTGGAAATCTACCTTGAGGAACTTGCCAAAAATCCATTCTTTAGGGTGCTAGTAAAATCTCTTCACAAAGATACTCTGTTACAAATCCACCTGAGGGGGAAGTAAAAGAAGTTGCTGGCCTTGGGTCACTGGTGCTGGGTACTGCTGCCCTCTGAGCACTGCAGAAGCCTGATAATGGTGAAAACATGCACCCTACAGAAACTGTAGAGTGGGGAAGCCAATGTGGGTTGACACTGAAGAAGCTGAGTGTGTTGCTACAGTCCACTAAGCAAGTACACAGAAATGAAGAAGCAAAACTTTTCTACAGTGTTTCTCCAACACTCTGTACTGGCAAAGCTTAACATTGTCAGCTGACAAAAGAAAAATATTTAAAGGGCCTGATATATTTTCACAGAGCAGGCAAAAAGGGTGCGTTTGAAGATGAGAGGCAACAGATTGGCAACCAGCACAATGGCCAAAATTGCTCTGAAAAGGAACAAGAAGTTGTATGGGTTAACGTGACCCGATTTCACGACATAAAGCCATAGTAGTCAGTATTGTAGTGGCATCGAGAAAGACAAAGAAATCACAGCACAGAAACAATATCATGGAGTTGTGGTCCATTTATAAGTTGATTTTCACATAGGCTTAGTTGGTTTTCTGTCTATCCTTAATTGGTTTTATGTCTATCCTGAGCTACTGTTTAGTATAGACCAAAATTACGTTCAGCTCCTTCTTATCATGTAAGAGGAATTTGGAGGGTGTTGCTTAAAATTTCATTCCACCTGTACATTTGTCACTTTAAAATTAAAATTGAGCTGGTATGAGACCAAAAAAAAAAAAAGAAAGAAAGAAAGACAAAGTGATCAGTGGAACAAAACAGAATCAGAAATAAACCCACGCATATACAATCAAATGATTTTTGACAAAAGTCAAAAGGACAAACCACTTCAGTAAATGATGCTGACACAACGGCATGTACCTACCCCCAAAAAAGAATTTCTATCCACTTTTTACTCCATACAAAAAAATTAACTCAAATTGCATCATAGGTCTAAATACAAAACCAAAAAACTTCCAGGAGAGAACTTCTATGCCCTTGGATTAGGCAAATATATCTTAGATACATAAACAAAAACACAATCCATATGAGAACAAACTGATAGCCTGGACTTCATCAAAATTAAAACTGTGTGCTCTCCAAAGATACTATTAAGAGAAAGAAAAGACAAGTTACAGTCCAGGAAAAATACATCTGCAAAGCATGTATCTTATAAACAACTTTGATCAAGAATATAAACCGCTCTCAAAACTGAATAATAAGAAAACAAACAACTCAATTTATATAATGGGCAAAATATTTAAACAGACATTTTACCAAAGAAAATATACAAATGGTAAATAAACACAGGAATGGACAGCCCCTGACCAAAAGTATATACTATAAGTTCCATTTTTAAAAAACTTTAGAAAATGCACTAAATTTATAGTGACCAAAAGCAATTCAGGATTTTCCTGGAGGCAATGAAGGATGGGCAGTAGTGGGGGAAAAGACTACAAGGGGGCAAGAAGAAATCTGTGGAGGTAATGAGTATGTTTACTATCTTAATTGTGGTGATGGATTCACAGATGTATACATATGTCAAAACTAATCAAATTGTTCATTTCAGATGTGTGCAGTATTTTTTATTGCCAATCATACCTCAGCAAAGCTATTTAAAAAAAAAAAATCACACTCCATCGACCCACTAGAATACAAACTATATAGAAGTCTCAGAAAAAAAAAGTATACGTTACAGAATTATAAATCACTTAAAATGGAGTTCATGTGATTAGTATCTTTTAAAAGTATCCCTAAAACTCAACAACAAAAAATCTGATTCAAGAATGGGCAAAGGACTTAAATAGGTATTTCTCCAAAGAAAATATGCAAATGAACAATAAGCATAAGAAAAGATGCTCAACATCACTAATCATTTCAAAAATGCAAATCAAAATCTCAATGAGATACCACTTCACACCCATTAAGATGATGATTATAAAAATAATAATAATAATAAAAGAAAGTAAGTGTTGGTAAGAACGTGCTGAAATTAGAACTCTGTGCCCTGCTGGTGGAAATGTAAAACGGTGTAGCCACTGTGAAAAACAGTATGATGTTTCCTCAAAATGTTAAAAAAAGAATTACAGAGGCTGGGCACAATGGCTCACACCTATAATTCTAGCACTTTGGGAGGCCAAGGCAGGCAGATCACTTGAGGTCAGCAGTTCAAGACCAGCCTAGCCAATATGGTGAAACCCCATCTCTACTAAAAATACCAAAAAAATTAGCCAGTGTGGTGGCACACACCTGTAATCCCAACTACTTGGAAGACTGAGGTAGGAGAATCGTTTGAACCAGGGAGGCAGTGGTTGCAGTGAGCCAAGATAGTACCACTACACTCCAGCCTAGGTGACAGAGCAAGACTCCATCCCCCCCACCAAAAAAAACAGAATTACTGTATGATACCAGCAATTCCACTTCTGGATACATACCCAAAAGAATCAAAAGCAGTGTCTGAAAAAGATACTTGTGCCAGGTACAGTGGCTGACACCTGTAATCCCAATACTTTGGGAGGCCAAGGTGGGCAGATCTCTTGAGCCCAGGAGATTGAAACCAGCCTGGGCAACATGATGAAACCCGTCTCCAAAAAAATACAAAAATTAGCTGGGCATGATGAAGTGTACCTGTAGTCCCAGCCACTCTGGTGGCTGAGGTGGGAGGATCATCTGAGCTTGGGAAGGTCAAGGCTGCAGTGAGCTATTAAGATGATCATGCCACTGTACTCCAGTCTGGGTGGAAAAAAAAAAAAAAAAAAACACTGTCTCAAAAAGAAAAAAATCACAGTTCATTTCTGCAGTTTGCAACAGTTTTACTACTCCCAAGATGGATGTTATCATAATGATGGGATAGAAAGGGCAGATTCAGATAAAAAAGCAATCACAGTCAATAAGCACTTCTAAAGCTCCTAATCAGGGCCAGATACTATGAGGCACTAGGGACACAAAGATAAAGAATCCCTATTATTAAGGGATTTCTGTTCTAATCACATTTACCCATAGTCAAGAAATCAAAACATGTGGTCATTAACGGCATCATTTCAAACTGATTCCAATACCACCCAGAACCAATCATAATAAGAAGTTTCCAAATGATGGTAGCAAAATATTTGGTTTCTTCATATAAGAAAATTTTAATCCAATTCCCCCATTCTCAAACTGAAAAGAACCATTTCTCAAAGATAACATTAATGAGACAATAGATTAAAATATGTATTAAAAAAACTTGTAGATCTATGATACATTTAACATCTTGCTCATATTTGCAACAGGCACAGTAATCAAAATTACCCCACTTTTCTGGACACCAATTCCTGTTTTTAGTCCTTATCTTCTAGCCCCATGATTCAACTTACTGCTGGTCAAAACAGAATCTTCATATGTGAGAGAACAGAGATCAAAAACAAGTAAAGAAGGAAAAACAGGAGGGGAGGGGGATAGAAGGGGAAGAAAGATGGGGAGCAGGGCAAAGGGAGGACAGGACAGGGGAAAGTGGAAGTAGGAGAAGGAGAAAGGAAAGAAGAAAGGGAGGGAGAAAGGAAGAAATGCAGACATCAGTAAATTATGGAAAATGCTGAATCTCACTCATAATCAAAGAGATCCCAACAAAGAGATCCTTTCCACCAAACTGAGAAATACTAAAAGCTCAGGAATACCCAGTGTTAAAGAAACTGTGAGGAAAAGGTAACTGGGTAAACTGGTACGACCTTTTTGCAGGGGATTTGTTTCTAAGAATCAACAATCTCAAAAACAATTAAATCATTTGAGCCAACCATTCTATCTGAAGGAGTTAATGTTAAGGAAAAAGTAGATAAAATCGTTTGTGTGGCCAGACGCGGTGGCTCAAGCCTGTAATCCCAGCACTTTGGGAAGCCGAGACGGGCGGATCACGAGGTCAGGAGTTCGAGACCATCCTGGCTAACACGGTGAAACCCCGTCTCTACTAAAAAATACAAAAAACTAGCCGGGCGAGGTGGTGGGCGCCTGTAGTCCCGGCTACTCGGGAGGCTGAGCCAGGAGAATGGCGTAAAAACCCGGGAGGCGGAGCTTGCAGTGAGCTGAGATCCGGCCACTGCACTCCACCCTGGGCGACATAGCGAGACTCCGTCTCAAAAAAAAAAAAAAAAAAAAATCGTTTGTGTACATCTACATACATGTATTAATATAGATGCCATATATTATAATATATGCCATAGACATCTGTAGCTTTTCAAAGCTTCTCAGAGAATTCTTATGATAATCTACTTTTGGAACCATGTCCCAGGGAATGAATATCTGTATTGAAGGAACTAACATTTAGTTAGCAACTTTTGTGAGCCTGGCATTATACTGACACATACATCACCTTGTTTAACCAAAACACATTAAAAGCTAAAGGGGATATTTTAAAAAGATCTATATTCCTAAAATACTGATAACCAAAGCCTTACAGGGAATTTTCACTGCTCTATTCATACAATCAATTAACAGAATTTATGTTCCTCTGTTGTTTAAAGCAAAAACAGACAAAATAAAAGAGTTTATCTGGGCAAAGAATGAGTCATCAATCAAGCAGAGGTTTGAAGAGTTTCATTTGCAGCAGTGTCGGCTGCAAGCTTTACATGCTGAACACAGAAGGAAGACAAAGAAAACATCTCATTGGTTAGAGTGTAAAGACACTAGTTTGAGATTAGTTAGGTGGTTTCTAGTTGGCAAAATATCTAGTTTCCTTTTACTTTCTAAGTTGGGCTTTGGTTTGCTTAGATAGGAACTTAAACAGCTAAAGCCACCCAGCCTAGTAGCCTCCCAACTATAAATTTAACACTGCAAAGACAATTTCTAGTTACCATCTCAAAATTTCCCATTAATTTCTCTCATAAAAATAGGAGCTATCCCCAAATTAGGAAAAAAAAAATCACACTTAAGAATTCAGAATATCAAGTAAAAACTAATGGGAATAGGGAGTTTTTCCTACTGGGGATATTTGTTTTATACTTAACAGTCGAGCATCTCAAATCCACAAATCCAAAATGCTCCAGTGAGCATTTCTTTTGAGTGTCACGTCGGTTTCAGATTTTGGAACATTTTGGATTTCAGATTTGGGATGCCTGACCTGTATATATAGGGTTCAGTACTATCCATGGTTTCAGGTATCCACTGGGGGTGCCTTGGGGACTCCTGTGTATCAAATTCCCTCAAGTCAGCAACTCAGAACCTAAAGCACAAGAATACTATTGTTCTCAAAACCCCAAAGATAGATACTATCTGGGGTAGAGGGGGGAATACTCTCTTTAAAGAAGAGTATGTCCAAGAAGAAAGAAAAGAAAAATCAATTACACGACAATAATGGAGTTTACTTAGAGGGCTCTCAACATTTTACAGACCTGGTTCTAGAACCTGGAATCTTCTCACTAAAAAGATTATAACAGATATAATCTAGACTTGGCTATATTAGTTTCTGACTTTTCTGCTGCCTTCACTGATGCCCGATAACTTTTAAACCATGATGCTTTTTACAGCTAGAACTCCTTTGAGGGGGGGAAAATAAAAGACATCACGAACCCTTAGTCATCTTTCCCTACAATTTGGTTCTATAGTTCAGATTCCTCTGACTTGATACCAAGTGAGACAAACTTACCCAGGCTAGAAGCTATAAGAAAAGTTATCTCATCAACTCTTGCTATATGATTTGCTCTTAGGCAAATCTAACCTGTGCCAGAATTTAGAAGTTGACCAACAGCTTATTTCCTCTGTACTACTGTTTTACAATATTAGGGTTTTTCAAAAAAAATTAGCAAACCTGTAGTCAGTTGATTAGCTGCAGGTCAGAAAGACACACCCAGAATAGGACATCCTATAGAAAATCTCCTCTATATAGAAATATATGTATAGAAATAAAATTGACTGATTTAGGTATTTTGCAAAGTTAAAACAATGCAAAAATATATGCTCAATGAATAAATGACTAACCAAAACGGTGCTCCTGAGCATCTAGTCTTAGCTCAAGGTGGCCCCAAGGTATTCATAATCTCCAACATCTCATATGTTTGAAACCAGAGACCTAGGGAACTCTTATTTAGTTAACAATAGTAATAATTAACATTTATTGAGCCACTACTTCATGCCAGGCACTGTGGTAAAGACTCTGCATTTTTTATCCATATTTTACAGATGTGGAAAATTAGCATCAAAGTTACTATTCAAGGTTGCACAGATCTTAAGTGACAGTCAGACCACACACCTGCTTTACTCCACAGTTTATGTGCTCGCTAGGGCAATT
Source organism: Macaca nemestrina (assembly GCF_043159975.1). Classification (NCBI taxonomy): domain Eukaryota; kingdom Metazoa; phylum Chordata; class Mammalia; order Primates; family Cercopithecidae; genus Macaca; species Macaca nemestrina. The sequence goes on from NC_092131.1 coordinate 42,550,607, forward strand.
CCAGAATTCAAACAAACACCCTGATGGCCATAACTGTCCACAGAAATACTCAGAATCTTCAAGAATGCCAAAAAAGCTTATATTTAAGTAGAGAAAAACTTTATATTTAGGTTGACTTATACTTGGAATAAATCTAATTCTAAAAATTCAATCATCCAGTATATAATTTACAGTGAAAATTTACTAGTGGTAGCTTAGAAGTTGCTGAAGTTTATGCATAAAGAATTAAGGGATAAAGACATTTAGAAGAGCTTAGTCCCATATAATGTATTCAGACCAGAGCCATTTCTGAAATGAGTAAGGTTCCAAGATCTCAGTATTATTGGGCAGAGACTTCCACTATGAGATCTGTTTCTACGCTTGAGCCCAGAAGTTTAGAGACTGCGGTGAGCTATGACAGCACCACTGCACTCCAGCCTGGGAGACCTACAGCAAAACCCTGTCTCAAAAACAAAAAATCTACTTCTTCAAATCTACCACTTGAACAAAGAATTCAAGGATCCTCTCCTTTGTGAGATCTCTCCTGACCCTCCAGACACAATTCATTACTCCTTTCTGTGTGCTACTACTGAGTTTTACACATACTTCAGCTGTACTTACCACACTAAGCAAAATTGAGTTTCACACAGCTCAAAACATTTCACACATTGACAAACATCCTCACACTAACTTCTGAATACCAAATTCAGTCTTTTAGATATCACCTTATTAACAATGATTTTGAGTTACTGCATGAAGCCTTGTCATTTCACAATGCTAGGAAATTGGGAGAAGAGGTATGAAGCTACGCTTTCCCTGAAGTTTAGGAGGACATGACACTATCCTGATCTATGATGAAAAAAGAATAATTCTTCCGACCCCATACTCCAGTCCTGCTCTGGACAAAGCCTTAGTCACATATACTTGGAAGCTGGGAGGGGGAGAAGGATGAGTGTGAAGGAGTAATTGGAGTTATAGTTCTAATATCCTATAGTGTAGGTGTTCTCTTATCTCGTCTCTTACCCTTGACTTATCACCAAAAGTCTCTGATTTCTCTCTTGGGACAGTGCAGGCCTACAAGTATTGCTGGGTTCTAAGCAGAAATCCTAGGTGATCAAATAAGTGAAAGGCACCCATTAAGCACCAAGCTTTTACTACCATGGCAGGGTGAGAAAGACCCTTTCCCTCTTAACTTCCTATACCTACAATCCCAGTAGTAGGCCTCAAATTCCACAGGTTGTCACCTCACCCCCTACAAGGAGGTTGGGCCCAGGACTGATTTGCTCAGTCCCAAAGATGCCTAAAAATCCCATCCTTACACTTTTTCCGCCCCCCAAGACAAGGTCTCCCTCTGTTGCAGAGGCTGGAGTGCAGTGGCTCTACCATAGTTCACAGCAGCCTCAAACACCTGAGCTCAAGCGATCCTCTGCCTCAGCCTCCTAAGTACATGCACACACCACCATGCCTGGCTAATTTTTTTTTAATTTTTTTGGTAGAGACAGGGTCTCACTATGTTGCCCAGGCTGGTCTCGAACTCCTGGCCTCAAGCAATGCTCTGCCTCTACCTTCCAAAGTGCTGGGATTATAGGCATCATCCTGACACTTTAATGTTATGCAGCAACGAAGATTTCTAATTCCAAAGGAGATAACACTCCCAGGAATTAGAATTGAATATTTTATAATAATAAATTTTAGCTCTGTGAAATGACTCTCCATACAAACACCCAAATACCTCCTACGCCTATGACAAGTGGAATTTTTATTTTCAATCAGATTTTGGGAGACATGTTATTATAGAGGAAATTAGGGGAGTTCCTGTACTGTAATTATTAACTTATATTTCTAGTTCACCTTCTGAATTATCAGTTTCCTAAAGGTAGGGTCGTTATCATTTTGTATTCCAAATTCATAGTAGTTGTTAACTACACTTGTTGAGAAAAAGGTAAGACAAGATTAGGGGGAAAGACTGGGAACAAGATACAAAGAAATATGTGAGCATCCTTATATGCTTAACTTTAGATCCCATACTAGTGGATATTCTTAAGTGGTATTTACTCTTTTAAAAAAATCCTGTCTTCCAGCCAGGTGTGGTGGCTCACACCTATAATCCCAACACTTTGGAAGGCTGAGGCAGGAGGACTGCTTGAGCTCAGAAGTTCCAGACCAGCCTGGCAATACAGCAAAATTTCATCTCTACTAAAAAATAAAAATAAAAAATAAATCCTATCTTCCCTAAAAAAATCCACAAAAATGAAGAACAAGTATCAGTTGAGAAATTTTACTACTTTTACAATAAAATGAACTGTGTCTGTCAGGTTCACCAAGGTATTAGGAGAAAGATGGTTATTTTTCAATCTTGGCAAATAACTTGAAGATGACAAGAGTAAAAAAGCTACATGCATTTATAAAATCTCCAAGAAATAATAAGGCTAGAAGATTAGGTACAATAGAAACTCTTTTTTAAATTTTTTTCTTTTTTTTTTTTTGAGACAGAGTTTTGCTCTGTTGCCCAGGCTAGAGTGCAGTGGCACAATCTCGGCTCAGTGCAACCTCTGCCTCCCAGGTTCAAGCAATTCGCCCGCCTCAGACCCCCGAGTAGCTGGGATTACAGGCATGAGCCAGCATACCTGGCTTTTTTTTTTTTTTTAAGTAGAGACAGGGTTTCACCATGTTGGTCAGGCTGGTCTCGAACTCCTGACCTCAAGTGATCTGCCTGCCTCAGCCTTCCAAAGTGCTGGGATTACAGGCATGAGTCACCCTACCTGACCTCTTTTTTTTTTTTTAAATATCTTTTAAATTTCAATAGCTTTTGGCGTACAAGTGGTTTTGGGTTACATGGATAAAATGTACAGTGGTGAAGTCTGAGAGTTTACTACATCCATCACCAAAGTTGCATACATTGTACCCAATATATCTTTTTTTATCCCTCATCCTCTTCCTAAGCTCCCCGCGTCTCAGTCTCCAAAGTCTGTTTTACTATTCTGTATGCCTTTGCGTATTAGCTCCCACTTTTGAGAACATACAGTATTTGGTTTTGTATTCCTGAGTTACTTCACTTAGAATAATGGCCTACAGCTCCATCCAAATTGCTGCAAAAATGTTATTTCGTTCTTTTTTATGGCTGAGTGGTATTACATGGTGTATATATACCTGTATAGAATATAAACTCTTAAAACAATCCTCTAATAGCTTTTACAGATGAGCAAGTAGGGTCAGAATCATCAAATTCAGCATCTCAGTGACACAAGAAGTTTCTAGAAGTCTCTAGTCATACTGATTTTCCACTTAAATTGCTGAACCCAATTCAGTTCTAAACATTAGTTTAGGGAGAAGTCACAAGAATGCAGAGAAATCTAATAAGTAATCCTAAGAAAGATGCCAAATTAAGCCTACAAACATTAAATTGGTAAGGAAAATTTCAATTTGTGAGTAAAATATTACAAGAATTAAACATAAAGTATTAAATTATTGGACTACAATTTACATCCTAAGTATGAATGTCTAGAATACCAACTTTGGCACATAAACAGGAGATCATTTTTATCACCTAGTCACAAAACTACAATTTCTGGGAATAAAACTTGGCAATGTAAGTCCAAAACATTGTTTCCTAATTATATAAGTAACAAAAAAATTTATAATCTCATTTTTCAAGATCCAATAAAAATTAGTCCTGTGAAAGAGAACACAAAATGCTCCCCAAATGAAGGCGAGAGATAGAAAAGACACACAAAAAGAGAAACAGAGAGAGACACAGATTTCTGAAAACCCAAAGATAAGGTACAAACATGGAAAACCTAAATGCACAAAGATATTACAGCAATACGTACAATGAACTATCAGTATGACCAACCTAACAGTACCTCGACTCAACGAGAAATGGGAAACATTTACACTGTTAACTGAAAAAAGGCACAAATTTGAAAAGAAATTATTATTACAACTTTGTAAAAAAAAAAATTCTGTATGAAAAAGGACTAAAAGGCACATATACCAACATGGTAACCACAGTTATGTTAAGATCATGGGACTGCGTGTAATTCTTTTACATTCAATAATAATAAATAAAAGTTATAAATAAGTTGTCTAAATTATCTATAATGTTATATTTTCAATGTAAAGCTTTCTAAAGAAAATAAAATTATATCTTACATTTAATTTATAACAATCTGTCTCTTTCTACTTCAATTTCTACTAAGCTATTTGAGCACTAAATTCATTATATGAACTAAGTTTTTTACCATATCACAAAAAAGTAAGAATTAACATTACCTTATTCTCTGCTCATAAAAATAATTAGTGGGAAATCTACTAATTAAGACATTCAATGTAAATGAGTCATCAAATTAATTGGTTCCATAAATCCAAAGTATCGGCACAGGGTTTTAATAACCATCCTCAGCATCATCAGTATACTTATCAGAAGTGCAATTAGTAAAACCTGACATGACCCTACACTCAAAAAGGCTATAAAAATAAAGTATATTTTTTTACAGTATAAGAGTACAAAAATAAACCTTTGGCCCTCAACATAGAAAACAAAGGTTGCTGTTGCCCTCAATCTATACTTAAAAACAGAATAGTAAATAGCCTGAGTCTATGCTATCACTAGATGATTGTCCCTCCTGTTGAAATTTGATCTCAATGTTGAAGGTGGGACCTAATGGGAGTTGTTGTTGGGGTGGGGGGAGGGGTCAGAACCCTCATGAATAAATTAATGCTCTTCCTCAGGCATGCTTGAGGTCTCACTCTATTTGTTCCCCCAAAAGCTGGTTGTTTAAAAGAGTCAGGGTCCCTCCTCCCACCCTTTTCTCCTTTCTCATTAGGTGCACAAGCTGGCTCCTCTTTGCCTTCTGCTATCAGCGAAAGTAGCCTAAGGCGCCCACTAGAAGCAGATCCCGGTGCCATACTTCTTGTACAGCCTGCAGAACTGTGTGGTAAATCAAACTCTTTATAAATTACCAGCCTCAGGTATTCCTATATAGCAACATAAAACAAGGCAGTCAACTCATCAATAATAATAATCAGTCCTATGATCAACTTCCCTCTGGAGGAGTTTTTTAATCTTTCTTGCAAATTAGAATACATTATCCCCAAAATGTGCAGACCTGATGTCAGGAAGAAATAAAATTCTTTTTTTTTTTTTTTTTTGAGACGGAGTCTCCCTCTGTCGCCCAGGCTGGAGTGCAGTGGCGCGATCTCGGCTCACTGCAAGCTCCGCCTCCCGGGTTCACACCATTCTCCTGCCTCAGCCTCCCGAGTAGCTAGGACTACAGGCGCCCACAACCGCGCCCGGCTAATTTTTTGTATTTTTAGTAGAGACGGGGTTTCACCGTGGTCTCGATCTCCTGACCTTGTGATCCGCCCGCCTCGGCCTCCCAAAGTGCTGGGATTACAGGTGTGAGCCACCGCGCCCGGCAGAAATAAAATTCTTAATGAACAATACTGCCAAATCAGATAAAGGATACTGTAATAAGTCTTTTGACTAATTACAAAAGCATCAAAAATTGTCAAAAAAATAACCTTAAGTATGGTTGTAAAAAGCTTTTAATTCATCACTCCCAACCTCACAACAAGAAAAAAAGCTGGGTGGGGGGAAAACTGATAATCAACAACTCTTCTTAGAGCCATCAGAGAATTGAGGTCCAGAGGGCAAACTGCTGCTCTAAAACCTGGAGAGACAGGCAGGCAGATACAGAGAATCACAGTGTGCGGGAAGCAGAAGCCCAGGAATACAAGCTCTCAACTGAAGCCAGCATCAGTAGGAACACTTCAAACAGTAATTGTGGACTAGCTTGAGAGTTAAAAACTGCAAGCAGACCAGTCTTAGAGGGGTCCCCATACTTTCCTGAGTTTTACCTGCAGAAGCCCTACCAGGTTCTCATGGCAAAGATCTGAAAAAATCCCCTCCTGCCGGCAGCAGGGTAAGAAGAAAAACATTTTGAAATATGCCAGGGACTTTGTTTCTATCAAAAGGCATTCCAGTAAAGGAAACTATTTTACCAGAACCTAACCAACTGGGCTTTTAGATTGCCTAACCTACTAGGGTTTTACAGTGCCTAACCAACCTGAGGGAAGGGCAATACCCAACTCTAGCCCCATATATCCTTTGACAGGGAAAAAGAGAAAGATACCCAACTCAGGCTCACAGTTGGTAGAGGGCAGAGGTGAGGGGGAAAGTTCTACAGTCCTGAGATCTAATTACAGGCCTGCAGAACTTTCCCCCTTATACCTCTACCCTTACCACTACATCAATATAGTTCTTGTACAACACAGGATTACAACTTAAAAACCTGCAAGCCTCAGACCCCTTTTAAGGATTATTGACAAAAACCCAAAGACTACAGGGCAGATAAAAGCAACGACACTAGAAGAAATTTTAGCCTCTGATAGTGACGGCAGTGGCTTTCTGGTACAGGGAAGGCACAGGGAGAGGCGGACAGACCCCCTCTCTCAACAGCCCGCCGCCCTCAGTGCAGCACAGTCAAGCAGACAGGGGCCCAATGCAGAGCTGAATCTGAGCCTCAGGGGCCTGAGGCGGGAAGCAGGAGCGGTGCCCACTTCAGGGACCGGCCAGTGACACAGCCACTGCACCCACCCGCTGAGGGTGCCAGGTTCCTGGGCCTCAGGAGGAGGCTCTGTGCAGGGCTGCCTGGGGCCACATCCCTAGGGTCCACCCCATGTCAGGCAACTGCTGAGCCTGCCACTCCCAACAACCAGGCCGGACAGTGATCTGCTCTGCCTGGGCCACTCGAGTGCCAAGGCAACTGGGGTAGCTCCCGGTGATGTCACCCCTGCCCCAGATCCCAGCCCAGGCCCAGCAAGGATCTGGAGCCCCTGCCCCAGGATGAAAGGGGGTGGAGCCAAGGCTGCATGCTCCACAGCGCCAGTGGGAGCCAGGAGCAGGCAGCAGCCCAAGCCACCCAAGCCTGGGTGGTAGACCCAGGCCTCCATGTGCTCTTGGGGACTGGAAACAGGCAGGAGCCCTGTCTCCCAACCCCATACAGCTGCAGCTATCCAAGTCAGGGTTGTGGACCCAGGCCTCCTTGTGCTCTTGTGGGCTCGGGAAGGCCCCCCGCTTGCCTTCACAGGCTCGGAAATGCCTGTTCCCGCTGCCACTTCCCGTACCGGCTCCAATCTGGCAGGTTCTCAGAGCAGGGTTGGAGCCAAGCCTGGACACCATCACAGCCCAACAGGATATGCGCATGCTCAGACCCTGCCGCCTAGGCCCCCTGTGGGGAAGCTGAGGTGGAGAGCTGCTCCATGCTGGTGGGCAGGTGCCCCCTGGCACAAGCAGCCTGGGAACCATGGAAGGTGGCAGGAGGCAGACAGGCTCCTGGGTGGAAGGGGGCAGGTCCCCAGTAAGACCCCACCTTCAGGCCAGGGAGGGCCTGAAGGTTGGGGACCAGGCTATCAAACCCGCAGACTGCAGTGGGGGCTTGTGGTGCCTTTTCCAGCCCACCCATAGCCACCGATGTACCAACTGGCGCACACTTCCTCCCCACTGAGGTCCATAAAAGCCCCGGCATCAGCCAGGGCAGGGCAGAGGACCTCTCCTCTCTGCTGAGAGCTGGGAAGTCAATGGGGACCTGCTTGCAGAGAGGAGCCACTCACTCCAGGGCCTTCTCTCTGCTGACAGCTGAACACTGGATGAGAGGACCTGCCTACAGAGAGGGGCTGCCCTCTGCAGCTCTCATCTGAGCTGTTCTAACACTCAGTAAAGCTTCTCTTTGTCTTGCTCACCCTCCATTTGTCTGCATACCTCATTCTTCCTGGATACAGGACAAGAACTCAGGCAAAGGCGCCACCGGCCACAGAGGTTTCTAGCCAGAAAAGCAACACCTTAAAGATCCTGTAACATTTGCCTCTGATACCACAGCCAGAGCAAACACTAAACACAGCCTGACTTCTAAACAGACAAACATAAAACCTCACCCTAAAGGCCTATTTACCTCAGTTCCTTTTATCTGATACATTCTGTCTGGCTATGAAAAAAAATTATGAGGCACTGTAAAGGCAAAAAATACAATCTGAAGAAACAAAGCAAGCCTCGAAAACAGACTCGGATGTGGCAGGAATTTTTACCAGGAATTATCAAATTATCACCAGGAATTTTTTTTTTAATATGTTTTGAGACAGGGTCTCACTGTTACCCAGTCTGGAGTACAGTGGTGATCCACAGCTCCCTGTAGCCTTGAACTCCTAGGCACAAGCAATCTTCCTGCCACAGCTTCCCAAGTAGGTAGGACTACAGGTGCATGCCACCATGCCCAGCTAAGTTCTTTTTTCTGACCGGCCTGGGCAACACTGGAGACCCTGTCTCTATGATTTTTTTTAATTGCCAGGCATGGTGGCACACACCTGTAGTCCTAGCTACTTGAGAAGCTGAGGAGGGAGAATCACTTGAGCCTAGGAGTTCAAGAATGCAGTGAGTTATGATGATGCCACTACTGCACTCCAGCCAGGGTGACAGAGTGAGATCCTGTGGAAAGAAAGGAAAAGGAAAGAGTAGGAAAAAACAGTGAAGGGGGGAGGTGAGGAAGGAGAGTGTACAAATCAATAACACTGTAACAGGAAAGAATGTCTTTAGTAAGAGACACCAAACCAGGAAGTTCAAAGAATACCAAGCAAGATAAATACCAAAATATTTCCACAGACAAATGATAGTGAAGCTGCAGAAAATCAGACAGAGGAAACTAAATCAAAAGCAAACTTTAATTTTTTACTTATTAACTTCAAGACCAATAAGGTATCTCGAAAAAAGCAAGAGGTAAAGGAAAAAAACAACACACACACAAAACATCTTATCCACAGAGAAATAAAGATAAGAATTAGATCAAACTTTCTCTTCAGAAGCCACGCAAGCAAAAAGAGTGAAGTGAAATATTTAGCGTTTAAAAAAAAAAAAAAAAATCCAACCTTACGGCGGGAACCACCATTTTTCAGTAATTCGCCAAAACGACGAACACAAAGGGAAAGAGAAGAGACACCCAATATATGTTCTCTAGACCTTTTACTAAACATGGAGTTGTTCCTTTGGCTACATGTATGCGAATCTGTAAGAAAGGTGATATTGTAGACATCAAGGGAATGGGTACTGTTCAAAAAGGAATGCTCCACAAGTGTTATCATGGCAAAACTGGAAGAGTCTGTAGTGCTGCTCAGCATGTTGTTGGCATTGTAAACAAGTTGTAAACAAACACGTTACCCAGCATGCTGTTGGTATTATAAAAAACTTGCAAACAAACAAGGGCAAGATTCTTGCCAAGAGAATTAATGTGCATATTGAGCACATTAAGCACTCTAAGAGCCAAGACAGCTTCCTGAAACGCATAAAGGAAAATGACTGGAAAAACAAAGAAGCCAAAGAGAAAGGTACCTGGGTTCAACTGAAGCACCAGCCTGCTCCATCCAGAGAAGCACACTTTGTGAGAACCAATGGGAAGGAGCCTAAGCTGCTGGAACCTATTCCCTATGAATTCACAGCATAATAGGTGTAAAAAAAAAAATAAAAGACCTCTGGACTGGCTGGGCATAGTGGCTCACACCTGTAATCCCAGCACTTTGGGAAGCCGAGGTGGGCGAACATGAGGTCAGGAGTTCGAGACCAGCCTGGCCAACATAGTCAAACCCCATCTCTACTAAAAATACAAAAAATTAGCCAAGCGTGGTGGTGGGCGCCTATAATTCCAGCTACTCAAGAGGCTGAGGCAGGAGAATCGCTTCAACCCAGGAGGCGGAGGTTGCAATCAGCCAAGATCACACCACTGCACTCCAGACCGGGCGACAGTGCAAGACTCTGTCTCAAAAAAAAAAAAAAAAAAAAGAAATACAAAAAATTAGCCAGGCATAGTGGCACACACCAGTAGTCCCAGCTACTTAGGAGGCTGAGGCAGGACAATCACTTGAAACCGGGAATCGGTGGTTGCAGTGAGCCAAGACAGTATCACAGCACTCCAGCCTGGGTGACAGAGTGAGACTCCGTCTCAAAAAAATAAAATGAAATAATAAAATAAAATAAGAATAAACCTCTGGACTGTTTTTAAAAACACGAAACTAGAATTCCCGTAGAATCCCAGCAAAATTATCCTTCGAAAGTGACAAAGAAATAAAGACTTTCTCAAATAAAAACTGGGAGAAATGAAATCCAATAAACATGACTTGCAAAAAATGTTAACAGAAGTTATTCACAAAGAAGGAAAATTATATAGATCAGAAATATGGATTACAAAAAGAAAGGAAGAGTGTAGAGAAAAAAATAAAGGTAAAATTAAATCTTTTGTTTTTCTGATCCTTAATTCATCTAACAGATAACAACTTGTTCAAAATAATCATAGCAACAATATATTTTGTGACCATAAATTATAGAAAAGCGAAACAAATAAAAGTAACATTATAAGGAATGGGAAAAAGGAACTGACACTGTTACAAGGTATTTGCACTACCTATGAAGTGGTATAGTGTTATTTCAAAAGTGAACTTGGATTAGTTTGTGCAATTATTGCAAACTCTGGGGCAACCACTCAAATAACTTCATTTTATTCTTTTTTTTTTTTTTTTGAGACAGATTTGGGTGCAGTAGTGTGATCTTGGCTCATTGCAACCTCCACCTCCTGGGTTCAAGCAATTCTCCTGCCTCAGCCTCCTGAGTAGCTGGGATTACAGGCGCCTGCCACCACACCTGGCTAATTTTTTTATTTTTAGTAGAGACAGGGTTTCACCATGTTGGCCAGGCTAGTCTCAAACTCCTGACCTCAGTGATCCACCCACCTTGGCCTCCCCAAAGTGCTGGGATTACAGGCATGAACCACCATGCCCAGCCTAAAAAATAATTTTAAATAAGTATAATATATATTTTAAAACAGGAGACAAAATGGAATTATATAAAATGGTCAATTACAATGAAGAAGGCAGAGACAAAGTGAAAGACAAAAAGAGAACAAGGACAATGAGTAGAAAACAGTTATAAATACAGTAGATATTAATCCAACTATATGAATAATTACTTTAAACATCTGTGTTCTAAATACACCAGTTAAGAGACACGTGCTGTCAAGAGTAAATCAAATGACAAGACCCTACTACATGATGTCTACAAAAATCCCACTCTAAATACAAAGATGAAAACAGATTAAAAGTAAAGGGATGCAGAAAGATAGGCTACACTAAACCTAATCAAAAGAAACCTGGAATGGCTATATAAATTTCAGAAAGAGCAAACTTCAGGCCAAGAAAAATTATCAGTGATAGAGGTGCATTACATAACAACAGATGATCAATCTGTTATTATTCACCAAGAAGACATAATTATCTTTATATGTATGTAACTAACAACAGAGTGTCAAAATACATAAGGTATAATAAAAACTGATAGAACTACAAGGAGAAACACATGAATTCAATATTATAGTTGGAGCTTCAGCAACCCTCTATCAGTAATTGACAGAAGCAGAAAATCAGGAAGGTGTGGTAGAACTGAGGACACCATCAATCAACTGGATCTAACCAACATTTATAGAACACTTCATCCTGCAACAGCAGTATACACATTCTTCTCAAATCCACAGGGAACATTTCACAAAGACAGACTGCAAAATATACCTTAACAAATTTTAAAGAATAGACACCATACAACTAGACACACCACAATGGAATTAAACTAGTTAAACAAAAACATAGCTGGAAAATTTTTAGAGATGTTTAAACAGCTCACTTACACCTAACTCATAGGTCAAAAAAAATAGTCTTGAGAAATTATAAAATATTTTAAACTAAGTGTACATGAAAATAAAACACCAAAATTTATGGCCGGGCACAGTGGCTCATGCATGTAATCCCAGCACTTTGGGAGGCTAAGACAGGAGGATCACTTGAGGCTAGGAGTTCCAGACCAGCCTAGGTAACATAATGAGACCCCATTTCACAAATAAGTAAATAAGTAAATAAATAAATACGGAATGCAGCAAAGCAGGATGAAGAGATTAATTTTTAGCATTGAATGTATATGTTAAAAAAGAAGAAAGGTAAAATTAATCATCTAAGCTTTTAATTTAGGAAACTAGAAAATGAACAAATTAAATCCAAAGGAAGCAGAAGAAAGTAAAAATCAGAGCAAAATGGAAAACAGGGAAACAAAGAAAATCAACAAGACTCGAAGCTGGTTCGATGCCCTTAAATTTGATAACTTAGGTGAAATGGACTAATCCCTTAAAAGACACAATCTACCAAAATTCACACAAGAAGAAACAATCTGAATAAACCTAAATCAATTTATAAAAACTGAATAAATAATTAATAATCTTCCAAAACAGAAAGCAACACACTCAGATAATTCACTCACGAATTCTATCAACTATTTAAGGAACAAATGATACCAATATTCTACAATCTGTAGAAGCAGAGTGAGCACTTCCTAACTCATTCTCAGAGGCCAACATTACCCTGATAATAAGCCCAGGCAACAGCCTTACAAGAAAGGAAAATCACAGAACAGTATCTTTCATGAACACAGAGGCAAATGTTCTCAAAAATCTTAGCAAATCACATTATACACCACAACCAAGTAGAGTATATTCCAAGTATACAAGGTAGGTTCAACATCTAAAAATCAATTAATGTAATCCAGGAAACAGAAAAAAAATCTTACAATCAGATCATATCAATAGATGCACTAAAAGTATTTGATAAAATTCTACATCAATTAATAATCACATGTTCTCAGCAAACTAGAAATAGAGGAGGATTTCCTCCACTTGATAAATAAAATTTACAAAAAACTTACAGCAAACACCATACCCAATGGTGAGAAACCAGATGCTTTCTCCCTAGGATCAGGAACAAAGCAAGGACTTCCCTTCTTACCACTCCTATTCAACATCATATTGGGCATCTTAGTTAATGCAACGAGACAAGAAAAGGACATAAAAGGTACACAAATTGGGAAGGAAGAATAAAACTCTCTGTTTGCAGATGACATGATCATCTACGTTTAACAAAAAAAAAAAAAAAAACCCAAAGTACTGACCAACAAACTCCTGGAAATAATAAGCAATTATTACAGATTGTAAGATAAAGTGGGGGGATATTTGGGAACTCTCTGTACTTTCTGTTCCATTTCTCTGTAAACCTAAAACTGCCCTAAGAAATAAAATCTATTTTTTAAAAACTCCAATTCATTATAGGTGCTTAAGAAAAAATGTGTTCAACATGGTTTTCCTCCTTTGTTTCCTTTTTTCCCCAACAGGGCTGCAGGGGTGGCTGGGGGAGCCATGGAGAATCTCTTTAATTTCTCAAGCATCTTTGAGTCCAACAAAACACAACATGAAAAGTGAAGACTACACATCATAAAAGTGAGTAATTCAAACACATCCATACCATCTTTTTCAATCTTTACCAACTCATAATTCTCTGAAACTAAAAAATATTTCTTGTAAGTTGGAGGAACATTATTTTCTTGGTAATATAAGTATACCAACTCCAAAGCCTAAAATGAGAAGGAAAAGCACAAGGAACAGAGTTTAATCCAAGCTTGGATGATCAGCCACCATGGCCCCAGGAATGAAGAAAAAAAGAAAATCTTCCCAAGAATCATCAAAATAGCCTACACCAAAAGGTCAAGTTACTCTTTCTGAGTAACTCCTTAACATTCTTTTCTTTAACGTTAAGAAAATATATTAGCCAGGCACGGTGGCTCCCAGCACTTTGGGAGACTGAGGTGGGGAAACTGCTTGAGCACAGGAGTTCAAGATCAGCCTGGGCAACATGGCAAAACTCCATCTCCACAAAAAATATAACAAATTAGCCAGGCATGGTGGTGTGTGCATGTGCACCTGCAATCACAGCAACTCAGGAAGCTGAGGTGGGAGAATCACCTGAGCCAAGGAGGTCAAGGCTGCAGTGAGCCATGACTGCGTCAATGTACGCCAACCTGGGCGATGGAGTGAGGCCCTGTCTCAAAAAAATAAATAAAGACAGAAAGATAAAAAATTCTCCTACTCTTTTAATTGACTAGAATATAAATGTAAATAGAAATATGATAGAGGTATATCTTTTTATTATTGTAATTATAGTGTCTATTTAATTTCTATATTCTGTCTATTTTAATACATTTTATTTCAGGTATTGCTGGAGTGTTACTGCTAATTCTATATTCTAATGTATCTTCTAAAATTAATTAAATACATTACCATTGTTACAAGATCTAGTGAGAGTCTCTGAATTGCCCAAATATCCACTATGAAAACATTCAGTACAATTTGTGTGTGATGGAAGGGCTACATACAGGAAGTGGTGAGAGAATCCCATCACCCCCTAGTATATGGTTTTGAATTTCTTCCATATGGAATGAATAAAAATCCCTCTTTTCTCCTACTTCAGTAACTTTTGTCCAGATCTAAAAATACTGGTTCAACCTGTACTTATACTTATCATCAATATCTAGTCATTGTTCATTTGTAACTTCAAAGAACAAGCACATACACGACCACAGGGGGTTTTGGTGGTACCAAAGAATTTTTTAGTGCCCACAATATCTCTATGAAGTAATTATTACATACTTTCAACATGATTCAAAGAAAGAATTCAAATACCATACTACAGTGACCTATTTAAAACATAAAGAAAACTCAATAGCATATGAATAACTTACACCTAGAATTCTAACACCATGCACCACCTCACAGTACTATTACCATTCTCTAGTAAGAATTTTTCTAAAATCAACCACAAGAATGACACGAGAGACAAACGTGGGCAACGAAGGCAGGACCACATTCTCATATTCACTTCAGGAAAGGTTATTTCATTTTGTGAACTCAGCCTGAGGGTGCAGCATTTTTCTAACTTTAAGTGACCTGCAGAATGCTCCTCTTCCAAATACACTATTCAAGTTGGAAACCAAAATGGTAAGTCAGAGAGATCAGGGCAAACAGCATGTTTACCTAATATCTTCATGAATTAGCTTCACCCAAATAAACAAAACAAATTAATTTATGCATGCTACATTCACAAGTTCGAGTCTATCTGATTAGTACTTAACGCATTTTCTATTCCCTTTTTATTTTGTGACTCCAGCAAGACTAATATTAATATGGTATATAGCAGGCACTCAACAATTATAAAACTTTAGAATCTGAGAACTAGATATGTCTTAAAGATCATTTGGTTTACTCTTCTTCTCTTCCTCAGGCCTCAAATTTTATCTATGAGGAAACTGAAATGAACCCAGTAGTCTCACAGACAGTTCTTTTGGCAGAAAAAGTATCAAAGAACTGAAACCAAATCACCTCACCAGATGCCAGACCCCTCATTCACCAATATTGCTTCCTTGCCCCTCCCAAGTTCCTGTTTTCTTACACATTGTTATATTTCTTCCCTGCTATATAAACCTTGGTTTTAGTCAGTCAGGGAGATGAAATTGAGACTGAGCTCCCATCTTCTCAGCTGCTGCACCTGATTAAAGCCTTCTTCCTTGGCAATACTCGTTGTCTCAGTGATTGGCTTTCTATGCAGCAAGCAGCAGGACCTAGACTGAACTCCTGGTTTATCAGTAACAACCTAATAGCTGAAGAAGACAGTAACTTTCTTAAGCTAGTTAATAACAGAGCAGAACTAAGGTAAGGATGCAGAACTAAGGTAAGGATGCAGAGCAGAACTAAGGTAAGGACGTCCAAACTGATTTTCTTTCTACTATACCATGCGGTTGTCAAGAACTCTGAAGAACCTAAGATTTTACCCTACATGCAAGCTAACATCAGTCTACCATAGTTTCATGGACACTGAGAACAAACACCATGTACCTACATACAGTTTGGACACTGAAGACTGAAACTACATGTCCCCCATACTGAGTTGAATAAGTGTCCTCCCAAAATTTTTAACTGCTGGAAATAGGGTCTTTGCAGATATAATCAAGTTGGTATAATGTCATTTTGGATTAGGATGGACCCTAATACATGACTGGAATTCTTGTAAGAAGGAAATTTGAACACAAACACCCACAGAGGGAAGATGTCATGTGAATACTGAGGTAGATAGTGGAGTTATGCTACCACAAGTCAAAAAACACTAAGGATTTCTGGCATCCACCATAACCTAAAAGAAGAAGAAAAGGATTCTTACCTAGAGCCTTCAGAGAGAGTGTGGCCCTGCCAACACCTTGATTTCAGACTGCTAACCTCCAAAACTGTGAAAGAATAAATTTCTGTTATATTAAGCCACCCAGTTTACGGTGCTTTGTTATAGCAGCCCTAGAAAACTAATACACTCACACACACAACTTTCTAGGTACATTAACATGACTTTACCAGTCCACTGTCTTAATTAGCATAACTGCTGTTCTAGGAGACTCTTGCAGAAATATAATGTGATTGTTCACTACAGACCTTCTGGAAAGACCCATCAACTCTCCGGCAGTTTTCAAAATCTTTATCTTACTGTTTCAACCAAACCTAAACTGTTTTATCATGACACCTACCCAATCCTAATCAAGCCTCATCACCACCACTGAAAGATCCAACTTAAACCGAACTTCAAATTCTCAAATTTTGACCTAAGACACTACCAAAGATCTTTTAAGGTGGTGTTCTCCCTTACCACAATAAGCAATAAACTCAGCTTTGTTTTATCAATAGGTTGTGTTAGTGATATCTCATAAACTAGCATCAGATAATCCTGGCAGAAGTTATAACACTCCTAGGTCAGAAACAAAGAACAGTTTACTACTCACAACAACAACATAGACAGAGTACCATATTTTGTACTGGTTCCTCAAGCTCTAATTCCTAAAGGCCAATGAAAGGAAAACCAAGTGCACATACTGTGGGTTGCACTGCAGGACAAGAAAACCTAAGCTTACGAAACTCCAATCTTTAAAAGGAGCTACAAGCAAAAATGCCCAACCTTTTCCCAGAGAGATTATCTTAATTATCCCGGACAGCAAAGAAATGTGCCATCTGTCCTAATGGAAGCACTATTTCTATCTTCCTAGGCTGTTTGCTAAATAGATTTCTTTGAAAATGATAGCCCCCAACAAAAGCTATCATTACTGTGCTCAGCAAATGTGCAGAAACAGAAGAGACCCATAAGATTGAAGAGAAATGTCTCTCAATACCTATTTCCTTTGTCCTAAAAGACTAAAAAGATTCTTAGAGAATCAAGATGAAATTGGTACAATACAATGAGAAGATGTTTCCAAAGAAAATATATAGAGCAAAAAGGTACACTTTCTTCTCTCAAAAATCTGTATAAACTAAAACCACTTCAGCAGAGTCACAATCTTATAACAAGCCTATATATCAAATATCAAAAGTAAATACTTAGATATTTGGATCCTATTTTCATTTTAAAATGTTCCATTTCTAGAAAAGTCTCTCAAACAAGTTATTTTTATTTTATTATTTTTTAACTTTAAAATAAAATGCTATTTTTTAAAATTATTTTTTGGCTGTTTCTCACAGTGAATCAAGTTTTATCACTAATTTCCAATGCCTGGCAGTGTTCATGAAATAAAAGAGACTAGTAGTTTTAAACTTCACCAATAATACCTGACTTTAATGTGGACCTTAACGCCTTTTTTTAAAATAAGAAAATAAAGACCCAGAGAGGTAAGATAGTAAGCTTTTACTCATACAGCTATCTGGAGACATTGCAGTGTAGCGTTCATTTTACTCATCATTCTGTCTCTCTCTCTTTATCCTGGGATCACTGCTTAACCTAATGGATGGGATAAAGTTAAATTACTCAATTTAATATTCTTTACAAAAACTCAGTTTTTGTTTATTTCTTTTGCAGTTAATTTTAAGTTAAATGGGCTACTATTTAAACAGTGCAAGATAGGATCTCAATTTTCAAATATTAAAAAAATATGCTTATATTGAATATATAGCTAGAAAAATCTAAACTTTATTTTTTAACAACCTCAAAATATTTTATGTGAATTAAAGCATATTAAATTTAAATTTAAATATCGCTTTTATTTTCATAAATACTTTACATAAATATTGACCTTAGAATTGTGGTTTAAAATCTAAATACCCTAAAATCCTGAAGAAATCATGACTTCTGAGCACAGCATTATCTTTGACTCTGTGTTGCATTTGCCCACTGAATAGATAACTATTCTCTTTCAGAAGTATCTCTAAAATGCTCTGACTCTGCCTAAAATGTTTTTTCTATTTAAGAAATGCTCTCTGACCACGGCGCCTCACATCTATAATCCTAGCACTTCAGGAGGCTGAGGCGGGCAGACTGCTTGAGCCAAGAAGTTCAAGACCAGCCTAGCCAACATAGCAAAACCCCATCTCTTCTAAAAATACAAAACTTAGCTGGACATGGTGGCACACATTTGTAATCCCAGCTACTCGGGAGGCTGAGGCAGGAGAATGGTGTGAACCCGGGAGGCGGAGCTTGCAGTGAGCTGAGATCCGGCCACTGCACTCCAGCCTGGGCGACAGAGCGAGACTCCGTCTCAAAAAAAAAAAAAAAAAAAAAGAAATGAAAGGAAAAAAAGTTTTAAAAAAATGTTTTCGGAGAACACAATACGGCAGGCCACTTATCTATAGAGATACTATGAAAGTTACATAATTCATCTAAACATGTTCAGAAACAAGAAAACAGTTTAAAGTTGCAGTAAGTCTTTTAGTGTCCAGGCTTAGAAGCTAGAGTCTAAACCATCCAACATTTTCTCAGTCAGAGCATAATACTTTCTCAAGACCTTTTTATTTCTATAACAAATAATGAACTACAGTTTCCTTATAAATATTCAAATAGGGTTTCAAGCTACTTTTTGAGGTCATTAATTTCCCCAAGGCAGAAAGACAGTTTCTATCACTTTCATCCTACATATTCATTCAAGAAAGTTTAAATTGACTTTTGCATGCCCAACCTTTACCCTGTTTAAGTATGTTTTTAATATAGGAGAATTCTAATGTACTTGACTTTTATAGATGACTTTTGAAGCTACCTATATGAGGTTTAACGATATTAATCTATCTGTATATTTCTGATCTACCATATATTCAAGAAGGCTACCTATTATCTCCAAAATCAGGAAACACCACAAGTTCCAATAGATCCCCTTTCTAGTAATTTTACATCATTTCTCTTTCTGTACTCAAAATGACCATAAATTGCAAGTTTCTTCCCATAGCCACGATGTCCGTTGTGTTCTCCTTACGTTTTAATAACATTTTTAAAAAGAAATGCAACCACAGCCTAAAAGGCAATAGTTAAATCATTACCGCTCTTTAACATTAGCAACAACAAAAAGTAACTTCTATTAGTAAAAAGTATATGGGGTCGGGGGATGAAGAAAGGTTGATTAATGGGTACAAACATACACCATACACTTAGAAGAAATAAGACCCGGTGCTCAATAGATCAATAGGGTGATTATAGGTAACCTTTGTTGACTGTACCTTTCAAAATAGCTAGGAAAGAGAATAATTAAAATGTTCTTAATATAAAGAAAAAATGAATATTTAAGTTAATGGATATTCCAATTACTCTGATTTGATTACATAAAGGTATTAAATTATCACATGTACCCTGAAAATAAATACATACATCTAATATATATCAATGCAAAAAAAAAAAAAATTTTTTTTTAAGACAGAGTCTCACTCTGTCACCAGGCTGGAGTGCAATGGCGCAATCTCACCTCACCACAACCTCTGCCTCCTGAGTTCAAGCGATTCTCCTGCCTCAGCCTACCAAGTAGCTGGGACTACAGGCATGCAACACCATACCCAACTAATTTTTGTATTTTTAGTAGAGACAAGGTTTCACCATGTCGGCCAGGATGGTCTCAATCTCTTGACCTCATGATCTGCCCACCTCAGCCTCCCAAAGTGCTGGGATTACAGGTTTGAGCCACTACGCCCGGCCAAATTTTTTAAAGAACATAGAATCACATTTTTATTTTTATTTATTTATTATTATTATTTTTTTTTTTTTTTTTTTTTTTTTTTTTTTTTGAGACGGAGTCTCGCTCTGTCGCCCAGGCTGGAGTGCAGTGGCCAGATCTCAGCTCACTGCAAGCTCCGCCTCCCGGGTTCCCGCCATTCTCCTGCCTCAGCCTCCCGAGTAGCTGGGACCACAGGCGCCGCCACCTCGCCCGGCTAATTTTTTGTGTTTTTAGTAGAGACGGGGTTTCGCCGTGTTAGCCAGGATGGTCTCGATCTCCTGACCTTGTGATCCGCCTGTCTCGGCCTCCCAAAGTGCTGGGATTACAGGCTTGAGCCACCGCGCCCGGCCCACATTTTTATTTTTTTAATGTATGACTGCAGCAGTTTTATGATCATCGAAAACTACAAACAGCCTAAATATCCATAAACAGGTAAATGAATAAACTAATTATGGTATCCATAAAGTGGAACACTACTCGGCAATAAAAAAAAAAAAAAAAAAACTACTGATACACAACTACTGATGCACACAGCAACATGAATAAATCTCAAATATATTATTCTAAGTGAAAGAAGCCAGGATTTAAAAACTACATATTAGATGATTCCAATTAAATGACATATTGGAAAAGGCAAACTATAGGGATAGAAAGCGATCAGCGATTGCTAGGGATTGAGGTATAAGGACAGGTTAACTACAAATGAGCAACATGAGCAAATTTGGAAGGTTTGGAAAATGCTTTAATTGTGGTGACATATATTTGTCAAAATTAATAGAATGAACGCTAAAAATAAATAAAAATGTTAATGTAGGACTGAAATCTGGACAAGAATACCTTTAAAAGTCAGCTACTAAAAATGTCAGAAATGTTTAAGATGAGTTGCTTATTTTTAGCACCAAAAAATGCCACACAACGATGCCAAAAGTTAATGTATCGCGTTCAACCACAACTTTTTATCCAGCCCCATAATTTAAACTACAAAACTATTTAAAAGGAAGTAAAATATTTTTCAATGTATGCAGTGAATATTGTACACAGTAGGCAGTAAGAAAATGTTTCTTAACTAATACACAATTTAACAGAGTTTAGACTGACTTGGCCTTTCTACTTTACTGGTACGTAACATGTAGCTTTAACCACAAAATTATCTATTTCTCAAAAATATTAACATATAATTAGAAAAAGGAAGTGCTGTCCACAAAATACACTAACCTGAATTTGTCCAGTTAATCAACAAAGGCAATAAGTCACTTTATCTTGAACAAAAAGACCATTAGGGTCATTGATATCCTCTGAGCAAAAGCAGCAACCTGGAACAAAATAAAAATATATGAAATTCAGCCCTTGACTCAAGCTTCAGTTAGCATTATTTTATATATATATATATATATATATTTTTTTTTTTTTTTTTTTTTTTTTTTTTGAGACGGAGTCTCGCTCTGTCGCCCAGGCTGGAGCACAGTGGCCCGATCTCAGCTCACTGCAAGCTTTGCCTCCCAGGTTTACGCCATTCTCCTGCCTCAGCCTCCCGAGTAGCTGGGACTACAGGCGCCCGCCACCTCGCCCGGTTAGTTTTTTTTGTATTTTTTTTTTTTTAGTAGAGACGGGGTTTCACCATGTTAGCCAGGATGGTCTCGATCTCCTGACCTCGTGATCCGCCTGTCTCGGCCTCCCAAAGTGCTGGGATTACAGGCTTGAGCCACCGCAGGCGGCCTATTATATATATTTTTAAATCCCTTTAACTTTTCCTTACATAGCCAATCACAATGAGAGGTGACAATGTGCTAGCAGCCCTCATTCTCAGAGCCGCCTCCGCCTTGGTGTCCACTCTGGCGGCACTTGAGGAACCCTTCAGCCCGCCACCGCACAGTGGGAGCCCCTCTCTGGGCTGGCTGAGGCCAGAGCCTCCTCCCTCTGCTTGCGGGGAGGTGTGGAGGGAGAGGCGCGGGAGGGAACCGGGGTTGTGTGTGGCCTTCGCGGGCCAGTGCAAGTTACAGCCGGCACCAGAAGGGGTATGGGTTCAGCCGGCCGGCACATGGAGCGGCCAGCTGGCGGCGCCAGCCCAGGGCAGTGGGGGGCTTAGCACCTGGGCCACCAGCTGTGGAGGCTGCGCCAGGTCCCCCAGCAGTGCCGGCCCGCCGGTGCTGCACTCAAATTCTCCCCTGGCCCTAGTTGCCTCCCCATGGGGCAGGGCTTGGGACCTGCAGCCTACCATGTCTAAGCTCCCCATCTGTGGCCAGAGCCTCCCCGACAGGCACTGTCCCCTGCTCCATGGCGCTTGGTCCCATGGACAGCCCAAGGACTGAGGAATGCAGGCACCGCTCAGGACTGGCGGGCAACTCCGCCTGCAGCCCCGCTGCAGGATCCACTAGGTGAAGCCAGCTGGGCTCCTGAGCCAGATGGGGACTTGGAGAACTTTTATATCTAGCTGGAGGACTGTATGTGCACCAATCAGCACTCTGTATCTAGCTAATCTGGTGGGGACTTGGAGAACTTTTATGTCTAGCTAAGGGATCATAAACACACCACACACCAACCAGCACTCTGTGTCTAGCTCAGGGTTTGTAAATACACCAATCAGTACTCTGTGTCTAGCTCAAGGTTTGTAAACACACCAATTGGTACCCTGTAACTAGCTAACTCTGTATCTAGCTAACCTAGTGGGGACTTGGAGAACTTTTCCCTCTAGTACTCTGTGTCTAGCTCAAGGATTGTAAACACACCAATCAGCACTCTGTCAAAACGGACCAATCAGCTCTCTGTAAAATAGACCAATCAGCAGGATGTGGGTGGGGTCAGATAAGGGAATAAAAGCAGGATGCCCCAGTCAGCCAGTGGCAACCCGCTGAGGTCCCCTTCTGCACTGTAGAAGCTTTGTTCTTTCTCTCTTTGCAATAAATCTTGCTGCTGCTCACTCTTTGGGTCTACGCTGCCTTTACAAGCTGTAACACTCTCCACGAAGGTCTGCAGCTTCACTCCTGAAGCCAAGGAGACCACAAACCCACTGGGAAGAATGAACAACTCCAGATGCGCTGCCTTTAAGAGCTGTAACACTCACCACGAAGGTCTGCAGCTTCACTCCTGACAGTGAGACCACGAACCCACCACAAGAAGGTCCAGACACATCTGAACATCTGGAGGAACAAACTCCGGACACACCATCTTCAAGAACTGTAACACCGCGAGGATCCGCGGCTTCATTCTTGAAGTCAGTGAGACCAAGAACCCACCAATTCCGGAAACAATAACATGCAAATTCACTTATTTTGTACATTGACTTATTCTGTAAGTAGCCCTTTCCAAATGTCAACAAAAAATGGGTTTTCATTTTGCAAATTATACCCAAACTCAGTAACACTCAGTGGCTTAATTTGCTCCATAGTTCAACTTAAAATAAGTTAGCACTCATATAACTTGCTTTGTGAATATAAAATTATTTAACTTTGTCTATCTTTTAACATAAAAGGCATTCAGAAGTATACCTCTTTTCAGACCAAAGCTCAAAATCTTTTGTATTTCTCCTCAATTTTGTATGACACCTCGATTAGCTCTGTAACCTAGTTTCTTACTATCTTCTACACAAACTTCCACTAAAGCCAATTTAATTTTCTTTCTTTCCATAGAACAATCTGTTTATTCTCAGCTGTCGCCCCACAATACACCATTCCTTTTTTTAAAAAACAGGGATTTTTTTCTCCTTTATCAATCAATGCATATCCATCAGCTTTCTCAAAATCCATCCCCTCTATATCTCCCTGCCTAACAGCTGACATAATCATTCTATACTCCATTAATCTTCGCTAGAATATTTTGCTACCTTATACATGCACCATCTCATGCAGTCTTTTGATCAGGGACCCTTCTCCTACTTCATTTGTTGCTGCCTCTCCCTCATCCAGTATCATGTTTGGCACACAGTAATCAATATGATTAACTGAAAAGTGAAATGGCCTTAATAAAGATTCACACATCAAATGTTCACTGAGTGTGTAGTATGTGCAGGTCACCAAGTACAAAAACCCAAGAACAGTACAAAGACACAATACATTCTATAGAAATGTGTCTTTCTGCCAGTCGCTTTACTCTTACGTCAACAACATGAGATTTTTCTCTGATTGACATTATTAATTGTGAGAAGTAGTTTTTCTCCAATGACATCAAAGTCTACTGAAAACAATTTTAGGCAATTACAACTAATATAAAAGCAATATCACCAACTTAAACTCCTCCCACCACAAAGGTAATACAACTATTTTCTTTTCTTTTTTTTTTTTTTTTTTTTTTTTTTTGAGACGGAGTCTCGCTCTGCCGCCCAGGCTGGAGTGCAATGGCCGGATCTCAGCTCACTGCAAGCTCCGCCTCCCGGGTTCACGCCATTCTCCTGCCTCAGCCTCCCGAGTAGTTGGGACTACAGGCGCCCGCCACCTCGCCCGGCTAATTTTTTGTATTTTTAGTAGAGACGGGGTTTCACCGTGTTAGCCAGGATGGTCTCGATCTCCTGACCTCGTGATCCGCCCGTCTCGGCCTCCCAAAGTGCTGGGATTACAGGCTTGAGCCACCGCGCCCGGCCTATTTTCTTTTCTTAAAGATTTTAAAATTTATTTTGTTTTACTTTATTGTAGAGACTGGGTCTTTCTATGTTGCCCAGGCTGGTATCAAACTCCTGGGCTCAAGTAATCCTCCTGCCTCAGCCTCCCAAAATGCTGGAATTGCAAACATGAGCCACCTTGGAGTGCAAAAAACCAAGAATAATAATGCTTTATTATTTACATTACCTCATAGATCTATTTGAAGAAAACATAGTCAACTACTCCCAAAGCCCATAAACATACAATTACCAAATAGTCATTAAGTCTAAAATCAGCAAAGGTTTATTGTAATTCTTTCCTGTAACTTCACCCAAAAGTCTTTGCCAAACTCCACAATAATCCAATAGTATGAAATGTATGCCTCCAGCCATTATGGAATAACTGGTAACAGATTTACCCTCAGATGGTAAGCAACTGCAAAACCACACAAAAATACATGACCGTTTCCAGACAGTGAACAACAATTAGTATAGATCTGTGTTCCCTGAAACAAGAAAACAAACTACATAAGGCCTATGACCACACTGGCTTTCTGCCTAGAGACATGTTCTAGATACCCTTGCCAACAGGGAAATTCAAAGCAGAATACAGCAGTTCTGCTAACTTGAAAAGAACGGAGTTTGGAACAGTGGAGGTGGCAAGAATTACTAGAATAATATACCAGAAAGGAGAAACTTAAGCAGAAAAAAGCTACAGATACGTACATTGGGGTCTACTTGAGTCGTCAACTAAATACTAATCTACACATGCTTAGGGTGAAATTCCATAAAGTCAGACAAAAACATCTGCCAGGAGGTAAAATATGAACAACTCCGGGTTGACACTGAGCTCGGAGACATCTGAGTTCCATCCAGCCACAGTAGAGACATCTCTTTACGCTCTAGGCAATAGGTACAGACCTCAGGAGGGCTAAATTTGTCCTAGAATAAAGATTACTCTGTAATGATCCCAACAGAGCTTAAAAACAAGTCTTGAATGGACAATATGATCCTCAGTTTAACATCTGTAACCAACAGCCAGAATGGAAAAGTCTCATAATTCATGAAGCATAAACTATTCAGAAGGGTTTTGCCTAGTAGTCAGGAAAATTAAGTGGTTACACTTAACAAAGATTAAAAGCAATACCTAAAAGTTAAAAAACACTTTCAAAGAACTTCAATACAGACCAGGAAAAAGTTCAAAAAATATCTACAGGCACCGGGGCTGGTGGTACGCACCTGCAGTCCCAGCTACTCTGGAGGCTGCAATAGGAGGATCACTTGAGCCCAAGAGTTGAATACTGCCATGGGCTATGATCATGCTACTGCACTACACTATTGCCCAGGCAACAGAGCAAGACCCCATCTCTTAATAAAAAAATAAAAATAAAAATAAAGAATATAGGAATATAAAAATGTCCAGCACCCAACAAGGTACAACTTACAATGTTTTATTTTACATGCCTGATACGCATCAATTAATTAACAAGCAGGTTAAAAAAATTAAGGCAAGAAAATATAGCCAGAAGGAGAGCTATCAATCAATCAATCAAAACCAACCCAGAAATGACAGGGTTGGTAGAATTACGAGACTAGGACATTAAAAGTTATTATATATCTGTTCCATGTGTACTAAAAGCCAGAAGAAAGGTTAAGTATATTAAGTAAAGACACAGAACAAAAAAGACCCAAGTTGAACATCTAGAAATAAAAAGTAGAAGGTTGGAGGTCCTCTACCTGACACACCTGTTGAATTATGAAGTTTTTTTGTCTGATGGATTCAGGCCCTATTCCTAGCCACGTGTGAGCTGAGTATTGTATTATTCCCTTCAATTCATTTTCGGTGGTTCTTCCGCAGCTTCCTGTAGTTTCCTTACAGGCATATATTGATCACTAGTCAACTGAATTCTTGAAAGGAATTTCTACAGATCTGTGAAGTTCTGTCTCTTGCAGCTTTCTCCTCTCTCGTACTCTACCTTGTGACTCTAGCTGCCTTGGCCCCCCAATCTCCCAGCTAGCTCCACCTCTTCAATACAGAGAAATCTCTAGGCTCCTTCTGGGTTCCACTGCTTTGTTCCACCCCTACAAACTCTCTCTAGGTGGGAGCCAGAGCAACTGCATGATCTCGCCTAATTTGTTTCCCATCCCTTGGGGATAATGTCTTTTGCTGCTTGATGGCAAATGTCTTGAGAACTGTTGTTTCATTATTTTGTACCATTCTTTAGTTGTCTTAGGTGCAAAGACCATCCCTGTTAGTCCATCTTATCTGGAAACACTGTATTTTTAAAGGGGGACTATGAACTAAATTAACTTTGTGACAGCACTAAATGCTGAAATTTCCTAAATATTAGATGTATTCAATAAATACCACTTATATGTCAATATGTTATCCTAAAGCGAAGAAGCATAAATAGGATCTAAGAATCAGAAGGAACTCATATGAAAACAAAGTATTACCACAGGAGAAACGAAGTATTTAAGAAATGCGTATTATTGACAGGAACGGGGGACAGAGAAATTCTAGGTAGAAAATGGCAGGTCCCCAGTAAAACCTCACCCTCAAGCCAAAAAGTCTAAAACCGTGGCCTAAAGTGAGAATTTATATCCCTGTTTTCCGGCTCAAATGTTGCCTTTTCCTAAACCACCCACAGCCCTGCCCCATCCCATCCTGTGCCTATGAAAGCTCCAGACTCAGCTGGTAGACAAGACCACAGCTGGACATCAGAGAGAGGCGGCTTGACTTCAGAAGGACAGCTTGATGGCATTATTACACAGAAGAATCTGGCCGGAGGTGGTTGAACTTCCCAGGGGAAGATTACCTACCCACCCTGTCCCCTTTCTTCCATTTCCGCTGAGAGCCACTTTCATTTGCAATAAAATCCCCTGCATTTACCATCTTTCAATTCATTCATGCAACCCCATTTTTCCTGGGCACCAGACAAGAGCTCAGGAGCCACAAAAGTATGGATACAAAAGGCTTTCACACTGGCCCTTTGCCCTCACTGGCAAAGGGCAGCCACCTCACACAAAAAGGCAAAGGGTCCACTAAGCTGTTAACACTTAAGCTGTCCACAGACAGCAGAGCTAAAAGAGCACTGTAACACACCCTCTGGGGCTTCAACAGTCACAGTTACCCACTTCTGGACACTGCTGTGGGGCCTGCACAGAGTTCACTCCTGCTGTGGCTAAAGCATCTGGCCAGTTCTGGCACCCACTGATATGCACACTCCCTCCTGCAAGGGGTAGAATGCAGTGGGTTCGAGTGAGTGGAGGTTGAGCCCTCTGACGCCAAAGTGGTCAGCTGGTTCCAGCACTCATTCACCCCAATTCCCACACCCGTTCACTTGCGCGCTCCCTTCCACAAAGAGTTAAGAGTGGTGGGCTGGGGCCCAGCACGGTGGCTCACGCCTGTAATCCCAGCACTTTGGGAGGCCGAGGTGGGTAGATCACGAAGTCAGGTCATCAAGACCATTCTGACTAACATGGTGAAATCCCGTCTCTACTAAAAATACAAAATATTAGCTGGGCGTGGTGGCAGACCCCTGTAGTCCCAGCTACTCGGGAGGCTGAGGCAGGAGAATGGCATGAACCCAGGAGGCGGAGCTTGCAGTGAGCGCCACTGCACTCCAGTCTGGGCAACAGAGTGAGACTTTGTCTCAAAAAAAAACAAAAACAAAACAAAACAAAAACTGGTGGGCTGGGTAAACGAGGCACCCCTGTTGCGAGTCCCACAAAGGAGTCAGGGAAATATCCTGCTTCATTATGTAATAGAAAAAAATGATCAACCAAGAAAGTTTACTTTCATGATAGCTGAATATCAACAGCATCCAAAGAATAAACAATATCCAGTAATCAGCAATAAAAACCCAATGTAAGAAAAATCCCATTTTAGGCCGGGCGCGGTGGCTCAAGCCTGTAATCCCAGCACTTTGGGAGGCCGAGACGGGCGGATCACAAGGTTAGGAGATCGAGACCATCCTGGCTAACAGGGTGAAACCCCGTCTCTACCAAAAAATACAAAAAGCTAGCCGGGGGAGGTGGCGGGCGCCTGTAGTCTCAGCTACTCGGGAGGCTGAGGCAGGAGAATGGCGTGAACCCGGGAGGCGGAGCTTGCAGTGAGCTGAGATCCGGCCACTGCACTCCAGCCTGGGCAACAGAGCGAGACTCTGTCTCAAAAAAAAAAAAAAAAAGAAGAAAAATCCCATTTTAGAAAAGATACAAACTGAAAGATTTCTCTGAGAAAAAATAAATATACCCGAAAAGATACAACCAAGAGTGCAGCACATAATAACATATCCATGTCAAATATATGGAAGAAATTATTCACTTAAGAAGAAATGCTATACTTGCTTATCATTAGTGGCACTAGAATTCATTCGCACATTACAAGATTTGCTGTAGATTGTACATGAACATAATAAAGGAAGAGAAGCAAAACAGTAAGTAGAAGTCTTCAGGAGAAATAGAATACCTATAGAACTAAATAAACATGTTATCTCCATGATGGAAAAAAGAAAGTATAGAGAAGGAAAGATCTGTTAGATTTTAAAATAAAGAAGTACAAAAAAAGAGGCTAGGAATCACAGATTTTATTTTCAATCTGTAATGTTGAACAGAGTCAGTCATTTTTACCCACACTGTTAGGAAGAAAGAAGACTGTGAGCTAAACTGAACATACCCTAGGTGAAGAAAAACAGTAAATGGCCCATTGAGTCTCATCTTTAAAGAAATACATCTTGTTCTAAAAAAGGAAACCACACACACATGCATACAAATACACATAAAATCACATATGAAATGAAGAAGAAAACCAAAGTCATGGGAAAACATTTTTAACAGATGACAAAAGCAAACTTTCATCAGTGGTGAAACTGGTCACTTTTAAGAAAAAGAGGAAAGTACTGTGTTGATAATAAAAGGGCTATTTACCCATAAAAAGTGAAAGCTATAAACATGTTTAAAAAGCTAAGTATGACTCAGGCACTACTGAGTCTCGTAACACTGATTGTCCTAAGGTCATTCTAGGTTTCCCCAAAGCTGGACTTCAAACAGGGAGATGCTTCAACCAAGAAAGTGAGCTTTCCACAGTGAAATAGGGTAAGGTAGGGGTGGGGACAGCCTGGAAGAGGCTGCTCACCATAGTATGGGGTATGCTGCTCACAGCTAAGGTAAAAAAGCAGTAAGGCAGGACCTCAATGTCTTCTAGCTATGGGCCAATGTTAAGAGAGAAAACACAAGAAGGATGAAAGCCTCAGAGGAGAAAAGCACACTGACAATGGTATATTGCTTCCTTTCCTTCTTTCTCTGTAGTGTTGATATTCTAAGTGACTCCAGTATATCAACAGAAGCTGCATTCTTTCTATTTTGGCAAAAAGAAAAATAGTTAAGGTAGGTGATAAATACTAACAAAAACTAGAGACTAAAATGGATTCTAGGAATAAGTGAAAAAAACAAAAAAGTCTGTTTTGTCCACTATTTCAACAAAAATGAATTCATCATTGTAAGACTGTCAAACTCATATTTATTGGTAAGCAAATGTTTCCTATAATTATTCTGACAATTAACATTACTTTACAGTAAAATAAGTTATAACTAATTTATTCACTACTCCCCCTCCTTTGGTGAAGTTGTCTACATCATCAACATAAACTAGTACGAAATCAACTATGTTAAATTTTGTCTAGTTTCTTACCAATTAAAAGGGTCTATTTATTTATTCATAATGGTCTAGGTAAATCTGTCCTAAATTTGTAAGTTCTATTTGACATTACAAAATCAATTACCTTGTTTTCTTCCTCCTTCTCAAACCAGGCTAATATGCCAAAAATCACTAAAACAATTTAAGTGATTTCTGTCATCCTTAATTCATAAATTTATTCATATAAATAGCTGTGTAAAATCACCTAAAATAAAAAATAATCTGAAAATTATAAAGGAAAATTGTATCAGTATATATTACAATCAAGATGCTTTTATAGTCATTATCCTTTCAGTTAGTCTGAATTAAGAAGGTAAAATACCAAAATTTCTGTTACAATATCATCACTCTTTCTAAATTCCCATGGGACACAGTTTGAATTTATAAATCCTTTTCAACTTCCTATACATTGTAACTGGTTGTTTTTCCCACCCCATCCCCAAAAGATTGGGCACACCATGAGAACAGAGCCTATATCTATTCACCCTTATATCCCTTAGTGGTTTCTAGCACACTACATTAACACATATTATATTTAGTATTTTCTACTCACCAATATCCCTTCTACCTATCTCACAAGGATATTGCAAGGATCAACTAGTACAATATTTATGAGAGTATTGTGCTTGAAATATTGTGCGGATATCAGATGTATTTTATTTCATTATTGTCTATGATTATTCTAAATCTTAGCTGGCAAGTAGTGATATGCTATAGAGAATGAGAACAGAACAAATGATCCTTCTGATAAGCATGAGTTTGATGGTTGCTCCATTGCCTCCTTTATTCCGCCCCCCATTCTATAGGTTCTAGACCCACTTAACTCATGACCAAAGCTTTCATCACCCTCTACCCACATCATCCCAGCACTCTTCACCACACCACAAACATCATCTGGTGTTTTTATGGTTTCTAATACCAGCTGCACTTCCAGCTCCCAATCTATAGTTCATAACCATTGGATTTTTTTAGCTACTATCTCTAAGCTATTTCTTAGTGGGTAAGATAAAGAGGTAGAATCAACAGGTCAGGGGTCTTATGACCTAACACTATCCCTGTGATGCTGAATAAATCATATCTGTTTCTGTGCCTTTATAAAAACACCAATATAAATATGTCACACTGCCTTAGTTGCACTAATTTAGGTAGGATATGAGGAGCCCAGGATCTGGTTATCGTGCCTTTCAAGAACACATTCTGGCATTGAGAAACTAATCCTGAAACAGAAATGGAAGAGGCTTAGTACTAGTCCCAGCTCTAAACAGTAATTTACTATGTGATCTCGGAAATAAGACATCATGTCCCTAGACTTCTAGATATTCTCCTATAATGAAGGAACTGGAATAAATTTTAAAGGTCTCCTCCAGATCTAAAATTCTGAGATGAGAAGCCTACACTGCCACCTTCCAGGGGCCATTAGAATTTTTCAGCTTGTATTTCAATCGACCTTTACCACTTGCTACTAAACATGCCAAAAACATTCTAATAATTCAATCAGACAAGATACCATTTGAAAAAGTGGTATCTTACCTAGCATTGAAAAAATGGTATCTTGTCTGGTTGAAGAAAAATAATTTTTAGAAGAAAATATTTTATATAATCTTTGTCAAAACATTCCTTTCCAATCCAAAAGTCCTTTTCCTTCATTATTATAAAATAAAGGTATTTTCCTATAACGCTTCAACATAAAATGTACAACGATTACACTGCACCTTGATTTACTGGAAACTAAAAAATACAGCTTATATTCACCAACAAACTCAAACAAAATTTACTTTCTTTTGGTTTTTTTTTTTTTTTTGAGACAGAGTCTCCTTCACTGTCACCCAGGCTGTAGTGCAGTGTGGGACATCAGCTCTCTGCAACCTCTGCCTCCCAGGAGCAAGTGACTCTTCTGCCTCAGCCTCCCAAGTAGCTAGGATTACAGGCATGCACCACCATGCCTGGCTAATTTTTTGGTATTTTTAGTAGAGACCAGATTTCACCATGTTGGTCAGGCTGGTCTTGAATCCTGACCTCAAGTGATCCACCCACCTTGGCCTCCCAAAGTGCTGGGATTACAGGCAAGAACCACCATGCTCAGTGCAAAATTTACTTTCTAACACTGGTCCAGGACACCTACGGCACTTTATATTTAATATTTTTCTTAATTTAAAAATGGTTTCAGATTAACAGAAAAGTTGCAAATGGTACAGACAGTTTCTATACACCGTGTACCCAGATTCCCCTATTGTTAAAACCTCACACTGCCCTGGTACATTTGTCACAATTAACAAAACAATGTTATTATTCATTAAACTCCATAATTTATTCAAATAAATATACTAAACATCCAAAAATAACTTCCAGCCAGGTGCAGTGGTGTTCACACCTGCAATCCCAGCACTTTAGAGAGGCCAAGGCAGGAGGACTGCTGGAGCCCAGGAGTTTGAGACCAGCCTGGGCCACGCAGGGAGACTCTATATCGACAAAAATTTAAAAATTAGCCGGTCATGGTGGCACATATCTGTGGTCCCAACTACTCGGAAGGCTGAGGTGGGAGGATTGCTTCAGCCTGTGAGGTTAAGGCTGCAATGAGCCAAGATTTCAGCCCCGCAGTGAGCCAAAATTGCACCACTGCACTCCAGCCTGGGCAACAGAGCAAGACTCTGTCTCCCCACAAAAAAAAAAAAAAATTCCAAAACAAAAAGCAAAACTTTTTTTAAAAAAGATGAGAACATACAACATAATGAAAGATACATAAATAGAATATATGCAGAAGATATAATAATTGTCTGAAGTAAGATTAAGCATATCAATGTCAATAATAAATTCAAAGAGCTTAACTCTTCTATTGAAACAAGATTTTCAGATTGGCTCAGAAAGTAAAACCAATAGTACGCTATATACAAGGGCATACACCTAAAACAAAGTAATTAAGAAATATAAAAGGGAAAAAAGAGGAACAAAGGTATAACAGGCAAATATGGCCAGGTACGGTGGTTCACGCCTGTAATTGCGACATTTTGGGAGGCCAAGGCGGACAGATCACTTGAGGTCAGGAGTTTGAGACCATCCTGGCCAACACGGTGAAACCCTGTCTCTACCAAAAATACAAAAATTAACTGGGTGTGGTGGTGGGTGCCTGTAACCCCAGCTACTCGGAAGACTGAGGCAGGCGAATCACTTGAACCTGGGAGGTGGAGGTTGCAGTGAGCCAAGATCGCGACATTGCACTTAGGCCTGGGAGACACAACAACAATCCGTCTCAAAAAAAAAAAAAGAAAACAGGAAAATACAATCAAAAAGAAAACACGGGTTATGATCTTAATACCTCACAATGTAAAATTCAGGCCAAAAAGCATCTAACAAGACAAAGGAGGACACTTCTTTATGCTGAAGGCCAAATTAACAATGAGGAAGAAAAATCAGTTATGAATATCTATTAACCAAAGAGGATGGTCACAACCTTGCAAAGCAAAAATCTATAGTAGATGCATGGAGAAATTAATGGAAACAGAATAATAGCAGGTAAAGCAATAGACAACCTAAGTAACACAATCAATAAGGTAGATTTTACTATATTGTATTTATTATATTGAGTTTTATATTCTGATAGAGAATACAACCCCATTTCAAGTAGACACAGGCTAATTCACAAAAATTGGCCATATATGTGGTCATAAATCTCAATAAGTTCAAGAGTAGAAATAACACAAACTACCTATGAATATACACACAATGCAATGCATCCAGAACTGTAAGAAAATAAATTTCTGTTGTTTAATATCATCCAATCTGTTGTATTTTGTTATGGAAGACTAATACAATTACAGACCAATATCTTCCATGAACAAACATACAAAAATACTTTAACAAAATATCAGCTAATAATACTATAATATAATAAAATCTGGCAATATAGTAGTTCCCCCTTATTCACAGGAGTCCAAGACCCCCAGTGAATGCCCGAAACTGCAGATACTTCCAAACTCTATACACCATGTTTCGTTTCGTTTTGTTTTTTTGAGACGGAGTTTCGCTCTTGTTGCCCAGACTGGAGTGCAATGGTGCGATCTTGGCTCACTGCAACCTCTGCCGCCCGGGTTCAAGCGATTCTCCTGCCTCAGCCTCCTGAGTAGCTGGGATTACAGGAGTACGCCACCACGCCTGAATAATTTTTGTATTTTTAGTAGAAACGAGGTTTCACCATGTTAGCCAGGCTGGTCTTGAACTCCTGATGTCAGGTGATCCACTTGCCTTGGCCTCCCAAAGTGCTGGGATTATAGGCATGAGCCACCACACCCAGCCCACCATGTTTTTTTCTATATATACACACTGTACAATATGCATACAACGGACAAAGGGATAATTCAGTCCTGGGCAGGGCGGCACGAAATTTCATCATGCTACTCAGAATACAGTGAAATTTAAATTTAAAATGTATGAATGGTTTATTTCTGAAAGTTTCCATGTCATATTTTCAGACTTCAGCTGATCACAGGTAACTAAAACCATGGAAAACAAAACTGCACAAGAGACTACTGTATTAAGCATTTATCCTGGCTTTTTAGAAGGAGCTGTAATATACTCTCAATTGACAAGGAAAAGCTACTTATTATAGAATAATAATAAATACTGAAAAAAAATTACAATTTTTAAAATCATCATTTTGTAACTCCCAATTAATTAATTCAAGCAAGTATCATCAATGAATGTTCAAAACATTACGTAAAGGATAGTTAGGGAACAGACTTTTAAGAGATTGTCAAAGTAGCCTCCCATAATTCTACTTGCTAAATTTCAGAGATAAATGTTCCTTCAAAATGGAGAGATCTAGTGGGTCACCATAGTAACCAAGTTATCAAACTTAACATCCCCACCAGTGGAGAAATGACTTTATGTGCTTTGTAATACCACAGTATCATCTACAAAGTGTCTTGCCCAAAACTGTTTAATGCAAATGAAGCAAGCCTACCTTCCATCTACAAGTATATAAGAAACAGAAAAACCACAAGAAAATAAATCAAGAATGTGTGACATTATATGAAACAATCAGCCTGGTCTCTTCGGAAAATAAATCTCATGAGTTACAAAAATTAGGGTGACTTCTCCAGAGCACAATAAACTGAAGATCCTTAACGACCAAATGCAATGTATGAGACTTGATCAGATACTGTTTGAAAAATACACATTTAAAAGATGTTCAGGGAGGCTGGGGGGCTCACGCCTGTAATCCCCACACTTTGAAAGGCCAAGACAGATGGATCACCTGAGGTCAGGAGTTTGAGACCCGCCTGGCTGACATTGCAAAATCCTGTCTCTACTAAAAATATAAAACTTAGCTGGGCGTGATGGCACATGCCTATAATCCCAGCTACTCGGGAGGCTGAGGCAGGAGAATCACTTGAACCTGGGAAGCAGAGGTTGTGGCGAGCCAAGATCATGCCACTGCACTTCAGCCTGGGCAACAGAGCAAGACTTTGTCTCAAAAAATATAAATAAATAAATATATATAAAAAGATGTTCAGGGATAACTAAAGAAATCTGAATTACTGTTCAATGGTATTAGGAAATTATTACTTTTCTTAGCTGTGATGATGATATCCTGGTTACAAAAGAATGTCCTATTTTCAAGTGATGTATGCTGGAGTATTTAGGGATGAATCACATTTTCGACTTTTTTCAAATAGTTCAGCAAAAAAAAGTGTGACACATACATACAAAGAGACAGACATAAAGACAATAAAGTGGCTGGGTGCCATGGCTCATGACTGTAATCCCAGCATTTGAGAGGCCAAGGCGGGTGGATCACTTGAGGTCAAGAGTTTGAGACTAGCCTGACCAACATGGTGAAACCCCATCTCTAATAAATACAAAAAATAAGTCAGGCGTGGTGGTGCATGCCTGTAATCCCAGCTACTTGGGAAACTGAGGCAGAAAAATCGCTTGAACCCAGAGTCGGAGGTTGTAGTGAGCCGAGATTGCGCAACTGCACTCCAGCCTGGGCAACAAGACAAAACTCCATCGAGAAGAGGAGAGAGCAGACAGAGAAGAGAGGAGAGAAGAGAACTTGGTACACAGTTACTACTCTTTCCATTTTTCTTTCAGAGGAGGGGAGGAGAGGGGAGGGAAGGAGGAGGAGGAGGGGGAAGAGACAACTGGGTATACAGTTACTACTCTTTCCATTTTTCTTTCCTCATTTCATCCTGGTCTGAAAAATAATGTCCTTATTTTATAGTTGAGAAAACTGAGGATCAGTGAGATAAGTAACTTCTCTCACATAGTTCAATGTCAAAACCAAGACCAAGATCCAAATCCACTGCGCTACAGCCTGGGCAACAAAGCAAGACCACATCTTAAAAGAAAAAAAAAAAAATCTCCTATCTTTCATTCATAGCTCTGGGTTTTCTTTACGCCATGAAGTTACTGGCCAATCTTACGTAAATTATATTATAAAACAAGCACTCTCAGGAAGAAAGGTTAAACTGAGGAAAGAAATAACAAAGTTCAAATAATTAGGAAAAAAGTTTAAGCCTACATAACACACAGTAAGAAAATATCCTTTAGATATATTTCAGTTTTTTGGTTTTCCAGGTTTTCTTGAGACAGAGTCTCACTGTCACCCAGGCGAGAGTGTAGTGGCACGAACACAGCTCACTGCAACTTCTAACTCCTGGGCTCAAGTGGTCCTCCCACCTCAGCCTCCAGAGGACTGAGAACTACAGGCCCATGTCACCACACCAAGTTTTTAATTTTTGGTGGAGACAGCATCTTACTCTATTGTCCTAGCTAGAATACTGTGGTGTGGTCATGGTTCACTGCAATCTCAAATTACTGGCCTCAAGTGATCCTCCCATCCTAACCTCCCAAAGTGATGGGATTATAGGCATGAGCTACTGAGCCCAGTATAGTCGTTCTTAAAAGTATTGAAAAATCATTTTATAACCAAGTATATATTCCATTTATACAATCTTTTTAAGTAGAATATATCCCAATGAATGCCACAGCTTCTTTGATTTGCAAACAGAATATCAAAGTAAAGTCCTTAAGGCTGAAGTTACTACTAGTTGCTAACCAATTTTCCTTTTGTAGGACCCAGATACTCAATCTCACATATACTGTTTTTAAGTTGATTTCAAGTTGTTGTTGCCTATGATAAAATAAGAGATATGTAAGTCATATTCTACTAAAAATATCCTGGATTATATGTGAATCATAACTTTGCCATTCAATTTTTATTATACCCTGAACTTTAACCCCACCAAGCCAGAAATAATAAAACTAAAGTTCATCTTGGGAGAGGGGAGAGACAGCTAAGATGATACTCATTTCTCCCCCTTTCTTAATCAGCCCTCAAACTAAACGATCAAACACAGTATTCCCCAATATTTTTGGCACTAGGGACCAGATTCGTAGAAGACAATTTTTCCACAGACCTGGGGGACAGGAGGAGGGGTGGTTTTGGGATGATTCAAGCACATTCCATTTATTGTATACTTTATTTTTTATTATTACATTGTAATATGTAATGAAATAATTTTACAACTCACCATAATGGAGAATCAGTGGGAGCCCTGAGCTTATTTTCCTGCAACTAGATGGTCCCATCTGGGGATGACAGGAGACAGTAACACATCATCAGACTTTTAGATTCTCATAAGGAGTGCACAATCTGGATCCCCTGCATGTGTGTTTCACAACAGGGTTCATGCTATGAGAATCTAATGCCATCATTGATAACAGGAGGCAGAGCTCGGGCAGTAATGCAAGCAATGGGGAGCGACTGTAAATACATATGAAGCTATGCTTGTTCACCCACTGCTCACTTCCTGCTCTACAGCTCAGTTCCTAATAGGCCATGGACTGTGATACCAGAATTAGGGACCCCGACCTAACACATACTATTAAAATTCTACTGTTGGTGAAACATATAACGTCCTTTATTTTTACTTTTCCCAAACTGGCAAAACACTTTTTCTTAAAGCTAATTCACAAAATGTTCAAATGCAAAAGAAGAAAAAAAGGTTAAAATTCCAAGAGTTGGTAAAACAGTTTCTACTGAATGACAGCTTAAGATTATAGACAATATTCTATTTTTGTGACGATGTTCATCTCTCATGACTCATGATCCAAATTAATAAATTATCTTCTTTACCCTACACTACCACAAACTTTGAAAACAATACTACCACATCAACTAAAAAGACATTCATACCGTTTCTCATTTATTTCCTTTCAGGCTAAGCAATTCATTCAATTTTTATAATTTTAAGTTGTTTCTTTTAAAAGACTAAAATATGCTTGTACCACGTCTTTGTCAGGGCAAATCTCAGGTGAGACAAAAAGATTTAATTCATAAAATTAGCTACAATTCAATATTGTAAGAGATGCTTACCTTAGATGCTAAGACCACATTCAGGGTTCATGGCCTGGGAAGACCACAATAAAAATCTTAACCATGATTCTTCTAGTGCCTCAATATACTCAAAGGTCAAAGAATTTTTACTAAATGTGCCTCTATGGAAAAAAAAAAAAAAAAAAAGTATGGTTCTTAAGTGTGTCTCAGAGCAGAAGACCAGTCAATTCTTGAAAGAAGGAACAGGAGGAATTTATCCTTTAAAATAAGTACTTTCTAAAGAAGCCCACATACACTTTCTTTGCCCTTGCTTAGTCAGAGTCCCATAAGATACGTACTTAAAACCAAACGATAATTCAAACCCAAAAACTAAAACTCTTTTAGATAAGGGACAGAACACCTATGG
Organism: Macaca nemestrina; assembly: GCF_043159975.1. Lineage (NCBI taxonomy): Eukaryota > Metazoa > Chordata > Mammalia > Primates > Cercopithecidae > Macaca > Macaca nemestrina. The sequence continues at coordinate 42,589,501 of NC_092131.1, forward strand.
GAAGTGGGTTTACAACCCAGTTAACAATGGTCTTACAAGCACACACTGGTCAAGTCTAGCAGGCAGTATGACCTTAAGTTTGTGCTATAACTTCCTAAACCATGATTTGATCTCAGATCCCTGAAATAACATAACAGTAATTTTCCAGAGGTGATGTCACCAAGATGGCAAAGTAAGACATACCAGCCTTCATTTCTCCATTAAAAAAAAAAGAGAGAGAGAACTATCCACCCAAACCAAATAGCCCAGAGAGAACTTACCGGCCCATTAAAGAATCTACAGAAACACAATGGAGCAACAAAACAGAGACATAGAAAGGATCACTGGTAAGTTCAACACATCTGAGATGCCATGAGATAGCTAGGAACAAAGAAGAAAGGTAGAGGCTACTGGTATAAGACACATGGCAGGAACCACTGTGGTTCTCAGCGGGATACTCTGCAGAGGACACTAGCATCTCTTGCAACTGAGGAACCAACAGCCATTTCCACTTGGGAAGAGAAAGAGGTGGTTGGTTACACACCTCACCTCACCCAAGAAGGAGCCAAAGTTGAGCCACTTCACAAAAGAAGCCACCACTTTTCCCAACCCCTGCACATGCCCCGAACTCAGAAACACAGCTTCCTCATAAATATCCACAATCCAGACCCAGGTTCTGTGGCTGCAATGTGACCACCCACATCTCTAACACTCATACTATTGCCATAGCAAAGTGGTTCACACTCTGGAACCCTAGAGCCAAGCTCTCACTGCATGTGCCCATGCTCTGCACACCAGCCCAGCTACCATAAAGAACTAAGCCCTGCCACAGCCCACAGCTCCACTAACTCTGAGCAAGCCTATGCTCCTATTCTTTGCTCCCCAGCTGAATTACAAGCATACAAGCATCTACATCTCGCACAGTGTTACTAACATAGGAGCAGGGGTACCTGCAACCCAGGCAACAGTGTCTTACTGCTCCAGATCCCAGAGCCACAGACCCTTCACTCACACTTGTGCTTCAGGCCTCAGCTCCATGACTGATCCATTAAATATAAGGCAATAAGAAACATGAAAAAACAAAGAGACTGTATTAGTCCGTTTTCACACTGCTACAAAGATCCTATCTGAGACTGGGTAATTGGAAGGAGGTTTGTCTTACAGTTCCTCATGGCTGGGGAGGCTTCAGGGAACTTACAATCATGGCAGAAGGCAAAGAGGAAGCAAGGCACATCTTCATAAGGCAGAAGGAGAGAGAGAGAGAGTGCGCGCTCAAGGAAAACTGCCACTTTCAAACCATCAGATCTCATGAGAACTCCCTCACCATCACGAGAACAGCATGGGGGAAATCGCCCCCATGATCCAATCACCTCCACCAGGTCCCTCCCTCGACACATGAGGATTACAATTCAAAATTAAATTTGAGTGGGGACACAGAGCCAAACCATGTCAGAGACATACCACCACCAAAAGAATATAATAATGTTGAGATATTACTATATCCGGCTCCAAAGAAATACTAGTATAGGCCAGGCACAGGGCCTCACACCTGTAATCCCAACACTTTGGGAAGTCAAGGCAGGCCAATCGCTTGAGCTCAGGAGTTTGAGACCAGCCTGGGCAACACAGTGAAACCCCGTCTGTGCTAAAAATAACAAAAATTAGCCAGGAGTGGTGGCACATGCCTGTAGTTTCAGCTACTTGGGAAGCTGAGGTGGGAGGATTGCTTGAACCCAGGAGGTCAAGGCTGCAGTGAGCCATGGGCATGCCACCATGCTCCAGCTGAGGCAACAGAACCAGACACTGTCAAAAAAAGAAGGAAGGAAGGAAGGAAGGAAGGAAGGAAGGAAGGAAGGAAGGAAGGAAGGAAGGAAGGAAGGAAGGAAGGAGGGAAGGAGGGAAGGAGGGAAGGAGGGAAGGAGGGAAGGAGGGAAGGAGGGAAGGAGGGAAGGAGGGAAGGAGGGAAGGAGGGAAGGAGGGAAGGAGGGAAGGAGGGAGGGAGGGAAGGAGGGAGGGAGGGAAGGAAGGAGGGAAGGAAGGAGGGAAGGAAGGAGGGAAGGAAGGAGGGAAGGAAGGAGGGAAGGAAGGAGGGAAGGAAGGAGGGAGGGAGGGAGGGAGGGAGGGAGGGAAGGAAGGAGGGAAGGAAGGAAGGAAGGAAGGAGGGAAGGAAGGAAGGAAGGAAGGAAGGAAGGAAGGAAGGAAGGAAGGAAGGAAGGAAGGAAGGAAGGAAGGAAGGAAGGAAAGAAGGAGGGAAGGAAGGAGGGAAGGAAGGAGGGAAGGAAGCAGGGAAGGAAGGAGGGAAGGAAAGAGGGAAGGAGGGAAAGGGGAAGGAAGGGGAGAGAAGAGGAGAGGAGAAGAGAGAGGAGAGAAGAGAAAGGAAATATAAAAACTGCCCAACAACACATTTAAAATAATTGCTTTAAAGTTCAGCAAACTTCAAAGTAGAACTGACCAAATATAAGAAAAAAATCCATGAACTTGCAAACAGGTTATTTGAAAATATACACCCAGAAGGGAAAAAAGGGAAAAACATGAAAAAAAAAAATAAAGAAAGGTTACAAGATTTATAGGATAGCATAGAGAAAATTTTCAGATTATAAGAGCTGAAGAAAGAGAAGAGACAGACAAAGGGGCAGAAAGTTTATTTAAAGAAACAATAGCAGAGTCAGGTGTGATGGTATGTGCCTGCAGTCCCAGTTACTCAAGAAGCTGAGGCTGGAGGATTGCTTGAGCACAGGAGTTCAAGTCCAGCTTGGGCAACATAGCAAAACTCTGCCTGAAAGGTAAAGAAAGGAAAGGGAAACAGAAAGGAAAGAAAAGTAGAAAACTTTCCAAATCTGGGGAAAGATATAAACATTGGCAGGACATAGTGGTACATAATCCCGGCACTTTGGGAGGCCAAAGTGAGAGCAACATACTAAGACCCGATCTCTACAGGAAAAAAAGAAAAAAAATTCGCCAAGTGTGGTGACATGTGTCTGTAGTCCCAGCTACTCAGGAGGAAGTGGGAAAACTGCTTGAACACAGGAGTTGGAGGCTTCAGTAAGCTATGATTGCACCACTGCACTCCAGCCTGAGTGACAGAGTGAGACCCTGTCTCTTTAAAGAAAAAAAGTAAATATCCAGGTACAGGAAAGTCAAAGTTCTGTAATCAAATTCAATCCAACCAAAACTACAAAATACATTGAACTCAAACTGTCAAAAATCAAAGACAAACAGGTTCCTGAAAGCAGCAAGAAAAAAGAAGCAAATTCCATATGAGCAAGCTTCAATATGGCTAGCAGCAGATTTCTCTGCAAAAATGTACAGGTCAGGAGACAGTGGGATGATATACTCAAAGGGCCGATGGGGGGAAAAAACTGCTAACCAAGAATACTTTACCTGGCAAAGCTGTCCAGAAATAAAGAGAATTTCACAAACAAAAGCTCTTTCCTGTTAGGTTCTTTTGGTGGTGGTATGTCTCATCACCACTAGACCTGTCTTACAAGAAATGCTAAAAGGAGTTGTTCAAAAAGAAAGAAAAATATTACGAAAACACATGAAAGTAAAAAATTACTGGTAAAAGTAAGCACAGCGTCAAAATAAGAATACGCAAATACTATAATGATGCCAGGTAAATCACTCATGTCGTTAGTGTGAGGTTAAAAGACAAAACTACGGCCGGGTGCGGTGGCTCACTCCTGTAATCCCAGCACTTTGGCAGGCCGAGGCAGGCAGATCACCTGAGGTCAGGAGATCGAGACCCTCCTGGCTAACAGGGTGAAACAACATCTCTACTAAAAATACAAAAAATTAGCCAGGCATGGTGGCACGCGCCTGCAGTCCCAGATACTCGGGAAGCTGAGGCAGGAGAATTGCTTTGAACCCAGGAGGCGGAAGTTGCAGCGAGCTGAGATCACGCCACTGCACCCTCCAGCCTGGGCCACAGAGAGAAACTCCATCTAAAAAAAAAAGAATTTAAAAAAAAAAAAAAAAGACAAAACTATTATAATAGCTACAAGAATTGTTAAGAGATAAACAATATAAAAAGATGTAAACTGTGACATCAAAAACATTAAATGGAGGTATTAAAAGCAGAGGGTTTTTTTATGTGATCAAAGTTAAGTTGTTATTAGCTTCAACTAGCCAGTTATGAATACAAGGTGTTCCATGTAAGCCTCATGGTAACCAAATAACAAAAACCTATAGTAGATATACAAAAGACAAGAAGTAAAGCATCAAAGTATACCATAGAGGAAAGCATCTAATCACAAAGGAAGACAGCAGGAGAGGAAGAAACAAAGGATCTACAGAGCAAACAGAAAACAATTAACAAAGTAACAGTAGTACATTCTTACCTATCAGTAATTACAATGAATGTAAATGTATTAAATTCTCCAATCAAAAGACACAGAGTAGCTGAATAGATTTAAAAAGAACAGGACCCAACAATAGTTGTCTCATGGTATCCATAGGGGTTTAGTTCCAGGATTACCCACAGATACCAAAATCTATGGCTACTCAAATCTCTAACATAAAATGGCGCTGCACTTGCATGCAACTATGTAAATCCTCCCAAATACTTATAATTATCCTCACATTACTTTAAATACCGAAAGCAATCTCAATGTTATATAACAGGTGTTATACTCTATTGGTTTTTATTTGTGGATATTTTCAATCTGCAATGGGTTAAATATGGATGCAGCACCCATCTATCCACGTATATGAGGAGCCAACTTTAGACTACAAGAGAATCATTTACTCTTTAAGAACCCACATAGACTGTAAGTAAAGTAAAAGAAAAAGATATTTCATGCAAATAACAACCAAACCTACTCCAGTAAGCAGGGGTAGCTATACTTAGGAAAAACAGACTTTCAGAAAAAGACTATAAAAATAATGAATGTATTTATTTATTCATTTATTATTTTTTGAGACAGGGGTCTTACTCTGTCACCCAGGCTGGAGTGCAGTGGTGCAATCTTGGCTCATTGCAACCTCTGTCTCCCAGGTTCATGCCAAGTTCCCACCTCAGTTTCCCAAACAGCTGGAACCACAGGCATGCACCACCATGCTTGGGTAATTTTTGTATTTTTTGAAGAGACAGGGGTCTCTCCCTGTTGCTCAGGCTGGTCTCAAACTTCTGGGCTCAAGCCAATCTGCCTGCCTCAGCCTCTCAAAGCACTGGGATTACAGAAGTGAGCCACCACCCCCAGTCGGAATGTCAATATTTAATAATAAAGGGATCGATTAATCAAGAAGCTGTAACAATTATAAGTATATACAGACCCAATATCAAAGCACTTAAATATACAAAGAGAATATCAGTAGATCTGAAGAGAGAGATTGCAATAGAATAATAGTAGGAAATCTCAATATCCCATTTTCAACAATGAACAGACACAGACAGAAAATCAATAAAAAAACATTGGAGTTGAACTGCACTTTAGACTAAATGGATGGACCTAATAGGCATATACCAAACATTCTATCCAACAGCAGTATAACACACATTCTCCCCAGGAGTTCACAAAATATACTAACGACACATAATATGTTAGGCCATAGAAGAAGTTTTAACAAGTTTAAGAAGACAATAAATCATTCCAACCACAATGGTATGAAACCAGAAATCAGTAACAGGAAAAATTCCGAAAAATTCAAAGATACTGGCATACCTTGTTTTATTGTTTTTTACTTGATTGCAATTCACAGATATTATGTTTACTACAAATTGAAAGTTTGTGGCAACCCTGTGTCAAGTAAGTCTGTCAGTGCCATTTCTCCAACAGCATGTGCTCACTTCATGTCTCTGTCACATTTTGGTGATTCTCACAATATTTCAAACTTTGCCATTATTATTATATCTGTTATGATGATCTCTGATCAGTAATCTCTGATATTCCAACTGTAATTGTTTGGGGGCACCACAAACTGTACCCATTAAAGACAACAAACCTAATGTGTAAATGTTGTGTACGTTTTGACTGCTCCACTGACTGGCCATCTCTCTCAATTTCTCTCCTCTCCTCACGCCTCCCTATTCCCTGAAATACAACAATACTGAAACGAAGCCAATTAATAACCCTCCAATGGCCTCTAAGCGTTCAATGAAAGGAAAAGCCACACATCAAAAGCGAGAAATGATTAAGCAAGGCAGGTTAAAAGCCAATAGGTCAAAAGCTACGCCTGTTGGGCCAAACAGCCAAGTTGTAAATGCAAAAAAAAAGTTCTTGAAGGATATTATAAGCGCTACTCCAGTGAACACATGAATGATAAGTGAAACAGCATTATTACTGATAATGGAGAAAGTCTGAGAGGTCTGAACAGAAAGATCAAACCAGGTAAGCCAATGTCTAATCCAGGGCAAGACCCTAACTCTCTTCCGTTGTATGAAGGCTAAAAGAGGTGAATAAACTATAAAAGAAAAGCTGGAAGCTAGCAGAGATTGCTTCATGAAGTTTAAGAAGCTGTATCCAGAACAAAAAGTACAAAGTGAAGCAGCCAGTGCTGATGTAAAAGCTGCAGCAAGTTATTCAAAAACATCTAGCTAAAATCATTGATGAAGGTGGCCACACTAAACAACAGATTTTCCATGAAGACTAAAGAGCCTTCTACTGGAAAAAGATGCCATCTAAGACTTCACAGCTAGAGAAGAGAAGTCAATGCTGGCTTCACAGCTTCAAAGTACAGGCTCTCTTGTTAGAGGCTAATGCAGCTGGTGACTTAAACTTGAAGCCAGTGCTCATTTATCATTCCAAAAATTCTAGGATCCTTAAGAATTACACTAAATCTACTCCACCTGTGCTCTATAAATGGCCCCTATCTGTTTACAACATGGTTTACTGAATAGTTTAAGCCCACTGTTAAGACCTACTGCTCAGTAAAAAAGATTTCTTTCAAAATATTACTGCTCATTGACAATGCACCTGGTCACCCAAGAGCTCTGATACAGATGTACAAGGAAATGAATTGTTTAGGCTGTTTCTGCATTGCTATAAAGAAATACCTGAGGCTGGATAATTTATAAAGAAAAGAGGTTTAGTTGGCTCATGGTTCTGCAGGTTTTGCAAGAAGCATGGTGCTGACGTCTGCTCGGTCTCTAGAGGTTTACAATCATAGCAGAAAGCGAAGGGGGAACAGGAATGTCATACGGCAAAAGCAGAGCAAGAGACAAGAGAACAAGGTGTCACACTTTTAAACAGCCAGATCTCATCACTATCATAAGGACAGCACCAAGGGGATGGTGCTAAATCATTCATGAGAAATCCACCCCCATGATCCAATCACCTCCCACCACGCCCCACCTCCAATACTGGGGATTACAACTCAACATGAGATTTGGGAAGGGGACACAAATCCACACTGTATCATAAATGTTGCTGTCATGCCTGCTAACAAAACATCTATTCTGCAGCCTTGGAATCGATGAGTAATTTCAACTTTCAAGTCTCATTACTTAACAAATACATTCATGAAGCCATAGCTGCCACAAATAGTGATTCCTCTGATGGACGTGGGCAAAGTTAACTGAAAACCTTCTGTAAAGGATTCACCATTCTAGATGTCACTAGGAACATTCATGATTCATGAGAGGAAGTCAAAATATCAACATTAACAGTTTAGAAGAAGCTGATGCTAACTCTAATGGGTTACTTTAAGGTGTTCAAGACTGCAGTGAAGGAAGTAACTGCAGATATGGAAAGAGCAAGAGAAGTAGAATTTAAAGTGGAGACTGAAGATGTGACTGAATTGCTGCAATCACGTGATCAAACTTGAATAAAAGAGGAGTTGCTCCTCATGGATAAGTAAATAAAGTGGTTTCTTGAGATGGAATTGACTCCTGGTGAAGATACTGCAAACACTACTAAAATGACAGATGATTTAGAAGATTACACTAACTTAGTTGATAAAGCAGTGGCAGGGTTTCAGAGGACTGCCATCAAATTTGAAAAGAAGTTCTTCTGTAGCTAAAATGCTGTCAAACAGCACATGCTACAGAGAAATCTTTGTGAAAGGAAAGAGTCCATAGATAAGACAACAATATTTTTAAAAATGACAGAGGACTTGGTGGTGTGCACCTGTAGTCCCACTACTAGGGAGGCTGAGGTAGGAGGATCACTTGAACCAAAGAATTCAAGACGCAGCCTGAGCAACACGGTCAAAGCCCAACTCTTAAAACACACACACACACACACACACACACACACACACACACACACACACACACACACAAATTGCCACAGCCACCCCAATCTTCAGCGACCTCTACCCTGATCAGTCAATAGCCATCAATATCACAGCAAGACCCTTCACCAGCAAAAACATTACACTCAGATGATCACTAGCTATTTTTAGCAATAAAGTATTTTTTAATTAAGGTATGTACATTATTTTAGACATAATGCTATTGCACACTGAACTACAGTATAGCATAAATAAAATTTTTATATACTACTGGGAAACCAAAAAAATTTGTGTGACTCACTTTATTTGCTTTATTCAGGTAGTCTGAAACCCAACCAGCAGTATCTGAGGTATGCCTATATACGCCTAATAAAACCTAGCTATAATTATTATTCCTGTTATTATAAGGTTTATTATCTGTTTTCTTCAACTGATAGTCTAATTTAATTATATTTTATTTAATATCAGTGTAAAACCAACTGCATGGAGTATACATACAGTATAATGTCAGCAACTACATTGATGCTTTAAATTACTTCAATCTCCTGACAACCCTATGAGCTAGTTATTAACCCATTTCGTAGATAATGAAATAGAAGTGTGGTAAAGTAACTTCTTTCTTCCAAGTCACACAATTAATATATAGCAGAATAAGTCTGCTATCAAAGGCCATGATCTTACTCATTTCACTTTACTTACTGGGAAGTTAAGAGCCAGGCACTCTGAGGGGGTAAAAAAAGTAGTATAAGTAATGGACCTTAACCTAAAGATATCCACATCCTAAAATCCACTCAGCAAATATTTACTGAACTACTATTACGTTCCAGATACTGTTTTAAGCTAAATCAAAGCTGTTTTTATTGGTGGCACTAGTCAGGGCTCTCTCCAACTAGTACTAATTCTATTACATGATAATCTCCATTGCCAGTGAATTTTGGAGAAATGGCTGTTTCCACAGCATCAACAGAAAATTTCCAAAATAAGCCTGGAACAACTTGACATACCAATAAGAAAAAAGTTATCAAAGAGTAGTAGCATCATGTTAAAAGGATTCAGAAGCTCTTCAAAGTGGCTCTTACTGATGGCTGGGTATGATGGCTCACATCTGTAACCCCAGCACTTTGGGAGGTTGAGGCAGGGCTGCTTGAGCCCAGGAGTTCTAGACCAGCCTGGACAACATAGCAAGACCATGTCTTTAGAAAACAAAAAAAGAGAGACAGGGTGAGGGGCAGGCTCCCACTGGTCAAAGATGTAACAACAATTTGAGTTTCATTAAGTATATTAATTGCAATGAATGAAAATCCAAACATGTTAAAAAAAAAAAAAAAAAAAAAAAAGGCCCTAAAACACCTTCACAGGTTTAGATGTAACAGTTCAGTATCTTGAAAACTGGTAAATAAAAATAAAGAATCAAGTATTTATCCTGCTTTTCTTGTGAATTATACTATTTAATAACCAGTGATGAAGAGAGTATTCTATGGAAGTATGCTAAGTAATACATTAAAAAGAAATAATTTAGAATATCACTATCACTATTTTGCAACCTCGAATGAATTAATCCATCTAAGTAGTGAGTATCAATGGCTGCTAATGTCACAAAGAGAGTCATCCAAATAGCCAAGTGCCTTCTGATGACACACTTCCTACTGCCTTGCCAAAGGGATCACACTTAATTAGGATCAAGCCTCTGAATCCAGTTGAAAATCTACAGGGCATACAGAGAACAGAGAAAAGTGCTAAACTGCACTATTAGTATGCAATCAGCAGAATGCAAACTGTGGGAAACTCTACAAGTCAAACGGCCCAGGGTTCAATAGCTAACTTGTAAGAAAAAGAGACAGATGAGAGGGGGGACCTGTAGATTAAAAGGCTTAAAAGACATATCAAATTCAAAAAATATATACACATAGTATTACAATGTCTAAGCATATAATATCACTTGGGTGATAAAACCAATGAACAGCATTATTTCAATAAATGGTAGCTGTTAACCTATTTAAAAATGTGAAGTTGTACTAGGTGACCATCCCAATTCTTTGCACATGATTACAGTGCTAATTAATTTAATATGAATGGTTTTCTAGCTGGGCACGGTCGCTCACACCTGTAATCCTAACACTTTGGGAGACCAAGGCAGGAGAATCACCTGAGCCCAGGAGTTCAAACCAGCCTGAGGAACATAGTGAGACTCTGTTTCTACTTTTTAAAAAATAAAAAATAAAGGTTTTCTGTACATCAGTCACTTTTCATACAAATCCTTGAGACTTAAAAAAAAACTAATAGAGGAAACATTAGACAGTATTTATATAAGTTTGACCAGTAGTTAGACCAAATGCCTTATAAAGTAGACACACATTCAGTTTCTTTGTATGTCTTCAATTTTATCTCTTAAATTAACATATAGTGAAACAGACTTTTGGGAAGAAGTAGGAGTATACAGTTCTACGAATTTCAACACACGTATATCCATACTCAGGATCAGAACAGTTCTATCACCCCAAAAACTCCCTCATGCTCTCTCTCCATAGTCACACACTCTCCCCATCCATAACCCCAGGTATCCTAGTCCATTTTGTGCTGCCATAACAGAATACCTGAGAGAGGGTAATTTATAAACAACAGAAATTTGTTTCTCACAGCTCTGGAGGCTGGTAAGTCCAAGATCAAGGTGCCAGCATCTGGTGAGGATCTTTCTGGCTGTAAACACTCATGGTAAAAGCTGGAGGACAAAAGGAGACAAATGCTACATCCTCACATGGCAGAAAAGCACAAGAAAGCAAGCCCTTTTTATTCCTTTATCTATTATTTATTTTTGAGATGAAGTTTCGCTCCGTCACCCAAGCTGTAGTGCAGTGGCGTGATCTCAGCTCACGGCATCCTTCGCCTCCCGAGTTTAAGCAATTCTCTGCCTCAGCCTCCCGAGTAGCTGGGATTACAAGCATCCACCACCACGCCCATCTAATTTTTTTTGTATTTTTAGTAGCGACAGGGTTTAACCATCTTGGCCAGGCTGATCTTGAACTCCTGACCTCATGATCCACCCGCCTCGGCCTCTCAAAGTGCTGGGATTACAGGCGTGAGCCACCATGCCCCACCACAAGCCCTTTTTATAACATTAATCCATTTGTGAGTGCTCCCCCATATGAACCAATACATACACCTTCATTGGGCCCCCCTCCCAACACTGTTGCATTGGTGATTAAGTTTCAACATGAATTTTCAGAGGGGACAAAACATTCAAACCATAGCATTGGATAACCAGTACACATTTTCTATCACTACAGTTTTCTATTTTTGAAAATACATGTAAATGGAATCATGAGACTAGCTTTTTTTAAAAAGTATAATGCTTTGGAGATTCCTCCAAATTGCTACACTACACATATCAACAGTTCATTCCTTTTTATAATTGGTACATCATCCATTGTATGATGCACCATAGTTTGTCCATTCACACATTAATATTTGTCTACTTGTACATTACCATTTGGGTTGTTTCCAGTTTTTGGCAATTATGAACAGAGCATTACTGGTTTTTGCAGGAACATGTTTCATTTCCTTGGGTAAATACTTAGGAGTGGGACTGCCAGCTCATATGGTAACTTTATAAGAAACCACCAAATTGTTATCTGAAGTAGCTGTATACTTTTTTGTATTTCCATCTGCAAGGCAGGAGAGTTCTAGTTGCTCTATATCTCTGTCAGCTTGCTATTGTCTGGGTTTGTTGGTTTGTTTTGGTTTTGCTTTTCTAATAGGTAAGTAATGGTATCTCATGATTTCTATTTGCATTTCCTACTGGCTAAATAGGTTTACGTACTCAGTTTTTTAAAAGAAATATTACATTTAACTCTACTTGTCAAAAGACTGTGTTTACTATTTAGTATCCAGTCTGTTAATGAAAAGAAATGCTTTTATAAACTAAACTAAGCTTGATGTCTTTTCAGAACCATGTACATTAAGAGTTTCAAACTGGCCTCTCAAGCAATAAGAGGAAGTTTATGCAAATATTTTCAATTTGTTTTACTAATTTTTTTTTTTTTTTTTTTTTTTTTTAAAGACAGTCTCACTCTGTCGCCCAGGCTGGAGTGCAATGGCGCAATCTCAGCTCACTGCAAGCTCTGCCTCCGGGGTTCACAACCTTCTCCTGCCTCAGCCTCCTGAGGAGCTGGGACCACAGGTGCGTGCCACCACGCCCAGCTAAATTTTTGTATTTTTAGTAGAGACAGGGTTTCAACGTGTTAGCCAGGATGGTCTCGATCTCCTGACCTAGTGATCTACCCGTCTCAGCCTCCCAAAGTGCTGGGATTACAGGCCGCGCCCGGCCCAAAACTCTTCATTTTTTAAAACAGTTTCAGGTTTACAGAAACATTCTGAAGATAATTCAGTGAGTTTCCACATACTACTCCCCTATCCAGTTTTCTCTATTATTAACATCTTACGTTAGTACGGTAAATTTTCTATACTTAATGAATACTGATCTATTAACTAAAGCCCATCGTTTTAAGTTCCTCCTGTCTGTGACAATTTTACAGATTTCTCTGTTTTTGATGACCAGTTTTGTGGTGCAGTAGTCAGGTTTCCTTGTAGGATGCCCTTCTATACTGTATTGTTTTTGTTTTTTGTTTTTTTTTTTACATGAGATGAGGTCTCACTCTGTCACCCAGGATGGAGTGCAGCTGGCCCAACTTGGCTCACTGCAACCTCTGCCTCCTGGGCTCAAGCAATCCTCCCATCTCAGCCTCCCAAGTAGCTGGGATCACAGCAGGCATGTACCACCATGCCCAGCTCATTTTTTGTATTTTTTGGTAAAGACAGGCTGGTCTTAAACTCCTAAACTCAAGTAATCCACCTGCCTTGGCCTCCCAAAGTGCTGCGATTACAGGTGTGAGTCACCGCACCTGGCCTATACTGTATGTATGTATGTATGTATGTATGTATGTATGTATGTATGTATGTATGATAGTCAGTACCTCAAATGTCTGTGTCCTCAAATGTCCACCCCTGGCTGGGCACAGTGGCTCACTCCTGTAATCCCAGTACTTTGGGAGGCTGAAGCAGGCAGATCACAAGGTCAGGAGATCAAGACCATCCTGGTCAACATGTCTCTACTAAAAATACAAAATACAAAAATTGGCTGGGTGTGGTGGCACGTGCTTGTTATCCCAGAAACTTGGGAGGCTGAGGCAGGAGAATCAGTTGAACCTGGGAGGTGGAGACTGCAGTGAGCCAAGATCATGTCACTGTACTCTAGCCTGACGACAGAGCAAGACTCAGTCTCAAAAAAAAACAAAAAAACAAAAAAGTGTCCACCCTTAGCTGTTTCTGTTTTGCTCTGGATTCGTGCTTCTCAATCTGGATGCATCTAAGAATTATCTAGACAGCCCTTTGAAAACCCAGATTAAACCCCATTAAATTTGAGTAAACACAGGTGGGAACTGAACAATGAGAACACTTGGACACAGAGTGGGGAATATGATACACTGGGGGCTGTCGTGGGGTGAGGGGAGGGAGGAGGGATAGCATTAGGAGATATACCTAATGTAAATGACAAGTTAACGGGTGCAGCACACCAACATGGCACATGTATACATATGTAACAAACGTGCACATTGTGCACATGTGCCCTAGAACCTAAAGTATTAAAAAAAAAAAAAACTGAGTAAATACAAACTGATTTTTTTTTTTTTTTTTTTTTGAGATGGAGTCTCACTCTGTCACCCAGGTTGGAGTACAGTGTCAAGATCTCAGCTTACTGCAACCTCTGCCTCCCGGATTCAGGTAATTCTTACGCTTCAGCCTCCCAAGTAGCTGGGATTACTTACAGATGTGTGCCACCACACCAGGCTAATTTGGTTTTTTTGTTTTTTTGTATTTTTAGTAGAGATGGGATTTCACCACGTTGGCCAGGCTGGTCTTGAACTCCCAACCTCAGGTGATCCACCTGCCTTGGCCTCCCAAAGTGTTGGGATTAAAGGTGTAAACTACCATGCCCAGACATGTACTTACTTTTAAACATAAAATAATTTACCTACTAAACAAATCCATTGTGAACCAAAGCTTGGTTCGAATTTTTTAATAATTATCAACATATATGCGTATTTTACTAAAATTTATGAAGACAGAAAATGGTCACTATTCTAAGGTTCAGTACTACAAATTACAATTAAACTGACATTTGTATTACGACAACCCTAATCTCTTCTAACTCCACAAACATACTATACAGTAGATCTCCACATATCAAGTAGGGAAATAAATTCTAAAAGTTACAAAGAAAATTAAAAGTTGCCTGCCCCTCTTTAAAAATTTATATATCTTTCCACTTATCCTTCCATCTAAATAAGAAATTAACTACTAAAAAAATCTGTGTAAAATATACTTCAACATAACCAGCTTATATTCATTCATTTTTTTTCCTCTTTTAAGTGGTAGACACAGTTTCGAGTATAAAATGTAGCTCTAGTTTTGCTAGCTTGAATCTAAATTCTAATTCCACAGTTATAAATTGTTGCAGAGGTAAGGAAGTTTCTACTCAACCTCATTTAGGTGAAGGGTACTTCTCACTTACAATAAATGAGATCTTTGGACTATGCTTTAGCTTTTCACTCATTCTTGGTGTGTTTTACTGCCTTTATTGGTTCTTCATGGGCCCAAATAAAATTCTCACTAATACTTGTGACTTACCAATTATACCAACTATAGATGTCTAAAATTTAAGAGTTTAAAAAAAAAATGACCTTAGGTGGCCAAAGAAGTCATTTTCCCACAAGAGGAACTCCAGATGGATACAATTTTTAAACTTTAATTGATAAATAAAAGTTATACATATGTATTGTGTACAACTGGATGTTTTCATATATCTGTATGTTGTGGAATGATTAAATCAAGCTAATTAACATACCTATTATCTCATATATCCAAACTTTTTTTGTTTTAATGGGTAAAATCTACTCTCTAGCTGGCAGGGTGGCACATGTCTGTAATCCCAGTTATTCAGTAGGCTGAGGCAGGAAGATTGCTTGTGCCCAGGAATTCTAGATAAGCCTGGGCAACACAGTGAGACCCCATTTCAATTAAAAAAAAAAACTACTTTCTAAGCAATTTTCAAGTATACAACACTTTATTATTAACTACAGTCAACCATGCTGTACACTGGATCTCCAGAACTTATTCCTTTATATACCTGAAACTGTACCCTTTAACCACATCTCCCCATTTCTCCCCAGCTGACAGCCCCTGGTAATCACCATTATATTCTCTGCTTCTGTGAGTTTAACTTTGTTAGATTCTACATATAAGTGAGATCATGCAGTATTTGTCTTTCTGTATCTGGCTTATTTCACTTAGCATAATGTCCTCCAAATTCTTCCATGTTGTTATAAATGTCAAGACTTCCTTCTCCTGAAAAGCTGAATAGTATTCCATTGTGTGTATATATATACACACATTTTCTTTATCCATTCATGTGTTGATGAACACTTAGGATGATTCCATATCTTAGCTATGGCAAATAATGCTTCAATAAACTTATATAAGAGATAAGATAATTTTCTATTTGTAAAGAGATCCACGAGCAGAACCAGAGTGCTCAGCACTTACATGATGGTTTCTCAACACTAGGAGGCTTTTGTGCATATTTTATTGTTGCTATTGGTGTTTAAGGGAGCATTTATTTTCCTTTAAAAGTATTCCACATCCATAGAGAAAAAACTTGTAGTTTCTTTTCCTCTCCATGAAACGCTTTATTAAATGAGTAATTTGTTTGAATAACAGACAGTATGGATTATGTACCAGGTAGGAACCCCCTTCAAAGTAAGAAAGAATATAGTTTCTATCACCCTTTAAAATTTGTTAAATATATTTACTACATTTAGGAGTATGGCTTTAAAGAAACTTCTGTCCTTCACATGACCTTCCAGTTCAAGTGTCCAGCAGAGTCTGACTTGAAATTATCAGAAGTTACTAAACAAAAGATTCTAATTAGCCTATATGAGGTACGTGTCCATTCTCTGAGGAAGACTTGACTTGTTTCCCTCCATCTCTACTTCTGTTCTGAGTATTAGTATGATCCTCCTAAACCAGTTTGTCCATATCCTTATAGCCTCTTCCCCTACATGCAGTTCTAAAAACCCAGGACAGAGCTGGTATTTTTGCTTACATATCCATCCTTGAACCAATAACTGTGACAGAAATAAGCTTCCATTTGGATCGTGTTACCAGGGTAGGGTAGGATGAGTTTTCCAAAACAGGCAAGTAAAAAGGGGTCTGTTAGTGATCTAGACATATTCCCTGGAGGAATTGCTGGCCGCCAATTAGCCAAACAAATCTGTATCAACTACAATTGGAGGGCAGGGGAGACTTAATGGATACATTGTTCTTTAGAAATTATATTTTTCATTAGGAAATAAAATATGTGTAACTGTGCTTACACATTCCTTCATATTCCTGTTGAAGTTTCTTTTTAAAAAATTAAAATTTCAGGTACTACACAACTAGCAATGCATAGCAGCTTCTAACTGCAACACTGTGCCTGTGAACAAATATTATGGAAAATGCAGAGAGAAAGAGAATTCAGGGATTTAGCAGTGGAGAGGTGAAACAGCACCAAGAGTTCAACCACAGAACAGGAGTCAGAAGGGAAGATGTCTTAGATGGAGGTGTGAAGGATCGTGGATTCAGCAATGCATAATAAGAAAACCCAAAATAACTATGGCATAAACAAAAGAGAAGTTTATTTCTCTCTCACATAAAATAATCTGATAATACTCCAGAGCTGCTCTACCATGACATAAATATACAGGGTCTTTCCAGCTTTCTATTCTACCATCCTTATAGTATAGCCCCTATCCTCATGATCTAAGTTGGCAGCTGGAAAAAAATGATAAAGAAGGGCAAAGCTCTTCCTTTAAACAGACTTCTGGGAAATATCAAACACTTCTACTGACATCTAACTGACCAGAATTTAGTCACAAGGTAATACCTTGCTACAAGAGAACTTCAGAAAGTTGTTCTTTCCACAAGTGGCAACGGGGCCCTCTATCTAGGTTTTGTTAACTTGAGAGAAGTAGACAATGAATATTTGAGGAAAGAAAAAAAACCTGCCAATTTCTGTCATAATAGGTCAAAGACAAGAAAGGCAGATGAAAGTAATGTGTGAATGTAAACCTTCCTTCTCTAATCTCAAGTTACAAAATGGCTAGACTGAAATATTCTTGATATATTCTTACTTGAGAGAAGAAATAGACAAAGAACCTTTGATTTTACTTTAGGCAACTTCTTATCCCCTCTCTCCATATTATTGTAAAAGCCTATATGAGAAGTAAAAGTGTGAGCCAAAATAGTTAGGGCCAAAGTTTTAAAACCTCCTTCCTACACAGAGGTATGAAACCAACATGTCCAACAAACAGAAAACACCAAAGCAGAAACAATTTAAAACCAAACAAACAAAAAAAAAAATCACTATCAGTATAAAGACTCTTCTACAGTTAAGACTTCTAAATTACCTCCTAGATCCAGAAACTCAGGCTAAACTCCTCTTCTTCACTCCCTACTCCATTGCTTGCTAAACCTCTCTCCTTGCATCTATAAAACGTATCTAATCTCCTTGGTTCTCCTTCCTTGCTATTTTAAGGATTTTATTGTAATCACTATGGGTAATAACAAAAAAAAAATCATTAAGAAATTATGAAGTTTTTTAAATCCTATAAAATTCCCTGGGACCTCAAATATTCTCATTTTACTGGGAAGAGCTAATGATGTCAACTAATATGAATTCATGTACTCTAGTCTCAAGCCAGTAAACTGCATTTCTAAGACCCTAAACATCAGGTGACATGTTTCAAAGAGTCTTTCTTTAACACAAGCATCATATGAAGATGGCCATGGTGGTGGTAGTGGTGGTAAGATCAAATTAAGATTTTTGGAGGTCCCAAGAACAGAAAATATAATAGTATAGCCCTGTATTCTCTCCCTATTAAATACAAAATAAAAACAGTACTGAACTGCTAACATTTAGTCCAACAAATTCTTATTTCTTTCCTAATTCTGCTTCAGTTTTTTTTTTTTTAAATGTTAGATAGTAAATGCTTTCAATTGTTTTTCAAATTCTTTTTCTTCTGCTTTGCTGACACCCTAAGCTTTTTTTAATATGCTGTTTGGCTAATCAGTACTAAGTGCTAAGAAATAGAAGTAAAAGCAGTCGCAACTTGAAGAGGTCTACTCTACATCAGATATTTTACATGCATTATTTATAATTCTTGTCACATCTACAAAAAGGAGAGATTATCAACCCTGTTTTGTTGATAAAGAATGAACTCAAAGAAACTAGACAAGATGCCCAAGGTCACTCATGCAGTAAATGGCAGAGTTAAGCATCTGAAATAGGCCTTTATGTCTCCCAAGTCCGATCCATTAGACATACTGCCTATAGGGCATTTCTTCAGAACCAGCTCCTGGACAAAAATTTCATTTCAGAGAAACATTGAAAAATGCTTTTTAAATGCATCATTTGGTAGTACTCACATTTTCCATGGAATCTAATCACTGATAATCCTAAATAAATGTAAATATACAGCCCAGACTGCTACACTGCACAACTCCAGTGGGAAAAAAGAAAAAAATTTTTATGTGAATGATGTCCCCTGGAATTGTGTGATACAGTTGAGTGTGTAACCCCAATGCTTGTCAAAGACCCTGTCAGGGCCCTTTACTATTCTATTTTGGAAAAAAAAAACTATCATTGTTTTTTCTTTTTTTTTTTGGTTTTTTTTTTTAGAGGGAGTCTCACTCTGTCACCCAAGCTGGAGTACAGTGGCGCGATCTTGGCTCACTGCAAGCTCCGCCTCCCGGGTTCACGCCATTCTCCTGCCTCAGCCTCCCCAGTAGCTGGACTACAGGTACCCGCCACCATATCTGGCTAATTTTTGTATTTTTAGTAGAGACGGGGATTCACTGTGTTAGCCAGGATGGTCTCAATCTCCTGACCTCGTGATCTGCCTGCCTCGGCCTCCCAAAGTGCTGGGATTACAGGTGTGAGCCACTGCGCCCGGCCACTATCGTTGTTTTTTAAATCCAATAAGCATTCTCAGAATGTTAAAGAAAAGTTTTTGTTGTTGTTGTTTTGAGACAGGGTCTTGCTATGTTGCCCAGGGTGATCTCCTGCCTCAGCATCCTGAGTAGCTGGGATTACACACTTGTGCCATCAGGACCAGCTCAAGAAAGGACTAGCCAGACATGGTGACACACACCTGTGGTCCCAGCTTCTCGGGAGACTGAGGTAGAAGAACTGCTTGACCTCAGAGTCATCTGAGGCTGCAGTGAGCGATGATCACACCACTGCACTCCAGTCTGGGTAACACAGCAAGACTGTCTTTTAAAAAAAAAAAAAAAATGGGGGAAGATATTTTAAAGCACATGAAAATAAAAATACACCAAAAGTCAATCGTAAGAAAATGCAAACTAAAACCACAAGGATATACAACTATACACCTATTATAAGGGCTAAAATTTAAAAAAAAAAAAAAAAAAAAAAACAGATACTACCAAGTGCTAGCAAGGATGCAGAGCAACTGGAACTCTCAAACATTGTTGGTGGAAATGCAAAATGGCACAATCACTTTGGAAAACAGTTTGGCAGTTTCATACAAAATTACACATATGCTAACCATATGATCCAGCAATCTGCTGCTAGGTATTTACCCAAGTGAAATGAAAACTTATGATCACACACAAAGCTATACATGAATGTCTATAGCAGTTTTATTCATAATTGCCAAAAACTAGCAACAAGCCAAATGTCTTTCAACAGATAAATGGATAAACTAACCATAGTACATTCATACCATAGATTACTACTCAGCAATGTAAAGGAACAAACTATTGAAACTCGCAACATGAATGAATCTCAATGAATTTTCTAAGTATCAGAGGCTGATCCAAGAGTCTATATAACCACAATGTCACTTACAGTTGGCCCACCATTATCCACTAGTTCCATATCTGAGAATTCAACCAATATGGATAGAAAATATTGTAGTAAAAACAAAATACAACAAAAAATAATACAAATAAACAATATAACGATGATGTACATAGTATTTATACTGTATAAGGTATTATATTTAGAGATGATTGGAGTACCAGGAGGATGTGTGTGTATATGTAAACACTAGGTCATTTTACATAAGGGACCTGAGCATCTGTGAATTTTAGTATCTGAAGGGGTTTTGGAACTAATCTCCCTCAGATAAGAAGGGACAACTGTGTATGACATTCTGGAAAAGTAAAACAGTAGCCACAGAAAATAGATCAGCATTTTCCAAGGAGATGAACTTAGGGGGAGAGGTTAACTACAAAGAGGCAGCAGAAGTTCTATGTCTTAATTATGAGGATAGATACATATTCTATGCATTTGCCAAAATCCATAGAACTGTGTATCACAAAGCGTGAATTTCAATGTATTAATGCACAATTTAAAAATGAAAAAAGTTGTATAAAAAATAAAGGAAATATTCCAAATTGGGAAAAAAGAAAAAAAAAGGGAGGGGCTTTTCACTACCAGATCTAGAAATGGTTATCCTCTGGAGATAATACAACTGTCTCCACTGAGCTGTAAAGATAAAATGTAAAATGCTTAACACAGGCTTAACACACAGTAAATTCTTAGTTTAGAATTCTTAAATTCTAGTTCCCTTCCCTTTCCCTGCTTCTCTCTCTTATGTATTTCTCTTTCACTGTGTCTACTACTCCCTCTTCTTTTTTCTGCCTCTGTTACGACTTTACATTGTTTTTGCTACTTCAAATTCCTTTTCCCTATTTCTTTGGTTAACAGTATCTATCCTTTGGGGAACTGACAGTACTCCCATTTATGTGGTTCTGATGTTAATGTCAACGACAATTCCCCACAGTGATTAGCCCAGAGATAAGCCTGTTAGATAGAGGCCATCCTAGGAAACTAAGTTCTCAGCTGTCTGAGGCCATGCATCCTTGCCATGTTAGAAAGAAGCTTTCTAACATAAGCAGAAAATGAGGCCAACAGGTGAAAAAATAAAATGAAGCTAGGATACTCTGAAGACAGCATCTAAGTTCCCAGATCTGTGGGCTTCTCCATCTCTATTCTTCCTATTTACATAGCCAATATATCACCTTTCTGTTTAATCCATTTTAGAATTATTGTTTTTCATGCTTCCCATTTTAAAATCACAAAATATTTGGCTTCTCTAAGGAAACAAAAACAGTAAATTATCTCTTTACTTGCTGTGGCCTTCAGTTATTTTCAGTATTAGTGGCTACTAATATCAAGATATTACCCAATCCCACTAATATCAAGATATTACCCAATCACACACATTTGAAGGAGGTAGAAATAGCTGGGCCTGGTGGCACACATTTTTAGCCCTAGCTACTCAGGAGGCTGAGGCAGGAGGACGGCTTGAGGCCAGGAGTTTGAGGTTCGGTACTCTATGATCACATCTGTGAATAGCCACTACATTCCAATCTGGGCAACACAGTGAGCGAGAGAGAAAAAAAAAAAATAGAGGTAGAAATAAAGCCACATATAACTGTAGACTGAAAACAGGTGCCTACTTAAGATTTACATTAGAAGTAGTGAAAAACCTTCAAGACAGTTTTTAATGCACATTATATCAGGTTTTAAATCTTCAGTGCAGGCAGTACTCACTTTTCATTACCTTACATTTTACCACTCTGCTCACTCAAAGCTAGGTAATAAAGATATATGTTACTTTGTGTCATTCTGCCTTTGCATGCTCATTCACAAATTTTAATCAGTATCTGAAGAAAGGCAATAGCATATGCAAATAGGAAAAGCATACAACTGCAGTAAGGATTACAGAAAAAGTTTCACAAGTTGACAACACATAGCACACTTCTAATAAGCCATTCTTCAGTTTGTCTTCCTGGAATGCCCCTACTTGTTTTTGATGCTAAGCTAATCATCACTATGTACCATAGCCTACTAGAACGTCCTCTGCCACCTCACCCTGTATCATAGCAATTACCGAATTATAATTATATATTTATATGTTAGTAGTAATGAGAACCTAAACTGTTATTAAAAAAAAAAATTAAACAGAAAAAAGCAGATGAATGAGATAAACACTGTAGTGATAGAAGTCGCAGTTTTGTTACAGGGTCCCAACACTTACTCAAAGGTAACCGCTGGGTCAGGGTTTCTGCACTATAGTCTCTTCTGCGGTTGCCAGAAATAGGTTACAGGACAGAGAAATATGTTACAGGAAAAGGGTCCCAATCCAGATCCCAAGAGAGGGTTTTTGGATTTCACACAACAAAGAATTCAGGGTGAGTCCACAGTGCAAAGTGAAAGCAAGTTTATTAAGAAAGTAAAGGCATAAAAGAACGGCTACTCCATGAGCAGAGCAGCCCCGGGGGCTGTTGGTTGCCTATTTTTAAGGCTATTTCTTAATGATACGCTAAACAAGGGGTGGATTATTTATGTCTCCCAGTTTTAGAGCATATAGGGTAACTTCCTGACATTGCCATGGCATTTGTAAACTGTCATGGAGCAGCGCTGATGGAAGCATAGTAGTGAGGATGACCAGAGGTCACTCTCATTGCCATTTTGGTTTTGGTGGGTTTTGGCTGGCTCCTTAACTGCAACCTGTTTTATTAGCAAGGTCTTTATGACCTCTATTTTGTGCCGACCTCCTATCTCGTCCTGTGACTTAGAATGTCTTAACTGTCTGGGAATGCAGTCCAGAAGGTTTTAGCCTCATTTTACCCAGCTCTTGTTTAAGATAGAATTGCTCTGGTTCACATACCTCTGACAGTTTGACAAGCAAATGAATCTGATGGGGAATACAAAGATGATTCACAATTCAAGTTTGGATAATGGGAAGGAAAAGCCAATAATTTTTTAAAAAAAAAGAAAGTAGGAAAAAAATACATTTTAAAGGAAAAGAAAATTCAAATTTGAGTGAGTTAAGCATGATGGCATGACAATTAGGTGACAATCTCCAGCTGGAAACTGACGTTCAGAAACTTACACTATAGGGGTCACGTGGAAGAGATTCTCACTAAAGCCAAAAGAACAGGTAACATTTCAAGAAAAAGAATCTAGAGAATGAAAAACATGTAAGGCAAATACTTGAGAAATAAGTTGACTTTGTAAATGAGCCAGGAAGACAGCAAAGTTATAAGGAGAAGGGAGGAGGAAAAGTGGTACACAGTGCTAAATCTGAAGCAACAAGACTGAAGAGCCCCCATTTGGCAATTCAGAAGAACAGTTTTAGTGAAAAAGAAGGTAACCAAATTGAAACAACAGATACAAATTGTTTTTTTTTTTTTTCCTTTGGCCTGCTGCACAGTATTTAAAAAAAAAAGGGGGGGGAAAGAAGAAAAAATAAGGAAAGGTTTTTGTTTAAGCCATTAAATTGCTGCTAGGGAAGATTAAAATAAAAATGATAAAAGAGTTAATTAATGGTCCTATACATTCTAACAGTAGAAGGGATAAAACAGGTAGCCATGAAAGCCTAAAGGGTATATCCCTGACACCAAATGGGGGACAGAACTTACACAATTTAGAGAGAAAGAAAAGTAAAGCTGAAGAAGTTTCTGTTGGATGGTCTTGGTCTTCTTACATTTAAAAAAAAAAAAAGTAAGTGAACCTACAAAGTCTGAGAGCAGTACACTGGAATCAGGCCCTAGAAAGAAGTAGAGTGGTGGCTCGCGCCTGTAATCCCAACACCTTAAGAGCCTGAGGCAGGCAAATCACTTGAGGCCAGGTGTTCAAGACCAGCCTGGGCAACGTGGCAAAATCCAGCCTCTACAAAAAAATACCAAAAAAAAAAGCCGGGCATGGTGGCGCATACCTGTAGTCCTAGCTACTCCAGAGGTTAAGGCAGGAGGATCACCTGAGCCCAGGAGGTTGAGGCTGCAGTGAGCTGGGATTGCGCCACTCCCCTTAGTCTGGCCAAGAGAACATGACCCTGTCTCTTTTTTTTAAAAAAAAAAAAAAAAAAAAAAAAAAAGGCCAGCGCAGTAACTCACACCTATAATCCCAGCACTTCGGGAGGCTGAGGCGGGCAGATCACCTGAGGTCGGGAGTTCGAGACCAGCCTGACCAACATGGAGAAATCTCGTCTCTACTTAAAAAAAAAATCTAAAATTAGCAGGGTGTGGTGGCGCATGCCTGTAATCCCAGCTACTCCAGAGGCTGAGGCAGGAGAATCACTTGAACCCAGGAGCGGGAGGTTGCAGTGAGCTGAGATCGAGCCATTGCACTCCAGCCTGGGCAACAAGAGTGAAACTCTGTCCCAAAAAAAAAAATAATAATAGTAGAAAAGGTCTGAAATAGCCCCTATAGGAAGTGGAAAAGAATTGCCAATCAATGCAACCAAGTATTTTAGAGAACATTTTCTCATTAATTGCTCATCTCATTTTTTACTTAACTTGTAGAAGGATACAAATTCTTCAGTCTATTTGATCTGATATTCCTTTTTTAAAGAGAGCCTTCTATATCCCATCTAATGATGTTCTGTATGTCTACTTTTCCATTTAAATTACCCCCCATCTATTCTTTGCTATGTTACAAAACTTTTAATTATTCTTCCTGCTTTAATGTGGTTCTAGTCTTGCTCTCATGCTCTGTACAAATATCAAAGTAGTATTTGATTACTCAAGAAATCCTTAATGTCTATTTTCTTAAAGACAAGTATTTAAGAGAACTATATAAAGAATAGAAATTCTAAACCCAGAAATGGCTATATCTTCTGACAGCTACTCATTTACTATTATGACTAAAAATAAAAATTCCCCAGGAAAATATGAATGATGACCTTTAACACTTTGAAGCTTCAGAAGTAATAGAAAAAGTGTCTCTTTTCATTTACATTGACATTTTTCCAATTATACAACTCATATTTCGATATTTTATATGTATTAAAAATTCAGTGGGACTTTTAAAATAAATATGGCACAACATATTTTCAAAAGAATATTCTTGGCTGGTGCAGTGGCTTATGCCTGTAATCTCAACATTTTGGGTGGCCAAGGTGGGCAGGTCGCTGGAGCTCAGAGTTCGAGACCAGCCTGGGCAACACAGAGAAACCCTGTCTCTACAAAAAAATATTTAAAAAAAAAAAAAAATTAGCTGGGTGTGGTGGTATGGGTCTACAGTGCCAGCTACTCAGGAGGCTGAGCTGGAAGGATAGACTCCGCCCCAGAGGTCGAGGCTGCAGTAAGCCATGAAAGCCCTACTGCACTCCAGCCTGGGCAACAGAGTGATACCCTGTCTCAATAAAAAAAAAAAAAAAAAAAAGATTCTTGTGATAAAAACAGTCGCCTTGGAGAACTCTACATTTATTTCCATAATGCTGACACTGACATTTCATAAAAAGCTTTGGGATTCAACTTTTGTAACTGCTTTAAAGTCTTTTTTAAGTCTTTTCTTTTTTCTTCTTTTTTTTTTTTTTGAGACAGTCTCACTCTATTAGCCAGGCTGGAACACAGTGGTGCAAGCTCAGCTTACCTGTAGCCTTGACCTCCTGTGCTCAAGTGATCCCCCCATCTCAGCCTCACAAACAGCTGGGCCTACAGGCACACACCACCACACCCGGCTAATTTTTTAATTTTTTGTAAAGATGGGGTCTCACCACATTGCCCAAGCTGATCTCAAATTCCTGGGCTCAAGCGATCCTCCCATCTCAGCCTCCAAAGTGCTGGGATTACAGGCATGAGGCACCTCGCCTGGCCTGCTTTAATGTCTTAATATAATGTTTATAATATTGTCAGAAGTGACAAATCTTCATATAATAAACATAGTTTTGATTTGAAGATATTCCTTGTTATCAAAAAGTGGTTTACCTACATTAGAAATGCTACTTTTGAATAAAATCTGTGACTCTAAAACATGAAACAAATTTTCTTATGCTGTTGTAATGACACCATCATTAAAATATATTTATAGCTACATTATAGCTACATTCCCCTCCTCCAGTGTCTGCTCCATGGGTTATCACTCATATGCTCTAGCACGTTGGGTAAAAATAAGGTTCAGTCATTTAATAGCCATACTTCCTACTACTGTAGGTAAAAATAACAAGGCCTGAAGGTTCCTAAAAGTCAAATTATTGATTATTTGAAAGCAGTTACAACACTGATTTTTAAATTTAGGCAGTTGTGATTCAATTCTCTTTTTTTATACTATACTGAAAATGAACATTACTCTTTTAGCATATACCTGACACCAGCCTACTCAGTCGTCTACTCCTGTTATAAACACACACATATACACATGTACACTCCTATTTTTTAAATCCTCTATACATGTACCGTTTTCCTAGTTTATAACCTGAATGTTACCTGTCAGCTTTGCCTCTAAGACAATCTTCCCAATGATAGTCATGCACTTCCTTTTGTTCTTCTTGAAAAACAATCTAATCCCACTTGACTATCTTGAGTGCGGCTTGGCACAAACTTCACTAAAATTGTTCCACCCTACTTTCTACTCCCAAAACAAAAAACTAAAGCAGCAAGCAGCATAGTCTTGTACCTCTCTTCATAACAAGTTTCAATCACTTTTGAAGCTCTACCTCACAGAATTATTCAACTGGCTTTGTTCTCTTCAAAAATCTTTATTAACTCAGCATTTAAGATTATCCCCACCCTCAGAGTTGTATGCATGAACTAAGAAATGCCCAAGAAAATGTTTAATCATCCATCTTGATTCTTCCAGACAATCCCAAATTTGTTCATTGCTGAATCATCCATTAGACCATGTCTTAGTCTGTTTGGGCTGCTATAACAAAATACCTTAGACTGGGTAACTTATAAATGATGGAAATTTATTGCTTACAGTTCTGGAAGCTAGGAAGTGCAAGATCAAGATTTGGTGTCTGGTGAGGGCTCACTCTGCTTCATAGATGGCATCTTCTCACTGAGTCATCACATGGCAGGAAGTGGGGATTCAAGCTCCCTCAGGCCTCTTTAATAATAAAGGCACTAATCCCATTCCTGAGAGCTCTGCCCTCATGACCTAAGTACCTCCTAAAAGCCCCACCTCATAAAACCATCAAAGTGAAGGTTAGGTCTCAACATAAGAATTCTGAAGAGACATTCAGACCACAGTTGACATAAGCCTCATTTTTTTGATCCAGAAAAACACACACACACACAGTGGCTACATTTAAGAGGAAAAGTTAATATATCTTTTAAGAAAAGGTCAGTGAATGTCTACCCAGCTGTGAAAAGTGGGATATAAGAAAGTCAAAATAATTCATTTTATGGAGGAAAAAAACAGAGGACGAGAGGGGACAAGTGGTTAACCCATGTTTATATATTTGGTGGCAGAGCCAACACTAGTATCCAAGTCTCCTGATTACAAGTTCAAAGCTTTTGTACTTTATCCATTCAGTCCCATTACTAACCAGAATTATGCTAAATAAAAGGAGTACACAAAAGACTACATATTGTATGATTCCATTAATATTAAAAATCAAGAAATGGCAAAACTATGGAGACAAAAATCAGATTCAGTGGTTGCCTGGAGCTGGGGATAGGTGTAGGGAGTGACTGCAAATGGACAAGAATGAGCTTTTGGAAAGATGAAAGTTTTCTAAAACTGGATTGTGATAATTGTTGCACAACTGTATAAATTTACTAAAACTTGAACTATGAACGTTATGGTATATAAATTATACCTTAATAATGCTATTTTTAAAATTACTAAGAAGGAATTCGGTATATAAGGAACTCAACTCAATAGCAAGAAAACAAATAATGCAATTAAAAAATGGGCTACAGACCTAAACAGACATTTCTCACAAGAAGACATATAAATGGCCAACAGGTATATGAAAAAATACTGATTAATCATCACAAAAATGCAAATCAAAACCACAATTTTATATCACCTCACACCTGTTAGAATGGCTATTCACATAAAGACAAAAGATAAGTATTGATGAGGACGTGGAGAAAAGGGAATCTTGTACACTGTTAGTGGGAATGTAAATCGGGACAGCCATTATAAGAGAACAGTGTGAAGATTCCTCAAAATATTAAAAATAGAACTACCATATGCTCCAGCAATTCCACTTCTGGGTATACATCCAAAGGAAATGAAATCAGTATGTCAAGGAGGTATCTGCACTCCAATGTTCGTGAAAGCATTATTCATATACATAAGATATGGAGTCACTGTAAGTGTCCACCAATGGATAAATGCGTAAAGAAAATGTATTATGTAGGCCAGGCACGGTGGCTCACACCTGTAACCTCAGCACTTTGGGAGGCCAAGGCAGGAGGATCACGAGGTCAGGAAATTGAGACCATCTTGGCTAACACAGTGAAACCCGTCTCTACTAAAAATATAAAAACAAAATTAGCCGGGCGAGGTGGCGGGTGCCTGTAGTCCCAGCTACTCGGGAGGCTGAGGCAGGAGAATGGCCTGAATCCGGGAGGCGAGCTTGCAGTGAGCTGAGGTTGCGCCATGCACTCCAGCCTGGACGACAGAGCGAGACTCTGTCTCAACAAAAAAAGAAAGAAAATGTGTTATGTGTGCATGTGTATGTGCATGCATATACACACAGGATTTACATTAGCTTTTAAAAAGTAAGACAATCCTGTTGCAGTTTAAATACGCCATTCTGACATATTGACTATTTTGAGTCAAAGGCTTCTGAAAAACAGCAGGTGTAAGATCACTCTGACCTTCCTTCTATTTCTTAAAAGCAGATGAAATTCCCATGTGAAAGATGTCCTCCTTAACCTAAAAGGAAGGCAACATTTTTATCATCAAGGACGGGATATGGAGACCAAGAGAATTCCATACAAACTTTGTTAAAATAACTTCTATCTTTTAAGCCTCCCCATATAATCCAGTTTATTTTTCATAAGTTACTACCCTTTGTCCAATTCAGTATGTAAGTATTCAATTCTAACTGGATCTTTGGGTCTTTGTTTCCTTATGAGGGTTCCTGTGCCACATAAAACTTGTATTGAATAAATTTGTGTGCTTTTCTCCTGATAATCTATCTTATGTTAATTTAACTCTGAGGCCAAGCCAAAAAAAAAAAAAAAAACTTTAAAAAGGTGGAGGTAAAGTTTGCCTCCCCTTTACACTGTTATGTGCAAATAATATGGATGAACCCAAAGGACATTATGCTAAGTAACATAGGACTGGCAGAAAAAGACAAATACATGTATTACATGATCTTACTTACATATGGAATCTAAAAAAGGTGAACTCGTAGAAGCAGAGAACAGAATGGTGGTTGCCAAGGGCTGGGGTTAGAAGGAAATGGGGAGATGTTGGCCAAAGGGTTATTCAGGATGAGTAAGTTCTAGAGATCTAATGTACAGCATGGTGACTACAGTTAGTAATACTTACTGTACACATTAAATCTGCTAAGAAAGTAGTTTTTTTTTTTTTTGAGACAGAGTCTTGCACTGTCACCCAAGCCAGAGTGCAGCGGCGTGATCTCGGCTCACTGCAACCTCCGTCTTTCAGTTTCAAGCAATTCTCCTGCCTCAGCCTCCCAAATACCTAGGATTACAGGGGCACGCCACCACACCCAGCTAATTTTTTGTATTCTTAGCAGAGACGGGGTTTCACTATGTTGGCCAGGCTGGTCTCAAACTCCTGACCTCGTGATCTGTCCGCCTCGACCTCCCAAAGTGTTGGGATTACAGGCATGAGCTACCGCACCCAGCCAGAAAGTAGATTTTAAATGTTCTCACCACACACACACAAAAAAAATAACTATGTGAGGTGATGGATGTGTTAACTAGCATGATTGTGGTAAACATTTCACAATCTATACATATACCAAAACATCAAGTTGTATGCCTTAAATATACACAATTTTTATTTGCAGCACTTTGGGAGGCCGAGGTGGGCAGATCACCTGACATTGGGAGTTCGAGACTAGGCTGACCAACATGGAGAAACCCTGTCTCTACTAAAAACACAAAAAAAAATTTGCCGAGTGTGGTGGTGCATGCCTGTAATCCCAGCTACTCGGGAGGCTGAGGCAGGAGAATCGCTTGAACCCAGGAAGCGAAGGTTGTGGTGAGCCGAGATCATGCCATTGCACTCCAGCCTGAGCAACAAGAGTGAAACTCCGTCTCAAAAAAAAAAAAAGAAACTCTAATTTTTTTTAGCTCTAAACTCTTAGAGCTCTCAGGGCTTAAAACTTGAACAACACAGGTTTGAACTGTGAGGGTCCACTCATACGCTAATGTTTTTCAATAAACATATTGATAAATTTGGGGGAGGTTTGTGACAATTTGAAAAAATTCATAGATGAACCATATAACCTAGAAATATCAAAAAAGTAGACCATGTGCAGTGGTTCACACCTGTAATCCCAGCACTCTGGGAGGTCGAGGCAGGAGGATCACGAGCACTGGTGTTCGAAACCACCCTGGGCAAGGGCAACATGGCAAAACCCCGTCTCTACAAAAAACACAAAAATGAGTCAAGTGTGGTAGCATGCACCTGCAGTCCCAGCTACTCGGTAGGCTGAAATGGGAGAATCGCTTGAGTCAGGAGGCAGAGGTTGCAGTGAGCTATGACTTAATCATGACATTCCAGCCTGAGTGACAGAGTGAGACCCTGGGTCAAAAAAAAGAAAAAGATGGGAGGCTGAGATAGGAGAATAACCTGAACACCGGAGATGGAGGTTGCAGTGAGCCAAGATCATGCCACCGCATTCCAGCCTGGGTCACAGAATGAGACTTCATCAAAAAAAAGAAAAAAAGAAAGAAGTATGTCATGAGTGCTTAAAATATATGTAGATACCAGTCTATTTTATCATTTACTACTACAAAATAGATACAAATCTATTTAAAAAGTTAAAAATTGTCCCAACTTATACCACACACTTAGCCATACATGGTGCCATTTGAATCTGAGAGAAACCATGTCTCAAAAAGGCAAAGATACAGTATTAAATCATAACTAAAATCATAACTACATAAATTTAACTGTACTACACCCTGTACTACTGAAATAATTTTGTAGCCACCTCCTGTTAATGAGGTGAGCTCAAGTGTGAATATTTGCTTAAAGTACCATGTGACATTAATCATCTCCAAGCAAGCAGTTCATCTTTCCGATAAATTGTATATTCCAGTAAAAAGTGATCTCTCGCGGTTTCTTCATGTTTAGTACGATACTATAAACCTCTACTATAAACCTTGAATGACACCTAAGTGCCACTAGTGATGCCGGAAGTGCTCCCAAGAAGCAAAGAAAAATCATGGTATTACAAGAAAAAGTTGACTTGCTTGATACGTACTGTAGATTGAGGTCTGCAGCTGCAATTGCCCGTCACTTCAAGATAAATGAATCCAGGTTAAGGGCCATTGTAAAAAAAGAATTCATGAAGCCATTGCTGAAGGTACACCAGCAGATGCAAATATTGTGCATGTTTTGTGAAATTTTTTTTTTTATCTCATATGGAAAATGTAGCTTTTATAGGGGTACAGGATTGCTATAAAGAAAGGCATCCCTATAAACTTTAGTAAGTTTCAAGAAAAAGTAGTCATTATACAACAACTTAAAACAAGTGGAAGGTGAAGGCTCTAAAGCTGAAGAATAT
Source organism: Macaca nemestrina (assembly GCF_043159975.1). Lineage (NCBI taxonomy): Eukaryota > Metazoa > Chordata > Mammalia > Primates > Cercopithecidae > Macaca > Macaca nemestrina. Next base: position 42,621,231 of record NC_092131.1, read on the forward strand.
AATGCCAGCCAAGGATGGCTTGATAATTTTAGAAACGGGTTTGGCTTTAGAAACGTCACAATAACAGGAGAAGCAGCTTCTGCCAACCAAGAGGCAGCAGACGACTTTCCAGATGCCATTAAGAAAATCATTCACTTTGGGAGGCCAAGGTGGGCAGATCACGAGGTCAGGAGTTTGAGACCAGCTTGGCCAATATGGTGAAACACCGTCTCTACAAAAAATACAAAAATTAGCCAGGCATGGTGGTGCACACCTGTAGTCCCAGCTACTCAGGAGGTTGAGGCAAAAGAATCACTTGAACTCGGGAGGCGGAGGTTGCAGTGAGCCAAGATCTCACCACTGCACTCCAGCTTGGGCGACAAAGCGAGACCCAGTCTCAAAAAAAAAAAAAAAGAAAGAAAATCATTGAGGAGGCCGGGTGCAGTGGCTCATTCCTATAATCCCAGCACTTTGGGAGGATGAGGCAGAAGGATCGTTTGAGGCCAGGAGTTCAAGACCAGCCTGAGCAACACAGCGAGACCCTGCCTCTACAAAAAATATTTTTTTAATTAGATGGGGGAGGGCATAATGGCTCACACCTGTAATCCCAGCACTTTGGAAGGCCCGGGTGGGAGGATCACCTGAGGCCAGGAGTTTAAGACCAGAGTAGGCAACACAGTGAAACCCTGTCTCTACAAAAAAATAAAAAATATTTAAAAATTACCCAGGCATAGTGGTGCACGCCTGCATCCTAGCTATTCAGGAGGCTGAGGCAGGAGCACTGCCTAAGTCCAGAAATTTGAGGCCGCGGTGAGCTATGATCATGCCATTTGCATGTCAGCCTGGGCGATAGAGCAAGACCCCATCTCTTAAAAAAAAAAGAAATATGGAGAAAGAATATCCGCCTAAACAAGTTTTTAATGCAGACAAAACAATGCCATAAAAAACATTCACTAGTAAGGAAGAGAAAAAGCACCAGTATTTAAGGCAGGAAGGGATGGGCTAACTCTACTGTTTTGTGAAAATGCAGTGGGGTTTATGATCAGGTCTGCCCTTATCTATAATGCTACAAACTCCCAAGCCTTGAAGGGAAAAGATAAACACTAGTTCCCAGTCTTTCGGTAATGCAACGAAAAGGCCTGGGCAATGAGAACCCTTTTTCTTGATTGGTTCCATTGATGCTTTGTCCCTGAAGTCAGGAAGTATCTTGCCTGTACATTCTTTTATTATTGAACAATACCCCTGGCCACCTGGAACCCCATGAGTTCAACACCAAAGGTGCTGAAGTAGTCTACTTGCCACCAAACACAATGTTTCTAATTCAGCTTCTAAATCAGGGGGTCATGAGGATCATTGGACACAGTACACTACAGAAAGTACTGTCAACTCTATGAAAGAGAATGCCAATAAAGAGACGTCATGAAAGTCTGGAAGGATTACACCACTGAAGAAGCCATCATTGTTATGGAAAAAGCCATGAAAGCCATCAAGCCTGAAATAATAAATTCCTGCTGGAGAAGACTGTGTCCAGATGTTGTGCATGACTTCACAGGATTTGTCACAGGGCCAATCAAGGAAATCATGAAAAAGACTGTGGATATGGCAAAAAAAAAAGGTAGGTTAAAGGGTTTCAAGATACAAATCTTGGAGAAATTTAAGAAATAGACATCACACAAGAGGAATTTAAAAAGATGATTCGATGAGTGCTTCCAATTCAGTACCAGGTGATGCAGAAGGAATGCCAGAAAACAAAATGACATTAGACAGTCTGGTAGAAGATTGTCTGATTGTTCAAGACTGCTTTTGACTGTTCATGACATGGATCCTTCTCTGATATGGGCACTGAAACTAAAGCAAATGGTGGAAGAAGGATTGGTACCATATGGAAATGTTTTTAGAGAAATGAAAAAGCAAAAAAGAGAGAAGTATGACGTATTGTCATAAAGTTATACCACGTGTGCCTGCCTCTCCCGCCTCTCCTTCCCCCTTCCACCTCTACCATGCTGAGACCAACAAGAGCAATTCCTCTGCTTCCTTCTCCTCCTCAGCCTACTCAATGTGGAGACAATGAGGATAAAGACCTTTGTGATGATCCACTTCCACTTAATGAACAGTAAATATACTCTCTCTTTCTTATGATTTTCTTTTTTTTTTTTTTTTTTTTTTTTTCTGAGATGGAGTCTCACTCTGTCACCAGGCTGGAGTGCAGTGGCGCAACCTTGGCTCAATGCAACCTCCACCTTCTGGGTTCAAGCAACTCTCCTGCCTCAGTCTCCCTAGTAGCTGAGACTACAGGCACATGCAACCACGCCCAGGTAATTTTTGTATTTTTAGTAGAAACGGGGTCTCACCATGTTGGCCAGGATGGTCTCAATCTCTTAACCTCAAGATCTGCCCGCTTTGGCCTCCCAAAGTGCTGGGATTAGAGGTGTGAGCCACCATGCCTGGCCTATGATTTTCTTAATAACATTTTCTTTTCTCTAGCTTACTTTAAGAACACAGTATATAATACATATAAGGTACAATGTGTTAGTTGACTATGTCATCGGTAAGGCTGGAAGTCAATAGTAAGTTTACTAAATTTTTGAGGAGTCAAAAGTTACATGTGGATTTTCAACTTGATGGGGGTCTGTGCCCCAAACCCCGTGCTGTTCAAGGGTGAACTATATATGCTGAAAAGTGTCACTAAAATATGAAGAAACCAACTTTTCTGTAAACTTTAGATGCACTTCCCTGAATGATTTCCAAAAGTTGGGTACCTTATTTTCCAACTGTGCATTTACGCATGGACACAGCAAATGACAGGTACTATACAAATATACATACAGAAATGAACACATGATCGCTATTAAAACATTTTAGTTATTTATCATCATTTCTTTTTAGGTACTTCTGTACTATTCTAAGTAAGCCTCTGTAGACAGTCATATAGAGGATGTGTTCTGGCCAAGCTTGGTGGCTCACACTTGTAATCCCAGCATTTTACGAGGCCAAGCGAGGAAGATCACTTGAGCCTAGGAGTTCGACACCAACCTGGGCAACAGAGCAACACCCCATCTCTAAAATAAAATAAAAAATAAAAATAAAAAAAGGATGTGTTCTTTTCTTTGTTATCTAGTCTGACAAAAATTTCTCCAAAATAGACTTCTTTGGTAATTTTATTTTCATTACATCTTTATGCCATTATAACCCAAACACTAATCTTTTTTTATTATTAAGAAGAACTATTCCTAATTGCACATTACAAGGTTTCTTTAGTTCATTATTTGGTGCATCCTCAGTAGGTATACATCTTTTCGGCTTACTCAGCATTGAGAACATAATATTGTTTGTTTACTTACAAATTAAAAGTAACATATCTCTCATCCTATGTACACTTGACAACCTGAGAGGTATCAAGCAGATACTTCTAATATTTGAACCTTAAAAATAAGCAGAATTTTAGTTGATACAGGGCTGGATGTCTGTAATTATGTCAGGAAGCAATCGGGATTATCAGTAAACCTACATTTCTCATGCTGTTGAGGGGGTCAGTTTACCAAGGACAAGACAGGATCTTTTGGCCTCAAGAATTTCAGTTACAACCTGCCTAACCCCTAGAGTTTCACTAAACTTCCTAAGACAAAAAGAAAAACCTAAAACTTATAAAAAGAAAGCAAATTGTTTACCCTGGCTTAGTTCTAATTGTAAAGAATCAACTTTCCCAAAATTACAATCTTTTGACATTTGGCAACTGAACGAATTAAAGTTATTCAAAGAGCTCAAGACATAAAAACTAATACGACTTCTATTATATATTTTCTCCTTCAGATGCCAGTACAATTCCATGTATTGGAGAAATTGAGTAAGTCAGATCCCAATTGATTAGGCCCTAAGTATCAAATACACTTTCACCTTGTGAACTCACAGCAACTGTCTTAAACCTGCTAACAGCACTCTCATGAGTGGAGAACACTGTGTCTCATTTTTAGTTTAATACGTTAGTTCTCTTCAATGGACACAATTTTTTTTTATAGTAAGAGGCACATGATTTATATATTTTTTACAGTAAGAGGCACATGAAGGTTAGAATTTGTTTTTGTTTTTGTTTTGTTTTTTGAGACGGAGTTTCACTCTTCTTGTCCAGGCTGGAGTGCAATGGCACGATCTCGGCTCACCACAACCTCCACCTTCCGGGTTCAAGTGATTCTCCTGCCTCAGCCTCTCAAGTAGCTAGGATTACAGGCATATACCACCACGCCCGGCTAATTTTGTATTTTTAGTAGAGACCAGGTTTCTCCATGTTGGTCAGGTTGGTCTCCAACTCCTGACCTCAGGTGATCCACCTGCCTCAGCCTCCCAAAGTGCTGGGATTACAGGCATGAGCCACCACACCTGGCCTATAAAATCATTTTTAATAAATATTAAACGCTATGCAACTGAAGTTCTTCTAGTCTCTTGCCTACCACCTCAAAAGGAAATGAAATCATTATAATAAACCTATTATAACATAAAAACTCATGTTTTACCTGGAAATGTTCTATGAACTCTAAGAAAAAAGGATACTGTAAAGATGGTCAATTCCCTCATTTCTTACCACTGCTAGAAGAGGATGACAAACAAGGAGAAAAAAGGAGGGAAAGAAAAGAACTGAATAAATCTCCTTCATCTCCAAATAAGGCAAGCTCATCAACCAGTACGCTCCTCTCTCTCTCTATCTCCCTCTCTTCACTGACTGCCCCAAGGTCCCAGACAACACAGAATCTACAAATTATATTTGTCCACTTTACCACTAATTAAGATATTACTATCAATTGTATTAAACAATTATAAAAATGATTATTTAGATTAACTTATGGAATGTTGACTTAAGTCATTAAATAACATTGCAATGCTTTTATTATAGTTTTGATCATTTGTAAATATTGTTTATACTCTAAGCAAATTTATTCTGGTTCTAGATATTATTAGAATTTGATATCTCATTTAAGGGATATTATAGAAAAATCAGTCACAACACTGATAAAAATTTAAAACTCATTCATTGTGCATTGAAAGTCTTGATCAAATAAGACTTAGACAGATATACAGGTTCATTTTAGTTACATGTTTAAGGTAATTAAGAGGTCTCTCCCATTTTCATTTTACTTTTGTTCAAGTTTACAATCAGAAAGTTATAGCATTTATGCACTTTCAAGTTTATATCATGAAGTTTATTAATTAGAAAAACTAATTCTAACTTTCTTCATGTGCCTCATCGCTACATGATATAAACTCATTACTCAGATTCTAAAGTAAACATTAGCTTAATTTTCCATTTTCATCTAAGAGTAATATCAATGTTTCATTACTTTATAATGTGAACTTTATACTGACCAGTCATCGAGGCTGTAACAAAATCTTTCAAGTTCGTTTTCATATTTATTTGGTTTATGGAAAAATAAATTTAAAAAATCCAAGTTATAAAATACAACAAATACAGTGAGCATTTCAGTAGTGATCTTTAAAAGTTTTTCTTTTATTCCAGTGCTTTGATGAACAAGTTATACTACAGAATGACTACAGAAGAAAAGGCAGAATAGCAAAGGCAAAATTTGAACCACATTAGCACTACCCTTATATTTGGTATAATTTGTGAATTAAAAGAAGATTTATAAATTCAAAACATATTTCTCCTTCACATTGTCATTTTCTGACCAAAAAAAGACTACCACAAAGAGATACTTTTTTTTAAGTAGATGGGTATGAAAATTTAAAATGAAATTTGCCCTATAACTCTGCTTTCAGTAAGAGTACAAAAGTAACCCTTATATTGACAAATATGGCATAATTCATAGGTCCTATTTGCTCTTCCTCCATTAAAAGGAAAATGTGTAGTATCATATAAAGTTTATATGGGTTTTATGTTCAGAATATTGTAGATATCAAGAAAAACCTTCGCCTGGTGGGTGGTAAGGTTAATTTTATTGGTTTGATTTCCCATTATTCCAAATGGAAGACTGTTGGATGATGGTGGGTAGCTGGGGAAAGGAAATAATGACAGGAGATTAGAATGAGAAGAGAAAGTTGGGATTTGAAACTAATCAATTTTTTAAAAATCTTATGACTAAGCATGGTAGCTCACGCCTGTGGGAGGCCAAGGTGGGATGATCACTTGAGGCCAGTTCAAGACCAGCCTCGACAACATGGCAAGACCCTCTTTCAAACTTAAAAAAAAAAAAAAAAAATCTTTTTGATAAAATAAAGGAGCCGGGTACAGTGACTCACGCCTGTAATCCCAGCATTTTGGGAGGCCAAGGTGTGAGGATCACTTGACCCCAGGAGTTCAAGACAAACCTGGGCAACATACCAAGGTCTTGTCTCTACAAATAATAAAAAAATAATTACCCAGGCATGGTGGCATGCACCCGTAGTCCCAGCTACTCCAGAGGCTAAGGTGGGAGAATGGTTTGAACCAGCGAGGTCAAGGTTGCAGTGAGCCGTGATCACACCAATGCACTCTAGCCTGGGCAACATAGTGAGACAACATCCCACCCCAATCTCAAAAAAAAAAAAAAAAACTAAATAAAATCAAATCTTAAATCTACATGTCCCCATATAATATTCTTCTGTTGGGGATTTTTTTAAAGATTCTTTAAAAATCAGTTGTAAATATCTTTTACTTTTAAATATGTTTAATTGTTTCACTATAACAAGCTACAATGTGAAAACAATTCAAACTCCAAGAAAGAAACTCTATACTATATGGTAGTGAAATATAAGCCAGAGAATCAATAAGAGGATGCTACACTACTGTTGAAGACCAGAAGTTGATATCTCCTTTGAAAAGGATCAACAGAAGCAGTATCGATGCAGGGTACAAAAACTATAATAAAGCTGGATGTGGTAGCACATGCCTATAGTCCCAGCTACTCAAGAGGCTGAGGCAGAACGGTTTGAGCCCAGGAGTTCACAGTCAACCTGGACAAAATAGCAAGATCCCATCTCTTTTGGAAAAAAAAAAAAAGGTAGCATAATAGTAATACTTTTAGTTTCAGAGTTGTTTAAAAATCTTAGTTTTATGTTTAGTAAAGTAACTATTCAAGTTTTTTTAAGTATTTACTCTCACGATTGTAAAAACTTTCTTTTACATTTATCAATGTGCTATAATATGAAATGATGTATCCACCATTTAACTAAATCAAGAGATTTATTAAATGTAGATTATCATAAATCAAAAATAACCATTAATGAAATGGAAGAGTCTATTTACTTTATCAGCCTTGAGATTCTATTTACATAATGAAGAGCTATTGATAACAAACAGCCCAAACACTATCTGCAAAAAAACTAATATTCCAATGATTTTAATATACATATAATTATCAGTTTCTAGGCTTGGATTTAAAGAATACCTGAATGGTCAGAAGTAAATTAACATACCTAATTTATTACAGTTTAGAAATCTAAATGAAATGCCACAGGCCACAAAACAACTGCTTCATATTCAAAGGCACACATTCAATTTGGTAGATCAGCTGGACTCACTGCATTATACTGCAGGAGATAAGGGTTAAGTGACCTGGGGATACTGTTCTCCAGATGTCTAAAGGGTCCATTTTTTTTATTGGAGTTATCTCTACTTTAAAAAAAAAAAAAAAGGAATTATACCTACTTTTGATAAACACCTAGCTTACCACACAATACCTTCGCCCACATAAGATTCTACTTAAAGCTTTGTTTTTGAAATTTTAGGATTATAGCTATTATAAAAACAAAATTTAAGAACACACAACATGCACAATGGGTCAAGAATACATGCCTTCTCTTCTGATGAATAGCACAAGAAGGTTAAGAAAATACCATAACATACTCTAAGTTTGGGGATACATTTTAGAGATTTTTAAATGAGAAATCCAATAAATCTTTCAGCATTCAGCTTTCCATTATTGCGGCTCATGAAAAGATTTTTTTAACTAATTTGTAATACACAATATATTCACTCCACAAATAACTATGTACATATATATGCCCACATCAATGTCTTACTCTTTTAATTAAAAATTTATGTTTCTCTTGGTCATAAAAATCTGGTTTTAGGTGTTTTAAAAGTTCAAACAGCTATTAAGCTATACTTTGCTTTGGCACTAGCTCCCCCTCCAGACCAACGTACTAATATAACTGCATTTTAAAAAATAATAGTAAGTAACAAGTTTTTCCAATTCACCAGCAAATTTTAAGATTCACCATTTTTAAGGACACTCTAATTTCGTCAAAATAACTGGTAAGAATTTGCAACAAAACAATGCAGGATGTAATCAGAATTACTGTTGTTGTTATTTTTTTTTTTTTCAATTCTATACATCTTAAACAGAACTGATTTGTAGGAAAACAACTTCAGGTGACTTTCTAAATTCAAAAATATCCTCAAAATATAACCTATATAATGTCATATTTTATGGAAATTATTTTGAATCACTATCCTATTAAACAAGATACTCAAGTTAATTCACAACTTGACCAAAGATACGTTTTTGCATGTTTCTGCAATCCACGCAAGTTTCATTCCAGCTGTTCAGCTCTTGAATTCAAATAGAATTCTCAATTTATAAAGCAGCAAAAAGAAAATCCATGTCTTGGAACTACCTTTGTATGTTCCTTATAGCCTATTCATCTCTAACTCCCGGCATTTTTTACACAATGAACCTGTAAAATCACAATTACAAATGCTTGAATTCCCACCTTCTCACTAGTACTGTAGTATTTATAAATCAAGTTATTAAGATTTTCTATACACATAGCAGATTTCACAAGGACAGCAATGTACAGGGCCTTATTATTTGGCATAGGGTTTTAAGATGTTTTTACAGCTATTTTAAAGAGCAGAGACTACAACTCCATTATTTCTTATATATCTGATATACTGTAGTGGTTAAATAGTAATTTCTCTCCTAAAATACTTTATATATGATGCACCTATTTAATGAATTAGCCATAAAACATGGAATGTAAATTTAATCAAGAAAATAAATATTCACCTAACCGCAGGAATAACAAGAAAAAAAAAACTATAATGAAACCTGCCAACAGTTTTCAGAGGCAAGTCAGTTAAGTCAGTTACTTCAGATGCGTTTAACTCTAAACTGACACAAAAGTTGTGTTGAATTTGTTCCGCAAAACCTTGAAATTGGGGATTATCTACTGGAGAATTTGGCTTTTCTGGGTCCACCTTCCTGAGTGGGTTTAAATAAACTGTAAATAATTCAAACACAGGAAGGAAAAAACCACCACCTCTCCGTGCCTTTAACCAAGGCCTCAATCTATATTATACCGCAAAACGCTAAAATAAAAGCTCATCAGGGACAAACCCTAAGCATGACACTGCCACTTAACTTAAGAAATACACTGCGTCTCTGAAGATTGCAATCCCCACTGTGAAGAAAGAACAGGTGCTGCACCCGACAACCCACTCAATCTTGCAGGACAAACCTCCGAAAACGGATAAATATGGACTCATTTAACCTTCCCAAATAAGTTGAGACACTCAAAAGCCGCCAGCTCGTCATTTGCACATCAAAAGGGAGTACAGCTGCACTCAAGCCTTTAACTGCCCAGCACGGTCCCTCGCGGATCTTTGTGCGGGTCCACTCCCTGCTTTCTAGCCCAAGCAGCACTCAGAGAGAGCCCAGAACGCACGGGCATCTTCCTCCCCACAGACCGCGACTCCAGGGACCGAGCTGCTGGCGAAGGTAAGACAGGTGTGGAGGGGAGACGACGAACACCTCCCACCCCCGCCCCCATCCATTCTCCTCCTCTAGGTTTTGGCCCCTGCCCTAGTCAAGGATGCGCGACGCCGAGGGCAGCGGCGCCGCAGCTCCGAGTCCCGGCTGGAGAGGCAAGCGCCCCTCACCCTCTGCCTGCGCCCCCGGGGCTGCGCCAAGGCATCCGCCAGAGCGTCCCGGGGGCTCCCTCCCCACTTTTCCGAGAGCTGCTGGTTAACCGGCAGCAGCTGCAGCAACAGGCCCGGGGGTCGCCTGGGGAAACGAGCAGGGACAGCCGCGGAGCCTCCTCAGATCCCGCGCGCAGCCCAGCCCAAGACCCCGAGGCGCGCGGGGCCCGGCTCCCAAAACGCCCCCTTACCCGAGGCGGGAGCAGAGGCGGTCTTCGCCGTTCCCCGTCGCAGCTGCCAAAGCCACAGCCCTCAGCTGCAGCTGCCCCACGCTGGGGGAGTGGGAAGGGTGGCTGGGTGGAGGATGCTACTCCCGACTGAACGGAGAGGAAGAAACGGAAACAGGAACCGCCGCCGCCGCTTAACGGAGCCTTCGGCGCCACTGACTGAGGCAGAGCGCGAGGCGGCGCGAGCCGGGCAGTCGCTGACAGCGCGAGACCGAGAGCGAGCTGGGTCCAGGGCGCGCGACCCCAAATAGTGCCGGCCCCATTCCGCGGGGAGACGAAGGGACGGGTCGACTGGGGCCGGGAGGAGGGGGCGGGATGGGGAGGGGGCCTGGAGCGGAGGGAACTGGCTCCTCCGGTCGGCCGGAGATAACGCGCGCACGCGCCGGAGAGGCTCTGACAAGGAGCGCAGGCGGGGAAGCCTCGGCCAGCGCCGGCGTGCGCGCGCGAATGGGGGCGCGCGCCCCTCGGCGTTCCTGGCTTCTGGGAGAGGGCGCGCATGCGCCGGCCGCTGCCACCTACGGCGACCCTGGCATGTGCCAGGGCTTCTCCCCGCCCCCTTCCTCGCTGCACCCGTGGAGAGCGTAGCAGCAGCATCCACCGCCTAGCAGAGCCGCGGGCCACAGCGGGACGGCACAGTTCCAGCAGGGCAGCGTTTGCGCACGCGGGCACCGGCTCGCACATAGGCGTAGGCCGCCCTCTACCGCCTGAAGGCCGGAGGCTGAGCGGGGCACGAGCGGATTCCGTATCCCGGGAGGAGAGCCGCCTCCTGAGAATGTCGTGCTCCCTACAGCGCTGGGAACGGACCGGCCCGTGCCAGCTCAGTCGGCTGCCCTAGGGGGCACCCGCACTAGAGGTTTTGAAGCTGGCTCCTTGCTACTTTTAGGGGTGGGAGCTGCTGCTGCTCAGCTCCTGCAGCCCGCGTTTGGCCGCTTGGCTGCAGCTTCCAGCGCGATCCTACAATGGCATCGCTCCCCCAGGAGGCTCAGCGAAGCCCTACTTTATCTTGTGAGAGCTGTTTCCACATTCACTCTAAGAGAAAGACCGCCCCCCCACGAGGGCCTGAGTTCGATGCCCGGCCTCTCCCGACCCGCGGCTGCGACAGCCCCTCTGAGGCGGAAGTTTATTCAGTACGGGAAAGAGAACAGCGAGGGGAGAGGCTTTGCCCTAGGATGTGTCCTATCCGCTCGGACTCGGAAAATTCCCGTCGCCCGCGATGCAGAGCAGTGGGCCGAAGGGCTGCCTCAGAACAGCCCAGACCGCCAGCTGAGCGGGAGGACCTGAGCGCGCCGCCCCAGCACACAAAGTAGTCGCGGGCCGAGGGGTGCCGCCGAGGCCAATCAGAGCCGCGCGCCGCGTGAGTGGAGTGCGAGCCGGCCAATCAGAGGGCCGGAAGATGAGCTTCCCGTTCCAAACTCTTCCCTGTAGCCTTGGGACCCAGATCCCAAGCCTGGGGCGCTTTACGGTGGGAAAGCGAAATGGTGCCCTGAAGACAAGAATCATTTCTCAAGGCTTGGGCATTTTAAAGTACATACTGGGGACACTTATCCCAAAACAAGTAGCGGCGGCCTTTTAGATGTTAAATATTAAAAGATCACGGAAAAGAGATTTAAGAGGCAGTGGCCTGTCAAGATTGCAATCTGCCTAATAGTCAATAAATTCACATATTTATTGAGAATATGTACCAGGAACTCTATCTTCTTATGTGCCAGGAACTCTATCACAGATACACAAATAAGGTACTGCTGATTCCGAACAAGAAAATCCCTTGTCCTCAAGCAGCTCGGGTTCTGAGGGAGGTTTTGCTAGACCTTGTGACTCGTATTTATTGTCAGCTCTTTAAACAAAAAGCACTCTATGAAGTGCTGTACTTTACAGTCGTTTTTATGATTTTTATCTCCCTGTGAGAAAAGAAAATTGAAAGGAAAGTAGAGTGACTTATCCAAGATCACACAAAAGATGTTCTAGCTCAGTTTGGGTGTCATCATTCAATAAAATTATTCAATAACAATTTATAAATGCATGGATGCTCTCTCCCATGAGAGGTCTGTGGTAAGCGTACAAGCAGGACAAAATTCTGGTATAAAAGTGACACACTTTGGTTGTTGGAAATGAACACAAATGTTAGGCTTATGTGGGATTAAAGGTAAAAATCTTATCAGTCATACTCTAGATAATTTTTAGAAGTCAGAGGTGGGGCGGATATTTACGTTTTAGTTTAAACACAGCATTTTAAAAATATTTTAACAAGCAAGCGTAACTTTTTTTTTTCTAAGATAGAAGCAGCAGGAAGGATCACTTAAGCCCAAGAGTTCCAGGCTGCAGTGCCACATCATGCCTGTCAGTAGCCACTGCCCTCCAGCCTGGGCAACATAGCAAGACCCTTATCTCTAAAATTAAAAATAAAATTTAAAAAAAGAAAAGAACTATTTATAGTTGGTTAATAATCATGATAGTTTACACTGTATAATACTTTGAGATATCCAAGTTCAAAGCTTTATATTTGCCTCAAAATTCCATTTTTGTCTGGCCTTCCATTTTTACTTCCAAAATCCTAGGAATTAAAGCACTTATTTTCCCTACCTGCTTCCAATTGGGAAAAAAAAAAAAAAAAAACCTAGGAATGTTTTGCCCAGGATTTGGTGCATTTGTATAGAGCAGTATAGTGTATGTTAAAATAACAAATAACTTTGGGCTGGGCGCGGTGGCTCACGCCTGTAATCCCCAGCACTTTGGGAGGCTAAGGCGGGTGGATCACCAGAGGTCAGGAGTTCAAGACCAGCCTGGCCAACATGGGAAGACCCCATCTCTACTAAAAATACAAAAATTAGCTGGGTGTGGTGGCGGGTGCCTGTAATCACAGCTACTCGGGAGGCTGAGGCAGGAGAATCGCTTGAACCAGGGAGGTGGAGGTTGCGGTGAGCCGAGATCGCACCATTGCACTCCAGCCTGGGCAACAAGAGTGAAACTCCGTCTCAAAAAAAATAAATAAATAAATAACAAATAATTTGGTATCTCTTGAATACACTCAGAAACTAATTCTTCAGTGATTTTGAAGTCTGCTTTGTTGAATCAGTATGCTTCTCCACCTGTGACGGAACATTATTATCAAAACCCTTTCCAAGGCAGGCTCAGGATTTAGCTGCTATCCCAAAACTGGAGGTCTCTGTCAGGCAACTGATATCTGAGAACAAGTCTTTACACATTAAGTTCCAAGCCAATCATGAATTTCCAGGAAATTCACTTATAAAAGGGATGATTACCCTGCCTCTTCTCAGTGTGGACAACAGTCCCAGCTTTTTAAAAATGCATTTATTTTACTCTCTCCAGAGAAGAAAATTCCTAGAACTCAGTCTTTCTCTTGCCAGGTTAAATTCTGAGAGAGAAGGAATCCCCCAAAAGGTTCTAAACATCACTGGCCATCAGAAAGTGTCTGTGTCAAAAGCGTTTTTCCACAAGCTGCAGGTCCCCCCCTGTTGCTGGGCTCTCTTATTCTCTTCTCCCAACTGCTTGCCTCTGCTGCTCATCACTCCCAGTTTGTGATATTAGATTAAGTAAGTATAGGTACTCCACCTCTTACTCCACCCCTCCCTCACCAAACTAGGTTTTGGACCCATCTTTGCTTATCCCAAAAGTTAAAGACAAGTTCTGTTCAACAAAAGATTAGACAGAATAATCTTTATGATCTGTTATACTGAGAACTAACAGGGCCTTGTCAGTGCATTGTTCTCTTTTACATAGCCTCAGTCAAATTCTTGCCCATCAGCTAGAGCTATGGGGACTTGGGTGTGGGGCAAGAAGGAGTCAACCCTTAGACAATGGAAAAGATCAAAATGAAAGTTAAAGTGAGCACATGAGTGGCCATTTTATTGAGAGATTAGCTAGATCAAAGTTAATGAAATTGAATGCTATCACATTTCCTAAGTTGTGAACATTCATGTAGAAACTGGTTTGAAATTTACTACCATTTTATTATGACTGTAATAAAAATAATAGCCAAAGTGTAATAGTGCTGAGCACCAGGCCCCATGCAAAACTCTTTACCTCTACCGTTTAATTCTCAAATCAAACCTTTGAGGTGGATCCTATTATTACGGTGGGGAGATCTGTGGAGTTCCAGCAAGGGGTTGAGGCATTCAGAAGGCTTAGCATAAGCTACTTACCAAATAGTTTAGAAATTTTTCTATCTCTACCAATGTGTACCAACTGACTGTCAGCCATGGAAGCATTCTGAATAATTGTTAATTGTTCTCGTTGTTTTATAATTGTTGCTCTAGCTACACTTCACTTATAGGATCTGATTTTCCAGGAAGTCATCCAACGGTCAGCATTGTTATTGCCAAGAGCAAGAAGGGGTGACCTTGAGATAATCATTTTACCCATCTGGGCCTCAGTTTTCTCATTTGTAAAATAAAAGGGTTGGACTAGGTAAGTTGTTCATCAGTTCTAAAACTACAAATCTAGCCAACTTGACACACCATTGACAATAACTACAAAAATGAAATATGGGGGGGAAGTCTATATTTTCATTTTTGTTTTTTAGAGACAAAGTCGCAGAATGTTGCCAAGGCTGGTCTTGAACTCGTGGCCTCAAGCTGTACTCTCGCCTCAGCCTCCTGAGTAGCTAAGAATCTGTATTTTCTTTTTTTTTTTTTTTTTGAGACGGAGTCTCGCTGTGTCTCCCAGGCTGGAGTGCAGTGGCCCGATCTCGGCTCACTGCAAGCTCCGCCCCCTGGGTTCACGCCATTCTCCCGACTCAGCCTCCCAAGTAGCTGGGACTACAGGCGCCCGCTACCACGCCCGGCTAATTTTTTTTTTTTTGTATTTTTAGTAGAGACGGGGTTTCACCGTGTTAGCCAGGATAGTCTCGATCTCCTGACCTCGTGATCCACCCGCCTCGGCCTCCCAAAGTGCTGGGATTACAGGCTTGAGCCACCGCGCCCGGCCAGAATCTGTATTTTCAAATTCAATGTGTTTTAAGTCACTTTTGAGCCAGCTCCTTAAACAAACTTTATACCTACTCATTAAAAAGCCAGAGCAAATCTTTCCCATTAGAAGAGTAAATGAAGTAATTGATTTAAAGACTGATGAAACTAGCCAGACTATGCCTCCCTATGACTTGCCTCCATGGCTGAAATTTCTGTCTTCTTTATTGGGATAAAGCAGCATATAGTTCACACTATTGATTTCTTATTCAACATTCACTCCTGTCCTTCCTTATTAATAAGGCTCTTTATTTTTGTTTTCATCTTCCAATTTTTTATGTAACCACCCAAACTCCAACTACAGAAGGGCAACTCAATTAGCCAGTTAATGGATTCCCTAATATGGTAGGAGATTTATCATGCTTACTCTCTCCTTCCAGACATACAAAAAGATTACATTTTTTCACACCCACCCCAGATACCCTCCTCCCCTTGCAGTTGGGCTGGACCATGTGACTGACTAGCTATAGGCACCAGTCCGTAGTGAGTTGTGGGTAGAAGTGGTATGTGTCAATTCCAGGTAGAACAGTTCATTGTCAGCATAAGTCCTTACAATGTTTACTCTTCCCCAGACTCAAGACCAGTATTATCTTGAGAGTATTGGTAAAGCCTCTCTCGGCTTAAGTTCCAAAAAATAAAGGACAAGGTAGAGCAGCCTGCCTCCCATTTTCATCTGGTTTTAATAAGAAATACATCTTTGTAGTTTAAGCCACTGAGATTTGGGGGTATTTTTCACTGCAGTATGACCTAGCATCTAGGTTATGCTAGACTAGAATATGCTAGAATTAGAATAGTCCTAGACTATGCTAATTAATATACTTGAAAACCATTAGGACCAGGACAAACTGGCCCAATCAGACCGAAGGAAAGGATTTTCAGTCCATACCTGGGGGAAGGAGTTCTCTCTTTCCTGCCAGATATGAGCAAGTCAACCTGTAACCCAGATTGCCATTGGCAGCAATCTTGCAAGAGGAATTAACCTGAAAATGAAGTCAACCTACTGGGGATGGCAGACAGATAGAAAACCCTTGAAGATATGGTTGAGCTGTGGTCATACCACTCCTGAAATCTGCTCTTTCCTGGACTATTAATTCTACAAAATAATAATTCTGTTTGTTTGTTTCCACCATAACACTGTAAGCAAAAACTCTATCTGTATGTCTTTAATTTCATCTCAGTTCCTAACACAGATATGTCTCAAGAAGCACTAAAAAATATTGGATATAGCCAGGAATGATGGCTCATACCTGTTACCTCAACACTTTGGGAAGTCAAAGTGGGAGGATCACTTGAGGCCAGGAGTTCAAGACCGGCCTGGGCAACCATAGCAAGACCCCTGTCTTTATTTTTTATAATATATTGGATACATTAAAAAATTTTAATGTAATAGATCATACTCTTGCCTTCAGAAATAAAACATTATCTGCATTAACAAAGAGAAAGAATAATTTGATTCAATCCAACCTTTTTACAGATGAAAAGATTAAAACCTTGTAAGACACTACAAGGTTTATCAAGTTCATATGCTTTGGTATGGCAAAATTGAAGTAGGGAAATAGCTAATAATTTCTTCATCAAAATTGACCATAGTTTCCAACTTAGGATAGAGAAGTATTGAGCCAGTATATTACCCTCAGACTTAGTAGCTATTTTGTAACCACATCACACCAACCTGGTTCAACTTTTATGTTAACAAACTTGTGAGTTGTTTTTCAGTTACCATGGGCCTCCAGTTTGAAGGTCACCTAACCTGAACATGCCCAGATGAACCAAGTCTGCAACCACAACAGGAACCTAAGTGCTCTGACTGAGGAGTGGGGAATGAATTAAGAAGGGGACACCACGTGGCAGGATCCAAGATCTAATCATTATCATCACCCCATGGCAGGATCCAATCAAATCATACCTCCCAGCATCACCTCATTGCAAGATCCAATCAGATCACATCTCATTACTTTATGCTTATAAAACCTGGCCCAGGCCAGGCCAGGATCAGGAGGTCGGGAGATCGAGACCATCCTGGCTAACACGGTGAAACCCTGTCTCTACTAAAAATACAAAAAAATTAGCCGGGCGTGGTGGCGGACACCTGCACTGAGCCGAGATTGCACCACTGCACTCCCTGGGCGACAGAGAGGAAAGAAGAAAGAAAGAGAGAGAGAGAGAGAAAGAGAGAGAGAGAGAGGGAAAGGAAAGGAAAGGAAAGGAAAGGAGAGGAGAGGAGAGGGGAGGGGAGGGGAGGGGAGGGGAGGGGAGGGGAGGGGAGGGGAGGGGAGGGGAGGGGAGAAAAGAAAAACAAGCCCTGCACAGGGAGACAGAGTTGAGCATATCCTCCCGTCTCCTTGCGGTTGACTTACAATAAAGCTTTTATTTTCTCAAAAGCCATGGTATTGGCCATTGGCCTCTATGCACATTAAACAGTGCTCAGTAACAATCTGACCTTGGGCAAGTTAATTAACCTCTCTGAGCCTTGGTTTTTCCATCTATAAGAAGGGATGATGACCCCTAGCTCATGGGGTTGTATAGAATAAATGACTCAACATACAAAAAGCACTTAGTACAATTTTTGACATATAGTATATGTTGTACACATTACAGCCCTATTAAATGATGTTTATTAATAGCTAAACCATTTTTATGTATTAGGATAGACATGGTTCTCATTTACCATTCATTTAATTTAGACCACTGACCTGTGTTTTTTCATCTCATATAATTGTAGCATATACCTATATTAGTGTCTGGCCAGCACTCACCTTTTGTATAGGAACTACTGCTCTCATGCCCACAGTTTTATCATGATGGCAGCAAGAAGAGCTGTGTTACTGCTGTCCATTGCCCACACCTAATTGGTCAAGAGGTGGACACCTGACCCAAGATGGGCCAATGAACCCATTCCTCCAGGATGTTTAGACGTGAGAAGAGAATTATCTCAAGCCTCCCTAGATATAAAATCTGAGAGAAGTCATTAGTCATTTGCCAAGTGCAGAAACTCATTCTGCATTAGAGAATAAAGTCAATGGACATAGGAAGCAGAGAAGACAGAAGTATCCTTATTATAGTGTTCTCAGTTCCAGGTTTTCCTGACCAGTAGTTGAATTTCTGCCTTTTCTTCTGCTTAGGCTCCTCTCTTTCTAGGCTTTCCCTGTATCCTTCCAATATTGTTTCCATCTTGCCTAAGCTGTTTCCAGGTGGGTTTATTGTAGATGCAATTAATGCAATAATATGCTCTATTATCATAAAGTGAAAAAATAAGAGAAAAATTCTTAGATATATTACCTTTCTTTCATTAATGACCTGGATGATACTGCTAAGAATATGACCGTCAAATTTATGAAAGTGAATCAATAAATTTTTATAAGATACTAACTATATGTAAGCTCCCAGTAGAAGACACTTCAGATTACCTTCCTATATCTTTTCTCTCATTTTTCCATAATAACAAATCCCCATTTCTGGATGGTCCTATTGCAACTCAACTAAAATCTCACTTTTCCTAGTCTCCCCTGCAGTAGATGTGGCCGCATGAGTAAATTCTGCCTATTGAGATCTTAGCAGAAATATTGTGCAGTGCTTATATTTTTTAAAAAATATCATTAAAATGAAGGAGATATACCCTTCTTATTGCTTCTCTCCATCCTATTACCTGAGGCATGATGATGTGATGACTGGAGCCCTTTCAGCCATCTTGGACCATGAGGAGGATAGCTGTACCCTGGGAATAATGTAATAATGACTGGGAGGGAGCTAAGTCCTTCACAACTTTGTCGAGCCTCCACACCAATCCTGGATTGCTCATTTCCAAAATTATTTTATGTGAAAAATAAATAAGCTGCTGTTTTATTTAAGCCACTATTATCTAGGTTTTACTGTTATATGCCACTAATTCTGATACTATTGATACAATACCATTGCAATTTAATAAATTATATTGAGTTAGGCTGGATCAATAAGGCTGTATAAAAAGAAGCAAGGCTGGGACTGGATGCAGTGACTCACACCTGTAATCCCAGCACTTTGGGAGGCCGAGGCCGGTGGATCACGAGGTCAGGAGATCGAGACTGTCTTGGCCAACAAAAAATTGGCCAGGCGTGGTGGCATGTGCCTGTAATCCCAGCTACTTGGGAGGCTGAGGCAGGAAAATCACTTGAACCTGGGAGGCAGAGGTTGCAGTGAGCTGAGACTGCACCACTGTACTCCAGCCTGGCAACAGAGCAAGACTCTGTCTCCAAAAAAAAAAAAAAAAAAAAAAGGAAATAACTAAACAAGGCTGGGCGCGGTGGCTCACACCTTTAATCCCAGCATTTTGAGAGGCCAAGGTGGGTGGATCACAAGGTCAGGAGTTCGAGACCAGCCTAGCCAAGATGGCAAAACCCCATCTCTACTAAAAATACAAAAAAAAATCAGCTGTGCACAATGGCAGGCACCTGTAATCTCAGCTACTCGGGAGGCTGAGACAGGAGGATCACTTGAACCCAGGAGGCAGAGGTTGCAGTGAGCTGAGATAACACCACTGCACTCCAGCCTGGGTGACAGAGTGAGACTCTGTCTCGAAGAAAAACAAACAAATCTGGCCCGGCGCAGTGGATCACGCCTGTAATCCTTGCACTTTGGGAGGCCAAGGGGGGTGGCTCACCTGAAGTCAGGATTTCGAGACCAGCCTGACCAACATGGTGAAACCCCGTCTCTACTAAAAATACAAAAAATTAGCCGGGCGTGGTGGCGGGCGCCTGTAACCCCAGCTACTCAAGAGGTTGAGGCAAAAGAATCACTTGAACCCAGGAGGCAGAGGTTGCAGTGAGCTGAGATCCGGCCACTGCACCCCAGCCTGGGCGACAGAGCAAGACTCTGTCTCAAAAAAAAAAAAAAAAAAAAGAAAGAAAGAAACAAATCTAAAAAGGATCTTGAAAGAACTGTTACAGAAAAAAAGTACATATTATTATACTTTAAAAATTAAAAATCCAAAAATAGAGATATAATCTGGGGAAAGATGGGTAGGAGCAAGATCAGAGAGAAAAATTACAGCCAAAAAGAAAAAAAAAATTAACCACTATCAGTATGATATAAATACTTGCTCCAGCAAGAATAAACCTTGCTAAAGTCACTAAAGTTCCAATGTTCAGCTTTTCAGAGGCAAAAATTCTACCTTATGTGTTAACCCAAGGGCAAATTAGATTCTGATGGGAAAACGCTAATGTTAACCAAACTGACAAAAGTCTGAAAAACCAGAAGGCCCTCTTGAGAGCAGAGATCCTGCCTATCTGTCTTGATCACCACCATGTAGCATATTTATTGAATGAGTTAATTAATTTTCATTGCAATATAACTGCCAACAGGATTGAGAAACATAACCTCTGGTTAGTCAGGATCTTCTAGTTTCCATGGGAACAAGGCCATATAAAATCATGGTTCAGAATGTAGATTCTAACTATATTTGAATCCTTGCTCGCCACTTAATAGCTGTGAGACCTTGGGAAACTTTAAAACTCTCTCTGTCTCATTTTTTCATACCTGTAATGTAGGAATAATAATATTATCTACATCATAGTGTTGTTGTTAGTATAAAATAAGTTATTACATATAACGTTCCTAAGAACAGAGCCTGACACTGAATAAGTACACGATAAATATTAGCCATTTATAGCTCTACAAAAATCCTAAACTAAAGCAAGCCTTTGCAGATCCTATAATTATCTGATCTAAATCCAAAGTCAAGATAACATGAAAACAGAATCTAAGGAAGCAGAAGAAAGAAGTGATTGACAAGATTTCCTACACCAAAGTCTGAATGTCATTTCAGTCAAGATTTCCTAGACCAAAGTCTGAATGTCATTTCAGTTCTGCAGTACATGCTATAACACAACTGTTGGTATTTAAAGCAAGGAGTAAATGTTCTAAAAACAACTCCTTATAAATTGTGCAGGTGTGATTTACAAGTAGACTTATAAACCTACATAGATAGAGGTCAAGTGGGGTTAACTTGTATTTATTTCAAGACTGATCATTTAGTTTAAAATACACTCCAGACGGGCACAGTGGCTCACACCTAAAATCCCAGCACTTTGGGAGGCTGAGGCAGGAGATTGCTTGAGCCCAGGAGTTCAAGACCAGCCTAGGCAACATGGCAAGAACCCCTTCTCTACAAATTTTTTTTTTTTTTTTTTTTTTTGAGACGGAGTCTCGTTCTGTCGCCCAGGCTGGAGTGCAGTGGCGCGATCTCGGCTCACTGCAAGCTCCGCCTCCCGGGTTCACACCATTCTCCTGCCTCAGCCTCCCAAGTACTTGGGACTACAGGCGCCCGCCACCATGCCCAGCTAATTTTTTGTATTTTTAGTAGAGACGGGGTTTCACCGTGTTAGCCAGGATGGTCTCCATCTCTTGACCTCATGATCCACCCGCCTCGGCCTCCCAAAGTGCAGGGATTACAGGTGTGAGCCACTGCGTCCAGTCCAGATTTTGTTGTTTTTTAATTAGCTGGGCATGATGGTGCATGCCTGTGGTCCTAGCTACTTTGGAGGCTGAGATGGGAGGATAACTTGAGCCCGAGGTTAAGGCTGCAGAGAGCTGTGTTCATGCACAACATTCCAGCCTGGGCGACAGAACAAGACCCATTCTCAAAAAAAAAAAAAAATCACACTCCATCTTTTGAGCTCCTACACTCACATATCAAATGGCTGAGAAGACTGTGCAGCTTAGTTGAGCTCTTTAAAGTGCAAGGACTCAGGAATCACTCAGTTTACTTCAAAGAAAGATGGGCTTGTTTGAAAACACAAGAACTGAGACTTACCCCAGAGCTGAAACACTGTCGGATACTGAGGCACCTAGAGAGCTGCCCCTCCATGTCTCTCACGTTTCTGCATTCCCCATGGCATTCCTTTTCCCGCTCTTCTCTCAGCACCAACTCACTTCCATTCTTTTTTTTTTTTTTTTTAGACAGGGTCTCACTCTGTCACCCAGGTTGGAGTGCTGTGGCACAATCTTGGCTCACTGCAACCTGTCTCCTGAGTTCAAGTGATTCTCGTGCCTCAACTTCCCCAGTAGCTGCGATTACAGGTGTACACCACCACAATTTTTTTTGTATTTTTAGCAGACATGAGGTTTCACCATGTTGGCCAGGCTGGTCTCGAACTCCTGGCCTCAAGTGATCTGCCTGCCTTGGCCTTCCAAAGTGTTGGGATTACAGGTGTGAGCCACTGTGCCCAGCCTTTTCATTCTTTATTCTACCTTTTGGTTGCTGCTTCCTTATAATTTTGGATCCCTTATAATTTCATCTCCCTTACAGCATAGATACTATCTTAACTTGTAAATTCTCAGTTTCCTATTACACATTCTCCAGAGAAGGAAGTCTTATTGGGCCTGCATATCTCTTTCTACCAAACCATGTCATAGGTCTTCTGGCCTTGAATCAGGTGTTACTTGTGGTCCAAACTACTTCAAGGTGGTGGTGGCTACCCCTTCAGCAAGGGCTAACACAGGAACTGGCTGACATCTTTGGTACCCTGCTATACTCCTTTCCCTTGCTTTCTCCTTCAATTTTCTGCAATTCTCCTAATCTCTCCAATATTCACACATAGATCGTACCATTCCCTCCTTCTATTCTCTGTACTTAGCAATTCAGTTCAGCGTCAGTCCTCAAATTGGTTTTTGCAAATTCCCCAGTGTGTTGTTTCCAAGAATTGTTGGATTTGGTTCTGTTTATGAAGTCAAGTGGGCTTTTGGAGCTTGTCTTTACACCATGTAGCTTCTCACCAACTGACTCAGCCTTCCTTACATTGGTCTGGTAAAAGGTGGGCTCAGAGGCTGGGCGCGGTGGCTCACGCCTGTAATCCCAACACTTTGAGAGGCCGAGGCAGGCGGATCACCTGAGGTCAGGAGTCCGAGACCAGCCTGACCAACATGGAGAAACCTGTATCTACTAAAAAATACAAAATTAGCCGGGCATGGTGGTGCATACCTGTAATCCCAGCTACTTGGGAGGCTGAGGCGGGAGAAGTGCTTGAACCCAGGAGGTAGAGGTTGTGGTGAGACGAGATCACGCTACTGCACTCCAGCCTGGGCAGCAGGAGTGAAACTCTGTCTCAAAAAAAAAAAAAAAAAAAAGGTGGGCTCAGGAGAAGTTATGAATTATATAAGTGCAACCCTCATGGTTTTTTTTAAAAATAGCAAAAAGGTGAAAGCTGTATGATAATGGTACAAAACTGTCTTCATATAAGAAAGACAGCCCTTGTTTTGAGACAGGGTCTCCCACTGTGCCCAGGCTGGAGTGCAGTGGCATGATCCTGGCTCACTGCAGCCTCAACCTCCCAGGATCAAGCAATCCTCTCACCTGAGCCTTCCAAGTGGCTGGAACCACAGGTGCACACCACCAAGTTTGGCTAATTTTTCAATTTTTTGTAGAGACAGGGTCTCTCTATGTTGCCCAGGCTGGTCTTGAACTCCTAGGCTCAAGCAATCCTCCTTCCCAAACTTCCCAAAGTGCTGGGATTATAGGTGTGAGGCACCACACCCAGTCTTGAGACAGCCATTTGGAAAGCTAATCTCCAGAGTAGGTTTATCAAAAGCTAATGCTATCATATGTTAAAGCAAAAAGTTTATATAAATAATAGCAACAGAAGTCATATAGCCCTGAACCAAGAGGGAAGACTAACAGGGAATTAACAGGGAAATATAGAGGAGTATATGGATATTTGATGGGCACTAATGTCTCTGCCACATGTGGTACATGACATACGCAACCATATGTGGCATGGCTCTGGATAACGACTTAAACAAGAAATAACGAGAATAATGGAATGGATAGCAGAAGGCAAATTTCAAAAATTTTGAAGAATTTGATGATTGGGTAAAAAACTGACATAATGAGATTTGGAGCATAGTTATTTGATACCTTTGATATAGTTTATGGTTGATTGGATGCCACATGCAGGGTATGAAAACAAAAGAAAAAGAAAAAAAAATAGTTTATGCTTGTGCATAACTGTATTTAGAATTCAGGTCTTCCACTCCTAAACCCTATATTCTATTCACTCTTTCAGGCTCCATATTTCATGTACAAAATAGCAAAATATAGTTTTAAAAATTCTGGAATCAGATGGATTGACCATGATATCCCCAGTGTCTAGAACAGTACTTGGCCTGTGGGAAATGTTCAATGAACAGTTATTGAATAAGTGGATGAGTGAATGAATGAATACAGAAAGTAGATTTTATTACAACAGACTAAATAAAAGAAGTTTTGTCTTTACATGTTATTAGATCTTGCAAATGGTTTCCAATGAAGTTTTAATAGCTTTTAAAATAGCTGTTTTTAAAATATCATAGGAAACCTTATACATGCTTATGTCCCCATTCCTAAATAATAGAAGAAATCTAATTAACTTTTTCCTTCCTTGGTCTTATTTTAAAGATGAAGAATATTCTTACCCTAATAAAATAATCCATGCAGTCCTTTTACCTTTAATATTCTATGTGCCTCTAAGACAAAACTATGCATGATTAAGTTTCCTCTGCAACTTACAAAGAATGCATTTGCCAGCTCCTCCCATGTAACTATGCCTGTGATGACCATATTTTTTTCACCAAATGGCAAGTGATCCAACAACTAAGTCTAATATTAAAAATCTGGATTTTCCTGAAAGTCTAAGACCTATGAACATTCATGGCCTTGGATTTCAAGTGTCCTGGGCTGTTTGTCAGGGCTGATGTTCACCAATATAGCAAAATTCTCATTCGTCAGCGGTCTGTTTTGATTGTCTGAGCCTATGCAATAGTATTCAAAAAATAT
Source organism: Macaca nemestrina (assembly GCF_043159975.1). NCBI lineage: Eukaryota > Metazoa > Chordata > Mammalia > Primates > Cercopithecidae > Macaca > Macaca nemestrina. Next base: position 42,646,110 of record NC_092131.1, read on the forward strand.
CTTTTTTTTTTTTTTGAGATGGAGTCTCGCTCTATTGCCCTGGCTGGAGTGCAGTGGTGCAATCTCGGCTCACTGCAACCTCCACCTCTTGGGTTCAAGCAATTCTCCTGCCTCAGCCTCCTGAGTAGCTGGGATTACAGGCATGCGTCATCATGCCTGGCTAATTTTTGTATTTTTACTAGAGACGGGGTTTCACCATGTTGGCCAGGATGGTCTCAAACTCCCGACCTCGTGATCCACCCACCTCGGCCTCCCAAAGTGCTGGGATTACAGGTGTGAGCCACTGCACCTGGCCCAAAAATTGTCTTTATCCTCCATGAGCTTAACTTAGTAAAAGAGAGGCTAACTGAAGTTATGATAAACAGGTTTGAACTCAGATAGTTTTGATTTTGTGGTGGGGAAATCTTTATCCTTCCTTGACTGTCTCCCAATCACAACTTACCACTTTGCTCACCAAAAGAACTGGGATAAATTCTAACATTCATCACAGTAAATCTAGAACTCTAGTGTCACATGCAGATGAAACCAGAACATTTTTACATGTAGATGCCAACTTGGGTGTTTTCTTGTTTGTTTGTTGTTGTTGTTTTTTGAGACGGAGTCTGCTCTGTCACCCAGGCTGGAGTACAGTGGTGCGATCTCAGCTCACTGCAATCTCCTGGGTTCAAGCGATTCCCCTGCCTCAGCCTCCTGAGTAGCTGGGACTATAGGCAGGCACCACCACACCCAGCTAATTTTTTTGTGTTTTTAGTAAAGATGGGGTTTCGCCATGTTGGCCAGAATGGTCTTGATCTCTTGACCTTGTGATCCACCCGCCTCGGCCTCCCAAAGTGCTGGGATTACAGGCATGGGCCACCACGCCTGGCCCTAAAAAAAATGTTTTTTAATAAGCAGAGTGTTGGCAGTGTCTTGGTCTTCTAATAAATAAATACATAAAATTAGCAGGGTGTGGTGACACACACCACTTGGGAGGCTGAGACAGGAGGCTCACCTAACCCCAGAGGTCAAGGCTGCAGTGAGCTGATTGTGCTACTATACTCCAGCCTGGACGACAGAATGAGACCCTGTCTCAAAATAAATAAACAAACAAATATATAATAAATAAATAAATAAATAAATAAATAAATAAATAAATAAAATGTCTAGAGGTCCTTCTGTATTTGTGACTCAATTTTCCATATGTACAGTTCTAGAAAAACTAAATTGCTAGACATGGATGCTCATTAAATCTCTACAGTCATTTGTATAAGAGAAAGAATATTATACTTTTATTATAGTCAAAATGAAAATTGAATAAACAGCAGCAAGTCCTTATTTAAGTCATCAATAGGCTTTTGGGAACTGCAACTTTAAGCAAAATGCCATATAAGGAAACCAATTATGCCACAGGCTAATTGACATAAACAAGAGTTCAGTTCCTATGGCATATTTGTGGTCACAAAAAATCACCAAACTTCTAAATAAAGACCAAAACACTTCTAATATTTAACATTGAAATAAATGTGACCTATACATACATTTAAGAAGGATTAATAAAAACAAGGAAGTTAATTATTTACCCATTTATTCCAGTTCAGGATCACAGGTGGCTGGAGCGTGTCCTAGCAGCTCAGGGGTCAAGGCAGGACCCAGCCCTGAACAGTATGCTGTCCCATCACAGGGCGCACATGTGCGTGCATGCACACACACACACACACACACACACATACTCAGACTGGAACAGTGTAGACATGACAACCCACCTAATATGCACATCTTGGGATGTAAGTGGAAACCAGAGTACCCAGAGAAAACCCACACAGACATGGGGATAATATACAAACTCTGCAGACAGTGGCCCCTGGTTGTGTTGGAAATTGTTTTCTCTCATCATCATTACAATGAAATGACATTGAACCACATGACATTATTCAAGGATCTGCTGTACACCAGATTTCCCCTAATATTCCTATAATCCTCTCGAACTACTAGAATCATCCTCTAGTGCTTTCTAGCCATAGAACATTACAAGTTACTGTGCTCCTTTATATTTCCAAGCCACCATGGTAGTCAGGTTCACGCCACACTCTAGCCAATGAAATGTGGGCAGAAGTGATGTGAGTCACTTCCAAGCCTGGTCTTAAGTGCCCCTTCAAGAACTTACAGCTCTTTATTCCTCTGCCTTGGTGATCTTGGAGGCTACATATTCCAATCATCCTACTATAAGATAGAGGTAACCAGGCTGGGCGCGGTGGCTCAAGCCTATAATCCCAGCACTTTGGGAGGCCGAGGCGGGTGGATCACGAGGTCAGGAGATCGAGACCATCCTGGCTAACACGGTGAAACCCTGTCTCTACTAAAAATACAAAAAACTAGCCGGGCGTGGTGGCGGGCGCCTGTAGTCCCAGCTACTCGGAGGCTGAGGCAGGAGAATGGCGTGAACCCGGGAGGCGGAGCTTGCAGTGAGCCGAGATCACGCCACTGCACTCCAGCCTGGGCGACACAGCGAGACTCCGTCTCAAAAAAAAAAAAAAAAAAAAAAGATAGAGGTAACCTACATCCTTAAGTATCCCCTAGGAGGAGAACAACCCTATAGGCATTGCACTGTGACATGAGTAATAAATAAATCTTAGCCAGGCCTGGTGGCATGGGCCTGTAGTACCAGCTGCTCAGGAGGCTGAGGTGGGAAGATCATTTGAGCCCAGGAGTTCAAGGCTGCAGTGAGCTATAATCACGCCTATAAAAGCCGCTGCACTCCAGCCTGGGCAAACTAGCAAGATTCCATCTCTTAAAAAAACTAAAACTAAAACTAAATAAATCTTTATCGCATTAAGCCACTAATGTTAATTAACCAAGTATTATACTGGCTAAGAGAATAATGGAGAACTAAAATCCAGCCCCTGATTTAGTCACCGAACCATGTGCCTTGGCATAGTCTTTTGCCAAACTGAGTGCCCTAGGCTGCATCTTCCCAGTCTCTTCTAATTTACACACAGATGCTGATACGGTCTGGCTGTGTCCCAAACCAAATCTCATCTTGAACTGTAGCTCCCATCATTCCCATATGTTGTGGGAAGGACCAGTGGGAGATAATTGAATTATGAAGGTGGTTTCCCCCATACTGTTCTCATGGTAGTGAAGAAGTCTCATGAGATCTGATGGTTTTATAAGGGGAAAATCCGTTTTGTTTGGCTCTCATTCTGTCTTACCTGCTTCCATATAAGACATGCCTTTTGCCTTCTGCCATGATTGTGAGGCCTCCCAGCCACATGGAACTGTGAGTCCATTAAACCTCTTTTTCTTTATAAATTACCCAGTCTCGGGTATGTCTTTGTTAGCAGGATGAGAACAGACTAATACAGTAAGTTGGTACCAAGCGTGGGGTGCGGCTGTAAAGATAACTGAAAATGTGGAAGTGACTTTGGAATTGGGTAACAGGCAGAGGTTGGAAGTTTGGAGGGCTCAGAAGAAGATGAAAATGTGGGAAAGTTTGGAACTTCCTAGAGACTTGTTGAATGGCTATGACCAAAATGCTGATAGTGATGTGGATAATGAAACCCAGGCTGAGGTGGTCTCAGATGGAGATGAGGAACTTGTTGGGAACTGAAATAAAGATGACTCTTGCTGTGTTTTAGCAAAGAGATGGATGACATTTTGCCCCTGCCCTCGAGATTTGTGGAACTTTGAACTTCAGGAAGATGATTTAAGGTACCTGGCAGAAGAAACTTCTAAGCAGCAAAGTATCAAGAGAGACTTTGGTGATGTTAAAAGCATTCAGTTTTAAAAGGGAAACAGAGCATAAAAGTTCAGAAAATTTGCAGCCTGACAATGTCATAGAAAAGAAAAACCCATTTTCTGGGGAGAAATTCAAGCTGGCTGCAGAAATTTGCATAAGTAACCAGGAGCCAAATGTTAATGCCTCCAGGGCATGTCAGAGCCGTCTGCAGCAGCCCCTCCCATCGCAGGCACAGAGGCCCCCTGCTGTGTGCAGCCTAAGAACTTGTGTCCTGCGTCCCAGTTGCTCTAGCCATGGCTAAAAGGAGACAGGTATGGCTTGGGCCATGGCTTCAGAGGGTGCAAGCCCCAACCCTTGGCAGCTTCCACATGGTATTGAGCCTGCAGATGCACAGAAATCGAGAATTGAGGTTTGAGAACTTTCACCTAGATTTTAGAGGATGTATGGAAATGTGTGGATGTCCAGGCAGAAGTTTGCTGCAGGGGAGGGGCCCACATGGAGAACCTCTGCTAGGGCAGTGCAGAAGGGAAATGTGGGGTTGAAGCCCCCACACAGAGTCCCCACTGGGGTAGTGCTTAGTGGAGCTGTGACAAGAGAGCCACTATCCTCCAGACTCCAGAATGGTAGATCCACCAACAGCTTGTACCATGTGCCTGGAAAAGCTGCAGACACTCAATGCCAGCCTATGAAAACAGCCAGGAGGGAGGCTGTACCATGCAAAGCCATAGAGGCACAGCTGCCCAAGACCATGGGAGCCTATGTCTTGCATCAGCGTGACCTGGATGTGAGATATGGAGTCAAAGGAGATCATTTTGGAGCATTAAGGTTTGACTGTAGCCGGGCGCGGTTGCTCACACCTATAATCCCAGCACTTTGGGAGGCTGAGGCAGGTGGATCATGAGGTCAGGCATTCAAGACCAGCCTGGACAACATAGTGAAACCCTGTCTCTACTAAAAATACAAAAATTAGTCTGGCATGGTGGCGCATGCCTGTAGTCCCAGCTACTCAGGAGGCTGAGGCAGAAGAATCGCTTGAACCTAGGAGGCAGAGGTTGCGGTAAGCCAAGATCATGCCACTGCAATCCCACCTGGGCAACACAGCAAGACTCTGTCTCAAAAAAAAAAAAATCTGCCTGCCCCCTGGATTTTGGACTTGCATGGGGCCTTTAGCCCCTTTGTTTTGGCCAGTTTTTCCCATTTGGAATGGGTGTAGTTATCCAATGCATGTAACTTATTATATCTAGGAAGTAACTAACTTGCTTTTGATTTTACAGGCTCATAGGTGGAAAGGACTTGCCTTGTCTCAGATGAGATTTTGGACTGTAAACTTCTGAGTTAATGCTAAAATGAGTTAAGACTTTGGGGGACTGTTGGGAAGGTATGATTGGTTTTGAAATGGGAGGACATGAGATTTGGGAGGAGCCAGGGGCAGAATGATAGGGTTTGGCTGTGCCCCCACCCAAATCTCATCTTGAATTGTAGCTCCCATAATTCCTATGTGTTGTGAGAGGGACCCAGTGAGAAATACTTGAATCATGGTGGTGGTTTCCCCCATACTGTTATCATGGTAGTAAATAAATCTCAGGAGATCTGATGGTTTTATAAGGGGAAACCCCAGGCCAGGCACGGTGGCTCATGCCTGTAATCCCAGCACTTTGGGAGGCCAAGGTGGGCAGATCACCTGAGGTTGGGAGTTCGAGAGCAGCCTGACCAACATGGAGAAACCCTGTCTCTATTAAAAATACAAAAAAAATTAGCTGAGCGTGGTGGTGTATGCCTGTAATCCCAGCTATGCGGGAAGCTGAGGCAGGAGAATCACTTGAATCCGGGAGGTGGAGGTTGCAGTGAGCCAAGATTGCACCATTGCACTTCAGCCTGGGCAACAAGAGCGAAACTCCGTCTCAAAAAATAAAAAATAAAAAATAAAAATAAAAAAAAAAATAATAATAATAATAATAATAATAAGGGGACACCCCCTTTCACTTGGCTCTCATTCTGTCTTGCCTGCTGCCATGTAAGACATGCCTTTTGCCTTTTGCCAGGATTGTAAGGCCTCCCCAGCCACATGGAACAGTGACTCCATTAAATCTCTCTTTCTTTATAAATTATCCAGTCTCAGGTATGTCTTTATGGGCAGTGTGAGAACAGACTAATACAGATGCCACACAGACGAGCAGTAGCCCTGAGTAGTTCCCTCCCACATGATCACTCTGTCTCCCGCTGTTTCCCCTTTATAATCCCTCTATAAAGAGCTGCCAGATTCTTTTTTTTTTTTTTTTTTTTTTGAGACAGAGTCTCGCTGTCGCCCAGGCTGGAGTGCAGTGGCATGATCTCGGCTCACTGTAAGCTCCACCTCCCAGGTTCACGCCATTCTCCTGCCTCAGCCTCCTGAGTAGCTGGGACTGCAGGTGCCCGCCACCATGCCCAGCTAATTTTTTGTGTTTTTTTTTAGTAGAGACGGGGTTTCACCATGTTACCCAGGAGGGTCTCAGTCTCCTGACCTCATGATCTACCCACCTCGGCCTCCCAAAGTGCTGGGATTACAGGCGTGAGCCACCGCGTCCAGCCAAGAGCTGCCAGATTCTAAAGCAAGCTCTGCTAAGGCCATTTCCTGCTCAGAAACCCTCAGAAAGACCCCATGGCTTCATGGATTAACACTCAAATCCTTAACATGGTCTCCAAGACCCTCCACAATTCATTGAAAAAAAATCCACCTATGCAGCCTACTCACTATCTTTGTCTTCTCACACCTGTGTTCTCCAGCTCTGGAATCTAGCTGGCATGAGGCAAAGAGCTCCCTCAGCCTGACTGCACATAGCAGATGCACCCCATCTCACATCCTCCTAGTTTATGGAATCTCTACCATCACTTACTCCACAATTTCCACAGCACAGAATCTCTTTGGGTCCTTCTACCTTCTCGGGCCACCCTTCCCTTTAGTATTGAAATTAAAGGGCTAAATTTCCATCTTATATATTATAAGGGAACCTCCATCTAGGTTATCTGGGGGCAAAATAGGTTATCACAGTTGTTTCTCAGTTAGTTCACTCTACACCTGTTCTTCCACCCTGGCTGTGCAGAATAGCAAGAACTCTCAGCTGTGTTCTCATCCCTAGTTGCATCCTACTTGTGTGGAGGGTGTCAGTAGCGCCCACCTTGTCACAAAGGAACCAAAAGGCAAGGAAAGACAGCATACAATACATCCACTCCTACTCTGTAGACACTAACATTGCCAGATAAAATACAGATGCTCATTAAATTTGCCTTTCAAATAAACAGCGAATCATTTTTTAGTATGCCCCAAGTATCGCCTGAGACATACTTATGCTAAAAAATCATTTGTTGTTCTCTAAAACTCACATGTAACTGGATGTTCTGCATTTTTATTTACTAAATCTGGCATCCCTGAGAGTGGGCCCCTTTTTGTTAAATTCTTAATCTTTTGCTCAGATTAGGGGAAGAAGCAGGACACTTCCAGCCAATGCACAATCCACCAAAAACACTGCCATTGTAAATAACATTTTTCTCCCTGAACAGCAATGTTTTCCCTCCTATTATTCATTTTATAGTGATTTCTACACAATAATAAGCCTCTCATGTGACAAAATAAACTTTGTGAAGTCAGGAATCTTATTCTTCATATTCTTTCATTGACTGGCTGGATCTTGAAGGCATTTTTCATGAACTGACTACCTACTTGCTGCATTGGTATTTCAGGAAGTCAAAACCAGCAAAAGCACCAGAAATTTTAAAGCAGATGAGAGTCAAAAGAAAATATGTAGTGCACAGCAATTTTCTGACTTGCATAATGAGCCATTGATTTTATAATTTTGGACTTGCATACATGTTTCCAAATATTTCTCCATATCTTCCAGGGAATACTTAGCTGGGTTTTACCTGAGGGGTATCAGACACTCAAAGGAACACAGGTTATGTCTAGAAGTCCTTCTTTTAAGTTAGCTTGCCAGAGGAGTAATTCTTCCCTATAACAAAAAAGTCAGCTGGGTGCGGTGGCTCATCCCTGTAATCCCAGCACTTTGGGAGGCCAAGGCAGGCAGATCACCTGAGGTCGGGAGTTCAAGACCAGCCTGGCCAACATGGAGAAACCCCATCTCTACTAAAAATACAAAACTAGCCAGGCGTGGTGGCTCATGCCTGTAATCACAGCTACTCAGAAGGCTGAGGCAGGAGAATCGCCTGAACCCAAGAGGTGGAGGTTGCAGTGAGCCGAGATCATACCATCGCGCTCCAGCCTGGGCAACAAGAGCAAAACTCCGTCTCAAAACAAAACAAAAGTTGGCTGACCAGGCGCAGTGTCTCACACCTGTAATTACAGCACTTTGGGAGGCTGAGGTGGGTGGTTCACTTGAGGTCAGGAGTTCGAGACCAGCCTGGCCAACATGGTGAAACCCCATCTCTAATAAAAATACAAAATTAGCCAGGTGCAGTGGCTCATGCCTGTAATCCCAGCACTTTGGGAGGCCAAGGCAGCTGGATCAGGTCAGGAGTTCGAGATCAGCCTGGCCAATATGGTGAAACTCCCGTCTCTCCTAAAAACACAAAAAATAGCTGGGTGTGGTGGCATGCCTGTAGTCCCAGCTACTCTTGAGGCTGAGGCAGGACACTTGCTTGAACCCGGGAGGCAGAGGTTTCAGTGACCCAAGATTGCACCATTACACTCCAGCCCGGGCAACAAGAGTGAAATTCCATCTCACAAAAAAAGAAAAAGTTAGCATCTCCACTGGGTAGGTGTAATTTTATTCTCTTTCAAACAGCTACATCATCTGTAGAATATGAAAGTAGCACACTGGCCAAAAGTTAACATCTTGTAAATCACACAGCCTCACTGTCCAGCTCTCACACCCTGTGCTTTCTTGGTAGCCCCTCTGGAAGCCAGAAATATGGTGGGTTAGATTATAAAGATTAACTAAATAGTATACAAATGTACATAGGACCATGGGAAACAAATGGTCTTGTTCTTTCCCTCATAGCATCCATGTTCCAGATGCCAGTAGGCATCACTAGCATGACAATTATTTTCATAAAGAATAGAAAAGTAGGCCGGGCGCGGTGGCTTACGCCTGTAATCCCAACACTTTGGGAGGCCAAGGCGGGCCAATTACGAGATCAGGAGATCGAGACCATCTTGGTTAACATGGTGAAACCCTGTCTTTACTAAAAATACAAAAAATTGGCCGGGCATTGGGGCATGTGCCTGTAGTCCCAGCTACTCAGGAGGCTGAGGCAGGAGAATCGTTTGAACCTAGGAGGCGAAGGTTGCAGTGAGCCAAGATCGTGCCACTGCACTCCAGCCAGGGCGACAGAGCAAGACTCCATCTCAAAAAAAAAAAAAAAAGGAAATTAATCATAGACTTGGCAGTGCTATGTACTTTCCTGGGGTAATAGTAGTAAAAGTGGGTGTGGTTTGGCTCCTTTAAATACATCATCTAGTCTAGAGATGTGGAAACTTTCTCAAACTGATATATAGGAATATAATAACCCTTTTAGAAAACTTTAATTACTTCATTGAAAAAAGTCAATTTATGTATATCTAGTAGATGCATTTTTTGAAAACTAGACAACATGCACATGATAAAAAATTCAAAAATTATATAAAAAGGCATAAAAGGAAAAGTGAACCTCTCTTCCACCCTATTCCCCTGTCCCCTTCCCCTGAAGCACCAGTGTCACCAATTTGTTTACCCTTCTAGATGTATTCTCTTAATTACAAGCATGTACTTTTTTTTTTTTTTTTTGAGACGAAGTCTCACTCTGTCGCCAGGCTGGAGTGCAGTGGCGCAATCTCAGCTCAATGACATTTCCACCACCTGGGTTCAAGCCATTCTCCTGCCTCAGCCTCCCAAGTAGCTGGGATTACAAGCGCATGCCACCATGCCCAGCTAATTTTTGTATTTTTAGTAGAGACGGGGTTTCACCATGTTGGCCAGGATGGTCTTGATCTCCTGACCTCGTGATCCGCCCACCTCAGCCTCCCAAATGTACTTATATATCGTCTTTAAACATATTTTTATATATAGTGCGTATATACTATTATGCACATTGCTTTTTCCTTTTTAAATCTTTTTTATTATAAAAGTATTATATAAATTAAAGAGAACAAAAATGTATGTAGTATGCCATTGCTGTGTATGGTGGCTCACACCTGTAATCTCAACACTTTGGAATGCTGAGGCAGGCGGATCACATGAGCGTAGGAGTTCGAGACCAACCTGGGCAATATGGCAAAAACCCCACCTCTACTAAAAATACAAAAATTAGTTAGGGCTGGGCACAGTGGCTCAAGCCTGTCATCCTAGAACTTTGGGAGGCCAAGGTAGATGGATCACTTGAGGTCAGGAGTTCAAGACCAGCCTGGCCAATATGGTGAAACCCCATCTCTACTAAAAATACAAAAAATTAGCCAGGCATGTTGGCACGTGCCTATAACCCCAGCTACTTGGGAGGCTGAGGCACTCCAGCCAGGGCAACAGAGTGAGACTCTGTCTCAAAAAAAAAAAAAAAAACCACCGGGTGTGGTGGCACATACTTGTGGTCCCAGCTACTTGGGAGGCTGAGGCGGGAGGATCACTTGAGCCCAGGGAGGTTTAGGCTGCAGGCAGCCATGATCACACATACCACTGCACTTCAGCCTGGGTGACAGAATGAGACCCTGTCTCAAAAAGAAAATAAAAAATAAAAATAAAATTTTTTTTTACATATATATGTATATATATAGTATGCCAGGCACAGTGGCTTGCACCTGTAATCCCAGCACTTTGGGAGATCAAGGCAGTAGGATCACTTGAGTCCAAGGCAACAGTGAGCTAGGATCATGCCACTGCACTCCAACCTGGATGACAGAGTAAGCCCCTGTCTCAAATATATATGTATGTATGTATTCATTTATATATGTATATATACATGTATATATTTTAATATATTCATTTATATATATAAAATGTAGTGATCTTGTTTTTTATTTTATAAAATTTAACAATTTTTCTTTGAAACTATTCCATATTACTGCATACCATTCAGCTGCAGTATGTTTGCTGCACAATATTCCATTATGTGGATGTACCACTAGCAAATCTGATATTGATGGAATTTTTTTTTTTTTTTTTTTTTTTTTGAGATGGAATCTCGCTTTGTCGCCCAGGCTGGAGTGCAGTGGTGCGATCTCAGTTCCCTGCAGCCTCCGCCTCCTGGGTTCAAGCAATTCTTCTGCCTCAGCCTCCCAAGTAGCTGGGACTACAGGTGCCCGCCACCACTCCCGGCTAATTTTTTGTATTTTAGTAGAGACAGGGTTTCACTATGTTGCCCAAGCTAGTCTTGAACTCCGGAGCTCAGTAAATCTACCCGCCTTGGCCTCCCAAAGTGCTGGGATTACAGGCATGAGCCACCATGCCTAACCAATATTGATAAATTTTTACTTTTGCTATAGTGGAAGTTTTTTCGATTAGTTTTCCTTATTAGGTAAATAGATTCATATGCCACTGAGATAGTCAACAGATACATACTGAACACTTACTATATATCTAATACAGTTTGCTTAGGCCCAATAATGCAACAAAGAATATTCCTATACATTTCCTCATCTTCAGATTGTTTGGTCAGTTTTCATGTGTGTACTGTAGGATTGGTATTGTCCATTTCAAGCTTTTAACTAAAGACTCCTTCTTTATCTATTAAGACACAAATCTTCTCTCCTAAATTTGCTCAACGATGACAAAATGGGAGTTCCATACTGCTGAAACTTTAATCTATCACTTTGGGAAGATACAGCAATTTCTCTATAAAGATACCCCTGTGCTTACGTATAAAATCACAGAATTTAAGAGGCAGAGAAGAACTTTATAATCATATAGACAAACCTCTTCATTTTATAAATAAAGACAGTAAGGCTAAGAAGAAGATAAATAACTAGGCCATAATCATACTCCAGCTTCTTTTTCTGACGCAAAATTGGTTAAACATACCTCCTCATCCCCTATTTAAAAACCAAAACTGCAACTTCTACTTGTGGTCATGATGGAATAACATGGGCCTGATTTACTCTGTACATTAAGCAACTGAAACTGAGATAAAATATACAAAAGAGTTTTCAGATGTTGTACAACATGCAACATGGGACAATGCTCTTTGAAAGAAGAGAAACAAATCAGGTGAACCTATAATTAATTGCCCCAGCTCACTGCCTGGAAAGATAAACCTGCACAGGCAAGAGAAACTCCAACACAGCCTGGCAGATATTCTGAACCAAACAGATGAAGTTGAGAATCCAGAGAGGTGGAGTCCCGAATTTACAGGTACTTAACAACTGTTGATAACTGTGCCTGTTACCATTTTGAATTCGTAGGGTAGATTACCAGATAGGAGAAAACTGCACAAAAAGAGCTAGTTCTAGAGTTGTGCAGGGGCTTCCTCTTGAGTCTTCAGCTGAGTACGTGTCAGCGCACACGTGTGAGGAAACTACCTTTGACCAGGGAAAGAGACACCTGAATGGAGCGGTTACTGGCAATCACATAGGAATGGAAATAGCTCACATTCCCTGAATGGAAAAACTTGGCGATACGTGGAGTATCAGGTTGAGGTTTCAGAAAGGTGAGGCCAAATTAGCCTTAGACTAAATGTTGCTCTGCACTTGCCTATCAAAGTTTACATGCGAGCCTCAGAAGGCTCAAACTGTTTCCAAGTCACTTAAATGTAAGTGTCGAAATACTTAAAGGATATTTAAATATTTAACTCAAAACTATTTAGTCAGCCACGGTGGCTCACCTCTGTAATCCCAGGCCAAGGCAGGTGGATCACCTTAGGTCAGAAGTTCAAGACCAACCTGACCAATATGGTGAAACCCTGTCTCTACTAAAAATACAAAAATTAGCCAGACGTAGTGGCAGGCGCCTGTAATCCCAGCTACTGGGGAGGCTGAGGCAGGAGAATCACTTGAACCCAGAAGGCAGAGGTTGCAGTGAGCTGAGATCGAACCACTGCACTCCAGCCTGGGCAAGAGAGTGAGACTCTGTCTCAAAAAAAAAAAAAAAAAAAAAAAAAAAAAAAAAAAAAAAAATTTAAAGGAAGACAAAAACAAATAAAAATTCAGCATCCAACAATGTGAAATTCACAATACTGGAATACAAGAAAAAATTACCAGGCATATAAAGAATCAGAAAAATATAACCCATAATGAAGAAAAAAAATAAATGAATGGAAACATATCCAGATATGACATAGGTAATAAGTAAAATTGGTAGAGAAAGACATTGAAACAGCAATTATAACTATGTTCCATATGTTCCAGAAAATAGAGAAAGGCATGAGCATGTTAAGAAAAGATATTAAAAGCCGGGCGCGGTGGCTCACGCCTGTAATCCCAGCACTTTGGGAGGCCGAGGCGGGCGGATCACAAGGTCAGGAGATCGAGACCACGGTGAAACCCCGTCTCTACTAAAAATACAAAAAATTAGCCGGGCGCGGTTGTGGGCGCCTGTAGTCCCAGCTACTCGGGAGGCTGAGGCAGGAGAATGGCGTGAACCCGGGAGGCGGAGCTTGCAGTGAGCCGAGATCGCGCCACTGCACTCCAGCCTGGGCGACAGACCGAGACTCCGTCTCAAAAAAAAAAAAAAAGAAAAGAAAAGATATTAAAAAACAAAGACCCAAAATGAACTTCCTTTTTTTTTTTTTTTTTTTTTTTGAGACAAGGTCTCACTCTGTGGCCCAGGCTAGAGGGCAGTGGCGTGATCACAGCTAACTGCAGCCTCTGCCTCCCTGGGCTCAGACATCCTCCCACCTCAGCCTCCCGAGTAGCTAAAACTATAAGCACACACCACCATGCCCAGCTCATTTTTTTGCAGAAACAGAGTTTCACTATGTTTCCCAGGCTGGTCTCAAATGCCTATGCTCAAGCCATCCACCCGGGCTGGAGTACAATGGCACGATCTCAACTCACTGCAAGCTCTGCTTCCCAGGTTCAAGAAATTCTCCTGCCATAGCCTCCTGAGTAGCTGGGATACAGGCGCACACCACTGAACTTCTTTTTTTTTTTTTTTAGACGGAGTCTTACTCTGTCGCCCAGGATGGAGTGCAATGGCACAATCTCTGCTCACTGCAACCTCCGCCTCCTGGGCTCAAGCGATTCTCCCACCTCAGCCTCCTTAGTAGCTGGGATTACAGGCATGTACCACCACGCCCAGCTAATTTTTGTATTTTTAGTACAGACAGGGTTTCACCATGTTGACCAGGCTGGTCTCAAATTCCTGACCTCAGGTGATCTACCCACCTCGGCCTCCCAAAATGCTGGGATTACAGGCATGAGCCACGGTGGCTGGACTGAACTTCTTAAAATGCAAAATATAATAGGCTGGGTGCCGTGGCTCATGCCTGTAATCCCAGCATTTTGGGAGACTGAGGTGGGTGGATCGCTTGAGCCCAGGAGTTTGAGACCAGCCTGGGCAACATGGTGAGACACTGTCTCTACAAAAAAGACGAAGAAAAATACAATAGTTGACATGAAAACTCAGAACTGCTATGACAATTATAACTTCTGCCATTATTTTATCATTTTCAATACCACAAATGTAAAAATAATATTTTCACTGGGCCTCAAAACAGCCATTTTCATATAAAAAATCTAAAAGCCACAATCAAATGTGAATCAAAACCATTAATATACAATAATGTTTGCATAGTAAAAATATGTTGTCTGCATTTGGTGTTGGTATTTATAAAGAATAGGAGCATCACACAGCCTTTTCTATATGCAAAACATGTTAAGCCAAGCATAACTTCTATTCAGAAGAGTTCAGAGTTTAAGGGAGAATAAAAATTAGTTTCTGTGACTTCATTTTTAAGCATAGTGCATGCGAAAATTAAATTAAAGTATTTTTATATGCAACACTTTGGATATAGAAAAGCTAGTGATTTTTAGACCCTTGCCGGGATAAGTAAGGGCTTATTCCCAACAAACTGTTAATGAGCTACAGTTAAGAATGTAACCTAAGGCTGGGCGCGGTGGCTCACGCCTGTAATCTCAACACTTTGGGAGGCCGAGGCAGGTGGATTACCTGAGGTCAGGAGTTCGAGACCAGCCTGACCAACATAAAGAAACCCCATCTCTACTAAAAATACCAAAAAAAAGAAAAAGAAAAAGAAAAAACATTAGCCGGGCATGGTGGCACATGTCTGTAATCCCAGCTACTCGGGAGACTGAGGCAGGAGAATTGCTTGAACCCGGGTGGTGGAGGTTGCAGTGAGCTGAGATCATGCCATTGCACTCCAGCCTGGGCAACAAGAGTGAAACTCTGTCTCAAAAAAAAAAAAAGAATCTAACCTAAGAAATGTAGGTAAAGAGAAGGGAAAAGTCCAGCAAGAAGTAGAACCAAGAAAGTCATATGAAAAGTAGAAATATTTTAAAATGTGAGGACAATGGTTTACAAGTATATACAAATCTTCCCAACAGAGGCTGAGAAGGTGATAACATGAAAATGCATTTAAATTCAACCAACAGTTATTGAGTGCCTGTTACCTGTAAGATACTGCACCAAATGAAGCACTATCCCTTTCATCCAAAATCACAAAATATTATACAAGATATGGATGCAGATCTCATAAATAATTGTATCATAAATCTGACTGATAGCTTCAATAATGAAGGCATTACAACAGCTAAAGGAACATAGAGAATTGAAATAACTGGATCTTGGGGTGACAAAAGTGGTGGAAGACTCTACATAAAAGGTGACATTTGAACTGTGTCCTAGAAGAGAAAGGAATTTTACTATATATAAAAGAGAATTGTAGTCAGGCATGGTGGTGCATGCCTGTAGTCCCCCTACTCGGGAGGCTGAAGCAGGAGGATCACTTGAGCCCAGGAGATGGAGGCTGTTGTGAGCTATGATTGCACCACTGCACTCCACCCTGGGTGACAGAGCAAGACCCTATCTCAAAATTAATAAATTTAATTTAATTTTAATAAGAGAATTTTGTGGTTATTCTCCATTTAATTTCTCATCCTTTGCACCACCATCTATTCCCCACCTCTCACTGCCCTGCTTCCTAACTAGTAGCCTGCCTTACCTGACTATCCTTGGTGGTTCATTGGCTTCTGGTTGAGTTTGGCCAGTGAAAGACACTGACTGGAGATTAGAGGGCAGGAGGACAGAGAAGTTGGGATATTTCTTCACTGTGCCCATTCTGTTTCAACACTGTGATTCTTACAGTGGCTGCCACCCTCTCTGCCTACATTTCCTACTGATGGCCCCTTTCCCATGGCTCCAACTTGCACTGAGCTATGATGGCAGTGTTTCATCCCGTGGGACCTTTGGGCCTAGGGAAGATAAGAGGTTCCCACTTTGCTAGTCTTTGGTTACCTCAACCACTCTTGTGGTTTCCCTTTACCCTGACTATATCTCTGTAAATTATCCCTTCATTTGAACCATCTGAGCTGAAACCAGTCCTGATCAAAGAGAATAGTATAAGCAAAGACAAGAAGGAACTCATGACTGGGGAAACACAACTGCAATTTAGGTAACATTATAGAGATGGGAATCTAGGAATGATTTTAGAGAACTGGGGCCAGATAATGAGGGCCTTACTATGGAATTTGTATTTTATTCTTGGGTAAAAGAAATCCAATGGGGCCAGGCGCAGTGGCTCATGCCTGTAATCCCAGCACTTTGGGAGGCTGAGGCAGGCAGATCACAAGGTCAGGAGTTCACCAGCCTGGCCAACATGGTGAAACCACATCTCTACTAAAAATATAAAAATTAGCTGGGCGTGGTGGCACATGCCTGTAGTCCCAGCTACTCGAGAGGCTGAGGCAGGAGAATCGCTTGAACCTGGGAGGCGGCGGTTGCAGTGAGCCGAGATCATGCCACTGTACTCCAGCCTGGACAACACAGCAAGACTTCATCTCAAAAAAAAAAAAAAAAAAAAAAATCCAGTGGTGGTTATTGAGTAGGAATCAACAGAACTGTGTTCCAGAAAGATCTCTCTACTAACATGTGTAAGATGGAATGAAGAGGAAAGAGCCTGAAGGCAGGGAAGCCAGGTAAGAAGTGATTGCAATAAGATTCTAAAATGGAGCATTGGTTGGTGGTAGGGAGAATGGATTTCAAAAGGGTCTGCAATAAAATCTACAGGATATGGCAACTAAGTAAGAGAAGGGGCAAAGCAGAAGGGATTTTTAAAGATGACTTCCAAGTCTCCAGCTTGGCAGCATGAGAAAATGGTGACCCTATAACACAGAAGAAGTTGTTCTTAGAATTGGGGCAAAAAAAAAAAAAAAAAACACAACAGAACATTTGGGGCATAATGAATTTGATCTGGACCACATAGAAAGTGAGATACTACAGAGCATTTAGACTGAGATGCTCAGAAAAGAGCTAGACAATAGAGTCTATGTGTCAGGAATGAGGCAAGAACTAAGGATAAAAGCAGCTATTCCAGAGCTGTGGTTCTCATTCCTAGCTGCACTGAGAAGTGTTATAAAAAAGAGATGTCAGGGCCCGACCCCAGATCAATTAAACAGAATTTCTGGGTGAAGCTAGAAATCAGATGTAATTGGCCAGGCGCAGTGACTCACACCAGTAATCCCCGCATTTTGGGAGGTCCAGGTGGGCAGATCACCTGAGGTCAGGAGTTCGAGACCAGCCTGGCCAATGTGGCGAAATTCTATCTCTACTAAAAACATTTTTAAAAATTAGCGAGGCCTAAGGCCGGGCGCGGTGGCTCAAGCCTGTAATCCCAGCATTTTGGGAGGCCGAGACGGGCGGATCATGAGGTCAGGAGATCGAGACCATCCTGGCTAACACGGTGAAACACCATCTCTACTAAAAAGTACAAAAAACTAGCCGGGCGAGGTGGCGGGCGCCTGTAGTCCCAGCTACTCAGGAGGCTGAGGCAGGAGAATGGCTTAAACCCAGGAGGCGGAGCTTGCAGTGAGCTGAGATCCGGCCACTGCACTCCAGCCTGGGCGACAGAGAGAGACTCCGTTTCAAAAAAAAAAAAAAAAAAAATTAGCGAGGCCTGGTAGTGCGCACCTATGGTCCCAGCTACTCAGAGGCTGAAGCATGAGATTCACTGGAATTCAGGAGGCAAAGGTTTCAGTGAGCTGAGATCACACCACTGCACTCCAACCTGGGTGACAGAGCGAGACTCCATCTCAGAAATAAAGAAATATCAGTATATATTTACTCAGATTTAATGGGATTTCATCTGGGTTTTCCAAGAGTTCCCTAGATAATTCTTAGATGCATCCAGATTGAGAAGGACTAATCCAGAGCAAAACAGAAGCAGCCAAGGGTGGACGTTTGAGAACACAAACATTTAAGGTAGGACAGAGAGGTGATAAAGAGCACAAATGATAAAGAACAGCAGATAAAAGCAGCAAAGAGAATTTCATCAAAGGAATGGACAAGCACATCACATGCCACGGAGAAGTGAAAGAAGAATAGGAAGAGGCCTCTACATTTGGTAAATAGGAGGTCATTACTGATTTCTGGGAACACAGTTTTAGTAGTTGCAAAAGCCAAGTTGCAATAGGCAAGGGGTAGATTTTAGATGAGGACCTGGAGGGAGAGAGTGTAGACTACTCTTTCAAGAAGTTTGGTGCAATAGGTAGGAGAAAACAGCCAGTAACTTACATATTAAAAAGGTGGAGAGAAAGTGTTGCTGGATTTTAAGCTAGAGCATATGAGTTGACTATGGGTAAGTAGATAAAGAAGAGAGAATGAAGATATACAGTAGAGAAGAAGTTATTGGAAGAACACGGCCCTAGAGCAGCCTGGGGTGGGTGGCATCAAAATTATCAGTGTAGTAGTCAACCTGGGAAAGGAATACCAAAAAGACAAGCTTTAAGTTGAGTAAAGTTGAGTGAGCTCAAGCCATTATTTTCATTATGAGATGGAAGGTATGAATGACTGCTGAGAGCAAAGACGGTAGAAGGCAAAGGGGCAAGAGGCCCGGAATAGTTACTGACGCTTTCCCTGTGCCAGGCACCATACTGAAAGTCTACCACATTACCTCATTTCGTAATTAAATGTGCTTTTCAAGGACAAATGCTGTCAGATGGAATAAGAAGCAAAAATTAGGCTCACTTTGTCCAATTCCAGCCATCTAGTCACCTTGCCCCTCTGGTACCATTACTAATTAATGGCCCTTTAAAGCCTAGCCTGCAATTTGTTTTAAGTTAAATGCTCATTTCTAGCTGAATAGGAAAATATTTCAGTTATGATAATATTCCTTTAGTTTAGTTTAAAGAAAAGAACCGTAGAAGATCATTTAAGAAAGAGAAAAAACCTATTATTGAGAACACTCCATTAGTGAGAGCAAAGGGAGATGGGGCTTCAAAAAAATAGTGTTTAATGGTCCAAGTTAATGGCAATCAATAAATATTTAGGAAGTGGATTTAACCTGCATATTTTTAAGTTCTTCTTTTAAATGTAAAAAAAAAAAAATGTAACTTTAGATTCCAAATCTATCAATGGCTAGGACTGTGCCACCTCTTTCTACAACGCCTAGGCAATTGTGGAGGCTCAGTGGATGGCAGCTGAGGTTGAGCCATCCTGCATTGCCTGACCCTCCTATTATTATCTATGCCATGTGGTACAGGCAAGCAGACCAGCAAGCTAGAAGGCTTCTAATTTTCCAGATGGTAAATGGGAACCTCTAAATGGGAAACTTGTGACACTGGCTGTCCCTTTCTCTGGGAAACACTTTCCAAAATTGGGATCAATACATTCAGAAGTAGCTGCCAAGAGTTTCCTTCATTGACATCCAAGTGAACCAAGTTGGGATTGGGGGTAGCTGCAAGAAAAGGCAAGAAACATGACCAGCCTGCCTGAAAGAGCCTGGAGAACCCCAGAGGGATGACCCTTCAAGTAGGAGTAAAGTTGGGATGAGGTTGCAGAAGGCTGGTAGAGGTTGGGATAAAATCACATTAGCACCCCTACTTGACTCTCCACGGCTTGAATACTGAACCACTAGAAATTGTTTCCAAAGACCCCTTGCCATAGGCTGCTGAACCATGCCTCTAAAATACTACATTATTCTATCCCTATCCATTTACTATTTTTGTCTAACCTTCTACTATGGTTTTAATGTGTGATACAGTTTGGCTGTGTCCCCACCCAAATCTCAACCTGAATTGTATCTCCCAGAATTCCCTCATGTTGTGGAGGGACCCAGGGGGAGGTAATTGCATCACGGGGGCTTGTCTTTCCTGTGCTATTCTAGAAATAGTGAATAAGTCTCCTGAGATCTAATGAGTTTCTGCTTTTGCTCCTTCCTCATTTTTGTCTTGCCACTGCCATGTAAGAAGTGCCTTTCACCTCCTGCCATGATTCTGAGGCCTCCCCAGCCATGTGGAACTGTAAGTCCAATTAAACCTCTTTTTCTTCCCAGTCTCTTGTATGTCTTTATCAGCAGCACAAGAACGGACTATTACAATGTGTCTCCTCCAAAATTCCTGTTAAAACTTAATCCCTATTGTGCTGGTATTAAGAGGTGGAGCCTTTGGGGAAGTGATTCAGTCACTAGGGCAGAGACCTCCTGAATAGATTAGTGCCTTATAAAAGGGCTAGGGAACTAGCTCAGGCCCTTTTTGCCCTTTTGCCTTATTCCAGGTGAGGACCCAGTGTTCACCCCTCCTGCCACGTGAGGATGCCCAGCAAGATGGCCCTCACCAGATATCAAATGCCAGAACTTGATCTTGGACTTCCCAGCCTCTACAACTATGAGAAATAAATTTCAATTGTTCATACATTACTCAGTCCATGGTATTTTGTTATAGCAGCACAAACAGACTAAGACGCCTACTTATAAAAAACAGACTCAAAATAATCAGGCCCCCTTTTCTTGAACCCAGAACAGCATGCAGTGCTGTGGATACTGGATCCTGGTTTGTATCACTCACCCACTACAATTTCAGCTCCAAGCACATAAGGTAATTAATACTCACTATATTTTTTTGTTTTTTGTTTTGAGACAGAGTCTCCCTCTGTTGCCCAGGCTGGAGTGCAGTGGTGCCATCTCAGCTCATCGCAACCTCCACCTCCCAGGATCAAGCGATTCTCCTGCCTCAGCCTCCTGAGTAGCTGGGACCATGGCGTGCACCACCATGCCCAGCTAGTTTTTTTCTATTTTTAGTAGAGACAGGGTTTCACCATGATGACCAGGCTGGTCTCAAACTCCTGACCTCAAGTGATCTGCTTGCCTCAGTCCCCCAAAGTGCTGGGATTACAGGCATGAGCCACCATACCTGGCCACTCACTAGATATTTACAGAATGTTTGAACCTTGCTTATATGATGCTGCTTTCTTGTATTTCTGCATGTTATTTTTATTTGTTTAAAAAGCTTCTTATGTTGGCAGAGCGAGGTGGCTCATGCAGGCAGGAGGCCGAGGCAGGCAGATCACCTGAGGTTAGGAGTTGGAGACCAGCCTGACCAATATGATGAAATCCCATCTCTACTAAAAATACAAAAATTAGCCAGGCATGGTGGAATGTGCCTGTAAATCCCAGCTACTATGGAGGCTGAGACAGGAGAATCGCTTGAATCCAGGAGATGGAGGTCGCAGTGACCTGAGATCGTGCCACTGCACTCCAGCCTGGGCAACAAGAGTGAAACTCCATCTAAAACAAAACAAAACAAAACAAACAAAAAACGCTTCTTGTGAAATTTTTTTAAAGGTATTACTATATTTTTCATAATTCTTTACATGGAATAGTCAAAGAAAAATTTTGATGCTGTAAGGGTCACTATGTAGATGGTTGGCTAATCTTCTAGTAGACCTATTTCACCTATAGTCCTGGAAGTATTCTAACATCGGCAAACTGAGGGAGTATTAATGTGAAACAGACAGGGCTTTCTGTCGGTTTCCAAAATAAATAGCTTTCAGGTGAAATTATTATGGCTGGAAGACTTTATGGGTGACATCACCTGACATTTACTTGTGTTTTTTTTAGGGAAGCCTCTATTTCTCTCCTAGAGTCTTGTTCTTCCCTCTTACTTACATCCTGGGCAGGTAGATACAAAGCAAACATTTTCATCTCATTTCCACTCCAAAAATCCAAAATGATGACAAGATCAGCAATAGAACCCACACATTTGGCTTTATTGCAGATTCCATCCTACTTAATCTTTACCCACTGGCCCTCTGCTCCTGGTGCCTGGGGTTGTAGAAGATTGGCTTGAAACAAACATCAGCTGTCTCTCAACCTCTTTCTTAGCAGCTCACCTTCATCATCATACCCACTTGGTAGGGTGACTCCTGAACTATAATAACAAGAATAGTAAAGTCAATCTTACATAGACTCTTTCATACAGGTAGCTCCATTACAACATGTTTGCCAAGTTAAGAGTTGTAGAATTACAGTGCAGCACTACTGAGTTAAAAATAAGTAACAGCTGATACTAATAATTAGCTTAATTTGTGGTCTGGTAGAACTGTCACAACTGAGGCAGCTTTCCCTCCGGCCCTCATCTCTCTGTCCTTTCCTTCTCCCTCCTTCTTTGGAAATAGCCACCAAGTGAAGTGCTGAGATTGTCATATGACTCACCATAAATTCAAGTCACTTATTCTTATAACCTGTAGCTTTATAACCTTATTATATCAAAAATTTCCAACTTCTTTGAAGTTGCATCATCCTATCATTGTTTAATTTCACAACTGGCTCTCCTGATGTCATGCACTCGGTGGGAGGGGCATACTAGGCTGGATTCAGACCTCTTGAGAGTTTGCAACATCCTCAGAAAGATTCTTGCTTTTTACAAAATCGAGGTTGACAATTACTACTCTGCACAGTAACACTGTAAAGAGGATCCTCCTTTCCACTTAAACCAAGGAATTAGAAAGCAAACAAATCAGCAAGGCCATACTGGGATCACATAGCAGAAATTGGGAATGACTATTTTTCCAGTGTCTATGGATGGTGACTTTCTATGAACACTCTGATCTCACTATAATTGGAAAGAATTCCAAAATATTATTACATAAACATGATTTTAAAACCCATGAAGCTTTGATTTAACACAGAACGCCCATTTTATCACATTTGGGTTTTTAAATTTTTTTTTATTTTTACCACCAGGCAAGAATATCACATTTGTCAATCACTTATCTCCCCATTTACTGACCTTAGTCTCTTAAGTCCTGGAGCACAATATGGACTTTTCCTACAATCAAATAACCTGGTGACCAAACTCTCCAGTTCCACCAAAGCTGCACCTTTTGCAAAATATACTCTTGGAAGCCAGAGGGAGTTTGGACCTAGAGGCTTTTCATATTGTCTGCTGCAGCATGTAGGATAATTGTCAGGGTGTCCTCTATGCTCTGATAAAGCTGCCAACTTATCTGAATGAAATGTATCTCAATAACACTCCATGCTGGAGAGGGGGGCCTGAGCAGGAAGCAGCAGTAACATTTTATGCACCTTTTATTATTGCATAAAAGTGATTAACTGACAATTTATTACTAGGTTAAGACATCAAAACAATTAAAAGGAACATAAAAATCTAACATTGCCAGGCTCTTCCGGGCTACCTGAGAGTAACTGACATATCCATCTTTTTCTCCCTCACATGAAACTCTTCATAGGAACTCACCTTGCTCTCCAATACCTCCCTACCTAGAGGTGACAGAAGAGCCCAGGTCTGAGTCCCATCAAATGTGGAGTTGTTTTTTGTCAGGGGAAGAGATCTCTTAGTTTTCTTGAAGATGAACTTGTCTGCTATGAAAGAAAAAAAAAATCAGCGCTTTTAATAACTGTGGCTCACGCCTGTAATTCCAGCACTTTGGGAGGCCAAGCGGGACAGATCACTTGAGGTCAGGAGTTCAAGACCAGCCTGGCCAACATGGTGAAACCCCATCTCTACTAAAAATACAAAAACTAGCAGGGCATGGTGGTGGGCATCTATAATCCCAGCTTGGGAGGCTGAGGCAAGAGAATCACTTGAAACCAGGAGGTGGAGATTGCAGTGAACCAAGATCGCACCACTGTACTCCAGCCTAGGTGACAGAAGGAGACTCCGTCTCAAACAAAACAAAACAAAACAAAACAAAACTGTGGATAAAACGAGAGATTTTCATTTCTTGCCCCTACCACCACCACATATTCTTCTTGATTTTGTTTGGCTGATACTAAAATCAGGTTCACAATATTGTATTTGCTCCATCTCTCTCCACCAAAACAGAAGACTTTCTGCCAACTGTCTTCCTAGTCGCACTGCCCTGTAATATTTGCTAGGATAATAATCATGGAAAACTATACTTGACAAATAGAAATTTTCTTCTGCAGAAAGTTCTTTGGTTTTACTCTATGCTTTCCAGAATACATACCTTTTCTTATTATTTTATTTTATTATTATTTTTTTTGAGACAGGGTCTCACTCTGACTCCCAGGCTGGAGTGCAGTGGCATGATCTCAGCTTGCTGCAGCCTCCACTTCCTTGGTTCAAGCGATTCTCTGGCCTCAGCTTCCTGAGTAGCTGGGATTACAGGTGTGCGCCAACATGCCCGGCTAGTTTTTGTGTTTTTTGTCGAGACGGGGTTCACCATGTTGGTCAGGCTGGTCTTGAACCCCTGGCCTCAAGTGATCTGCCCACCTCGGCCTCCCAAAGTGCTGGGATTACAGGCATAAGCCACTGCACCCAGCCACAGAATACAAACCTTTTAGATTCTGAATTCAAAATATTCCTCTCTAAGAGGTAATGTCTGACAAACATTAGTTTGAATACCAGTGACACCACTTACTTGCTACAAGGCTCTCTGAGCCAATTTCATCCATAAAATGGAGCCAAGTCAAGTGAGAGCAATTAGTACTCCCACCCTATTCTTTTCATTTTAGACAGGGTCTTGCTCTGTCACCTAGGCTGGAGTGCAGTGGCACAGCCATGGCTCACTGCAGCCTCAACATTCTGGGCTCAAGTGATCCTCCCACCTTAGCCTCCCAAGTAGCTGGAACCACAGGCACGCACCACCACAACCAGCTAATTTTTAAACTTTTTTTGTAAAGATGGGGTCTTGCTGTGTTACCCAGGCTGATCTCAAACTCCCAGTCTCAAACGATCCTCCCTCCTCAGCCTTCCAAACCCACCCCACCTGGTCCTCCCACCCTATTCTTAGTATTTATGTCCATGTCTTAATAATGGTGATCAGCCTGAATTTTATTGCCTACAATATTTGCCACATGTGGCAACTAATGGCAATGACATACGATGACATGAGTTGGCAGAAAATAATTTTTTGGAAGTAAGCAGATATCTGAAATTTCCTGGGCTCATCTTAAAGGGTATATCGAGGAACTAAACAAAGACAAGGGTTCTCAGACCTCATATACCCTTAGGATTTCTCACCTTCCACTTAAGAAATGACCACCCCACCCCTGTGTTTATTAGTGACTCAAGAGCGGAATAGTTAGGTTTACAACTCACTCTTGGTAAACCGGTGCAGTGGCTCACACCTGTAATCCCAGCACTTTGGGAGGCAGAGGCCGGCAGATCACGAGGTCAGGAGTTTGAGACCAGCCTGGCCAATATGGTGAAATCCCGTCTCTACTAAAAAATTAAAAAAAAAAAAAAAAAAAAAAATAGCCAGGCATGGTGGCACACACTTGTAGTCCCAGCTACTTGGGAGGCTGAGGCAGAAGAATCACTTGAACCCAGGAGGTAGAGGTTGCAATGATCCAAGATTGCACCACTGCACTGCAGCCTGGGTGACAGAGAAAGACTCCATCTAAAAAAAAACAAAAACAAAAAAAACAAAAAACTCACCGTTGGTTAAGACTGAAGATTTATAGGCACACTAGTCCAGTTGTCTTTGGGGAACTTGAGGAATCAATAGTGCCAAAATACCAAGTATCGCAAGCCAAAGAACTCATATCAGTCAGAGTCACCTTCCGTCTTTCATGGTGTGGGCAGGGGCAGGGGGCGTGGAGGTATAGAGGAAAGAGAGAATCAGAGAAAAACCCATGTTTATCCAAATCCTTTTTTCCCAGGACATTTGAGTATGTAGTACATTATAGACAATTTCTCCTCTAGGTATATAAACCAATAAAATAAATGGAAAAATCATTATCGTCCAGTGAAACATGGCAGATTGTACACTCACATTTATCTCTATTCTCACAAAAACAAATTCAGCAAAGAAATTTTTAAATGACATAAACCCACAAAGACAAACAGAGCATTAGACAAAGACACAGCAAATGAGAGAAACAAACAATGTTAACAGAAAGCTGAAACCCTAAACCTACAGGAAAAACAGATCAATGAGTCTGAGAATCCCAGAAAGACTCAGCCTTTGCGGGCAACTTGTTCCTCCAAAGGCAGGAGTGCTGGGCAGGCCTGAAAACAGGAGGACTGGTTGAAAGTTTATATAAAACCAAGTTAGACCCCTTCCGGTTCTCCTCCTCTTAACCCTCCTTGGGCAGCTGTCCCTGCCCAATTCCTCCAGGATTCCACCTGGGAGAGGGAGATCTGGCACAGCTGGAAGAAAGACCGAGGGACGGTGGCACGGAAGACCATCTCTACACTGTTCCCCTCCTGCAATTGACTTTTGGCGCATTAGCAGCTAGGCTTATAGCCCCCAGGGGCGAATGGAAGAATTTTTCTCTGAGAAAACTGATAAACCTATGAAAAATCGGGATCCCACATAATTGAAATGGGAGAGTTCCCTGACCCGCCGTGGTACATGCAACAGGGGTGTGGTTCATTTATTTGGCCGCTGCACACTGGAACCCCTTACGGGACGGGAAGCACGCAGGTGAGCAGGTGCAGGAGCCAGGGTGAGCACTTTTGGGCTCTGGCCCCACAGCAGTGTCTAGTGGTATTACAACGCTCTTTTAGCCCTGCTGTTCCCCTGGAGTTCAGTCTTTCTGCATTCTATCTCCTCTCTGGCTGCCCCAGCCGAACTCCTCTCATCATTCAGACACTTCCTTTCTTCTCTCCTTCTCTGCCGTGACACTCTGCTGCTCTATCATTCTGCCACTCTTCTGCTTGTGGAGCCTAGGGTTTGGAGTTTATATGGCCACAGGATAGGGGAACATGCCATGCCAGAAGGCAACATTTGGGTGCAAAAACAGGAATGCCTGTTCTCATTTAGGGCTGCAGGTCCAAGCTTGAGGGTGGACCCCATGCCAGGGACCCCACACTCCCGCATCCTGTCCATATCACAATCACCCTGAAGGAAGTCAATAGTTGACTAAGATCCCAGGTAGAATGGCCAGATAAATTCAGATTTCAGATAAACAATGAATAATTTCTTATTATTAATATGTTCATAGTAATATTTGGGACACACATATATTTTTAAATTATTTACTACTTATCTGAAATTCAAAGTTAACTGGGCATCCTGTATTTTATCTGGCATCTCTGCTCCCTACCCTGAATTCTATTCTAGTTGGCTCCTTAGTGCCTCATTCTCATACAGGAACAGAAAGCTAGGAACACACCAGGTATGTGAGGAAAGCCTCCAACTGGAAAGACAGAGACCAAAAGCAAATAACAGTACAAAGGCACTCAGAAGAAACGAACAATGAAGGAAGCAGAAGAGGCTAAACAAACTGAAATTATTATCAGAGAGATAGGGGAAAAATTGCTCCATGAAACAGGAACAGCATTCTACTAAAGAAAGAAGGAGGCCGGGCGTGGTGGCTCAAGCCTGTAATCCCAGCACTTTGGGAGGCTGAGACGGGCGGATCACGAGGTCAGGAGATCGAGACCATCCTGGCTAACACGGTGAAACCCCGTCTCTACTAAAAAAATACAAAAAACTAGCCGGGCGAGGTGGCGGGAGCCTGTAGTCCCAGCTACTCGGGAGGCTGAGGCAGGAGAATGGCAGGAACCCGGGAGGCGGAGCTTGCAGTGAGCTGAGATCCGGCCACCGCACTCCAGCCTGGGCGACAGAGCGAGACTCCGTCTCAAAAAAAAAAAAAAAAGGGCCGGGCGCGGTGGCTCACGCCTGTAATCCCTGCACTTTGGGAGGCCGAGGCGGGCGGGTCACGAGGTCAGGAGATCGAGACCATCCTGGCTAACACGGTGAAATCCCGTCTCTACTACAATACAAAAAATTAGCCGGGCGAGGTGGCGGGCGCCTGTAGTCCCAGCTACTCGGGAGGCTGAGGCAGGAGAATGGTGCGAACCCGGGAGGCGGAGCTTGCAGTGAGCTGAGATGGTGCCACTGCACTCCAGCCTGGGCGACAGAGTGAAGACTCCGCCTCAAAAAAAAAAAAAAAAAGAAAGAAAGAAAGAAGGAGGCCGGGCATGGTGGCTCACGTCTGTAAGCCCAGCACTTTGGAAGGGCCAAGGTGGGCGGATTGCCTGAGCTCAGGAGCTCAAAACCAGCCTGGGCAACATGGTGAAACTCCATCTCTACTAAAAATGCAAAAAATTAGCCAGGCATGGTGGCGGGCACCTGTAATCCCAGCTACTAGGGAGGCTGAGGCAGGAGAATCACTTGAACCCAGGAGACAGAAGTTGCAGTGAGCCAAGATCGCACCATTGTACTTCAGCCTGGGTGACAGAGCAAGACTCTGTCTCAAAAGAAAAAAAAAAATAGAAGAAGAAGGACGGGAAAGAAGTTATGAAATTAAGATAGCTTAAAAATATAGAAATAATATTTTCAATTATCTCAGTTACAGAAATCCGTTTTCTCAGTTTTCTTAAAAATTTACTAGAAGTGTTGGAAGATACATAGAGGAGTTCTGGTCTGAGATGCTGAAGGCCAAGGTGGGTGAGGATCTCCAAGTGGGGAATGCCCCAGCACAAGGCATCAAATGGGGAGAGAAAAGAATTTGTGCAGGGGAGGAGGTGGCAGTGGGAACAGGAGCTTCATTACATAGGGAGATTGATCAAATATGTAAATAAATTACAGATAATGAGTCATGGTCAGGTTTCTACTGCCAGAGAAGGGAGGTACAAATACAGAAAGAGAGAAAATGAAGATGTGCTCTGTGATATTGAATTAGAACTCATGTTTCCAACACAGGAGAGATAAATAGAAAACTAGAGAAAACTAGAGATGTAAATGTATGCATTTGTATATATTTGTATACATTTTGTATATGTTTGTATATATTTACATATATTCCTTAGCTCTGCTCACTGAGCAGCCCTGGGCAACAGTGATGCCTCAATAGCAGCAAGCACACCTAGCACCCAGATCTTGGCTTCTAAACTTAATTGTTCACCAGGGCTCTTTGGAGAAATGGCTCACTCCTGGGGCAAGGAAAGTACAAAATAAGCCTGGAAAATGTGTTGTGCCAGACAGAGCGAGACTCCGTCTCAAAAAAAAAAAAAAAAGAATGATGGTAACATGTCAAAGGACATGGAAGTCAGCTTGAAGGACTCCTAATGGCTAAGCTGGAAACAATTTGAGCATCAAAATATGTAACTAATAAGTTAAAAGTCTGATGAGGAATGGAGTATTTGCAGTTTCTAAGTAAATCCCTCATAATTACTTATTAATTATGAAATAACTGGTCTGTAATTTTCAAAAGTGCCAAGGTCATATAAATCAAAGAGACTGACCAACTCTTCTAGACTGAAGGAGGATAAAGACATTATTGAGACAACTACTAAAACTTGAATGGGATCTAAATATTGAATGATAGTAGCGCATCAACATTAATTTCCTAATTTTCACAGATTTATTATAATGGTTTTTGTAGGTTGCATCCTTGTTTGTAGGAAATATACATCAAAATTTGTAGGGTGATAGGGCGTCAGATCAACAATTAACTCTCAAATAGTTCAGGAAGAAAAGTTCTGTACACTGTACTTGAAACTTTCTGAAAGTGTGTGATCGTTTTGCAGGGGACTAGAATGGGCCACCCCCAAATATGCCCTTTTGACACAGGATTATTTTAAGCTGAAGATAACTGAGAAACAGAAAAAAGCTCTCTGCCCACCCTTCCCACACTCCCATTTGACTAAAAGAAGATTTAGATTTTTCATCATCTGAAACTCTTATTGGCCCAGAGATGGCACTAAGAGAAATCTACATGACAAACATTACTAAACCAACTTTTAACTTCCAGGAGTTTTGCCCATATATTTAGCGTCCCACAGTTTGCTGCCCCGAAAAGCCTAAACCCCTTTTCCTCTGTCTTGTCACTTCTCAACATATTGTTCTTTGTTCAGATGCTATAAAGTCCCAAGTTTTAGCCACCCACTTTGCGTTACTCATCACTGCTCATCACTGAGTTTCTATTGCATGCTGCACATGTGAATAAACGATCTGTTTTTTCCTTGATAATCTGTTTTTTGTCAGCTTAATTCCCAGAGCTCCAGCTGGAGACCTTAGGAGAATAGAGGAAAAAGTTTTTTCTTCCTCTACAGTTTCAAGACAAATTATATACATAATATATAATTTATATATAGATTATACATAACTATATATAGTTATAGTTATACATATAATTATATATATTTTTGATTATATATATGTGTCTCATATAAATTGTTGTGATAATTAAATGGGCCGATATGTTTTTAAAAAGACTATGTGTGGCCAGGTGCGATGGTTCACGCCTGTAATCCCAGCACTTTGGGAGGCCGAGGCGGGCAGATCACAAGGTCAGGAGATCGAGACCATCCTGACTAACATGGTGAAACCCCATCTCTACAAAAAAATACAAAACATTAGCCGAGCATGGTGATGGGCGCCTGTAGTCCCAGCTACTCGGGAGCCTGAGGCAGGAGAATGGTATGAACCCGGAAGGCAGAGCTTGCAATGAGTGGAGATAGGGCCACTGCACTCCAGCCTGGGCGACAGAGCGAGACTCCATCTCAAAAAAAAAAAAGACTGTGTGCTACAAAGCAGTGACTTCCTGCCATTTGGATTTCATGGTCCTATAAAACATTTTTTTAATGGGAGAAACATTGTAGTTACCATTTTTTTATTTAGCCACATGATGTCATGAAGAAGAGTAATACTGGCATCTATCATTATTATAATTTCATAAATGACTATTTCTGTGAGGAGCATCTCACCTTTGTTACCAGAAAGGGGTCCTGATTCAGATCCAAAGAGAGGGTTTTTGGACCTCGAGCAAGAAAGAATTTGGGGCAAGTCCATAAAGTGAGAGCAAGTTTATGAAAAAAGTAAAGAATAAAGAATGGCCACTCCACAGACAGAGCAGTGGCATGGGCTGCTCAACTGAGTATACTTATAGTTGTTTCTTGATTATATGCCAGACAAGGGGTAGATTATTCAGAGTTTCCTGGGAAAGGGGTAGGCATTTCCTGGAACTAAGGGTTCCTCTCCCTTTTAGACCATATAGGGTAACTTCCTGACATTGCCATGGCATTTATAAACTGTCATAGCTCTGGTAGGAGAGTCTTAGCATGTAATGCATTAAAATTAGTGTATAATGAGCAGTGAAGAGGACCAGAGGTCACTTTTGTCACCATCTTGGTTTTGGTGGGTTTTGGCCAGCTTCCCTACCGCATCCTTTTATCAGCAGGGTCTTTGTGACCTGTATCTTGTGCTGACCTCCTATCTCATCCTAGAACTTAGAATGTCTAACCTCCTGGGAATGCAGCTGAGTAGGTCTCATCCTTATTTTACCTAGCCCCTATATAAGATGAAGTCACTCTGGTTTAAACATCTCTGACACATTGGCAGAGACACAATCTCAAAATTTAAAAATTGAATATATTTGCCTCTAAGAAAAACTCAGTACCTTGTCCTTATTCTTATCATTTTACCATTGCACTAACTTGTGACAATTTCTTCATGAAGCAGGCCATGTCCCCATATTTGGGGCCCAGTCTTTCCTCTCTTCCTGCCCATTCACCTAATCTGTAAGGCTTTACTCTCCCACAGGGTAGCCACTTGTCGCATGTGGCTATTAGGCACTTAAAATGTGATTAGTTCATTTTAAGTGCTCTACATGTAAAATATTTGCTGACTTTCAGACACAGTATAAAAAATGTAAAATATCTCAATAATTTTGTATATTGATTACATGTAGAAACAATAGTATTTTGGACATACTGGGTTAAACATAATATATCATTAAAAGTAATTTTGCGGCCGGGCATAGTGGCTCACACCTGTAATCCCAGCACTTTGGGAGGCCAAGGCGGGTGGATTGCCTGAGGTCAGGAGTTCGAGACCAGCCTGGCCAAGACGGTGAAACCCCATCTCTAATAAAAATACAAAAAATAGCCAGGCGTGGTGGCAGGTGCCTGTAATCCCAGCTACTGAAGTGGCTGAGGCAGGAGAATCGCTTGAACCCAGAAGGCAGAGGTTGCAGTAAGCCGAGATCATACCATTGTACTCCAGCCTGGGCAACAAGAACAAAACTCTGTCTCCAAAAAGAAAAAGCAATTTTGCCTATGTTCTTTTACTTTTTTAAAGTGGTTACTAGAAATTTTAAATTATTTATGTGGCTCACATTATATTTCCATCAAACAGCACTGCTATAAAGATACTTTCTTTTCCAAATCAGTTTGCCAGCTTTTCTTATGAAGAAAGAGTTGGGAGAGACAAAGAAATGAAATTGGAGAGGTGGGAGTAAAGAGATGGGGGAATGAAGGGAGGGAATAAACACATGGCCTGGGTATTGGGGACAATTTGCAGGATTTGTCAGATGTGGCTTAAGAAGAGAAAAGAGAATTTCAGAAGTGTTCTCTGGGTTCTGAATCGAATTCCCTGTAGTGTTCTTTTAGAGATTTGCATCTCTAAAGACTGGAGTGCATGTTAAATTTCTTCTTGGTTTCTGGATTACCTTCTTCGATTATGATTTGGGGAAACTGAACCTCCTGAGGGCTTCAGAATTTATTCAGGTTACTTTATTATTCTAAATAGTCCTTA
Source organism: Macaca nemestrina (assembly GCF_043159975.1). Lineage (NCBI taxonomy): Eukaryota > Metazoa > Chordata > Mammalia > Primates > Cercopithecidae > Macaca > Macaca nemestrina. The sequence goes on from NC_092131.1 coordinate 42,678,645, forward strand.
AATCACTCCCTAGAGCTTTTTAGGACTTTCCTTTCCATCCTTTTCTTCCATGCTTACCACCCTTCCAAATGGGGCCCAGGGTTACAAAATAAGGGTAGTTTCTCAGTGCTAGAAGGATCCCTCTAAATTTCCCATCCTACCCCATCTCCTGCCTTATTAGACTTCACAGCATTCCTGTGGAACTGACTGTAATAGTGGTCCCTTTCTAATGGAGATCTCATCCCACTGAAGCTTTCTTAGGCTCTAGACTCTAAAGAGTCATTTCCTTAATGAGATGCCACTTTCTTATCCTCCTCATAAATTAATGATTCAGGCCTTCCTTTTAAACTTCCCCCAAGGCAAAATGGTCCAGGATACACACTGCTCCATCCCATGGGGAAATCCACTTTCTGTAACGTAGAAACGAGTCTTCAGGATGGGGACAGGAGAAGAGAGCCCACCACTAATCCTTCTGGCCAGCTCCAAGTACACCTGACTTCTTAGAGCTCTGGAGAAATCTGGAGATGTGCCGGGCGCGGTGGCTCACGCCTGTAATCCCAGCACTTTGGGAGGCCGAGGCGGGCGGATCACAAGGTCAGGAGATCGAGACCACGGTGAAACCCCGTCTCTACTAAAAATACAAAAAATTAGCCGGGCGCGGTTGTGGGCGCCTGTAGTCCCAGCTACTTGGGAGGCTGAGGCAGGAGAATGGCGTGAACCCGGGAGGCGGAGCTTGCAGTGAGCCGAGATCGCGCCACTGCACTCCAGCCTGGGCGACAGAGCGAGACTCCGTCTCAAAAAAAAAAAAAAAAAAAAAGAAATCTGGAGATGTTGCAGTCCTTAGGGAATCAGTTGCTTAAGGACACAGAGTCTTTTCTCTCTTCCATTTCCCCTTTCTCAGCTCTTCGCTTTTCTCTACATTCCCTTTTCCAGTAGTCTCTAGCACGTGTCTCTTCCTCTACCCTCCCTTCTTACAGAAAGAATCTGTAGCCTCTTCAGAACCATGGCATGTGCACAGGGCCAATTTGCCACTTCTCCTGAGGGTATTGCATTTTAAACCTTTTAACTGACTGTACAATGAAAAACTGGTTTAAAAGAATTTCAATCTCCAGAGCGTAGCTGGAAAGTCTAGGATATTTAGAGAGGCGGGAGCCATTTCCCGGGGCTCTAAGATACAACACTATAGTAAGCTGCTTAATTTAATTAGATGAGGTAGGCCTTTTAAGAGTCTATTCTGAGGGATCCTTTGGATCATCTTGCCACTACTAACCAAAGTGATGCTTTGAAAAGCACAGAGCTGTGGTAGGGTATAGGCTGAATACTCATTCTGGTGGGCTGTTGGGTACATATCCTAGCAATAACATATAATGTCATTATGATCAAAGCATAAGACAGGATTTCTTTTCTCTGCCAACAAACAAGCAAACAAACCCCACAGAAGCCATCAGGGGAAAAACTAGTGTAATTGTTTTCCAATGTCCAATCTTTCCAAGTCTGATCCATTTAGGTCTCAGCTCAAATCTCACTTCCTCAGAGATGCATTTCCCCGACTACCCAATCTATAGTAGCAACTTCCCTGCCCCGTTCACTCTGCACAACATTATAGTGTCTCATTTTCTTCATAATATTTACTGTTACCTTAAATTTTCTCATTCAACTACTTACTGTTTTCTCTATTAGAACATAAACTCCATAAGAGTAGAAACTTTGTCTGTCTTGCACTCTCTCTCCAGTGCTAAACACATACTGTTACAGGAAAGGTCCCTGGATCCAGACCCCAAGAGAGGGTTCTTGGATCTTGTGCAAGAAAGCATTCAGGGTGAGTCCATAAAGTGAGAGCAAGTTTATTTTTTAAAAACACAAAAATTAGCTGGGCATGGTGGCACACGCCTATTAGTCCGAGCTACTTAGGAGGCTGAGGCAGGAGAATCGCTTGAACCCAGGAGGCAGAGGTTACAGTAAGCCAAGATTGCACCACAGCCTGGGTGACAAAACAAGACTCTGTCTCAAAAAAAAGAAAGAAAGTAAGTAAAGGAATATTAGAATGGCTACTCCATAGGCAGAGCAGCACCAAGGGCTGCTGGTTGCCCGTTTATATGGTTATATATTGATTGCATGCTAAACAAGGGGTGGATTACTCATACCTCCCCTTTTTAGACCACATAGGGTAACCTCTTGTCATTGTCATAGCATTTGACATAGAACCTGCCTTTTGTCCACCTGGTCCAGACAGGCTCACATAAGTTTATGCCCTTCCAAACAGAGTACGACAGTACCACACACATTTGTAAACTGTCATGGTGCTGGTGGGAGTGTAGCAGTGAGGACGACCAGAGGTCACTCTCATCACCATCTTGGTTTTGGTGCATTTTAGCCAGCTTCCTTACTGCAACCTGTTTTATCAGCAAGCTCTTTATGACCTGTATCTTGTGCCGACCTCCTATCTCATCCTGTGACTTAGAATGCCTTAACCGTCTGGGAAGGCAGCCCAGTAGGTCTCAGCCTCATTTTACCCAGCTCCTATTCAAGATGGAGTTGCTCTGGTTCACATGCCTCTTACAATACTAGATGCTCAATAATTATTTGTTAAATGAGTGAGAGAGAGAGAGAGACAAAGAATTTATTAGGTCTTAGGAGGGGAATCATGCCCCTCTTTGCTCTTTAGGAGGGCAGGGTAATTGCAAATACTCAGACACTCATCAGACATTGCAGAGTATTTAATGAAGTTACAAAGCAGCTGAGGGCCTAGCGGTAGGCTGCCCAATATATCTAAAAGAAAATAGCAGTGTGCTTCAACTGGAAGTGATACTATGATCATTCTGTTTCAAGCTGAATAGGCCAAAAAAGGGGAGAATATCTTGGAACAGGTTCTTGCCAAAAGGATTAGAATAGAGTGAGGGAGAATAGATTAATGTGAAGTTGATCACTCAAAACTTCAAAAAGTATATACTGTACCTGGGAACACAGCCAAAGCATGAGGGTCGTGTGTGGACTGCAAGCCCTCAAGTGTAAGCCCCGGCTCACAGAGAAGACACACGTGCAATCGAGTGTGGCCCAGGAATGATGTGACATTGTGGAAAATGAAGTTAATGGGATCATTAAAGATGCAGATGTGCCTAGATTTCAAGGAAGACTTAGGCCTATTAGGAGAGTCATCTCAGATTCTATCTTGGCAAGATTTCAGGCAGAAATGTGTGTGGTTCTGTCATACTCTGTTTAGAAGGGCATAAACTTATGTGAGCCTGTCTGGACCAGATGGACAAAAGGCAGGTTCTTGAAGCTTTCATCCCTTCAAGCGAATACCTAGAAGTGTCTGTGGGGGTGAGGGCAAGATGGGTTGTTGACTGGGGTATGCTCCATTGATGCAAAAGAATGCTGAGAAGGATAAGGGTGTCTTGCACTAGCACGAGCTCTTTACTTTTCAAAATGAGGCCAGGCACGGTGGCTCACACCTGTAATCCCAGCACTTTGGGAGGCCAAGGCGGGCAGATCATCTGAGGTCAGGAGTTTGAGACCAGCCTGGACAACATGGTAAAACCCCATCTCTACTAAAAATACAAAATTAGCCAGGCATAGTGGCGGGTGCCTGTAATCCCAGCTGCTTGGGAGTCTGAGACAGGAGAACTGCTTGAACCCAGGAGGTGGAGGTTGCAGTGAGCCGAGATCTTGCCATTGCACTCCAGCCTGGGCGACAGAGCAAGACTCCATCTCAAAACAAACAAACAAACAAACAAACAAACAAAGGTTTTGGATCTGTTATCTCACTGTACTCCTATTTTAAACCTGTGAGGAAGGAAAGATGGTTACTGCTTTTATAGCCATTTGTGAGTGTGGAGACTGAAGCAAAGTAAATTTGTGGTCTGTCCAGAGTCAACTTACTTACAATCATAGGAGAACCAGTGTTCTCCACCAAGTTTCTAAAAATGTGGACCCCAGCATCAGAATCACCCAGGAGTATGTGTAAAATGACCCCACTGTAGGGGAGGGAAAATAGCTTTTCTGTACCCTTCTGAGTTCTTGGCTGTGGCCCCTGTAACAAAAGACAGGTTAACAAGAGGAAAGCATACACATGTATTTAATAAGTGTAAAGTTTTAGAAAGCATGGCAGCCTTCATAAAGAAATGGAGACTCAGAGAAGTGGTAAAACCTGAGTTGTTTTATGCTACGTTTGATGAAGAGTGGGGAGTGGTGGAGATAAGACAAAAGGGTGTGAGCTAAGCATGGTAAACTGAGGGAAACAGCAAGGCCTATGAGTTCAGATTCTTCTCTGTGTCCCTTTGTCTTTAGAGACAAGGATGCTCATTTCTTGCCAGTATAGAGAGGGCATCTCTCAGATGAGGGTTTTATGACCTCCTTCAGGGGATGGTCAGAAAGTCCTTCCTGGCCAAGCACAGTGGCTCACACCTGTAATCTCGGCACTTTGAAAGGCCGAGGTGGGCAGATCACCTGAGGTCAGGAGTTCGAGACCAGCCTAACCAACATGGTGAAAGCCTGTCTTTACTAAAAATACAAAAATTAGGCTGGGTGTGGTGGCTCATGCCTGTAATCCCAGCACTTTGAAAGGCCAAGGCCGGTGGATCACCTGAGGTCAGGAGTTAAGAGACCAGCCTGGCCAACATGGTGAAACCCCATCTCTACTAAAAATACAAAAATTAGCTGGGCATGGTGGCGCACACCTGTAATCCCAGCTACACAGGAGACTGAGGCACGAGAATCACTTGAACCCGAAAGGGAGGGGTTGCAGTAAGCCGAAGTCACGCCACTGCACTACAGCCTGGGCGACAGAGAGAGACTCCATCTCAAAAAGAAAAGAAAGTCCTTTCTGTACCTGCCATGTCTCAAATTCCTTCAGTTTAAAATGTCTGATATGCTAAGGTAGTGTGTCTGAACCTCATTACCCACTCCAGAAGTTCTTTTTCTTTTCTTTTCTTTTTTTTTTTTTTTTTTTTAGTCTCATTTATGAGGACAGAATTTCTTAATCAGAGGATATCTGGGGTCAGGTCCAGAAATCTGCACTTTCATTTTGAATTCCAGGTGATTCCTAGGCATACTAATTGTTTAGCATTGCGTATCACCCTTGACCCTAAAACAATCTGGGCTTTTTGTTTGTTTGCTTGAGATGGGGGTCTTGCTATATAGCCCAGGCTGGCCTCGAACTTTTGGGCTCAAGTAATCTTCCACCCTCAGCCACCTGAGTAGCTGGGACTACAGCCACCACACCCAGCTTCTAAAGCAATCTGTCATCCATTGAGTCATTAGCTTAATCCTGAGCTCATCACTTCCTGTATTCTTTCCCTCAAATAGTCCCCGTTGAACTGAAAACACAGCATGTTCCTTCAAAGAAAGGGTTGTGCTACTGGAAAGAGTAGATGGAACAACTGTTGACAGGGACTATTTGAAGCTCTGGCAGGGAGCACTTGTTAAAACAGTCACAGCTAAATCACAGATTGTAAAACACAGCAAAGCCTGAGAATCTGCTCTTCAGTGGTTAAAACAACATGCAACCCAACTAGCTGATCAAGTGTTCCAGGAATAAAAAGAACTGACACAGAGCTTCAGAGTCATCACAACTGGCAAAACCAAAGCTCCATTGGCAGGCTGGAGGGTTGTTGAAACAAGATATGCTGCAACAAGTTCTGGAGTGAAAGCAAGCAAGCATTTCAAACAGCCGATGAAAGTTTATAAAATAGAGGTGGGGAGGATCTGCCACAACATTCCCAGCAATTTCAGGAAATACCCAGGGCCACTAAAAATGGATTCTTGGGAAGAGAAGAATGTGAGTTATAATCTATTTATTTTTTATTTTTTATTTATTTATTTTTTTTCTTTGAGACTGCGTCTTGCTCTGTCGCCCAGGCTGGAGTGCACTGGCACAGTCTCTGCTCACTGCAACTTCTACCTCTCGGGTTCAAGCAATTCTCCTGCCTCAGCCTCCCGAGTAGCTGGGATTACAGGCACATGCCACCACGCCCAGCTAATTTTTGTATTTTCAGTAGAGACAGGGTTTCGCCATGTTGGCCAGGCTGGTCTCGAACTCCTGACCTCAGGTGATCCGCTGGCCTCGGCCTCCCAAAGTGCTGGGATTACAGGCATGAGCTATAGTCTATTTTTAATGTAAAATACTGAGTTTATATGAGTCTGTAAGGTTAGTGTCTTTACTTAGGAGAATAGTAATTTAGTCCTAGTAAGTATCCTTACAAGGTCTCCAGTAGTTCCTTACATTTATAGAGGTCTTTACAGTTTAAAATCACCATGTAATCACTCTCATGTGATTGTATAGCACCTTAAAAGTTTCCAAAGCTCTTTCATCATACCTGATGACTTACCATCTTCATCACTGCTCTGTAGCATTTACCATCCCCATTTTGCACAACAATTTTTTAGAAAATATGGGCTCATAAAATTACAGAATCTCTACAAGGTCACCCAACTAATTTGTGTGCACTAAGTTGTGAACTCAACTTCAGTGCTTCCCCATTTCCACACCTGACTTCCTATTACAGACTTCTGCAAACAATAATAACAAAAAATAAAATGTAGCTCAGCCCATCATAGCATTTGAGGGCTATAAGCCAACTTCCCATTTGACAGATGAGAAAATCCAGGCACAAAAAAGTTGAGGCTTTGCCCCAGGTCACACGGTTATCAACAGAGTCCAGATACTGGATCCCTATCTCCTCATTATCCAGTTCAGAGCTCATCCTACTTTGCCCTGCTTCCTCTCATACTTTGTGGATAGCTAGATATAAAGCACATGTGTACATTTGGAATCTTGGAGTAAGTGCCTTTAATAGGCCTGTCCTCTGAAGTATGGGAGCCTAACAGATTAAAAATGCTTTAGGTTGATTTAAAAAGGTATCTCTGGCCTTTGAATTTAGCTTTAAAAGCTTGGAATGTTTGTCTTCTTACTCCATAATAGTATAATCAGTATACTTACCACATTAAGCAATGCAGAAACACCTGCTGTGAGTCGTGCCCACATTTCTCTTGTTGGTATAGATGGATGTAAACCCAGATAATGGCAAGACTGACAGAGTTGTTTCATGTTAGATTTTGAAGGGAGAGAATCATTCAGATTCGAAACATGATTTCTAAAATTACCAGTTATCAGAGGATGCATGAGGGCTAGTTCCACAACATAAGGTAAAAATGAGCATGCCTGGCCAGGTGCAGCGGTGTAATCCCAGCACTTTGGGAGGTTGAGGCAGACAGATCATGAGGTCAGGAGATCGAGACCATCCTGGCCAACATGGTGTATGTCTCTACTGAAAATACAAAAATTAGCTGGGTGTGGTGGTGCTTGCCTGTAATCCCAGCTACTCAGGAGGCTGAGGCAGGAGAATGACTTGAACCCGGGAGGCGGGAGGCAGAGATTGCAATGAGCTGAGATCGCACCACTGCACTCCAGCCTGGCAACAAAGCAAGACTCCGTCTCAAAAAAGCAAAACAAAACAAAAAAAAGAGTGTGCCTTGCAGGGATGCAATCAGAAAATTGTAAAACCATTTTCATAGCTGTATTATTCACATTAGCCAAAAGGTGGGAGCAACCCAAGTGTCAGTCAACAGATGAATGGATAAACAAAATGTGTTCCATGCACATAATGGATTATTATTCAGCCTTAAAAAGAAAGGAAATGCTGACCACGGTGTAACATGGATGAACTCTGAAGACATCATGCTAAGTGAAATAAGCCAATCACAAAAAGACAAGTAATGTGTAAGATACTTGGAGTAGTGAAATTCACAAAGACAAAAAGTAGAATAGTGGTTGCCAGAGCTGAGGGAAGGGGAGAATGGAGAGTTCGTGTTGAATAGGCTCAGAGGTTCAGCTGGGGAAGATGAAAAAGTTCTGGAGATGTATATGGTGGTGATGGTTGCACAACAACGTGAATGTACCTAATGCCACTGAACTGTATAGTACACTTAAAAATGGTTAAAATGATGAATTTTATGTTATGTATGTTTTGCCGCAATAAAGAAAGAAATGAATGCTCCCTGTTTATTGGTTTCTTCCCTCATTTTCAACAGGCAGCAGAGCATGTGTCCTTGGGGCAGCCCAGGGATTCCAGCTCAAGCTCCAGAGTGTTTTCATCCTTCTTCAAAACTTCACCAAAAACTCCACCACCAGAAAACAGTAAGACAAACCCCACAAGTGAAACAGATGGCCTGGTCTCTTCAAAAGACAGTGCCCCTAAAAAAGAAAAGATTGGTTCTTAATAGGAAAAACACAGTTCTAAAAGACATTTTGGGAGCCAGTGAAAAAGTGTGAATATGGACACAGTATTAAATAATATTAAAGAATAATTATCAGTTATTGTAGATGTGGTGATAGTGTTGTGGTTATGTAGGATAATGTCCTTATTTGGGGTAACCATATGCTGAAGTATTTAAAGTGTCATGATGCTTGGCAACTTACTTTCAAATTATTAAGGGGAAAATATATGTACTCACCAAACAGTAAAATAATAGCACAAAAAAACCCCACAAATAATGCAGAAAACAAAATGGCAAAGACATAGATAAAATAATTATTCAGTGTAAATGATACTGGGGGTTGTACCTCACACCTGCAATCCCAGCACTTTGGGAGGCCAAAGTGGGGCTGTCCGCTTGAGCACAGGAGTTCAAGACCAGCCTGTGCAACATGGAGAAACCCCATCTCTACCAAAAACACAAAAATTAGCTGGGCATGCACCTGTAGTCCCAGCTACTCTGTAGACTGAAATAGGAGGATCGCTTGAGCCTAGGGAGGTCGTACTACTGCACTCCAGCCTGGGCAACAAAGTAAGACCCTATCTCAAAAAGTGATAATAATCATAATGAAAAAAAGTAAATGATGTATTTAAAGGTGTTACTTGTATTAGTTTTTCAACATTTTTGTACATGTGATAATTGTTATTATAAAGTGTTTAAAAATTGAGTATCTGTGGTTTAATAAATATTTTTATTAATTTTTTGTTTAAAATCGACACAAAATAATCGTACATATTTATGCGGTACAATGTGATGTTTCAATGCATGTATATACTGTATAATGATCAACTCAAGGTAATTACTATACCCATCACTTTAAACATTTATCATTTCTTTGTAATAACACTCAAAATCTTCCAACTATCTTGAAACGTAGACTGCATTGCTATTAGTTACAGTCACCCTACCATGTAATAGAACACTAGAACTTATTCCTCCTAACTGTAACTTTTTACCTGTTGACCAATCTCTCCTGTTCTCTTCCCTTCCCTACCCTCCCCAGCCTCTGGTAACCACTATTCTACTCTCTGCTTCTATGAAATCAACTCTTTCGGATTTCACATATGTGTGGAACTCATGTGGTGTTTGTCTTTCTGTGCCTGGTTTACTTCACTTAACGTCATGTCCTCCAAGTTCATCCAGTAGTCACTATTAAATTGCAAATTTATGCCTTCTCTAGTCAAACCACCATTACCACCAGTTCAGGGTGTACCCGGCTCTTTGCTAAACCTTCACACACACTATTTTATGTGATTCGCACTCTGCCTCTATCAAGAGACTATTGTCATTACCCTCACTTTTGCAGATGAGAAACTGAGGTGCAGACATTAAGTAACTTCTCCAAGATTATGCAGCTAGTGAGTGACAGAGCCAGGGTTTACACACAGACAGTCTGGCAGTCTGGCTGTAGAATAGGTTACATCTTCCAAACTGGAAGTCCTGGAGAAAATTTTAGATACTGAGGCAAGCCTATGATGGAGATGTGTTGGGGACCCTCGAATCATGGCCATTAAGTGGGTATCTCAACTACCTAAGGGGAGGGTCTGCTTAGGCTGCAGAGCCCAAAAGAAATAGCCTCTGTTGGTGTATTCTAACAGTGAATCTGGGTATCTTGCCCCTCCCAGGGAAGCTGAGATTGTTTTACAGCTATTATCTCATCTGTAGCCCTAGGCAGGATGGGAACTGTTATAAATAACTCTTTCTAGTTTCAGCTCCGGAGACTTGCCCGAGGCTTCTGGCTCTGTGGTCCACATCTGGCTTCTGTAGACAGCAACAACAGTAACTACACAGTGGACATTTATATAATACTTGCTATGTGACAAGCACTCTTCCAAGTGCTTTAAATACACTAACAAATCCCTGCAACACTTCTATGAAGGAGACATATTATCCCCATTTTAGAGATAAGAACACTGAGTCACAGAACATAAGTAAATGCCCAAGGTCACACACCTAGTAAGCAAAGGAACCTGGCTCCCGCCAGAGTCAATACTCATGGCTTCTATTAATCCAGATGAGACCCAGGAGCTCCCTTCTGGTTCTTACCTCTCCTGGGGAGAACTTTGTCCCAGTGCTTGCCCCTGACCATATGAGTTGAATGAAATCATTGCTGACCCCCACCCAGGTGGCACTGAAAGAGGCCAGCAGTAGTGGCCTCAGTGCCTCTGCCAGATACGTGAGCCAGTGTTCCAGTACTCTGCTGTCCAAATTTTACCTTTGGGCCTTTGTATTTTACAAAGCAGCAGTAACTCCCAAGTGGTTTGATATCGGAAGTCATTGCCCCACCTTGCTGCCTGCTAAGGATGTGGCTGCCCAGCCCTAACAAACCACAGAAAACTTGGATGCTTGTCTTCAACGGAAAGAAGAGAAGGCTTCCTGGTGGGCCCTACCTGATGGAGCCAACCACAAAACCAGCCATTGGACAGGACTAACAGGACTATAAAGTAAGGAAAGGCAGTCCCCTCCCAATTCCCCACCCACACTCTCTCACCTGCCACGTCAGGAAGTGTAGGGTGAACCTCTTTACACTCAGGTGTTAGTCAGGCTTCCTCACCCCTCCCAAGGGGGCATCGTAATATGGGATCCCTTGGAGGCAGCAATGACTCACCCAAAGGAATGACACTGGTAACAGAACGATAATCAAATGATGATAATCAAATGAGGCTTTTTATTGTTTTTTTCCTTTCTGCTATAGGAAAAAAAGAAAAAAAAATCTTTTTCTTTTCTTTTTTTTTTTTTTTTCTAAGATAGAATTTCACTCTTGTCACCCAGGCTGGAGTGCAATGGCGCGATCTTGGCTCACTGCAACCTCTGCCTCCAAGGTTCAAGCAATTCTCCTCCCTCAGACTCCTGAGTAGCTGGGATCACAGGCATCTACCACCACGGCTGGATAATTTTTGTATTTTTAGTAGAGACGGGGTTTCACCATGTTGGCCAGGCTGGTCTTGAACTCCTGACCTCAAGTGATCCACCCACTTCAGCCTCCCGAAGTGCTGGGATTACAGGCATAAGCCACTACACCTGGTGGAAAAAAAAAAAAATTCTGTTCCTCTTCACTGACCTCCTAGCTCCCCAGTTAGCCAAGGCTTCGTGTTCAGTGGTCAGTCTTAGTTCCTCATTTTGTCTTGGGGGTAGTGGTGGCAGCAGTTAGCTAACGGTTTCTCTGTAATTCAAGGGTCAAGCCCAAGAAGGAATTAGATGGCAGTACCCCAAAGGATGAGGTGGGGACTGGGTAGAGAGAAGCTAGAGCTTTATGGATGAGAGAGAGAATTGGATTCTACGAGTCTGGGAGGACATAAGGAGAGGCATCCTCAAATAATGGAGCTTTGTGCCTTTTCTGTAAAGGGCTCTGGAGGTTGTTGGTGTCTAGGGGAGCAGTTGGTGCCTGGAAGTCAGAATGTCTTTGTAGGAGGGGTTTAGGGGCAGCAATTTGATTGACAGGCCGGGAGGGGAAGAGGATGCTCTAAGCTGTTTACATGGCTACATACATGAAAATGAGAAAATATTAATTACCTACAACAAAGAACAGGGGATGCTGACCTAGATTATGGGGAGAAGATCTAAAGTTCCCTCAACACTCCTTCTACCACCACCACCACTCAAACTTGGCACATGACTAATACCTCAAGGAAACTCTCTAACTATATAACCTTGGAAATATCGACGAGGGCCCCTGTGGTAGAGCCTGCAGGTAAAGTAGGCACTTTGAGGGGAATCCTTTTAGTCCAATAGCTGTGTCACATAACAAAAGAAGCAACATTAATAATGGTGGCTATTTTGTTGGCTAACTCAATCCCCTGTCCCATTTTGCTATTACCAAGCAGGGCCCTGGATTCTAGTATGGCCCAACAGAAAAGAGGGGATTTCAATAATCATTAATATTGGGGATTGCACCAGCCAGGGCAAGGTGGGGCTCACAGTATGATTCCATTCGATTGAAGAAAGTAAAGCGATGTGCATTTCCTTGCTCCTTGGCAAAGTGGAGCGAATTCATACCTGTTATTTAGGCACCAGTGGGAGAGTGGTGGAGTGGGGAGGGAGGCAGAGTGATCCTCAAATCACCAGGCAGCAGGAGAAGCTGCCAGGCTCTGCCTTCCTCCATTTGCCTTTAGTTGGCAAAAGACAAATTAGCCCAGCGCCTCCTGAGCTGAGTTTGCAGTGCAGAGTCTGCAAGAATGTTTGCTTGGGGAGCAGCACTGTTCTTTAACTCAGCAGGTGTAATTCCATCACATGATTGTCTTGGATCTGCTTTTCCCCACTCCAGCCTGAGCTTGCCAAGTCAGAGAACTATAGCTGAGAAATAAATAGTTCTTCTCTGTGTCAGCCCAGGAAACACTAGGGGTCCCTTTACATGGAATAGAATGAGCATTTCCTTACTGCTGGGGTTAGAGAAGGCCTGTCTCCCTGCCCTTGAGGCCAACAAGCCAGAACTTCCTCTTCATAGGAAACTCACTGGCTTCCACGGGAAGCCAGACTGGGCCCTGCAGCCTGCCCTACCCATGCCCAGGCTTTATAGTTCGCCAACATACCAGTCAAAGGAAGAAGACTAGGGCCTTCACGGGGACACAGAGACAGGGCTAAGTGCTCTACTGCCTTGGAAACTTTCGGTACAACCTTGGCATCTCTAGCCCAGAAAGTTACTTCTATTGCAGTTTAAGGTTACTACCTTGGACAGGTAACTTTCACCTTCTGGAAATTGCTGACAAGGAAGCTAAATGAGAGGGACCTCCCCAGCCATAGCCTGGAAAGCTCAGCCATTCAGCCCAGGAGCCAAGATAAGTGAGCCTGGTCAGTGCCGGCAGCCTGGGCCACTCATACCTAAAGACTCGCAGGGCCCTGTGAAGCCAGGTCGGGGTCTGACCTTCCTCTTTCAGGGTACAGATGTTCCCTCTGCATGTCTGTTGCAGGACTAAGCTGGTTTGCGAGACTCTGGGGTTTCTGCACAGCCCTGACAGGGACCAAGAGAAGAGAGACTATCCTTGAGTTCTAGGGACTCCTTTTTTACTTTTAGTAGAGACAAGGTCTTGCTGTTGCCCAGGCTGTTCTCAAACTCCTGAGCTCAAGCGGTCCTCCCACCTCACCCTTCCAAAGTGCTGGGATTACAGATGTGAACCACTGCCCTCAGCTTGAGTACTTACTGGAAGTTCAGATTTCTGGGCTTTTTCTGGAATGAGACACAATACAAAACCCTAACACTTGATGTTATGTTTCTTTTTTTTTTTCTTTGAGACAGAGTCTTGCTCTCTTGCCCCGGCTGGAGTGCAGTGGCACAATCTCAGCTCACTGCAACCTCCACCTCCCAGGTTCAAGAGGTTCTCCTGCTTCAGCCTGCCAAAATAGCTGAGATTACACGCACCCGCCACCACGCCCGGCTAATTTTTTTGTATTTTTAGTAGAGACGGGGTGTCACCATGTTGGTCAAGCTGTTCTTGAACTCCTGACCTCAAATGATCCGGCCCACCTCGGACTCCAAAAGTACTGGAATTGCAGTCATAAGCCACTGCACCCGCCACTTAATGATAGGTTTCTTATAAACCTACTGCATGGTTATATAAACAAGATGATAGAAAAGGAAATCTCTGTACTGTTGTCTTCAGTGCTTGTTAAGATACACAGTAGCCACTCCAGTACCTTAGCCATCTCTGACAGGTGCTAGATTTTCCCCATTTGCTACTCATAATCTTCTCCCCACCCTTCTTTGCCCTGCTTTCTGCCCATGAGGCTGAGTTACAAGGATGACATCAGTAGGCTGCCTTTGCCCTCCAACCTCTAGGGGTTGGCCAAGGAAGTCGGCATATTTATTTTTCTGGTTCCTTCCTGCCAGGTGGCCCTCTATCAGCTTTCTAGGTTCCTTTAATGGGTTCCATCGCCTTGCCCTTACAGACACGGTGGCTGTAGTGGCTCTTACACTTACCAGTCCAAGGGTACTGCATGTCCCTTTTGCTTTGTCTAAGCCCAGTCCATGCTTTGTAAATAGTGACTTTATTACACTCTTCCTAAATGACTCAATGTAAGGCCATCCTTTTTTTTTTTTTTTCCTAGGACCCTAACAGATGAAACCTTTAGAACATTTTGCCCTTATTACTAAGTTAATATGGGGAAATTTTACTTGACTCTGCCCTTTCCTAACTTTTTTGCACATAAAATTTTATTTTTTCTTTTTATTTTTCTTTGAGACAGGGTCTACTCAGACTGGAGTGTAGCAGTGAATTCCTGGGTTTAAGCAATCCTCCTGCCTCAGCTTCCCAAGTAGCTGGGACTATAGATGTAAATAACACTTAAAAAAATTTTTTTGGCCGGGCGCGGTGGCTCAAGCCTGTAATCCCAGCACTTTGGGAGGCCGAGACGGGTGGATCACGAGGTCAGGAGATCAGACCATCCTGGATGACACGGTGAAACCCCGCCTCTACTAAGAAATACAAAAAACTAGCCGGGCGAGGTGGCGGGTGCCTGTAGTCCCAGCTACTCGGGAGGCTGAGGCCGGAGAATGGCGTGAACCCGGGAGGCGGAGCTTGCAGTGAGCTGAGATCCGGCCACTGCACTCCAGCCTGGGCTACAGAGCGAGACTCCGTCTCAAAAAAAAAAAAAAAAAAAAAAATATTTTTTTGGCCGGGCGCGGTGGCTCAAGCCTGTAATCCCAGCACTTTGGGAGGCCGAGACGGGTGGATCACGAGGTCAGGAGATCGAAACCATCCTGGCGAACACCGTGAAACCCCGTCTCTACTAAAAAATACAAAAAACTAGCCGGGCGAGGTGGCAGGCGCCTGTAGTCCCAGCTACTCGGGAGGCTGAGGCAGGAGAATGGCGTAAACCTGGGAGGCGGAGCTTGCAGTGAGCTGAGATCCGGCCACTGCACTCCAGCCCGGGCTACAGAGCGAGACTCTGTCTCAAAAAAAAAAAAAAAAAAAATTTTTTAATTTTAAAAATTTTTAAATTTTTTTTGTAGAGATGGGGTATTGGTATGTCATCCAGGCTGGTCTCAAAGTCCTGGCCTCAAGCCCTCATCCCACCTTGGCCTCCCAAAGTGCTGGGATCATGGGCTTGAGCCACCGGGCTTGGGCTTATTTTCTCCTAGTATTGCTAGTTTTTTTTTTTTTTTTTTTTTTAGACGGAGTCTCACTCTGTCGCCCAGGCTGGAGTGCAGTGGCGTGATCTCAGCTCACTGCAACCTCTGCCTCCCGGGTTTAAGCAGTTCTCTGCCTCAGCCTCCCAAATAGCTGGGGTTACAGGCACCTGCCACCACACCTGGTTAATTTTTGTATTTTTAGTAGAGACAGTTTCACTATCTTGGCCAGGCTGGTCTTGAACTCCTGACCTCATGATCCACCTGCCTTGGCTTCCCAAAGTGTTGGGATTACAGGGGTGAACCACCGCACCTGGCTAAAGTAGTTTTTTAAAATTTAAAATATATACAATAATTTTTTGTTTTTTTAAAAAGCAAGATCCTTACTATAATTGCTTTCAAGAGATAATTTTAGATAATGTATTAGTTCGTTCCTTGTTGATTATAACAGAATATGTGGAACTGGGTCATTTATAAAGAAAAGTAATTTATGTCTTACAGTTATGAAGGCTGAGAAGTCCAGAATTGAGGGGCTGCATCAGTGAGGGGATTCTTGTTGGTGAGGACTCTCTGGGAATCACATGGTGAGGAGCTGAGCAAGCTCACATGCTTGCTTAGGTCTCTCTTCCTCTTCTTAAAAAGCCACTAGTTCCACTCTCATGATTACCTGCTAGTCTATTAGCCCATTAATCCATTAACCTATAAATGGATTAATCATTCATAAGGGTTGAAACCTCTTGATCCAATCACCTCTTAAAGATCCAATACTGTCACATTTGGAGATTAAGTTTCTAACACATGAAATTTGGGGGACACATTCAAACCATAGTAGATAAATAAGGGAAAAAAATTCTTGCAAATTTTGCATTTTAAACCGGCACTGACAGGTGTTTCCGATGCATGCTATGGCTTAAGAAGCACTGCACAAGTCAGCTCTTCAAGCTTCTCACAGGCAGCCGTCCTAAGACATCAGCATCCCCTTCCCTCCATTAGAGCCTACATCAATGAGTTTAAGATAAAGCAATTTTATGTAAAAACAGCCTGATAGCTCCATTTCGGAAACTCTGTCCTTAACACCAGGTTTTGAAGTCCGGGAAACCTGTGTATGTTATTTAACTTAAAAAGTTAAATATGGGCCAGGCACGGTGGCTCATGCCTGTAATCCCAGCATTTTGGGAGGCTGAGGCGGGCGGATCAGCTGAAGTCAGGAGTTCGACACCAGCCTGACCAACATGGCAAAACCCTGCCTCTACTAAAAATACAAAAGTTAGCCAGGCGTGGTGGCGCACGCCTGTAATCCCAGCTACTCAGGAGACTGAGGCAGGAGAATTACTTGAACCTGAGAGGTGGAGGTTGCAGTGAGCTGAGATCGTGCCACTGCCTCTAGCCTGGGTGACAGAGCGAGACTCTGTCTCAAGAGAAAAAAGTTACATATGTATAGCTATATATTTAAATCACATATATATATGTAAAACTTTAAAAGTTTTATACTCAAGGCTTTTCCTAGAATATACATTCCTCCATATTCCTTATTTTAAAAATTACCTCTTTGTCTCTCAAGCTCAACAACAACTATTCTGTGAAGCTCTTGATCCTTCCACATCTGGCATGAAAATATCCCAAGTTATCTGCATTGGCAGATGGCTTCTGTGCTGAACAGAAGCTTTATCCTAGATTCAGTCTTCTCTCCCAGCACAAGCACCTGACTCGACTTCGGAAGTGTGGAGAAGGTTATGGAACTTCATCCTGCCCTAGTTCACCTTGCCCCAGTTCCAGTCCTACCCACTTACACTTCTTCTTCGTCCAAATGGATTATCCCCCTAATTTTCCCCTTGAAGATATCAATAGGAGATTGATTATCCTCACTGTATGCTCATTATTGTCTTGAGTTGCTCCTTAGAAGCTGTCGCTAAGTACTGCTAAGTACTAAGCCAGGTTCCTGTGGTCCGCTCCCGCACCCTAGAAGGGCCTTACGTGAATTAGGCTGGGATGAGTTCCAGCACATGGGAACTATAGGAAAATCTGAAACAGAGGCAAAAAGTGACCTTAGGAATGAAGTCTTCTTTGCATTGATGTGTGACCTGTTCTCCTCAGCAACTTCAGACTGGCTTTTTTTTTTTTTTTTCCGGGACAGACTTGCTCTTTGTCCAGGCTGGAGTGCAGTGGCACAATCTCAGCTCACTGCAACCTTCACCTCCCCGGTTCAAGAGATTCTCCTGCCTCAGCTTGCTAAGTAGCTGGGATTACAGGTGTGCACCACCATGGCTGGCTAATTTTTTTAATTTTAATAGAGACAGGGTTTTGCCATGTTGGCCAGGCTGGTCTTCCCCAGTGACTTTTCACCAGCTCTAGCCTGGCCTGACCCTTTTTCTAGTGAAAGGCAGGTCCCACTTGACTGTTATTTTCATCCAAAGGAATGAACAGCCAGAGCCTCTTACTTCCCAGTAAGCAGTAGTGGTTATCATCAAGCACTTGATTACATAGAGCTTTGTTTGGGGAATATAATTTTTTACAAGTCTGCCCAAAATAAAATACAGACTTGCCCCTAAGATCTGCGGGGTCCTGGGCATGAGCGCAGATGGAAGTCCACATGCCACATATATAAAAGTTGTAAATTACACTAACAAACTCATAAAATATTTCAATTCCCCTATACTGATAAATATCCCATCATAAACACAAAATATACACATAGATACAAATATACCGCCCTTAAAAAAGAGAAAGAAAAGGGCTAACCTGGAAGGCCGGTTCAAATGTGGAATTCTTGAACTTCTCAGAGCTCCATGCGGGGACATGGTGGAATGGAAAGAGCTGGCCCCTGACCCACCCCCTACTTCTCTTCCTAGCCCAGGCTCTGTCTCACATGACAAGGGGCCTTGAGTACATTCACGTAGACATGACCAAGCTCCATCCACATTCCCACTCTCATCGCATCACACTTATTGCGCACCTTTCATGCCTAGGGGTTAAGTACAATAGTGGTATGGTCTGTCCTTGGGGAAGTGTACCTGGAGAAGTGGCCCAGGCCCAGGAATTAGGCTCTAGAAGGGGAATATGGGCTCTGAGTGGGAACATTCCATTGGTGGGTTCTTTCCGCCATGAAAGGTATAGCCAAAGTGGGCCAGAGTGAGGCCCTCTAAAGCATGGGACCCTCTAAAACATGGGACCATAGGCAGAAGGCAGAGCTGGTGAAATAAGATAGCTTAGATGGAAGATACAACCAACAGTAGGGAAATCACTAAAGACATGAAAGCTCCAGGTAAAATGGTGGCTGCAGAGAGGAGAGGAGGGAGAGATAGAGATTATCTAGAAAGCAGATGTGAGCAGACATGTAGAATGCACAAACCAGTGCTTCGGCAAATTCTACCTCCTTCCTGAGGAGCCTCCCAAGTCCTGGCTTCAGCTCCTGCCCAGAGTACCCGCACTTCTCTACTGGGCCCTACAGACCCCTTAGAATGTAGACCCTTCTTTACCTAAGCTAGTTGGAGTAGATTACTGTTACTTGACAAAAATAAAGTCTTGACAAGATACCACTTCATGACGCAAAAGAAACCGAAGTTTTCCCCGAGAGAGAGAGATGGCAGAGAAAGAAAAAGGCTAAAGACAGAGGTTTGAGAAAGATATAAACTTAAAATTCAGAAAAAGAGAAAAAAGAACCCAAGGAAGAGTTGTGATAGGAGTAGGGGAAGAACTAGCTCCCTCGGGTGAGCATTTCAGAAAGAAGAGCTAGGCGGCTGGAAGATGAGGCCTGAGTAAGGGTCACTGGAATTGATGACTAAAAGGTCACCGCTGACCTTCAAGAAAGCACAGCTAGAGACGAGTGTTGGCAGACGGATGTGCCCAGCTGTGCTGGGGAGATGGAGCAGCAGCTTTTCATACATGGCCCAGGGCTTTTCCTGACCTGTATGGGTGTGAGTATGACCCCCCTGCCTGTTTCACCACTTCCTTCTACTGAGCATGCTGGGGAACCCTGGCACCCTTGGGGCCAAGGCAGATTTGAAGTGTGTTAAAGAACAGGAAGTGAAGTGCCATGATCCCGAATGTGACTCCCTAAGGACAGAGTATCTGGAAAAAAACCAACCTACCAACTGAAGAACCACTGCGTTTTGGGGATCCCTAGTCTTTACCTGAAACACTGGGAATTACCTCTTCCTCTTATTCTGCATTCCTTTAGGATAGTTAAGGACAAGTTCCAGCTCAGACAGGTAGCAACCTCCGCTGCTCTGCCTGCCTGACAAGGTGAGCCAGCTTCTCATTTCCTCGTCTTGTCTCAAGGTGTGTACGTGTATGTGTGTGTACATGTGTGTGTGTGTGTGTGTGTGTATAGGGGAGGATCCCCGACAGAGTCTTTCTTCCAAGTCCCAGCAATTTGGCCGGGCACAGCGACTCATGCCTGTAATCCCAGCACTTTGGGTAGCCAAGGCTGAAGGATTGCTTGAAGCCAGGAGTTCAAGACCAGCCTGGACAACATTGCAAGACCTCATCTCTACCTAAATAAATGAATAAATAAATACAACCAAAACCAAAAAGTTGCCAGGCAAGGTGGTACACACTGTATTCCCAGCTACTCAGGAGGCTGAGGTGGGAGGATCATGTGAGCTCAGGAGGTCGAGGCTGCATGGGACAGCCTGGGCCCAACTTCTCCATCATGACCACTGCTCGGAGACTGCCATATAAGAGAGAATTTCGGAACTGTGAGGTTTGACCCTCATGATGGACCCACTGCTCTGACTGGCTTGCTGTGAGCTGTCACCCCACCCTATTTCTCCTCACCCTTCAACCACAGCTCCCAACCTGAGTGATCACCAGGCTGCGTGACCCCCACTGCACCCCCTGCCAAGAGTGAAAGGGAGGACAGAGTCCACTGGCTGGTCCTTCCTGCAAAGTTTATGAAACGGGAACAGTGTCAGCAACATCTCCCCTCCCCTGACTCAGCAGCGTGCACTGTCAGCACTTCCAGCCTCCCTGTGACAGTGCACTCCATGGAGAAATAAAAAATAACTGCTCGTTAGAAAAATGAGAGAGTCCTGACCTTTTCCCATTGATTTTTCCCATTTTTTAATTTAAATATCTGCGGCCTGTGGGTATTAGCATCCACTGTCAACTTTCTCGGTGAAGCCATTCCCTAAGGTCCTTCCCCTCTTCACAGGAGACAGGATGTTTCTTGACCTACAGAAGAAGTTTGCTTTTCTTCTCTGAGGACCTAAAGGGAGTTTACCAAATAATATTTTCACATATTTCACTCGATCCTCTTAATTGTCTTGTGAAACAGGTATTATTATCTCCATTCCACAAGAGAGAAGCAGACGTTCTGAATGATCCAGTGACTTGCTCAAGGCTGCTGAGTTCGTAGGTCCTGGACCTGAGAATTGACTTCTGCCTCCTGACTCTAAAGTCTATGCCAGGCTAACAAATCCAAGGGTGGGGGCTGGCACAGTAGGAGTGTAGTGTGGGAGACAGAATCTCAAATCCTTGTCTTTCCCTCTTTTCATAGAGCCCAGACATTGTGAGTTAAAAATAATAATAATAATAATAATAATAATAATAATTCTCAGGCTGGGTGCGGTGGCTCACGCCTGTAATTCCAGCACTTTGGGAGGCCAAGGTGTGCAGATCACTTGAGGTCAGGAGTTCGAGACCAGCCCAGCCAATGTGGCAAAACCCCATCTCTACTAAAAACACAAAAAATAGCTGGGCATGGTGGGGGGCGCCTGTAGTCCCAAGCTACTCGGGAGGCTGAGGTGAGAGTGAGAGGTGATAATGTGCTAGCAGCCCTCACTCTCAGCGCCCCCTAGGCCTCAGCGTCCACTCTGGCGGCACTTGAGGAGCCCTTCAGCCGGCCACGGCACCATGGGAGCCCCTCTCTGGGCTGGCTGAGGCTTGAGCCTCCTCCCTCTGCTTGCCTCCTCCTTCTGGTGTGGAGGGAGAGGCGTGGGCGGGAACCGGGGCTGGCTGCCTTGCTCGCTGGTCAGTGTGAGTTCTGGCAGACGCGGGCATGGGCTCCGCGGGCCCTGCAGGTCCCACACACAGAGCAGCCAGCCGGCGCCGCCAGCCCAGGGCAGTGAGGGGCTTAGCACCCGGGCCAGCAGCTGCGGAGGTTGTGCCGGGTTCCCCAGTGCCGGCCCGCCGACACTGCACTCAAATTCTCGCCAGGCCCTAGCTGCCTCCCTGCGGGGCAGGGCTCGGGACTTGCAGCCCGCCCTGTCTGAGCTCCTCCCCCTACGGTGGGCTCCCTGGCAGCCTGAGCCTCCCGGACTGGTGCCACTCCCTGCTCCATGGCGCCCAGTCCTATGGACAGCCCAAGGGCTGAAGAGTGCAGGCACGGCTCGGGACTGGCCGGCAGCTCTGCCTGCAGCCCTGGTGCAAGATCCACTGGGTGAAGCCAGCTGGGCTCCTGAACTGGATGCCGACTTGAGGAACTTTTATATCTAGCCGGATGATCGTATGTGCACCAATCAGCATTTTGTGTCTAGCTCAGGGTTTGTAAATACACCAGTCAGTACTCTGTATTTAGCTAACCTAGCTAGTGGAGACTTGGAGGACTAGCACTCTTGTGACTCTGTGTCTAGCTCAAGGATTGTAAATGCACCAATCAGCACTCTGTGTCTAGCTCAGGGTTTGTATATGCACCAATCAGCACTCTATGTCTAGCTCAAAGTTTGTGAATACACCAATTGGTATTGGTACTCTGTATCTAGCTAACTCTGTATCTAGTTAACTAGCACTGTGTGACTCTGTGTCTATCTCAAGGATTGTAAAGGTACCAATCAGCACTCTGTCCAAACGGACCAAGCAGCTCTCTGTAAAATATACCAATCAATCAGCTCTCTGTAAAATGGACCAATCAGCAGGATGTGGATGGGGCCAGATAAGGGAATAAAAGCAGGCTGCGGGAGCCAGTCAGTGGCAACCCGCACGTCCCCTTCCACAAGGTGGAAGCTTTGTTCTTTGGCTCTTTGCAATAATTCTTGCTGCTGCTCACTCTTTGGGTCCACGCTGCCTTTATGAGCTATAACACTCAGCGAAAAGGTCTGCAGCTTCACTCCTGACAGCAAGACCACGAACCCACCAGAAGGAAGAAGCTCCAGACACATCTAAACATCTGAAGGAACAAACTCTGGACACCCCATCTTTAAGAATTGTAACACTCACCGCGAGGGTCCATGGCTTCATTCTTCAAGTCAGTGAGACCAAGAACCCACCAATTCTGGACACAGGAGGATCGCTTGAACCTGGACCTGGGAGGCAGAGGTTGCATTGAGCCAAGTTTGTGCTACTGCATTCCAGCCCAGGAGACAGAGCAAGATTCTGTCTCAAAAAAAAAAAAAAAAAAAAAAAAAAAGTCAAAGAGAAAGAGCAAAAAAAACACACTGACCCTTAGAGCAACGGCTTTAAATTTTATATCTTGATCTGGTACATCACACACTTACACGCACACACGCACACACACACAACTGGGCCAAAAGCTTTAGCAAGAGTAATATACTCTGATATATTTTGTTCTACTCCATTGAATTCTTTTTTTCCCCTTTTAATGATGGTTTTGACCCACAACATTGATTACCCACAATTGAAAAATGCTGCCTTAAAGCATAAACTATGCATTCAGAGACAAGCTCTCATACTACTCTTGTATAAAGTGCCAACTTATACAGTGCCCCAACACAAGAGTCCGTGTTCAGGAAATACTTGTTGAGCCTCTGGGCTTTTAAGGAGCCAATAATCCACAAGTTAAACAACTTGTTCTGGAAACTCCCCAGTTTGGTTTATGTGGAAAAGATCATGCTAATTCCAAATCCCAACAAACAAATCATTCACACACATGCATACAAAAGAAAAACCTGGAAATGGATCTCTGTTGTGAATCTAGACTTGAAATTTTAAAATAAAATACTAGCAAATAGATTTCTTTCAGCAGGCATGAGTTAAGTGTCTGCCCAGTGCTGTGCACTGTCCTAGTGTCTAGAGATACAGAAACAAATAGGATCCAGGCCCTGCCCTCAAGGAGCTGCGGAGTGGCGGGAGGCTGAGAAGCAAAGCCTACAGTGCAGTGTGATGAGGGTAGCACAGGCTGTCAGGGAGTAGAAGGAAGTTATCTACCCAACCTAAAGGGCATAAAGATGGTTTCCTTGGAGCTACTCAGAGCCTAGACTTGAAAGGATGTAAGTTAGGTGGGAAAATAAATGGAGGACAGAGGTTTCAGGCAAAAGGAATAGCATGTGCAATGCTGTGGCAGTCACAGTTGATTGTCTATCCCATAACCAATCCCTATGTTCCGTGCTGGCAGTATGTTAATTATTTTGGGAAGGCATGGAGAGAGAGTGTCTACTACTCCTCTATATAATTTAGGGGGAAATCCTGACTAATATGAGCCAATCATCATGATCCCAGGATCCTTGCCAATTATTGGTTTAGGAATGAGCATAGTAAGACCTGAGTCTGGCCAGTGAAATTTCAGGAAAGAACTTCCAGGAACAGGCTTGGGAAAAGGTTTCCTTGTTCTTAAAGAGACTCATGGTAAGAAAGAGTCTGTTTTGGCCAGGCGCGGTGGCTTACGCCTGCAATTCCAGACCTTTGGGAGGCCGAGTCGGGCCGATCACCTGAGGTCTGGAGTTTGAGACCAGCCTGGCCAGCATGGTGAAACTCCGTCTCCATGAAAATACAAAAATTAGCTGGGTGTGGTGGCAGGCACCTGTAATCCCAGCTACTCGGGAAGCTGAGGCAGGAGAATCACTTGAACACGGGAGGTGGAGGTTGCAGTGAGCCGAGATCGCACAAATGGACTCCAGCCTGGGCAACAAAGCAAGACTCCATCTCAAAAAAAAAAAAAAAGAAAAAAAGAAAAGAAAGAAAGAAACTGTTTCCTTCAGCTAGATGCTTTACTGTGTCAGTGAAATTCCTGGCTGTGATGTGGTCATTTCGTGCCCACGAGACAATCTACCTGGAGGGTGCCAAACCAGAAAGACAGAAAAACCAGGGACTTCAATGACTTTGTTGAGTAGCCGAATTAACCAACCCTAGAGCTACTCTAGCCCACAACATGATGTCATCACGTAAGCTAATTGATTTTCCCCATCGTAAAAGTCAGTTGAGTCGGGGTTTTGTGTTACTTGCAGTCAAAATGAAATTAAACGAACTGGGCACAGTTGAGTTTACCTGTATTACCAGCTATTTGGGAGGCTGAGGCAGGAGGATCACTTCAGTCAAGGAGTTCAAGGCCAGCCTGGACAACATAGTGAGACCCATCTCTTAAAATAAAAATAATTAAATGAATGCAAAAGCTATAGACAAGGAAAAGGCATGTTCTGGGTTCTGCAAGGCAAAAATTGAGATCCAGAGGCCAAATCATACTATACTACAAACTTTAGCTTCAACATGAGATGCAAATGGCTGGTAAACATATGAAAAACTTGACCTCACTATTAAAGATAAAAGCACTTTGAAACTAAAATGAGATGTCATTTTTCACCTCCAGATTGACAACGATCAAAAAGCTTCATCATATCCAATATTGTCAAGAAGAAACCAGCACACCTATATGTTGCTGATGGGATGGTAAATGGCATAAATCTATGGACAGTAATTTGGTAATAACTTTCAAACCAAAAATGGACTTGATCTGACAATTCCAGTTTTAGGTATTTTATCCTACAGATATAGTTGGATGTATGGAAAATGACATGCACAAGGATGTTAGTTACAGCATTGTTTGTAAAAGCAAATTGGCTAACAACTATTTAATTGTTCATTATAATAAGGGATTGATACATTATTACATTCATATTGAGTTATATGCCACCATTAAAAGGAACGAAACAGTTCTGTACCTATTGATATGGAACTGAATCAAATAAATATTGTTAATCAAGAAAAGCAATATGTTAAATAGTACAGAATGGTATGCTACTAATTTTTTTTTTTTTTTTTTGAGACATAGTTTCACTCTGTTGCCCAAGCTGGAGTGCAACGGCATGATCTCAGCTCACTGCAACCTCTGCCTCCCGGGTACAAGCTGGTATGCTACTATTTACGTATATAGGGAAGAATATTTGAAAATACATAAGACACGTTTGGAATAATCGCAAGAAACTGATAGTATCAGCTTCCCTAAGGAAAGGAATTAAGTGGATGGAAGTCAGGCAAGGAAGGGAGACTGACTATCACTGTATATACATACCTTCTGAATTTTGTGCCATGTACATACATTGCACATTCAAAATAATTCATTAATAGAAGGAGGACTTAATTCCCCAAATAAAAGAATATCTTAATTGGAAATACCACAACCTATTAAGCTCAAAAGAAATTGTTTGATTTTTTTTCTATAACTGCAAAAATGGCATTCAGTATTCAATATACATTCATTTTTAAGTGCTAGTAGAGATAGAATGAGTCTTCTTAATAAAGAGTACCTAATATTGGACATCATATTAAATTATGATTTTTGTAGAAGACATTGTCAATCCTTAGAGATCACAATAAGTTGCCTCCAAAAAAAGCTAGAAAGAAAATTAATCTCAAAATTAAATTAGTAAGATCCTCATACCACAAATGTGATTAGCTACATATTTGAAGGTAAATCTAAAGATTGTAATTTGTGACTTAAGAGATTAAGAAGAGACAGTATTCCAGTCCAGGTGTTCTGGGAATAATTTCAGGGAGGCAGGAGAACGTAACAGTAATGCCTCAAACGGAAACTTGAACCCTAGCTGGAAAAAGACCTAGTGCATGTGGGGGAATTAGTCAACCAGGCAAACACATCAGTTCCCCCTAAACATGGCTAAGTGGGGAAGAATCTCTTTGCCAAGCAGACTTCCACGTATACTTCCAGCCTTAGCCATAACCTGCCTTAGCTGGGAGATAATTCTTGAAATTAGCTCACTCCTTGGTACGATTTCATGTTTCTTAAGCATCTCTGAATAATCTGGCTGTCTCTGAGGTTTATCTAAGGAGAGAACATATATAATGGTCAGGCTGACTTGAGCATTCTAGTCCACTCAAAGATTATATTTTAATTGTAAACTGCTGAACTTCAAAGTCCCATTCCAGTTTCAGAGGTTCTCCCCCAATCCCCACCACCACTTCCCACCCTGGAATCAGCTAAGGTCCCAGTTGCAACTCCATTGCAGGACATCTTGTTACAGGTGTGTCTTCTGTAAAAAACCCTCTGCAGACAACTCTCCATCTCAGAGTCTGTTTCTATGGCACCCAGTCTAAGATACAATGTATGTATGCAAACATATATACATATATACATACATTTCTTTTTTTTTTTTTTTTTTTTTTTTTTTTTTGAGACGGAGTCTCGCTCTGTCGCCCAGGCTAGAGTGCAGTGGCCGGATCTCAGCTCACTGCAAGCTCCGCCTCCCGGGTTCACGCTATTCTCCTGCCTCAGCCTCCCGAGTAGCTGGGACTACAGGCGCCAGCCACCTCGCCCGGCTAGTTTTTTGTATTTTTTAGTAGAGACGGGGTTTCACCGTGTTAGCCAGGATGGTCTCGATCTCCTGACCTCGTGATCCGCCCGTCTCGGCCTCCCAAAGTGCTGGGATTACAGGCTTGAGCCACCGCGCCCGGCTACATACATTTCTTTATAAAGAAATCTATAAAACCTTCTATGTGATGGCCAGGCACGGTGCTCACACCTGTAATTCCAGCACTTTGGAAGGCCAAGACGGGCAGATCACCTGAGGTCAGGAGTTCGAGACCAGCCTGACCAACATGGAGAAATCCCATCTCTACTAAAAATACAAAATTAGCTGGGCGTGGTGGTGCATGCCTGTAATCCCAGCTAGTCAGGAGGCTGAGGCAGGAGAATCACTTGAACCCAGGAGGCGGAGGTTGCAGTGAGCCGAGATCATACCATTGCACTCCAGCCTGGACAACTAGAGAGAAACTCCGTCTCAAAAAAAAAAAAAAAAAAAAAAAAAAACTTCTATGTTATCTGAAAAGATGTGAATGAATGGAAAAATAGAAGTTCCTGGATGGGAAACCTAAATATTATATAAATATGTGTTTCCTACAATTTAAGTTACATATTTAGCAGAATCTTGGTAAAAATCCCAGAAGGATGTTTTTAAACATATGACAAAAGAAAGGAAGAAAAGGAAAATTCTAAACAGGCAAGAAAGAAAACAGGCCTGGCACAGTGACTCACACCTGTAATCCCAGCACTTTGGGAGGCCGAGGTGAGAGGATTGCTTGAGGCCAGAAGTTCGAGGCTGCAGTGTGCCATGGTTGCACCAATGCACTCCAGCCTGGATAACAGAGAGAGACCTTGACTCAAAAGAAAAAAAAAGGAAGAAAACCTGTTGCGGAGGGGAATGAAAGAAGGTGAACAAGATCTATCAAAAGTAAAAACCTGTAAAAAAAATAAAATATTGAAATTTTTTCTTTGTAGAGATGGGGTCTCACTGTTACCCAAGCTGGTCTCAAACTCCTGGCCTCAAGCAATCTCCCCCCTTAGCCCCTAAAAGTGCTGGAATTACAGGCATGAGCCACCACACCTGGCTTCCTGTACTGAGATCTTAATTTAAGAATAGCCGGGCGCGGTGGCTCACGCCTGTAATCCCAGCACTTTGGGAGGCCGAGGCGGGCGGATCACGAGGTCAGGAGATCGAGACCATCCTGGATAACACGGTGAAACCCCGTCTCTACTAAAAATGCAAAAAATTAGCCGGGCGAGGCGGCGGGCGCCTGTAGTCCCAGCTACTCGGGAGGCTGAGGCAGGAGAATGGCGTGAACCCGGGAGGCGGAGCTTGCAGTGAGCCGAGATAGCGCCATTGCACTCCAGCCTGGGCGACTAAGGGAGACTCTGTCTCAAAAAAATAAATAAATAAATAAATAAATAAATAATTTTAAAATTAAAAAAAAAAAAAAAAAAAAAGAATAGACAGGCCAGGCGCAGTGGCTCACACCTGTAATCCCAGCACTTTGGGAGGCCAAGGTGGGCAATCACAAAGTTAGGAGTTCAAGACCAGCCTGGCCAACATGGTGAAACTCCGTCTCTACTAAAAATACAAAAAATTAGCCAGGCATGGTGGCAGGCGCCTAATCCCAGCTACTCGGGAGGCTGAGGCAGAAGAATTACTGGAACCGGGAGGCAGAGGTTACAGTGAGCCAAGATTACACCACTGTACTCCAGCCTGGCAACAGAACGAGACTCCATCTCAAAAAAAAAAAAAAGAAAAGAAAGAATAGACAGATGATTGGCTCGTGCCTGTAATCTCAGCACTTTGGGAGGCTGAAGCAGGAGGATCACCTGAGGTCAGGAGTTCAAGACCAGCCAAACCAATGTGGTGAAACCCCGTCTCTACTAAAAATACAAAAATTAGCCAGGTGAGGTGGCATGGGTCTGTAGTCTCAGCTACTTGGGAGGTTGAGGCAGAAGAATCACTTGAATCCAGGAGGTGGAGGTTGCAGTAAGCCAAGATAGTGCCAGCGCACTCCAGCCTAGGCGATAGAGTGAGACTCCATCTCAAAAAAAAAAAAAAAAGAGAGACAGATTTTTGTAATATAATAGAAAGATCATATCAAATATACACCCTGATATGCTTTGGCTCTGTGTCCCCACCCAAATCAAATGTTGAATTATAATTCCCAATATTGGGAGAGGGACCTGGTGGGAGGTGATTGGATAATGGGAGTGGATTTCCTTCATGCTGTTCTCGCGATAGTGAGTGAATTCTCACAAGATCTGATGGTTTAAAAGTGTGTGGCACTTCCCCCCTCGCTCACTCCCTCTCTCCTGCTCCACCATGAGAAGATGTGCTTTGCTTCCTCTTCGCCTTCTGCCATAATTTTAAGTTTCCCCAGGCCTCCCAGTCATGCTTCCTGTTAAGCCTGTGGAACTGAGAGTCAAACCTCTTTTCTTCATAAATAACCCAGTGTATGATAAAGCTATCATGATACAATGAGATAAATGAATATTTTTCTTTTTCTTTTCTTTTTTTTCTTTTGAGACGAAGTCTCACTATCACCCAGGCTGGAATGCAGTGGTGCGATCTGGGCTCACTGAAACTTCCACCTCCCAGGTTCAAGTGATTCTCCTGCCTCAGCCTCCCAAGTAGCTGGGATTACAGGAGTACACCACCACGCCCAGCTAATCTCTCTATTTTTAGTAGGGACAAGGTTTCTCCATGTTGGCCGGACTGGTCTGGAACTCCTGACCTCAGGTGATCCACCCGCCTTGGCCTCCCAAAGTGCTGGGATTACAGGCATGAGCCACCGTGCGTGGCCAAATATTTTTCAATAAATGGTGAATGGATAACTGACCAGCAATTTAAGAGAGAAAGGAAGAATTTAGATGTACACCTTATACACTTAAATTAATTTTGTTTGACTTAAAGTCTTAAAAACATTTAATACTGTGAAGTTCAGAAGAAAATAGGATTGAAAATTTGTCAAAACAGTAGTGGGAAGATGACTCTATAATTGTAAGCAATACTAATTGCTTATAGTGTAAGCAATAGTATATTGCTTCTAGTATAGCAATACAGTATACTACACAGAAAATATTAAAGTACTTAACTACATAAAAATTTTTTTAGGCCGGGCACAGTGGCTAACGCCTGTAATCCCAGCACTTTGGGAGGCCGAGGCAGGCAGATCACAAGGTCAGGAGATCGAGACCATCCTGGCTAACACGGTGAAACCCTGTCTCTACTAAATCTACAAAAAATTAGCCGGGCGAGGTGGCAGGTGCCCGTAGTCCCAGCTACGCGGGAGGCTGAGGCAGGAGAATGGTGTGAACCTGGAGGCGGAGCTTGCAGTGAGCTGAGATCACACCACTGCACTCCAGCCTGGGCAAGAGAGTAAGAATTTGTCTCCAAAAAAAAAAAAAAAAAAATTAAAGAAATGTTATATATAACATATCACCAGAATTAACAACAAACAACATACCAGGAGTTATATTTACAAGAACCATGTCAAGAACTCAGATAAGTTGATAAGAATCCCATTAAGACCTCAGCTGATAACTGAACAAAAACTAACAAAACAATTCATGAAAGAACAAATATTAACAAACACATAAAAGTAGTCAATTTTACTAGTTATCAAAGAGAAGCAAATTAAAGGACGCATGGTATTTTTTCACTAAATTAATTAAATTAACTTTATTAAATGAACTCCTTTACTAAATTAATCCCTACCAAATTAAAATGGAAATCCCCAAATCCAAACCCAGTAATATCAGGACCTATATTCCTTGGGTAGTATCACAAATTGATGTAACCAATTAGGAAAGTAATTATAAGTCCTAAAAATGTTTATGCCCTTTGACCTAATAAATCTCTTTGGAGAATGAATCCACAGCAGAGCAGCAGAAGCCTAAAGACATTGCCAAAACTCAGTTTCATCCTTTTATGCTTTCCCTGAATTAGGCCTTCCCAGACCTGTGCTGTCCAATACAGTAGCCACTGTCCACATGCACCCCTCTTTCCTCCACAAGGTCATAAACTCCATAAGAGGTACCCTGTCAGTCTTGTTTCCTGCAGAATCCTAGATCTTAGAACAGTGCCTGGCACACAGTAGGCATCAATAAATACTTAGTGAATGAATTTATGAATGAATGTCAAGTTATTCCACCAATCTTCCCCAAATATGCTTTGAGCTTTCTTGTCTCCAAGAAAGTCTTGCCTCAAAGTATGTTTGCTTTTGCCCTTTTCTACCCAGAATCTTTATTGCTTATCTAAAACGATGTACTTTGAGCTTCAAGTAGAAACTGCCCAACTCAAAAGCATTTCATGATAAGGAGATTTTTTTTTTTTAATCTTACAAAAGAAATTCCGAAGTTATGCAGTTCCAGGGTTGGGTAATTCCATAGCTCAGCAATGTTCTCAAGGAACCATCTTTGTCCACCTTTTCTCTCTGCCACTCTGCAGCTGTTGCCTTTAGCTTCCCCTTTATGTTTGCAAGATGGTAACAGTAGTTCAAGCTCTATGTCCTTAATAACATCTCAAGGCCAGAGTACCTTACTTCCTTTTGAAGACTTAGAGATTTTCCCAGACATCCCTTCTGCAGAGTTCCCTTTCATGTTCCATTGTCCAGAACTATAGCATATGCCCATTATTTTATTGTATTGTATTTTTTTTAGAGACAGGGTCTCACTCTATGGTCCAGGCCAGAGTGCAGTGGCTCAAATCATGGCTCACTGCAGTGTCAAACACCTGAGCTCAAGCAATTCTCCCACCTCAGCCTCCTGAGTAGTTGGGACTCAAGGTACACACCACCGCACCCTGCTAATTTTATTTTTTATTTTTATAGAGAGGAGGGCTCACTACATTGTCTCCAGGCTGGTCTCAAACTCCTGGACTCAAGCAATCCTCTCATCTTGGCCTCTCAACGTATGGGGATTACAGACATGAGCCACTGTGCCCAGGCCAGTACATGCCCATTCTTAAACCAGCCCATTTCTAAACCAGTTACTGGCAAGAGTAGAGAATTTTCATGATTGGCCTAAAGAATCCAGATTCACCTTCCTCGGGCTGGCTGAGTCCCCCATCCCAGAGGTCCTGGTTGATATAACTTAAAGAAGTGTGACTAGGATAGGAGGCTGCAGTCCAGGAGATAAAATGGTCTCAAAATAAGCCCTTGAGACTTTTTATAAGTCACAAAATCCTACTAGATTTTCAAAGTGCAGCTCAAATCTCGGGTCTTTCATTAATCCTTCCCTTATTATCTTAACCAGAAGCAGCCTGTCTGTCCTATGAATTTAAAACCTTGAGTTCAGGCCAAAAACACTGGAATCATTCCTGATTTATCTCTTTATGTCATAAATCATAACCCTATATCTCATCTATCTTGTCTACTCTACTTTCATTATGTATCAGAATCTAATCTCATCTCACCACCCTTAGTCCTATCTCTCTGGTCCAAGCCACTATCATCATCATCTCATCCCAGATTGTTGCAGCACCCTTCTCACTGGCCTCAGGCTTCTCCTTGTGCAGTCTTGGAGTCCATGCTTACAGAGTGATCCTTCCAAGGTGTGAGTCCAATCATGTCACTGCTCTGCTCAAAATCCTCCAGTGGCTTCAGAACAAAATCCAAAGTCCTTACCACCACTTGCAGGGTCCTCAGTGATCTGCTCTGTCACCTCTCTCATGTCCTCTCCTGCCCACAGTCTCCTGCTCACTACTTTCCAGCTACACTGGCCTGCTTGTTCTTAGAACTCACCAAGCACACTCCTTCCTGAGAGCCTTCGTGCTTGCTGCTCATCTTGCTTAGAAAATTCTTCACAGACTCAGATGACTCACTCCCTCCTTCTTCAGGTTTTGACTCAAATGTCTCCTTACCAGAGAGGTCTTCTCTGATCTCCCATCTAAAAAACCACATTCTCTTAACCATGTCACTCTACCCTCCTTAATCTGCTTCATTTTCCTTCAAAGTACTTCCCAGAAGCTGGTGTATTATACATATTTATTTGCTCACACTCTGTCTTGTCTCATCAGAACATAAGATCCAGGGGGCGGGGGAATAGGGGAGGGATAGCATTAGAAGAAATACCTAATGAAGATGACGGGTTGATGGGTGCAGCAAACCACCATGGCACGTGTATACCTATATAACAAACCTGCACGTTCTGCACATGTACCCGGAACCTAAAATATATACATATATAAAGAACATAAGATCCATAAAGCCAGGAGTTTTATCTGTTTTGCTCCCTGTTTTTGAGACAGCCAAGTATAAAGGGGTCCCCTGAGAAACTCCAACTGGCCTGCACACTGGGAGAACAGGGTGGAGCTGCAGAAGTTCATACGCTTTGCAGCAGGGAGGAGCCTGGCCTCTCCTGATCCAGGGTAGTACCTGGGATTCAATAGGTGAGGCAGGAGAAACCAGCTAGCAGGACTCTCACTTTGCTGAGAGTCCCTGTTTCCATTTATTTTCCTTTTTGCCCAATAAGTTCCATTTTTCTCACCCTTCAAAATGTCTGCAAGCCTAATCTCTCATGGCTGTGTGATAAGAACCCGGCTTTTAGCTGAACTAAGGAGAAAGTCCTGTAACACTTTAGCCTCAGAGCTTACAACAAAACATAATTAGTGCTCCATATATATTTGTTGAATACTTATGTATTCCTTTAACATTTCTTATCTGTTGGGCATGGTCTCCAGCTGTTATCTTTACACACATCCTGTCTCTTCAACGGGAACGTACGATTCTTAAAGGCCAGAGCTGAGTCTTAAAGCTCAAGGTTTTACACAAAGAGGCCACTCCAAAGTGTCTGTTGTTGACATTTGGAGGGAGGATACATCGGGGCAGTAACAGCTGTTGTTATGTTACCTTACCCGCTCTTGGCAGGGCCCTGAGAAGCTGACATATGAGACACAACAGCATGTTTAGGAGAGGGTGCCAGGCTTAGTCTTCTTCCCCAGAGGAGGGACCAATTTGAGTCCTTGAACAGGGGCAAGGCGGCATCTCTCTGATACTAAAAGGAGAATACGGGCAGCACCTTTCCTACCTACATTTCCCCTAGAACTAGTCTTTCCACTTGGAAGTTTGTTTACAATTCCACGTTCTTTGCAACTGAATTGGGCCTCACCCGCATTAATTGGTGGCAAAGGTCACTACTTAACAGATGCTAAACAGAAGCAGAGCAAAGTTCAGGGTTGCTAAGGTCACACAGAGTCATTGCTCAAATTTAGGAAGGAAACTTCAGGTCCCACCCCCTACTAGCCCCTAGCGTGAGGTGGGGCCCCAGGAGGGGCATCTGAGCCCCAAGAGAGCGGCTCTCTTTAGCACCTGCTCTAGTTTCTGCACAGTTCTACAGAAATTCAGCAGCAAGGCCATTTACCAGACACGAGGGAATCAGGCCACTTTCAAATGTCGATAGCATTACGCTTGCCAGGGGAGAAAGGGACAAGTGAGGAGACTGAAGACAGTGCTTTCAAGAGAAGAAGAAAAAGATATTGAATGTGCACTCACTAAGCCAAAAAAGCAAATGCCAGGAAAAACCGTGAGCCTTGTTTGAAACCAAGTCTGCGCAGAAGAGTCTCAGGTGTAGGGAAGGAGGAGCTGAGGTGGTCTGAGGACGCACAGCAAACGCCCTCGGGGGTGGGGCGGGAGGAGAGAACATATTTTAAGCAACCTTAAAAGACTCGTTTTAGCATTCCGCAGGAAATGAAAAGCAGATGTGTTGGTTTGGAACTTGTTTACATATTTGGCCTCTGAGAAGCTTCCAGGGCAGTTAGGACTGGAGAGAAGGGGTATTTTAGGCAAATACTATAGTCTCCACTTGGAGAGAGTGGGGCCCTTCTTCATTGGCTCACTGCTTCTTGAGAAGCAAGCATTTAAGCTGAAAGACCCTCCTTGTCCCTCTCTAAGGCAGGTCTGGCTAAAATAAACTGGGATTTGATACACAGAACTGATCTCCTTGTACCTTCTTACAGAAACTAAGGGTGGTTGCATCTTATCTCTTGCTTTCAAGTCACACCCACTGGGCAGAGAAGTGAAATCAGAGGCCTGGACATTGGGAGGATGATGGGATGGTTCATACCAAAGGTCCTGAGATTTGCAGAAGGCTTGTTAGAATACAGATTACTGGGTCTCACCAGCTTGGCTGAGCTAAGGTGAGGCCAGTGACTACACACTGGAATCATCTGGAGATTAAAATAGACTGGTAGCTGGGCCCTGTTCCCACAGATTCTGATACTAATTGGTCTGGGGTGTGACTTAGGCATTTTTAAAAATTATTTTTAATATATAACAGAGAGGGAGTCTTACCATGTTGCCTAGCTGGTCTCAAACTCCTGGCCTCAAGCAGTCCTCCTAACTCAGCCTCCCAAACAGCTGGGATTATAGGTGTAAGCGACCATGCCCAGTTGACTTGGGCATTGTTTAAAGCTCTTCAGATAGTTTAAGGCCAAGGTTGAGAATCATTGAACTATTTCTCTTTTACCTGCTCTCATCATTCCATCCCTAGATTAATTTAAATTTACCTTCATAACATGTTCCTAGAGTGGTTAGGACCGCAGGAGACCGTGGGATCTAAATTAGGCACAAACCTAGACTTAGAGAAGAGGCTAAAAGAATATTGCTCTCTGAGACATCAACTATCAAAAAATCTATGTAAATGCAGGCAATTCACCTTTTTTGTAATATGTCCAGGAAATGGCGCTCCTTAAAAGATAATTTTTAGTTGCTGCTAAGAGACAGGAAAAGTAGCAAATCTTTAACACTTATTGAGCATTTATTATGTGCCAAGTACTTTTCCAAGTGCTTTCATTTTAAATTAATTTAATTCCCACAACAGCTCAATGGTGTTGGAACTGTTATCATCCCCCATTTAATAAATGAGGAAGCTGAGATACTAGGAGATGAACTAATTCGTCCAAAACCACACAATTAGTCAGTGGCAGAGCTGGCTTTCAAACTTTGGTGTGCCTCTAAATTATGGAGACTACAGAGACTGTTGAGAAAGAAAAATAGCTCAGATCAGTCCGAGCTATGTGAAGTATGCAAAATGTATCAAGCCTGGAGAGACATGAGTATGGGGTTTCAGTCACATCTCTGCGCCCATGCCCAGGGCAACTGTGGAAAGGCATTTTGTTTCTGCTTAACTGCCTTACCCATTATCTTCATGTTGGAATTTGTGATGCAAAAAACAACACATACCCAATCAATAGCTTATGTTATTTTAGTATAAATTCTTGGTAAACAATTTAGGAACTGCCTCTTCTTTTTTCCTTAAAAATCTTCTTGTAGCGATTTCTAATCAGAGTGTGTGTTTAGGGCAACTTGAACCTGTGCTCCCGGGTGGCCACCCTCAAGCTTTGAGCTTGAATAAACTAACCATGTTAACAAGAATTCTGGACAGAAATGTAGTTATGATTAAGCATTAATTAGGCTGCACTTTGGCTCACTTCCTTGTAACAACAGAAAGTGAAAGTTATGGAGTACTAGATCCTGACCACTTGCATCCTCATTGTTCCTACAGACAGTATTTCTGTCTGAGGTTAGAATCATGAGGCCTCTGGTTAAGACAGACAGAATCTCTGACATTAGAATCATAAGGCTTTTTTTTTTAAGAATTGCTTAAGATGTTTTTCAGATCCCAAATTGGAGCTGATGCCAACAAATTTGAAGACCCCCAGAGGACAGCAGAATCAGCATGAGAACACAGTTTCTTCATCTCCCTGTTCTATGACTTCATCTTGCACCCTTGGGCTAAGCAAAGATCTCCACACTTCGGCCCACTCCAAAATCACTAAAAATTCTAGCCCCAGCCAGGTGCTGTGGCTCATGCCTGTAATCCCAGCACTTTGGGAGGCCAAGGCGGGTGGATCACCTGAGGTCGGGAGTTCAAGATCAGGTGATCTCGAACATGGAGAAACCCCGTCTCTACTAAAAATACAAACAATTAGCTGGGCATGGTGGTGCATGCCTGTAATTCCAGGTACTCGGGAGGCTGAGGCAGGAGAATCGCTTGAACTCAGGAGGCTGAGGTTGCAGTGAGCCAAGATCGTGCCATTGCACCCCAGCCTGGGGAACAACAGCGAAACTCTGTCTAAAAAAAAAAAAAATTCTAGCCCCAAATTCCTTGGGGAGACTGATTTGAGGTTTCCTCCCATCTCATTCAGCTGCCCTACAATTAAACCTTTCTCTGCTGCAACTAGGTGTTTCAGCATATTGACTTGCTGTGCACATTGGGCAATGGAACGATTATGGTTACAAACTCTATATTTAATCATCTCTTCAGAATGTCATTAATTTAGGTTGTGAACCCCAAATATCTGAGACAGGTCTCAGTCAATTTAGAAAGTTTATTTTGCCAAGGTTAAGGATGCACCTGTGACATAGCCTCAGGAGTCCCATGACATGTGCCCAAGGCGGTCGGGGCAAAGCTTGGTTTTATATATTTTAGGGAGACATGAGACATCAATCAATATATGTAAGACGTACATTGGTTCAATCAGAAAGGTGGGACAACTTGAAGCAGGGAGTGGGCCTCCAGGTCATAGACAGATAAGAGACAAACATTCTTCTGAGTTTCCGATTAACCTTTCCAAAGGAAGCAATCAGATATGCATTTATCTCAGTGAGCAGAGGGATAACTTTGAGTTCTATTTGTCCTTTATCCAAAAGGAATTTCCTTGTAGACAAATTGTGAGGTGGGTATATAGCTTTTTTATCTTAGTAGCTATCTTTTTTTAGGAATAGAATGGGAGGCATGTTTGCCCTAAGCAGTTCCCAGCTTGACTTTTCTCTTTGAGGGGGCGTCCCAAGATTTATTTTCCTATCACAAGGTTGACACTGTTCAAAATACTAATGACCAGGCTCTAACCCAGACCAATTGGATCAGGATCTCCTGGAGTGGGTCTTTATCAAAATTATTATTATTATTTTGAGACGGAGGCTCACTCTGTTGCCCAGGCTGGAGTACAGTGGTGCAATCTCGGCTCACTGCAACCCTCCACCTCTTGGGTTCAAGCGATTGTCCTGCCTCAGCCTCCTGAGTTGCTGGGATTACAGGCACACGCCACCACACCCGGCTAATTTTTGTATTTTTAGTGGAGACAGGGTTTCACCATGTTGGCCAAGCTGGTCTCAAACTCCTGACCTCAAGTGATTCACTCGCCTTGGCCTCCCAAAGTGCTGGGATTATAGGCGAGAGCCACTCTGCTTGGTCTATCAAAATTGTTTTTAACAAAACTCCTAGAGAGTTGTTGAACAAGATATGGGGCCACTGTTGGGGGTTATTTATTTATTTAGAGACAAGATACCTCTGTCACCCAGGCTGGACTGTGGTCGCACTAACATGGCTCACTGCAGCCTCAACTTCCTGGGCTCAAGTGATCCTCCTGTCACAGCCTCCCAAGTAGCTAGGACTACAGGTACACACCACCATGCCCAGCTGATTTTTTTATTTTTTGTAGAGAGAGTCTCACTGTGTTGCCTAGACTGGTCTAGAACTCCTGGCCTCAAGTGATTCTCCTGCCTTGGCCTCCCAAATTTCTGGAATTACAGGCTTGAGCCACCGTATCCAGCCTCACTGTTGGGGTTTAAAATAAAGACTTTGGAATCAGATTATCTTAGGTTCATTATTTTGCCACCACTTACAACTGGAATCTTTTAACAAATTCCCCATTCTCCCTTTGAACTTTCATTTCCTCATCTGCAATGGAATGACTATACTTAGTCCTTGAGATTGTTCTGAAGATTACACGGGTTTAAGGTACTTAGCATAAAAATAAAGGCAGGAACATTGCAACTCTAGAAGGTCATTTTGAGACATTAAACAGGTCCTCCCTTCTACCATCAACACCACACACTTCACTGCATTCTACTGTTCTGCAGTCCCAGGCATGCCCTGCCCCAGGGAAAAGTGAGGTTATCATAGCTGGAATGCCAAGAAAAAGAAAGTCAGTGCTTAACTTTTGAGATTCAAATGAGATTGCTGAACACAAGACTTAGATTTGAGAGAAAAGACATTTTGAACATTCAGGGACTATTTGGCCCTAAATAGTTACTTTGAACCAAATAAGAATGGTCCAAAAGAACTCCCTGCACTCCTCCATGCAAGATTACCAGCCCCTAGATAGTTTTGTAGGGTTTTCTAGACTGGAGAGATGTGTGGTTTCCAAGGAAGGTCCCTATCATCTTCCCAGGGTGAATTCTTTTAGCAGAGAGGAACTCTGGCTGGCAAGTAGAACACAATGACAAGCCTTGAGGAAACTAAGAGCAGAGGAAACTTGTATCTACTTCCTACCTAGGGAGGGCAGCTGACCCCACAGATTTGCTTATGCTACAGTGATATGGGGTCAACAGAGCAGAGATGGCTGTTCAGGTGATGGGGGAGAGAGCTCAGTGATAGCCTTGTTTCTGGCTGTGGTAGCTGTGGAAAAGTAGCTGGACTGCCCCACTGTCATGCCCTGAGAAGTGCTCAGAAGTGAGCTGAGAGGGAGAGTTGGCAGCTCAAAGTGGTCATGCCATGGAGGAACAATGCTGGATGGCAGAGCAAACCAAAAATTCTAAGCCCCCAGCCACCTGAATGCACCTCCTCATCTCGGCAAAGTGCATTCCAATGTTAACCTGAAAAGTTAGTTCAGGCCATGATGGGAAGGGGGGTCCGACATGCTTCATTATACCCTCCTCCCTTTGGGAATTCAGGAAAAGCTGACCAGCATTAACATCAGCACAGACCTTAAGACTTGTTAACATACTAAGTCTGACAAACGTTTACAGTCTATTCTGTCTGAAGC
Organism: Macaca nemestrina; assembly: GCF_043159975.1. Classification (NCBI taxonomy): domain Eukaryota; kingdom Metazoa; phylum Chordata; class Mammalia; order Primates; family Cercopithecidae; genus Macaca; species Macaca nemestrina. The sequence continues at coordinate 42,718,143 of NC_092131.1, forward strand.
CTGCTGCCTGGAGGCCTCACCTGCATGATAAAATCTTGGTCTCCACAACCTCTTATCCTAACCCAGGCATTCTTTTTTTCTGAGACAGGATCTTGCTCTGTTACCCAGTTTGGAGTGCAGTGGCGCAGTCTCACTCACTGCAACCTCTGCTTCCTGGGCCCAAGCAATTATCCTGCCTCAGCTTCCTGAGTAGCTGGGATTGCAGGCATGAGCCACCACCCCAGTTCATTTCTGTATTTTTTGTAGAGATGGCATTTCATCATGTTGCCCGGGCTGGTCTTGAACTCCTGAGCTCAAGCAATCTGCCCGCCTCAGCCTCCCACGGTGCTGGGATTACAGGTATGAGCCATTGCACCGTGCCCAGAGATTCCTTTCTATTGATAATAACTATTTCAACCAACTGCCAAACAGAAAATCTTTGAATCTGCCTATGACCTAGAAGCCCCTGCTTCTAGTTGTCCTTTCTGAACCAAACCAATATACATCTTACAGGTATTGATTGGTATCTTATGTCTCTCTAAAGTGTATAAACCAAGCTGTAGCCTGACCACCTTGGGAACACATTCTCAGGATCTCCTGAGGGCTGTGTCATGGGCCATTGGTCACTAATATTTGGCTCAGAATAAATCTCTTCAAATAGTTTACAGAGTTTTACCCTTTGTCAAGAGCAGCATGAGTTGAGCAAACTAGATGGGCATGCAGCTGCCTTAGAGGACAACACAGGGCTATGCTAGTATCTTTGGATGCCCAGAGATGAGCTGTTCCCCATCTCTGGAGCTACCAACTCAGAGCACAAGGTGTTACATGGGTCCCCCCTTCCCACTCTCCTGCAATTGAGATTCCAGCTAAAGGAGATCAAGGGAGAGAGGATGAGTATGAATGAATTTCCTACTGGATTAATTTTTCTGCATTACACAGAATGAGAGTCTAAGATCAAAATTATGTTCTGTTTTAGAAAATCAAAGATGTATTCATACATATCTGAAACTATCTCATAAAATTAACGCCTGCTAATTATTAGAACTATCAAGATTCCCGAAACTCTGCAAGACAAGCAAGACGTAGTAAGGCTCCCTAAAAAGTAGCACAACAATCAAAATGAAATAGATTTAATCAGCAGATATCTTTAAAATGGCAGTGTGTTTACAAGGAGTTTTGAGTAACATAAAAAAATTGAAAATTAAATATTGAGGCCAGGCGCAATGGCTCATGCCTGTAATCCCAGCACTTCGGGAGGCTGAGGAGGGTGGATCACTTGAGGTCAGGAGTTTGAGACCAGCCTGGCCAACATGGTGAAACCTGTCTCCACTAAAAATACAAAAATTAGCCGGGCGTGGTGATGGGTGCCTGTAATCCCAGGTACTTGGTAGGCCTAGGCAGGAGAATTGCTTTAACCTAGGAGGCAGTGAGCAGAGATGGAACCACTGCACTCCAGCCTGGGTGACAGAGTGAGACTCTGTCTCAAAAAAATAATAATAACAAAAATAAATAAATAAATATTGAAAAAGGGGAGTGGAAGCCCAGCATTATTGCAACACTGTCTAGGGAAGAAAGCCACTGTGTCTGTTAGACTGAATGGTTATTCCAGGTTCTGAGTGGTGTTCCTGCAGTCAAACATCCAGAGTTCCTGTGTTCTACTGTGGCCTGGATGCATAGCCCATGAACCTACTCAACTTGCTTTACTACAATTTGAAATTCACCAATGACAAACTTGGTTTTTCAAACACCTAAAGGAGAGAGGTGCAAATAGTAGGCACAAAGGCTCTGCTATGTTGAAAAGTGTGCCCTGCCCTGTAAACCCACACATTGGTGTTCTGGTTTACAAATAAGTCTCTGGTGAGTTCATTAATGGATGCCTCCTAGATAGGGTTGTCGGATTTAGCAAATAAAAATACAAATATTGGGGCCAAGTGCAGTGGTTCATGCCTGTAATACTAGCACTTTGGAAGGCTGAGTCAGGAGGATCGCTTGAGGCCAGGAGTTCTGGACCAGCCTGGACAACATAATGAGACCCTGTCTCTACAAAAAATTTTAAAAATTAGCAGCTGGGCACGGTGGCACATACATGTAATGTTAGCTGTTTGGGAGGCTGAGGTAGGAGGATCTCCTAATCCCAGGAGTTCTCAGGGTTGCAGTGAGCGGCAATTGCAGCACTGCACTCCAGCATGGGCGACAAAGAGAGACTCTGTCTCTAAAACAAAACAAATATCACACGGGACACACTTATACTCAAAATTATTTATTGTTTATCAAAGATTCAAATTTTACTGTGTACTCTGTATTTTTCTATCAACCCTACTAGAGCCTACTGCTGCCAGGTATACTAATAAAATGGAGATCCTACATCTGCAAGGCTGAGGACCAGTCCCGACCCCAAGACCACCCTCACCAACATAATGCTGCTCTCAGGGAGCCCACCTAAGTAACCACCCCAAGGTTAGGTTAGGTTAGGTTTAGACTTTCACACACACACACACACACACACACACACACACACACACACACACTCTCACTGTCTCTCTCTCTCTCTCTCCCCTACCCTCCCTCCTTTCCCTCTCCCCCTCCCTCCTCTTCTCTCTCTCCTTTTCTCTTCTCTCTTCCTTTTATAAGTATTTTTTTATTAAAAATCTTTTTTTTTTTTTGTTTTTTTGAGATGGGGTTTCGCTCTTGCTGCCCAGGCTGGAGTGCAATGGCGTGATCTCGGCTCACCGCAACCTCCTCCTCCCAGGTTCAAGCGATTATCCTGCCTCAGCCTCCTGAGTACCTGGGATTTCAGGCATGCGCCACCACGCCCAGCTAATTTGGTATTTTTAGTGGAGATGGGGTTTCTCCATGTTGGTCAGGCTGGTCTCGAACTCCCAACCTCAGGTGATCCGCCCACCTTGGCCTCCCAAAGTGCTGGGATTACAGGTGTGAGCCACTGCGCCTGGCCAAAAATCATTTTTAACTGACACACACAACACTCCTATTTATGGGACACATAGTGATATTTCAATACACATATAGTGATCAGCAGATCAGGGTAATTAGCATATCCATCATCTTGAATATTTATCTTTTTTGGTTTACAGACAGGGTATTGCTCTGTTGCCCAGGCTGGAGTGCAGTAGCTTGATCACAGTTCATAGTTCACTATAACCTCAAACTCCCGGACTTCAGCCATCCTCCCACCTCAGCCTCCAGAGCAGCTAGGACTATATGCATTCACCACAACCTGGTTAATCAAACATTTATCACTTCTTCGTGTTGGGAACATTCAGTATCCTCTTTGAGTTATTTGAAACTATATAATATACTAGTGTTAACTATAGTCACCCTATAATGCTGTAGAACACTAGAATTTATTCTAACTTATTCCTCCTATCTAGCTGTAATTTTGTATGCTTTACAAATCTCTCCCTATACCCCCTTCCCGCTATCCTCTGTTCTACTTTTTACTTCCGTAAGATCGACCTTTTTTAGTTTCCACATATGGATGAGAACATGTGGTGTTTAACTTTCTGTTCAAGTTATCTGGCTTATTTCACTTAACACAATGTCCTCCATTCCATCCATGTTGCTGCAAATGACAGGATTTTATCTTTTTATGGCTGAAGAGTATTTCATTGTGTATATATACCACATTTTTTTTACCCATTCATCTGTTGTTGGACACCTAGGTTGACTCCCTATCTTGGCTATTGTGAATAGCACTGCAGTAAATATGGGGGTGCAGATGTCTCTTCAATATGTTGATTTCATATCCTTTTAGTATATACCCAGTAGGGGGATTGCTGGATCATATGGAAGTTTGATTTGTAGTTTTTTGAGGAAACTCCATACTGTTCTCCATAATGACTATGCCAGTTTGTGTTCCCACATAATAATCTTCATTCCTTCAAAGACTTCTCTTATTTATACACAAAGTAAACAACTTCCCTTATTAAGCTTTCCAAGACTTTACCACCAGTTAATTCCAAGACCAAATTTACAACTTGGACAATACATATATAAAATTGAAAGTCATTTATTGGTGGCATCCAAGGAGGTAATGAACATTATTAACAACATCTATTATGTTGTAAGATTAGTTGCTTCGCTGCAGTAGCTAGTCAAATATGAATTCTTATTAACTTTCAACAAAGAGAATTTCTATTCCTTTTTTTTTTTTTTTTGAGACGAAGTCTCGCTCTGTCGCCCAGGCTGCAGTGCAGTGGCGTGATCTCGGCTTACTGCAAGCTCCGCCTCCCAGGTTCACGCCATTCTCCTGCCTCAGCCTCCCAAGTTGCTGGGATTACAGGCAACTGCTACCATGCCTGGCTAATTTTTGTATTTTTTTTAGTAGAGACGGGGTTTTGCCTCTGTTGGCCAGGCTGGTCTCAAACTCCTGACCTCAGGTGATGCACCCGCCTCAGCCTCCCAAAGCGCTGGGATTACAGGCATGAGCCACTGTGCCCGGTCAAGAATTTCTCTTCCTTTACCTGAGTCTTCTTTCTGATTTTTGCCTGAATCATAATCCTAGGCTTTACTATCCATTGCACCCTGAGATCCTTAGCCTTCAGATCACTTTATAGAAAAATCAGTTAATGTGTCTCTGTAGGGCCACCTCATTTGTACCTAGGGAAAATTAAGTTAGGAGGATCACTGCAGAATAAACAGGGGAGCAGGTTTGACCTGTGATTCACTCAGCAAAAAAGATCTTTGCTCTGTTCCCAAGCCAGTTCTCCTTCTCTCTTTCTCAGCACTAACATAGTATAGGAGGTCAGTGTTTTTTTTTTTTTTTTTTTTTTTGAAACAAAGTCTCGCTTTGTTGCCCAGGCTGGAGGGCAGTGATGCAACAGGGCTCACTGCAGCCTCAACCTCCTGGGCTCAGGCAATCCTACTGTCTTGATCTCCTGCGTAGCTGGGACTAGAGGCACATACCACCATGCCAGGCTAATTTTTTAATGTTTTTGTTTTTGAGACAGTATCTCACTCTGTCACCCAGGTTGGAGTTCTCAAGTGATTCTCCTGCTTCAGCCATCCGAATAGCTGGGACTACAGGTGCCTGCCACCATGCCTGGCTAATTTTTGTATTTTTAGTAGAGATGGGGTTTCACCATATTGGCCAGGCTGGTCTCGAACTCCTGACCAAAAGTGATCCACCTGCCTTGGCCTCCCAAAGTGCTGGAATTACAGGCGTGAGCCACGGTGCCTGACTCAGGATGTCAGTATCTTATACTTGACTGTGGCTTCCCTTTATCTTCTTCTAAAGAGGTTTCTGCCCTCTCTAGAGAGACAATATTGATTCCTTATCCCCAGATCAGATGGAGTTAAGTTCATGCTACTTGACTCAAGCCATCATCAACCTCTTCCATTTTAGACATAAAGTGCAATTTTTGCTAAGGAACTAAAGAGTCTCTCTGGTAAAGTGTGATTTAGGTCATTCTTCTAGAATTCGGGTTTTAATTCACGGCTGGCATTTCTGAAGTAGTTTAGGGTGAGCATCTGAAATAAATGAGTCATCTCAGTCCTTCTATTTCTTCTATTTCCCATTATTTTCCAACTTAAACATCTCGGGACTAAGGATTAATTTATCCTCCCAATGCTGACAACAGGCAAGTCATTCTGTAAAATATATTGGGAAATTAATGGACTTCCATTTGGGGAGAAGTAAACAGAAGTTGATAATATATATGCCTGTTTATCTGTAGACACACAGTATCGGGAGCTGAAGAATGAATAGTTCTAAGTCAGGCTTGTTGTTAGGTTGAAGAAAAACCCAACCAGCCAACCACCACTTTGGTTTTTCTCAAGCTGTCAGCTGAAGCAGAGAGAAGTAAAATGTTAAGTTGAGGGGTGTTTTAAGGAGCAAAGGAGATGCTATACTTGTTCCCATATTCTCCACCAAGTCAACCCTCCTTATGTGGCAGGGAGAGCTGCACTCAGACCCTGGATGCCCAGGGAGAAACTGGGAGGAATTTCTGCTCCCATTGCAGGTAGGATCTGGTGAAATCCATGTGGTTAGGAAACCTCAGATTAATCACTGAGTGGTTTGGGAGACAGAGGTTGCTAGATGCCAGGGGCACTCAGAGGCAAAAGGACACTGAGGCATTATAAAGGCTCCTTCCATGGTGGGCACTTGACAGCAGACACAGCAACCTACGATATCAGCCTCAGCATTTACTCTTCCCCTGCTTGAGAGTGCAAAATATCTCCCTAGGTATTGAGCAAAAACACTGTGAGAACCATTCAACCTACTTCTATATAAATGTAGTCCTCATACTACATTAGACTTTTTTTTTTTTTTTTTTTTGAGACACAGTCTTGCTCTATCGCCCAGGCTGGAGTACAATGGTGTGATCTCGGCTCACTGCAACCTCAGCCTCCTGGGTTCAAGCGATTCTCCTGCCTCAGCCTCCTGAGTAGCTGGGATTACAGGCATGCACCACTGTGCCCAGCTAATTTTGTATTTTTAGTAGAGACGAGGTTTTGCCATGTTGGTCAGGCTGATCTCGAACTCCTGACCTCATGATCATCCTGCCTCAGCCTCCCAAAGTGCTGGGATTACAGATGTAAGCCACCACGCCCGGCCGACATGACATTTTGTTGGCTAACATTAGTACAGCACCCTACAGTTTGTAAAGTACACTCAGATCCATGGTCTTAATTGATCCAGTTGCACACAAACCTTATCATGATGTTCTATGATCGTGAGCCATCAGTAAATAGTGGCGGTACTGAAGTTCTCCAGAACATGTCTCAGTCAGGGAAACCCTTCAATATGGTCTTACAAAGAAATATTAGTTTATTTGATAACTGAAGAGACAGAGGGTCTTGCTCTGCCACCCGGGCTGGAATGCAGTGGTTTGATCATGGCTCACTGCAGCCTTGAGCTCCTGGGCTCAAGTGATCCTTCTACCTCAACTTCCCGGGTAGCTGGAACTAGAGGCACACACCACCACACCCAGCTAGTTTTTAAATTTTTTTTTGTAGAGGTGGGGTCTTGCTATATTTCCCAGGTTGGTCTTGAACTTCTGGCCTCAAGTAAACCTCCTGCCTTGGTCTCTCAAAGCACTGGGATTACAAGCGTGAGCCACTGCACCTAGCCATAAGGTATATTTAAGACAAAAGCTAATTGATGTTGGCAGGTAAAACTCAAGAAAGGTGCAAGTACCCAGGTCCTCTGCTCTCCCTCGATCCTGTACACAGGTGGGCCTTTTAGGGTGCAGCTGGATGCACCATCAAACATCTGAGAAGGGATCCCTGGTGGCTCTTCCTTTTCATAGGTCAACTTGAGAGGGTCTTTGCTGTGGTGGGGTAAGTATTTCAGGGTTCAGACACTAATCAGCATGAGCTTACGGGCCAACAGCTTAAGGAAGTGCTATGAAATGCCCAGCTAGTGTCTTCAGGTCTCCTGGTACCAGAGGAAGTTGCAGTTGGGCACAGCCAGCCTCTTCTCTTGGGGAAAGAGGAAGTTAGCCCATTGCCAGGCAACCCAAAAAGAGATTTTGTGACCATTCATTGGATATTCCTATTTGTCACACCACACTTTCTACCCATATCCCCCAAACTTAGCTAAGTACTCAGAACATAAAAAGTACGCCAAAAATAACTACGGGTGCCACTAATTGAGGGTCTATTGTATGCAAGTGACTTGGCATATTTTATGAGTAGTTCTCACAATGACTGTGCCAGATAGGTATTATTAGCTCTATTTTATAGATAAGGAAACAGAAGCTAGAGAAGGCTAAGTGACCTGCTTAGTAATATGAAAGTCACATAGAGCTAGTAAATGGCGGAGCTGAAATCTGAACCCATATCTCTGTGACTCCTTTTTCCCTCAGGCTGTGTAGCTTGTCACTGTGAACATCGGTCTCTCTCCTCTCCTCCCCACTGGCCTCCGTATATGTGTGTCTGTCTCCAGCTCCAGCTCCACCTGTCTCGCTGTCTCTGTTTCTCTCTCATCTACGGGTAGGTTCCCACCACTTCCTTTCCTGAAGTCCATGCCTTGCGTGCCTTCCTACTGAAATGTGCTTCACCAGTGAGGCCTCCTGACCCTTCTGCATTGTCACGTGCTGGCCTGGATGATTTTTCTCACCTCACCCAGTCTAGTTTGCTCTCTACCTTCCAAACCCAGCAGGTACTTGAAAAGTAGTGGTCTGGCCGGGCGCAGTGGCTCAAGCCTGTAATCCCAGCACTTTGGGAGGCCGAGACGGGCGGATCATGAGGTCAGGAGATCGAGACCATCCTGGCTAACACGGTGAAACCCCGTCTCTACTAAAAATACAAGAAAATTAGCCGGGCGAGGTGGCGGGCGCCTGTAGTCCCAGCTACTCGGGAGGCTGAGGCAGGAGAATGGTGTGAACCCGGGGGAGCGGAGCTTGCAGTGAGCCGAGATTGCGCCACTGCACTCCAGCCTGGGGCACAGAGCAAGACTCCGCGTCAAAAAAAAAAAAAAAAAAAGAAAAGTAGTGGTCATCTGCTGTTAGTAAAAGCTCCAAGTAAAAAAAATGAAAGCTAAACTAGGAGCAGAACCAAAGGAAGTTAAGAGATAAGAACCAAACCTGGTTTCTCAGCAGGGCCCTTAAGGAAAGAATGACCCAAGGTCAGTCAAACCTGGACCCGAAAGCAGGAAGGGCCTCTGGCCTTTTCACTCAGCAAGATGCACAGGGAACAACCCAGAATATCGTGACTCTGGTCGAGGACGCTGGTGCATTCCCCAGGGACTTGTAAGCCCTAACAATCACCATCCTCCTCCTGCTCCTCCCCATCAAATGCATTTATTAAACAGCCTAATTATTAAACAAGGCAGGTGGAAGAGAAAGGTGGGAAATTAGAGGGTTGAATCAAGCTTTTGAAAAAGCTAGAATAATGACTCACTGTGTGTAACCTTTCATTTGGAGAAAAAGTGGATGTTCCTGATCCAGCCAGGTGCATTGTTAGACCTGTAGGGGAGAGAGAGGGAAACAGACCATTTTTTCTCTCTCAGTCACAACCACCGTGAGCTCAGAGCTGAACTGCCAGGCCTCAAGAATAAATTCAGAGGATTTATTCTTCTAACAAGGCCAGAAAACTGACAGAATCACAGGCAAGAATAATATCTGTTCAAGTCAATGTTTAGAATATTAGAAGTGTGAAGACATTTTATTAGCAAATCCACCAGATTTTCTCCTTAAAGAAAGAAATTGTGCTCTATTATTTTTCTCCTTTCTTCCTTCCTTCCTTCTTTCCTTCCTTCCTTTTTTTTTCAGACAGAGCCTCACTCTATTGCCCAGGTAATCTCAACTCACTGCAACCTCCACCTCCCAGGTTCAAGTGATTCTCCTGCCTCAGCCTCCCGAGTAGCTGGGATTACAGGCATGCACCACCATGCCCGGCTAATTTTTGTATTTTTAGTACAGAGAAGGTTTCATCATGTTGGCCAGGCTTGTCTCAAACTTCTGACCTCAGGTGATCCGCCCACTCGGCCTCCCAAAGGGCTGGGATTACAGGCATGAGCCACCACGCCCAGCTATTTAGTTTTAAATCCTGGGATGGAGCCCAGTGTCTAACACAGGGCGATGCTCAATAAATGTTTGCTAGGGCCAGGTAATGTGGCTCATGCCTGTAATACCAGCACTTCAGAAGGCCGAGGCAGGAGGATCATTTGAGCCCAAGAGTCTGAGACCAGCCTGGGCAACATAGCAAGATCCCCATCTCTACAAAAAAATTTTAAACTATTATATTGAAAAGTTTACTAGGATAAAATTGAAGGCAAGAGCTGAGTCTTGTACAATTTTGTATTCCACTCAGTGCCCAGCATTAAGTGAATGAGTGCCTGCAGGCATTAATGAACGAGAAATGCACTTTTTGATTTGCCTTTGAAAGAAAGGATATGCCTTTGCAAGCAGTGGTATCATCTTCCTAATTATCTAAGAAGTCTGTATTCTCTTCTTAATTTCATTTTGATTTTGTTCCCTTAAGAAGACAGAGCTTTTGCTAAACGAATCTGGCCGCTAAAAAGAAACAATTCTGCTGGTTTTTCTTCCTCCTCATGTAGTGTCAAACAGTCCTGAACTTCTGGACCTGTCAAGGTATTTCCTATGTTCCTGTCTGGGCACAGGTCAGGATTCTACCAGGAACTGGGCTAATTTGCCTCCAGCTTCCCTGGTCCTCCTCCTGTTGAATCTCACCTCTCCTCTTTGTTCTTTGTTTTGCCCCAGTTGAGTTTTGATCCCTTTTGCCCAGCAGCTCCCTGCCTCTCCCAATACAGTAAATCTCATCTCTCTCAGTTTAGCACATTTACATGGAAAGTATTTAATAAATCTGGATCACATGGGTAGCCAAGAAAGTACATAGTGTGTGGGGGGGAAACTGAGGTAGAAGCAGGGAGAGGCAAGAACCTTTTCTCAAAAGAGTCCTGAGTGTAGCCAGGCACGGTGGCTCACACCTGTAATCCCAGCACTTTGGGAGGCCAAAGCAGGTGAATCATTTGAGGTCAAGAGTTCAAGACCAGCCTGGCCAATATGGTGAAACCTCGTCTCTACTAAAAATACAAAAATTAGCCAGGCGGTGGTGGTGCGTGCCTGTAATCCCAGCTACTCAGGAGGTTGAGGCTCGAGAATTGCTTGAGCTTGGGAGGCAGAGGTTGAGGTAAGTCGAAATCATGCCGCTGCACTCCAGCCTGGATGACAGAGTGAGACCTTGCCTCAAAAAAAAAAAAAAAAAAAGAGAGAGTCCCGAGTGGAGGGATAGTAGGGATCAGTGATGGGCTTTCTTTCCACAAACAGAAACAGGTGCAAGTCACTGAAGGGGATTCATTTGGGAGATGAAGTACATTTCATTCTTTCAGCTCCCTTCACAAATATATAAAAGCTCCCTATTTTACAGCTGAGGAACTGAAACTCAGAGAGGTTAGGAGACTTCCTGACCACACCTTCAGGCTCAGCTAGGTACCCCTCCTCTAGGCTTCTCTCATAGGACCTCTGTCTTAGTGCTTATCACCGTGTGATACAGTTACTTATTTATATCTTTTTCTACTCAATTTTCTGTACACTCACTGAAGGCAGGAATTGTCCCTTTCATTTCTATGATTTCATGATTCTATGGATAAAGCCCTCAATAAATGTTTGCTGGATGAATGACTTGCCCAAGGTCACACTGCTAATATATGGCAGAGCTGGGACCAGAACGAAGACCTCCGTCTCCCCAGATTCCATAGCCTTGCTATTCTCCTGGGACATTTTCTGAAAGAAAGTGAGCTGCGGACCTATAAAGAAGCCAATCAAGCATTTGGCAGGTTAGTGAACTATTCTAAGAGAGTTTATTTTGTGTTATTTTGTTGTTGTTTTCTAACTTTCATTCTCCTTTCTTTTTGCTATTGTCAAGAATTCTAGGCAGTTACGCAGAGCTGAGCCAGGTGGGTCACATCTATAATCCCTCCTCCCAAAATAGCTGAATTCATCATGTCTTCAGAGGGGGAGGCTTTGCCGATGAAAGTGAGGGCTGCAAATATCCGCAGATGGCTTTCTCGCTCCCTCTCCTGCCCGCCTGCCAGGTGTGAACAAACACTTTGAAGAAATGTGGGGATGCCTGGGAGGAAATGTCAAAGGCTGTGCTTCATGGTTCTTAAAACATTGAAGAGCTCTGATCTTGTTGGTCCCGAACAACTAGGCTGGAAATCGCATGAGAAAAAGCTTGTTTCTTTTCTCATCTGGTCACACATATTGATGATGGAGGTTCTGTTCTTGTCAACCACAAGCAAGATGCTAGCACTTGACTTGGACAATGTGAATGCGGCCAGACACTGAGAAGAAAGAGGTGTCAGGCATGCACTCCTGCTGACAGTAGAAGAGATTGTCTGGCTTCAAAGGAAAACCCAGAATAAAAAGGCAGCAGAGACAAGGGGTCCTGAGAACTGTATTTGTAGTGGTCAAGAGTCCAGGCTCTGGGGCTAGATCTGTCTGGGTTCCAAGCTTGCTTCTACCACCTCTTAGTTATCTTACCTTGGGCAAGTTACTTAACATTGCTGTGCTTCAATCCTCACGTGCCAAAAGTCATGAAAATCAACGAGCTAATCCATGAAGTTTCATCACTCTCCATTTGCCCTTCCAGTTCCATTCTCTATCCATTTCTTCATCCCTGCTCTGTGCCCTAAGAGACCAACCTCAAAGACTGTATCACCCAGTGTTCTTTGCCCTCTGGCTCCTAGTTGGATTCATCCAAAGGAGCTACTGGCAGAAGACATTGGCTGCTCAGAAGGATAAGAAAGAGCCAAGGGTGTTTATTCCCCTGGCTTTCACAATGCTAGGTCACCATTTCAACAGAGGCTGCATACCTCTACTTCCATCCCCAGCCACTGCCAGGCAGCCCTCTCCCTCAAAGAAGCTCCATAAGGGTCCCATTATCTCTGCTCTCTCCTCTTACCCTTTCAGACCTAGAGACACTAATGGCCTCAGCATTCCTTGTTGAGCACCCTAACCCTATGCACTCTTCTGCATATACTCCCTGTGTTAAATTATCTTCACTTTACCATTGGAGTGTCCCATTTGTCTTCTTTCAGCACCTTGACTAATGTGCCTGATGCATAATAAATATTCAATAAAATTTTCCTATTTATCTTCCTTCTTCTCCTTCTATTCTTTCATTATCCTCATCAACCTTTTAATCCTTGTTTGTTTGTTTTGAGACGGAGTCTTACTTTGTCACCCAGGCTGGATTGCAGTGGCACAATCTTGGCTCCTGCAACCTCTGCCTCCCAGGTTCAAGCGATTCTCCTGCCTCAGCCTCCCAAGTAGCTGGGACTACAGGCGCCTGCCACCATGCCCAGCTAATTTTTGTACTTTTAATAGAGACGGGGCCTCACTATGTTGGTCAGGCTGGTCTTGAACTCCTGACCTCAAGAAATCCACCCGCCTTGGCCTCCCAAAGTGCTGGGATTACAGGCATGTGCCACTGGGCCTGGTCCTTAATCTGTTTTATTATCAGCTTAATATTAAGCAGAAGAGCTGGGGAGATTGTATTTGTTTCCTACTATTGCACAACAAGTTGCACAGCTTAGACCTTAAAACAACACACATTTATTATTTCACCATTTCTGTGGATCATCTGGGTTCTCTGCTTTCAGGATCTCACTAGTCAGGGCATTGGCTAGGGGGCTGCAGTCTCATCAGAAGCTCGGCGGGGGAAGGATATATTACCAAGATCCCTCTGGTTGTTGGTAGAATTCATCTTTTTGCAGCTATAGGACTGAGATCTCAGTTTGCTTGCTGGCTACTGTCAGCTTCTAGGGGCTGCCTACTGTTCATTGCCATGTTGCCCTCTCTGTTAGGTCCTCTCACCACATGGCAGCTTATATCCTCAAGGCTGACAATGGGGAAGAGTTTCTCTGACGTAAGGAGGTCCTAGTCACTCTTTAAAGGGCTTTCTCCTGACTAAACCAGGCCTGCCCAGGATAATCTCCCTTTTTATGAACTCAAAATGAACTGATTTGAGACCTTAGTTACAATGCAAAATCTCTTTGCCTTGCCATGTGATGTAACCTAATTAAGGGAGTGACACCCCTTTATGTTTGGAAGTCACAGGTTCTACCTGTGGTTTAAGGGGAGGGGATTACACAGAGGTGTTGACACGAGGAGACAGGAAAGCATTGGTGGTCACCTTCGAGTCTGTCTGCCACAGAGGTGTCATCAGAAGGTTGGGGCAATACTCATTCAGCTTTTTTGATAGTTGTTCACTGAGGTCAGGAAGGGGTTCTTGCCAGCAGGAAAGTACAGGACCAACACAAATGGAGCACTTGCTCTGGGCTCTGCATTGTGCCCTCTACTTTCCCCTTTGGTCCTCTAACAGCCCTGTGAGTGTCCACTATTATCTCTGCCTTCTGAATGAGGAGGCTGAAGAGCAAAGAGGTTGAAGCAATTCACACAAGGCCGCACAGATGCCCCCTCTTCTTTTTTTTTTTTTTCTTTTTTTCTTTTTTTTTTTTTTTGAGACAGAGTTTCACTCTTGTTGCCCACGCTGAAGTGCAATGGTGTGATCTTGGCTCACTGTAACCTCTGCCTCCCGGGTTCAAGTGATTCTCCTGCCTCAGCCTCCCAAGTAGCTGGGATTACAGGCATGCACCACCCTGCCTAGCTAATTTTGTATTTTTAGTAGAGAAGGGGTTTCACCATATTGGTCAGGCTGGTCTCAAACTCCCGACCTCAGGTGATCTGCCCGCCTCAGCCTCCCAAAGTGCTGGGATTACAGGCGTGAGCCACCATGCCTTGCCGCCCTCTCTTAAATTCTTAAGGTTTTCAGCTGGGTGCGGTGGCTGACGCCTGTAATCCCAGCAATTTGGGAGACTGAGGCGGGCAGATCACCTGAGGTCGGGAGTTTAAGACCAGCCTGACCAATATGGTAAAACCCCTTCTCTACTAAAAATACAAAAATTAGCCAGGCATGGTGGTGCGTGCCTGTAGTTCCAGCTACTTAGGAGGCTGAGACAGGAAAATTGCTTGAACCTGGGAGGTGGACGTTGCAGTGAACTGAGATCATGACACTGCACTCCAGCTTGGATGACAGAGTGAGACTGTGTTTAAAAAATAAAAAATAATTCTTAAGGTTTTCAGTAGGAAATAACAAAAGTAGAGGTCAATGTTTGAGAACTAAAAGGGCCTCTCCATGTGCATTCTTCTTTTCCACGGAGTTGGCATCTTTAATTTCAGGAAAGGGAAATACAGATTTTTTTTTTTCCCCCCCAGAAAGAATTTGCTGGCTGGGTGTGGTGGTTCATGCCTGTAATCCTAGCATTTTGGGAGGTCAGGGTGAGCTGATAACTTTGAGCTCAGGAGTTCAAGACCAGCCTGGGCAACATGGCTAAACCTCATTTCGACAAAAAATACAAAAATTAGCCGGCCATAGTGGCTTGTGCTTGTGGTCCCAACTACTTGGGAGACTGAGGCTGGAGGATCACTTGAACATAGGAAGTGGAGGTTGCAGTGAGCTGAGATCATGCCACTGCACACCAGCCTGGGCAACAGAGACTCTGCCTCAAAAAATAAGAAGAAGAAGAATTTGCTAACACATAGCACAAACACTTATGAACTGTACCTGGAAAATACAGTTAAAATTCTCAATGGATAAAAAAGCCACCACCCTTTTTATTTGTCAATGAACACTTCACTTCTGTTCAGGATGCATACGAAAACAATCACAAATCACTATGTACATAGTGCTTTCAACTCTTTAAAGCAAATTCACATGTATTCTGAAGCTTTGTACTCTTTTCCCTTTTAACTGGACCTAGAAACCCCCCAAAAGTATAAACATTTAGCTTCAGAAGCTTTGGGAATGGCATTACTGTTTCAAGGGGTAAAAATCCTAACTTTCCACCAATGCCAAGAACTTGCAAGAGGTGACCCTTAGGTTGAGCACAGTATGCCCATTAGGAAAGTATTTACTGGCCACTGTAGCCAGTCCCTAATGTGGAGCCTGCTGCACAGAAGGCACATTATACAAATTTGTGGAATGACTAAAGTAATGAATGTATTTTCCGTTTCCTTGCCTTTTTCTTATTTCCTATGAACATTTTCTCATTTTTTCATTGTTTCTTTTAATTTAAAAAGTACTATATAGGCTCACTGTAAAAACAAAACAAAACAAAACTCAAAAATGTATATACTAAAAAACGAAAATTCACGCCAGGCATGGTGGCTCACACCTGTAATCCCAGCACTTTAGGAGGCCGAGTTGGGTGGGTTACAAGGTCAGGAGTTCGAGACCAACCTGGCCAATATAATGAAACCCCATCTCTACTAAAAATACAAAAATTAGCTGGGCTTGGTGGCGGCCACCTGTAGTCCCAGCTACTTGGGAGGCTGAGGCAGGAGAATCGCTTGAACCCAGGAGGTAGAGGTTGTAGTGAGCCGAGATCACGCCACTGCACTCCAGCCTGGATGACAGAGACTCCATCTCAAAAAATTAATAAAAAATAAAAATAAAAATGAAAATTCACATCCTTCAGGCTTTTTTATAGCGATAACCACTACAGACAATTTGATGTATCATTTGTATTGCTAAAATAGAAGCATTTGATATCTAATTATTTGCTCCTTAGTCCATCTTGTAGCATAGATGCCTCGTTCCTCTTAATGTCCTCTTTGTATTCGTTAGCATGTGTAGCAGACACCATCTGTTATGTGCATATCCTCTTAGGAACTCTTGTCATTTCCACCCATAACAGTCTGACTTCCAATGGCCAGTCCCTGCATCGTGTTTGTATTAGTGTATTTTCACACTGCTATAAAGAACTACCTGAGATAAACAAAAGAGGTTCACAGTTCTGCATGGCTGGGGAGGCCTCAGGAAACTTACAATCATGGTGGCAGGAGAGAGAGAGAGAGTGAG
Source organism: Macaca nemestrina (assembly GCF_043159975.1). Taxonomy (NCBI): domain Eukaryota; kingdom Metazoa; phylum Chordata; class Mammalia; order Primates; family Cercopithecidae; genus Macaca; species Macaca nemestrina. The sequence continues at coordinate 42,734,469 of NC_092131.1, forward strand.
AGAGTTGGTGGCAGGGAGGGAGCACAAGACACCTATCAAAACAACCAGATCTCAGGAGAACTCTATCAGGAGAACAGTAAGGGGGAAGTCTGCCCTCATGACCCAATCACTTCCCACCAGGCCACACCCCAATCTCAGATTACAATTCCAGATGGGATTTGGTTGGGGACACAAAGCCAAACCATATCATTGTTAGATGGCTCCCTCCAGCCACTGAAATTAGTTTGCCAATGGATGGTTGGCTGGAAGTACTTGGGAATGAATGGGCCTCTGGGAGACAGCCTTTAGCCAATGACTAAAAGTTGTAGGAGTGTAACTACTCCTGCTCTCTGACCCCTTGGCTAGGTTAATTCTGAGGCATGTGCTTTATACTGGTTTTTTTTGTTGTTTTGTTTTGTTTTTTGTTTTTTTTTTTTTTGAGACGGAGTCTTGCTCTGTAGCCCGGGCTGGAGTGCAGTGGCCGGATCTCAGCTCACTGCAAGCTCCGCCTCCCGGGTTTACGCCATTCTCCTGCCTCAGCCTCCGGAGTAGCTGGGACTACAGGCGCCCGCCACCTCGCCCGGCTAGTTTTTTGTATTTTTAGTAGAGACGGGGTTTCACGGTGTTAGCCAGGATGGTCTCGATCTCCTGACCTCGTGATCCGCCCGTCTCGGCCTCCCAAAGTGCTGGGATTACAGGCTTGAGCCACCGCGCCCGGCCTATACTGTTTTTAGAGTTTCCGTAAAAGATTAAACTCTAGTTGCTTATCTTTATAACTGGCTTAATTATACACCCTTCATTGGTTGTCTGCCCTTCCCTGTATCACTTCCCCATTTCCCTACTTACACTTTCCAAACATCTTGCACTTGAATCCTACTTACAAGGTCTGATTCAGAGAGAACATAAACTAAAACAGCATGGATATGCTGTAGTTAATTTCATCATTTCTTATTAATGGCCATTTTTAGGTTGCTTCTGATTTTCAACAAAAATAATGCTGCAATAAAATCTTCATCCATGCGGCCTAAAAAATGTGCGCATATTCCTGAATTTTAATTGCTAGGTTAAAGGGAACAAATATTTGGTATTTAAGAGATACTGCCAAAAGGACTGGATCCCCAAATGATTTTATTAATAACATCCTTACCAACAGTTTATTAGAGTGTACTTTACCCCACTTCTGGGGTAATGCCGACACTGGGCATTAGAAGTATTTTAAATATTTCTCTGATCAATTAAACAAAAATAGATGTACTCTAATTAGGCTTGTTGTAGCACATTTTAATTTGCATTTCTTAGATTAATTAGGATAAACGTTGTAGCATTTCAGGTAGTTATCAGATGACAGGACAAGAACACAGAGAAAACACACACACCCAATGTAGAAAAAATTAAGGTCTGGATTTAAGACGCTGACGATACAAAATCGTATCAGCAGCGGAGTGGCTGCGTGGAGCAAAGGTGGATGTCTCCAAGCAGCTTTCCCTGGTCCCCAGGCCTCAGGGTGGGGCACACTGTGCACCCAAGGGGAGTCAAAGCAGATGTGGAAAAGTTCAAGTCTTTTTATGGTTTAATCTCACTATACCCAGGGTTTTTACTGCCTTTTAAGAAGACCTTTATACACATAAGCCATGTTTCTGTCTACAGGGATGTTATCAACCTTGTATTCTCCTGGCTCTTGAAATAAACTTAACATGTCCAGCTGTCCTTGAGCAATAACTCCACCTGTACCTTTCCAACTTTCTGGAAAGCCCATTTCCCTGAAGACTATCCTTTGCCTATGATTTTATTTTTAGTTTTACTTTTTAAAGGCAAAGAGAATGTAGCCTGTGATTTAATACTCTTGTTTGGATGTAGAGTTCTAAAGCTGAGTGTGATCTGAAAACCACAACTAAAAATCTATTTCCCTAAAATCATCTGTTCATATGCCCAATGAAAATTTGTATTTCTTATGTGATTGGCCAGTTCATATTCTTTGTCCATTTTTTTAAATTGAATTTTGTTTTTTATATTTATTCGTTGAAAACAAATTTTTTTTTTTTTTTTTTTTTGAGACGGAGTCTTGCTCTGTCACCCAGGCTGGAGTGCAGTGGCCGGATCTCAGCTCACTGCAAGCTCCTCCTCTCGGGTTCACGCCATTCTCCTGCTTCAGCCTCCCGAGTAGCTGGGACTACAGGCACCTGCCACTTCGCCCGGCTAGTTTTTTGTATTTTTTAGTAGAGACGGGGTTTCACCGTGTTAGCCAGGATGGTCTCGATCTCCTGCCCTCATGATCCGCCCGTCTCGGCCTCCCAAAGTGCTGGGATTACAGGCTTGAGCCACCGTGCCCAGCCTTTTTTTTTTGAGATGGAGTTTTGCTCTTGTTGCCCAGGCTGGAGTGCAGTGGAATCATGTCAGCTCACTGCAACCTCTGCCACCTGGGTTCAAGCAATTTTTCCACCTCAGCCTCCTGCGTGGCTGGGATTACAGGTGCCTGCCACCACGCCCAGTTAATTTTGTATTTTTAGTAGAGAGAAGTTTCACCATGTTGGCTAGGCTGGTCTCAAACTCCTGACCTCAGGTGATCCATCTGCCTCAGTCTCCCAAAGTCTTGGGATTACAGGTGTCAGCCATTGTGCCCGGCCAAATTTTTTTTTATATATTGTGGGTATTAATCATTTGCTTGTTATAAATGTTGCAACTATCTCCTGTTAATCTGTTGCTTGTCATTTGCCTTTGTTTACAGTGGTTTTTCATTTTTATTCAGTCATATCAATAGATCCTTTCATTTATGATTTGGGTTTCTTGCTTTGGAAGGTCATACATCCCTCCTCAAAGATCATAAAAATAATCTCCTATTTTTTTCTGCTAGCACTTTATAGCTTTGTGGGTTTTTGTTTGTTTGTTTGTTTGTTGTTTTCTTGCCCTTAGCTCTTTAATCCATCCAGAATGTGTTTTTGTGGATGATGTGAAGAAATCTATCCAGGGAATTTTATCATTTTTGCTGCCACTATAAATGAGGTATTTTTCCTGCCACATTTTCTGAGTGGTTATTGCCAGTATATAGGCTACACATTTACCTTGAAGGTACAATTTTATAATCCCCCACTGTCTCATCTCAGCAGGAACTGGATATTTGTGTTGAAGGAAGACCCTCTCAGACTGGTCAGCATGCCTGCTATGTAGCCATTAAACAAATACAACTTGAGTATCCCTTAATTGAAATGCTTGGGACCAGAAATGTTTTGGATTTTTTTTTTTTTCGGATTTTGCAGTATTTACCTATATCCACAATGAGATATCATGGGAATGAGACCCAAGTCTAAATAAACATGAAATTTATTTATGTTTTATCTATACCATATATACATAGCCTGAAGGTCATTTTACACAATATTTTTAATAATTTTGTGCTTGAGCCAGGCTCAGCGGCACACACCTGTAATCCCAGTGCTTTGGGAAGTCTACGTAAGAAGATTGCTCAAGGCCAGGAATTCAGGACTGTCCTGGGCAACGTAGCGAGACCCCATCACTACAAAAAATGTAAAACAGCCAGCATATTGTCCCAGCTACTTAGGAGGCTGAGGTGGGAAGATTCCTTGAATGTAGGAGTTTAAGGTTACAGTGAGCTATGATTTTGTCACTGTGCTCCAGCCTGGGTGACAGAACAGGACCCTGTCTCTAAAAAAAAATTGTAATAATAACTTTGTGTTTGAAAAAACTTTGCATACACTGAACCATCAGAAAGCAAAGGTATCATTATCGCAGCCACATATGTGGACAACCTGTAGTTATCTGGCATCACCATAACTCCTGACTGAATTTATGTGCTACCAATAAACTATCATTTCCCTTTATTTGTTTTTTGTTTTTGAGACAGAGTCTCACTCTGTTGCCCAGGCTGGAGTGCAGTGGCCATCGTAGCTCATTGCAACCTCAACCTCCTGGGTTCAAACGATTCTCCCACCTCAGCCTCCTGAGTAGCTAGGACTACAGGTGCAAATCACCATACCCAGCTAATTTTTAAATTTTTTTGTAGAGATGGAGTCTCACCATAGTGTCCAGGTTGGTCCTGAGCTTTTGGCCTCAAGTGATCCTCCTACCTCAGCTTCCCAAACTACAAGGATTACACGTTTGAGCTGCCATTCACGGCCAGCAATAATTTCCTAACATTTACTTACACATAAGTGCTTAAAAGTAAAAAATACTGTAGCATAATTAAAACACACACACACACACACACACACACAAGCCAGGTGTGGTGGCATGTACCTGTAGTCTTAGCTATGTGGGAGGTTGAGGCAGGAGGATCACTGGAGCCCAGGAGTTCAAGGCTGCAGTGAGCTTTGATTGAGCCACTGCACTCCAACCTGGGTGGCCCTGTTTCTAAACAAACTACAAATAAAAACAAACACTAAGAACCCCATGAATTTAAACTGCATCTTGCGTGCCTGTGTTTTGACTGCAAGCCATCACGTGGGGTTAGGCGTGGAATTTTCCGCTTACAGCATCATGGCAGTACTCAAATAGTTTTAGATTTTGGAGTGTTTTGAATTTCAGATTTTCAGATTAGGGATGATCACCCTGTACCTCTCTTGGCCTTTTCTTTCTCATCTGTTAAGTGGGGAAGAGGGACAAAGTACTCTTTGTGGTCCCTTCTTGCATTAATAATGCTGAGGGTTTAAATAACTTCATTCTTTCTGGCCAAAAGGTAGTTCAGTTTCAAAAGGGAGAAAACTGAATCCTGGTCTCTAGTTGCTCAAGTCTCTTTACGTTTGAAAATGATACAAAGAGTGGTAAAGATTAGCATCCCCTCCTCTTAGACTCAACACCTTGGCTATATTTAGCTAGAGCTAGCACTTTTTAGAATAGGACATTTGCAACGTATAGAGCTAAGAGCAGGGGAAAGCAATCATTCAGCATTTATCTGTTGTCTTTCTGTGAAATAATGTTTCTTTCCAAGGAAAGAGCAAAGAGATTCAGCAGTGGTTTCCTGCTCCAGGAAATTATTTTTCTAATGACCCAGCATTAGAAAGTTTGCCAGACTTGCTCTGACAGTCCACTCTTGACCAAGGGGTACAGTAGTATGTGAAGTGATATGGTTTAGCTGTGTCCCTACCCAAATCTCATCTTGAATCGTAGTTGCCATAATCCCCACAAGTGGTGGGAGGGACCCCGTGGGAGGTAACTGAATCGTGGCATGGCTTCCCACATTCTATTCTCGTGATAGTGAGTGAGTTTTCCTGATATCTGATTGTTTTACAAGGGGCTTCCCCCTTTCCTAAGCTCTCATTCTTCTTCTCCCTGCTGCCATGTGTAGAAGGATGTGTTTGCTTTCCCTTCTGCCGTGATTTTAAGTTTCCTGAAGCCTCCCCAGCCATGCTGAGCTGTGAGTCAATTAAACCACTTTCCTGGCCGGGCGTGGTGGCTCATGCCTGTAATCCCAGCACTTTGGGAGGCTGAGGCAGGCGGATCACGAGGTCAGGAGATCGAGACCATCCTGGCTAACACCGTGAAACCCTGTCTCTAATAAAAATACAAAAAAAAAATTAGCTGGGCATGGTGGCAGGCGCCTGTAGTCCCAGCTACTCGGGAGGCTGAGGCAGGAGAATGGCATGAACCCAGGAGGCGGAGTTTGCAGTGAGCTGAGATCACGCCACTGCACTCCAGCCTGGGCGACAGAACAAGACCCTGTCTCAAAAAAAGCAAAACAAAACAAAAAAACAACCACTTTCCTTTATAAATTGCCCAGTCTCAGGAGTTCTTTATAGCAGTGCGAGAACAGACTAATACATGAGGTCATGTACCTGGTGCTGTTTCCCAAGTGGTTTCGACTGTAAATTCAAGAAGACATTTGATGTTTAGCTACCCAAAAGAAGCACAAGGATTCACTGGATGTGTGAGATAACCTACAATTTCTACCAAACTTCTGGGTCAGCCTTGATTTGCATTATATTGATATCATTTACTTCTAAATATTTCAGCATAGTTAATATGATATATATGTCATCTATACACTAGGAGCAGTTAATTAACATTTGGAGTCTTCCAAAAGAAATGCACTCTTCAGAAATGAATAACATCTGAAAGACTATAAGCAGAACTCTAAGCAAAAAAGGTCTACCCAGATGGCGACACCACTACAACTTCAACCATCTTTATTTCATATTAACACCAGAGGGCTTGTTAGCTAGTATAATAAACGTTAGATTATTAATTTTCCCTGGTAAAATGAGTTGTGTTCAAGATAGGTGCATTGGCTGTAAATACTGCATAGGTGCTCTCACCTTTCCCCAAACGGATCAGAAGCTTATACACGTTCAGGATGGCCTAAGCCAAGGATTGAGTCTGGTCCAGTGTTAAACCACCTGCAAGTAATTCTATCACCTGATGCCAACTGGAAGTTGAGTTTAACCCTGCCAGTTTCTAGGGACAGACCTAATAGCTACTGTAAATTTCAAGCAGTAATGAATGTACACAATATTTCAAGATAACACCAAAAACAGTAAGGTGACATGAAAATATCTATAGTTTCTATTGGTGACTGTCTTAGTCTGTTTTTTGTTGCTATAAAGAAATACTTGGCCAGGTGCGGTGGCTCAAGCCTGTAATCCCAGCACTTTGGGAGGCCGAGACGGGCAGATCACGAGGTCAGGAGATCGAGACCATCCTGGCTAACACGATGAAACCCCGTCTCTACTAAAAAATACAAAAAACTAGCCGGGCGTGGTGGCAGACCCTGTAGTCCCAGCTACTTGGGAGGCTGAAGCAGGAGAATGGCATGAACCTGGGAGGTGGAGCTTGCAGTGAGTTGAGATCCAGCCACTGCACTCCAGCCTGGGCGACAGAACGAGACTCCGTCTCCAAAAAAAAAAGAAAAAGAAAAGAAAGAAAGAAATACTTGAGGCTGGGTAATTTATAAAGAAACGAGGTTGATTTGGCTCACGATTCTGCAGGCTGTACAAGAAGCATGGCATGAGAATCTGCTTCTGGTGGGAGCTTCCGGCTGCCTCCACTCATGGTGTGAGGCAAGGGGGAGCTGGTGTTTAGAAATCATGTGGTGAGAGAGGAAGCAAGAGAGCGGGGGAAGGTGCCAGGCTCTAACCATTAGCTCTCATAGGAACTAGTAGAGTGAGAACTCATTACCTCGAGGAGGCACCAAGCCAGTCATGAGGGATTCAGCCCCATGACCCTAAAACCTATTAAGGCCCACCTCCAACACTGGGGATCAATTTCTTTGTGGGGGAGTGTACCAAAGAAACCATATCTAAACCATAGCAGTGATAAAGTCACCAGTTCAGCTAATATGACTGTAGTTTCTTACCTGTATTACTACTCAAGGAAACGCTAAAATCATTTAGAAGTTAGTAAAAACAAAGATTTTAGGCCGGGCGCGGTGGCTCAAGCCTGTAATTCCAGCACTTTGGGAGGCCGAGACGGGCGGATCATGAGGTCAGGAGATCGAGACCATCCTGGCTAAAACGGCGAAACCCTGTCTCTACTAAAAAATACAAAAAACTAGCCGGGCGCGGTGGCGGGCGCCTGTAGTCCCAGCTACTCGGGAGGCTGAGGCAGGAGAATGGCGTGAACCCGGGAGGCGGAGCTTGCAGTGAGCTGAGATCCGGCCACTGCACTCCAGCCTGGGCGACAGAGCGAGACTCCGTCTCAAAAAAAAAAAAAAAAAAAGATTTTTTTTTTCATTCAAATACATAGAGTCTCTGAATATTATTCACTGACCTCACGGCGGGTCCATGGACTCAGGATAAGAACTCCTGAACCGGAGTTCAAGACCAGCCTGATCAACATGGTGAAACCCCGTCTCTACTAAAAATACAAAAAAAAAAAAATTAGCCGGGTGTGATGGCGCATGCCTGTAATCCCAGTTACTCAGCAGGCTGAGGCAGGAGAATCACTTGAACCCGGGAAGCAGAGGTTGCAGTGAGCTGAGATTGCCCCACTGTATTCCAGCCTGGGCAACAGAGCGAGACCCTGTCTCAAAAAAAAAAAAAAAAAAAAAAGAAGAAAAGAAAGAAATCCTAAGCCTTACCTAGTGAATATTTGATAGTAGAGAAACCACTCAAAAGGGCCTCATTATTAACAATGCCCATGATGGGGACACCAATGTCTTGGTCAACAGGGTCTCTCCTGGGAATCCCAAAGCAGTCTGTAGGGCTGGGCTGCATATAGAATCTCCCCAACTGGCCGGGCACCATGGCTCACGCCTGTAATCCCAGCACTTTAGAAGGCCGAGGTGCACAGATCACCTGCGGTCAAGAGTTCAAAACCAGCTTGACCAACATGGTGAAACCCCGTCTCTACTAAAAATATAACAAAATTTAGCTGAGTGTGGTGTGGCGGCAGGCATCTGTAATCCCAGCTACTCAGGAGGGGGAGGTGGGAGAATCGCTTGAACCTGGGAGGTGGAGGTTGCAGTGAGCTGAGATGGCGCCACTGCACACTCTAGCCTGGGGGTGACAGAGAGGGACTGTGTCTCAAAAAAAAAACCTCCCCACCTGTGTGCAACCAGGTCCCCACAAAGACTTCACAACAGCAGAGTCTTCATCATATGATGAGTGGTACAAGAACACAGGCCACTGTGGAGCACAGGTCTGGCACAGGTCAACTTTCTCAGCAAATCTAGCTTTTCCTAAGGAAGCAGCAGAGATCTGTGGCAGACTGTAACACAGACACACCCATTTACTTTACCACTAGAACACTTTTCCCTTCCAGCTACTATATCCCCATATTTGCATAATTAAATGAGCCATTACATTGGTTCTTCCAGAACTAAGTAACCATCTGCCCTAAAGCTGTATCCAAGTCTCGCCTCTTAGGAAACTCAAGACTCACTTCTGGATTCTTTTAAAAGCCTAGGTTTATTGTTGAATTTCCATATGTGTTTTCTCCTCTTTTCACAAACATTTCAAAGGTCTTCAAGTCAAAACTCAGTCCCACCTCAAGCATCCTGAGCTCCCTTCTCTCAGGCAGTCTCTGAAGCACGTGGCCCAGCCCTGTGATGGCGACAGCACAGAGAGATCTCCTTCCCATCAGAGTCACCGGTAGCTGTCTCCCCCTCACTACCACAGGGCCGTGACGTGGCTTTCACAAGAGTCCCACAGCAGGAAGATGCCACTCAGGGGGTACAAGCTGGCTGGGGTGCTAGAAGGGGATAGGATCAGAGATCAAGAAAAGTAGAAGAATGGTTTCCTCCACTTCCAGCTCTGTTCTCTTTTGTTCTCAGGCCAGGAGGGTGTTTAGCACCCTGAGGGGAACGTGTCCTGAACAACTTAGTAAAAAGGAGAGAAGCCTGGGCGCAGTGGCTCACACTTGTAATCCCAGCACTTTGGGAGCCCAAGGCAGGCGGATCACGAGGTCAGGAGTTCGAGACCAGCCTGGCCAACATGGTGAAACCCCATCTCTACTAAAAATACAAAAATTAGCCAGGTGCCACCTGCAATCCCAGCTACTCAGGAGGCTGAGGCAGAATTGCTTGAACCTGGGAGGTGGAGGCTGCAGTGAGCCGAGATCACGCCACTGCACTCCAGCCTGGGCGAAAGAGTAAGACTCTGTCTCAAAAGAAAAAAAAAAAAAAAAAAGGAGAGAAAATACAGAATCAATCTAAGTGCACGTGTTATTCTCACTGGCACCTGTGTGTGGGAGGCTGGCCAGGAGAGAGGAGCTAGGTGGGAGGAAGTGGTGCGAGGCAGATGAGGAAGCCAGAGGACAGGGGAAGGGGCTGGGCAGGGGCTCTGCCTTCCTGGCCCCCTGGAGGCACTCACTTTATCACAGTGGTGGCTAGGCATGCTGGGGTCAGGAGGGGCAGCGAAACAGGCTTGTACCTCCATGGGTGCCTCTGCCCGCACCCAGCACCCTGCCACAGGCCACCTGCCGCTCTGGTCATTCCTACCATGGCTGCCAGGTGCTATTTATCGCTGGGTCTTTTTACCTAAATGTGGCAGGGAGAGAGGATAAGGAGAGGGAACTCTTCACAGAAAAATGTCCTTTCTCTCTAGATCCACGGGCTCCTTACTCTTCACACATCTGACTTATCCTTTGCTTCTTCCAGATTCAGACCTTTCTTGTAAGTGGTCCCCTCCCGAGTCCCAATATGCTCATTCTTCCAGGGGCTCCTAGTTACTGCCTTGAGGGAACCGTTTGGTGTCAGCCACCTGACCCCACGCTACAAGCAAAGAGGAGCCACAATTAGCCTCTATTCAAACAAAGGATTCCATCTATAGAAGCTCATTTGTTTTCCTCGCTGCAGCTGGCTGGGCTGGGGGGCTGGGAGGGGGTTTCTCTGTCACTTTTTTCTTAAACTTTTCCCTTACATCCAGGAAATGGCCAGTTCATTACAGTTAAAGAGTATGTTAGGGGCTGTCCCAGCAACCAGCCAATTCCTTGTATTTCAGGCTTTTTGTTCCATTAAAATACCAGAAGAGCTGTTTCATTCGGGCACTCCCTTTCCGGGGCTTGAAGAGAACCCAGAGGTGATTTCCAGCCATGGGTCTCCCTGTGAGCCTTGTAAACCCTCAAAGTCACCACCCTCCCCTTGTATCAGGAAGCTTAGAGCAAATACCTCCAGCTCTAGCGAGAGCTGGATTTTCTACCTGCCTCCCACCCCTAACCCTCCAGCCCCATCCCCAAAGTATCACTGGATTCTGGAGTCAGATGAGCCCCAGCTGTGTCCCTTCCTAGCTTCGTGATCATAGGCAAGTCAGTTAAACTCTGTGAGCCTCCGAAGGGAATAATGATAATGGTGATACCAACTCAGAAGGGCTTGCAGAGATTAAAACCCAATGGGATTTGTAAATGATGCTTAATAGACTTTAAAAGCCTATTTAAAGTTAGACAGCATCATTTGTCAGAATGCTGGGCTAGAGAGGAGCTTTTCAGATTTTTTCTTGTGTGCCTAGAATGTAAGCATCTGCAATGGCACTTGTAACACCCCTGGCGAGGAAGTTCTAATCAAATAAGGGTGGGTCTCTTGTCATGTGTCCTTCAAAGAGTTAAATACTAAAAAGAAATGTGCAAACCTTAAGGGAACCTTAGTGCTGGACACACAGTAGGAGAAAATCTCTCCGTTTCCTGCTGGTTCTGGGTAACTGTGTGAACTTAAGAGGCTTAAGAAGACATAGGAAACAGTCAGTCATACCTGCCTCACAGATGACCTGAGTTGACAGTCACCCACAGCCCCCAAAGTTGTGGTGGCCTAGGAATGACAGCACAGAAAATCACCCTGGTTTCAGTATGACTGAACCCCACGTCTGGTCCTTCCCACCTCATCCCCTTCTGCCCTCTCTTTATCCTTGTCTCTCTGAACTGACAATGGGTCAGTGTCAGGCCTCTGAGCCCAAGCTAAGCCATCATATCCCCAGTGACCTGACCGTATACATCCAGATGGCCTGAAGAAACTAAAGATCCACAAAAGTGAAAATACCCTTAACTGATGACATTCCACCATTGTGATTTGTTTCTGCCCCACCGTAACTGATCAATGTGCTTTGTAATCTCCCCCACCCTTAAGAAGGTTTATAATCTCCCTCACCCTTAAGAAGGTTCTTTGTAATTCTCCCCACTCTTGAGAATATACTTTGTAAGATCCACCGCCTATCCCAAAACCTGTAAGAACGAATGATAATCCCACTACCCTTTGCTGACTCTTTTTGGACTCAGCCAGCCTGCACCCAGGTGAAATAAACAGCCATGTTGCTCACACAAAGCCTGTTTGATGGTCTCTTCACACGGACGAGTGAGACAGTCGAGTCTGTCCAGAAAGGGTTACCCTTCAGACTGTCGGCCAGGTGATTGCTAAACTGGAGCCCTGACTTACATTTACTGGCACATAATTCTTTGTTTTGACAATTGTGACTGAGTGTTTTAACGCCTGGCTGGCCCTGCTGGAGTTTGTTTGACTATGTTTTGAAAAGTGACTTCAGTGCTTGCGGTAGTAATTGGCCTGGCACCACGGGCTGGCGACACGGCAGCGTGATGGACTGGAGCAATTTGAACTCAGCAGCTGATTTATTTTCTGTAGCTTCCTGCTTCTGCTGCTTCTGGTACTGCAAAGGCACCAAGTGGTCAAAGCCGACATGGGGCCCAGGGCCTTCTATCTGGTAGGTATGCATGGTGTGTGGAGGTGGTGTTTTTCTGCTAGATGTCCTTCTAGAAATGGCCAGGAATTTTCCAATGGCTCATGGTAGAAAAGGCTCCTATGCAGTGTTTGGCCTGTGATATTCCTTTGGGTTCAGTATCTACCAGGTTGACCTGAGATAGGCTTTGCCAGGAGTGTAGACATAAACCCGAATGAGAACAAGCAGAGGAGATTTATGGAGAGTCTTCTATAGCAAGGGAGTCAGCCACTAGCACTTGGTTTTGGCAGATGGTCAAAGTCAGGCGGGGGAGTAGGCAAGCTTTAGAGTGAGAAAAAAAGGGGAGGGCTTCAGGTGTGCTCTGATAGGAAGTTGTTGGCATGAAAGAGCTGGAGGCGGGCTACTGAGAAGCAGGGTGCCCTATAGAATTGGTGTGGAGAGCATATCTGGCTTTCTCTGGTTGGTCCTGAGTTGGAAGGAGGGCCAAAATTTAGGGAAGCTGGCAATGATTGACCAAGTCCTGACCGTTTGGGGGCTGATTGCTATAGAGGCTGTGGTTTAGCTTCCTGGATTGGTCGTTATAGAGGTTGTGGATCAGAGTTCAGTTTTCAAATATGGTCTGGCCATTGTCCATTTGCATATTTGGTCTTTCAGTGGAGACTAAATTTGAGAATCGTAGTCAGTGTGGATTACGTTGGCATGGTTAAGCTGCTGCCTAGTAAAAATGTATCACACAGATGTTTATCATAGCAGTAGTTATAATTGCAAAAAAACACAAAACAGAAAACAAGTCCGGAAACAGCCAGAATACTCAAAATTTTTTTTTTTTTTGAGATGGAGTCTCGCTCTGTTGCCCAGGCTGGAGTGCAGTGGCACGATCTCGGCTCACTGCAAGCTCAGCCTCCTGGGTTCACGCCATTCCTCTGCCTCAGCCTCGAAAGTAGCTAAGACTACAGGCGCCCACCACCACGCCCGGCTAATTTTTTGTATTTTTAGTAGAGATAGGGTTTCACCATGTTAGCCAGGATGGTCTTGATCTCCTGACCTCGTGACCCGCCTGCCTTGGCCTCCCAAAGTGCTGGGATTACAGGTGTGATCCACTGCGCCCGGCCAGAATACTCAATTTTATAGAATTAAAATTAAGGTGTATACACATTGCACAAAACGTTTAAAGGGAAGACATTCTAATGACATTGGAAATGTTTATAAATGTGATGCAAAATGACAACTTGATTCAAAAATCATACATACTATGCAATTTTAGGTATAAACAGAGGTCAGTTGGAGAGTGTTCCTGGCCCTTAATTTTTAGGTAAGATGTCCTCAAATACCCATCACAGGGATATAGGCAGTCCATTACCCCCCTGAGATTTCTGAAAACTTTCTGAAGATGCATACAGTCATCCTACGCATACGATCACCCTGACTGAGCTCCTGCTTCCCCAGGATTATTTAAATTCTGGAATATTGGCTCATCACCTCTCACACGCTGCCTCTGACCTATGCCATGTCAATCCAGTTGTAGAGCTCAGTTCTCTCCTTAATTTCAATAAAAACTCAGTCACCTAAGGCTTTTGCATAGAGCAAAGGTATCCAATCTTTTGGCTTCCCTGGGCCACATTGGAAGAAGAAGAATTGCTTTGGGCCATACATAAAATACACTAACACTAACAATAGCTGATGAGCTAAAAAAAAAAAAAAAAAAAAAAAAAAAGGTCCGTTCATAAATCTCATCAAGTTTTAAGAGAGTTTACAAATTTGTGTTGGGCCACATTCAAAGCTGTCATGGGTCACATGCAGTCTGCAGGCTGCAGGTTAGACAAGTTTGGCATGGAGGGATTTATATCTTTCTAGGCATACTAAAAAATTAATATTGTTAGCTGGGTGTGGTGGCTCACGCCTGTAATCCCAGCACTTTGGTAGCCGAGGTGGGTGGACCACTTAAAGTTAAGCATTTTGGACCTGTCTGGGCAACAAAGCGAGATCCTTTCCCTGCACAAAATTTATACACACACACACACACACACACACACACACACACACACACACACACACATAGCACTCTATACATATAAGCTCTCTCTACATATATATTCTCTCAGTCTGTCTATCCCTTGGCATTTTTCCCTGTTCCGGCTCCAGTCTCCCGCTATGTTCCCGAGCCACTTTGTGTTCCTTTTCTTTCCTTTCTTTTCCTCCTCTGCCCTCACCTTCTAGAGGAAACAGACCCTTCCTAAAAGATAATAACTGCATAACATAACGCAACCAATTCATCTCTCTTCAGTTACTACTGCAAACTTTGCTCTCCCTCCGCATATCCAAGGACTCTGCTAAAGCTTTAAAATTACCAATTGTATTTTTTTTTTTTTTTTTTTTTGAGACAGAGTTTCGCTCTTATTTCCCAGGCTGGAGTGCAATGGCACTATCTCGGCTCACAGCAACCTCTGCCTCCTGGGTTCAAGCAATTCTCCTGCCTCAGCCTCCCGAGTAGCTGGGATTACAGGCATGGGCCACCATGCCTGGCTAATTTTTGTATTTTTAGTAGAGATGGGTTTTCTCCATGTTGGTCAGGCTGGTCTTGAACTCCCGACCTCAGGTGATCTGTCTGCTTCGGCCTTCCAAAGCTCTGGGATTACAGGTGTGAGCCACCATGCTTGGCCACCAATTGTATTTTTAAGGGCTGCCAGTTTACATTTGCTCTGAGAAACAGGCCTTCTTTTTCTCCCAGGCCCTGTTAGGTGAGTAGGCGAGGGAGTGAGTGTTGGCAGGTGTTTTTTCCAGTAACACAGAGTTGTTTGAAGATTAAAGACAGGGTACATACAATTCCTCGCACAGGCCCTGGCACTGTGATTGCGCTTGTTGCTTTATCAAACAGTATCAAACGGGGCCTCCTCTTGGTCTTCTAAGTTTCTAAGCCTTATCAGCATTTTGCATATCAGACGCCAGCTCTGCAGATAACTCCTTCCTTACTGGCTTCTGTGCAATTGTTCCTCTAATCTGTTCTTAAAGGGTAGAACTTTCTACCTCTGCTTTTTACCAAATAATCTTAATCAGTTTTGTTTTTCTAATGTTTATCCAAGAAGTCCTTAATTTTGTAAATCTTGGTATTAATTTTCGGTTGATCAAATCTGAAAGGCCCAAGAAAGTTAATGCTTTTAGATTTCACTGTTGAATTTTTCCCTTTTAAAAGTAATGAGACTCTGGGCTGGAAACAAGCTGTCTTTAGCTGGGGGCTCAGACGTATCTCATCTTGGGTATAGGGCCAGTGGAGAACCCTGTCAGGAGCCTTTTTTGTATGAGGGACCTGGCAGCCACCAGGAAAGAACTCTCTACGAGAGTAAGAGGCTGGGTGGGTGGGCGCAAATCTGTAATCCCAGCACCTTGGAAGGCTGATGTGGGAGAATCACTGAGGCCAGGAGTTTGAGGTCAGCCCGGACAACATAGTGAGACCCTGTCTCTACAAAAATAAAGATTACCAAAAAAAATAGCTTGGCATGGTGGAACATGCCTGTAGCCCCAGCTACTCAGGAGGCTGAGGTGGGAGGTCTCCAGATATTTTTCTTTTTAAAAATGTATTTATGTATTTATTTAGAGACAGGGTCTTGCTATATTGCCCAGGTGGTTATTGACAGGCACGATGATAGTGTACTACAGCCTCAAACTCCTGGGCTAAGAGGACTTACTGGTGCACATACCTGAGACACCCCTGAAGACTTACAGAAATGTCTGACGGGAAACCTGAGGAACGACAAGGTCTACGAAGATTTTTTTCTTGTCTTTTCTTTTCCTGGGTTCAAGCAATCTCCTGCTTCAGCCTCCTGAGTAGCTGGGATTACAGGCTTGCGCCACCATGCCCAGCTAATGTTTGTATTTTTAGTAGATGGGGTTTCACCATGTTGGCCAGGCCAGTCTCAGACTCCTGACCTCAGGTGACCCACCTGCCTCAGCCTCACAAAGTGCTGGGATTACAGGCATGAGCCACTGCACCCAGCCCCAAGAGATCTTTTCTGTTTAAAATGTATTTATTTATTTATTTAGAGACAGGGTCTTGCTATATTGCCCACGTGGCTATTGACAGGCCTGATGATAGGATACTGCAGCCTCCAATCCTGAGCTCAAGCCATCCTCCTGCCTCAGCTTCCTGAGAAGCAGGGACAACAGGCGTGTGCAACCAGGCGGAGCTCCAGGGATTTTTCTGATACAGGGCCATAGCTAGCTGCAGTGTACTGAGCCAGGAGTTCAAGGCTGTCAGTGAGCTATGCTTACACCACTGCACTCTACCCTGGGCAACAGAGCAAGACCCTGTCTCTAAAAATAAATAAATAAGAGAGAGAAACTGAAAGACACTAGTTGGCTTCTGGTGGGGGGAAGGAGTGGTTTCAAGTAACCGCTGGGTGTATGTCTCTCCAGTTGTTTCCCACCCAGCACCCCATGACTATGATTAAGTCCTAATCACATAGGATAGGATAGGAGGCTTAGGTGATGGAGAGCTGATGTAGGCACAGTCACACAAAATTTCTTTGAGATATTAGGGACACACAGACAGCACTGTGGGGACGAGCAGAAGCGAGTATGGTTCAGGGATACTCTTCAATGTACAGATCCATGTGGGACCTGTAGAATAGGAGCCACCAAGGAACACTTCCTGCTTCAGTGGGTAGAGTCTCAGCTAGGAGGCTCTCCGAGGTGACCTAGGAGACAGGCACAAGGCAGCTGCAATGGGGGACAGTGGTACCTTTGGTGAATACCTTAAGTTTTAGGGAGTGGCGGTTGCAGCAGCCTTGGTGCTGTTGACTCAGTGTTGATATCACTGGCTTTAAGCAGGAAGCAGTACTATTTGCTCAGATATTAGTACCCTACATGGCAGGCACTGCAAAATGGTAGGCGAGCTCAGAGTCAGCCAAGACCAAAAGAAAACAGAGTAGAGGAGGGGAAGGTTGGTGGAGAATCCAAGAGAAATTTGAGATTTGATAGCTAAGAAGACTTGCTGGTGAACATACCTGAGACACCACTGAAGACTTACAGATACGTCTGAGGGGAACCCTGAGGAACGACAAGGTCTCCAGAGATTTTTCTTTTTAAAAATGTATTTATTTATTTAGAGACAGGGTCTTGCTATATTGCCCACAGAGCTATTGACAGGCATGATGGTAGTGTACTACAGCCTCAAACTCCTGGGCTAAGAGAACTTACTGGTGAACATATCTGAGACACTCCTGAAGACTTACAGAAATGTCTGAGGGGAACCCTGAGGAACGACAAGGTCTCCAGAGATTTTTCTTTTTGAAAGTGTATTTATTTATTTAGAGACAGGGTCTTGCTATATTGTCCAGGTGGCTGTTGACAGGCACGATGATAGCGTACTACAGCCTCACACTTCTGGGCTCAAGCCATCCTCCTGCCTCAGCCTCCTGAGTAGCTGGGACTTCAGGTGTGTGTGACCAGCATGGGCTCCAGGGATTTTTCTGATATAGGGCAGAGCCATAGCTAGTGCCTGATGAGTGTCTGACATCAATTTTATCACATTTAATTCTCATAACAATCTAAGAGGTAGGTAATATTAACCTCATTTTGCCAGTGAGGAAGGAAGAGGTCAGAGAGGGTACATAACTAACAAGGAGTCACACAGCTTGTGAAGTTCAAACACAAGTCTATTTGATTCTAAAGTCAATGATCTATGTATTAGTCTGTTCTCACACTGCTATAAAGACATACCAGAGACTGGGCAATTGATGGATTTAAAAGGGTTAATTAACTCACAGTTCCGCAGGCTGTACAGGAGGCATAGCTGGGGAGGCCTCAGGAACCTAACAGTCATGGTGGAAGGCGAAGGGGAAGCAAGCAGAGCTTCCCCATGGCAGAGCAGGAGAGCGAGCGAGCAAGGGAGGAAATGCCACACACTTTTAAACCATCAGATCTCGTGAGAACTGACTATCATGAGAAAAGCAAGGGGGAAATCTGCCCCATGATCTAATCACCTCCCACCAGGTCCCTCCTCCAACACTGGGAATTGCAGTTTGACATGAGATTTGGGTAGGGACAGAGAGCGAAACCATATCACTCTACCACTACACCATCATGCCTCCAAAGAGGACCAGAATCTGGTCAATAAATTTACTTGAAAAACATTTATTGCATGTCTACTATATTCCAGGCACTGTTCTAGACACTCACTATATAATAATGAACAACATAAACAAAATCCCTGTTCACGTTAGGTTTAAAGACTGGAAGTTATTGAAATTGTAACCTTATGTTGTTTTCAGACTAGTCTGACCTTGGATACACAGGTTACATAAGGAAACTTGAATAATTCTGAGGCTTGAGATAACTTGGATTTCCATTACTCAGCCCTGCTCAGGGCCAGCTGCCAATGTCTGCCCCACTACTCATCTGTACATAATCTGCTCCATTACACTGATTTAGGAGAAAAACATAGTTCACTTCTGTTTTCCAAAGAATGAGAATAACTTGTGCTGGAGAGCAGTTGAGAACAGGGGAACAAGGACAGAAACAGAGGACACAATGCTCTTGACGATTGCTGATGCCTATGCAAGAATGTGTTGCATTTAGAAACAGCATCTATATCCATATATATACCCATATAGTATAGGTATATCCATATAGCTTACACGAAATCAAGCTCTCATCCACATCCCTTTGAACAGATAGAGTACAAGACAGGCCCGGCAAGAGCATGGTGAGTGTATTTATACAACTGATGCTATGGGAATATTGGCAGGGTGGACTAGTCAGAGTCAAGTATGACACCATTGCTAGAAGCTTTTTTTTTTTTTTTTTGAGATGGAGTCTCGCTCTGTCTCCCAGGCTGGAGTGCAGTGGCCCGATCTCAGCTCACTACGACCTCTGCCTCCCGGGTTCAAGCAATTCTCCTGCCTCAGCCTCCCAAGTAGCTGGGACTACAGGCATCTGCCACCACTCCCGGCTAATTTTTGTATTTTTAGTAGAGACGACGTTTCACCATATTGGCCAGGCTGGTCTCGAACTCCTGACTTTGTGATCCGCCCGCCTCGGCCTCCCAAAGTGCTAGGATTACAGGCTTGAGCCACCGCACCTGGCCTGCTAGAAGCTTTCTATACCCCAGTGTAAGAGGTGCAGGCAGGGTACATGGAATCATGATTTGACTTCCATTTTAACTAAGCCCATGACAAAGGAGGTAGAACATAGTTGTTAAGTACATGAACTCTGTAGCTGGGTGTGATGGCGCATGCCTGTAGTCCCAGCTACTCGGGAGGCTGAGTTAGGAGGATCATCTGAGCCAGGGGAGATTGAGGCTGCAGTGAGCTATGATTGTGAAACTACACTCCAGCCTGGGCATGGTATGAACTCTAGAGAAAAGCTTCTGAGTGACTCCATGTTGTGCCACTTACTAGCTGTGGGGCCATGAATAAATGATTTAATTTCTTTTTGCTGGCCGGGCGCGGTGGCTCAAGCCTGTAATCCCAGCACTTTGGGAGGCCGAGACGGGCGGATCACTAGGTCAGGAGATCGAGACCATCCTGGCGAACACGGTGAAACCCCGTCTCTACTAAAAAATACAAAAAACTAGCCTGGCGAGGCGGCGGGCACCTGTAGTCCCAGCTACTCGGGAGGCTGAGGCAGGAGAATGGCGTAAACCCGGGGGGCGGAGCTTGCAGTGAGCTGAGATCCGGCTACTGCACTCCAGCCCGGGCGACAGAGCCAGACTCCGTCTCAAAAAAAAAAAAAAGAAAAAAAAAAAAAATTTCTTTTTGCTTCACTTTCTTATCTTTAATATGGAGATGGCAAGGCACAGTGGCTCACACCTGTAATCCCAGCACTTTGGGAGGCTGAGGCAGGAGGATCACTTGAGCTCAGGAGTTTGAGACCAGCCTGAGCAACATAGTGAGACCTCATCTCTACAGAACAATTAAAAAATTAGCCAGGTGTGGTGGAGCATGCCTGTAGTCCCAGCTACCCAAGAGGCTGAGGTGAGAGGATCACCTGAACCCAGGAATTTTGGGCTATAGTAAGCTGTGATCATGCCACTGCATTCCAGCCTGGGCTACAGAGCAAGACCCTGTTTTTAAAAAATAATAAAGTAAAATAAAATAAAATAGAGATAACGATAATAAAAGCTGCCTCACAGGATGGATTCTAAAGATTAA
The DNA here is from genome assembly GCF_043159975.1 of Macaca nemestrina. Lineage (NCBI taxonomy): Eukaryota > Metazoa > Chordata > Mammalia > Primates > Cercopithecidae > Macaca > Macaca nemestrina. The sequence continues at coordinate 42,754,663 of NC_092131.1, forward strand.
CAAAATATAAGTGTTAGCTATTATTAACAAAGATTCTTTGGATAATTGGTCATGATTGATATTATATGTGTTTATGAAATCCTATTTCATTTTTCCTCTTTCAGGGCGAAAGGAAGATTATATATTGCACCGTTCCTTTCACATACAGCTAGGTTTTAGCCAATTGATTATTGGTGGAAATGACAGCCACCCTCAGTCTTGGCACTTATAAACATCCTACAGGGTTTTGTTTTTTTTTTGCCTCTGCTGCAGCAATCCTGAAAGTCACATGAGATGGCAACATTCTAAGACGGTGGCACCTCCATCAGCCTGATGGAGAGGTCCCTGAGAGGGTCCCTGAGAGATTATACGGAGCAAATTTCCCCTCCACCCCATCCTTATCTACATTGGACATGCAGCATCAACAAGAAATGAATGCTTTACTGTATCAAGCCAGTGAGATTAGAGATTCATTGTTACCAAAGCATAATCTCTCCTATCCTGATGGATTCTATAAATTCATCAGGATAGGAGAAGTTGCAAATGCTTTTCCCCGGCACCATGGGCCTTCATGTTCCAGAAAGACTTGGAGTCTTAAATGCCTAAAGTGCTAGGTTATCTACTCAAATCCTAGGATGTGGAGGTTTCTCCATTTAAGCCTCTTAACTTCTTTTTTTTTTTTTTTTTTTTTTTGAGACGGAGTCTCGCTCTGCCGCCCAGGCTGGAGTGCAGTGGCCGGATCTCAGCTCACTGCAAGCTCCGCCTCCGGGTTTACGCTATTCTCCTGCCTCAGCCTCCCAAGTAGCTGGGACTACAGGCACCCACCACCTTGCCTGGCTAGTTTTTTTTTGTGTATTTTTTTAGTAGAGACGGGGTTTCACCATGTTAGCCAGGATAGTCTCGATCTCCTGACCTTGTGATCCGCCCGTCTCGGCCTCCCAAAGTGCTGGGATTACAGGCTTGAGCCACCGCGCCCGGCCAAGCCCCTTAACTTCTTAAGAGCCATGGATTCTTTTTATACTGCCAACAGCAACCCATATTTTTTAAGGAAAGATAAAACATTCCCCCTTCCTTTTCAAGCTGGATCTCAGCAGAAAGTCTTGCCGCTATTTTTTCAAATGCCACACTCAGTCATTCTTCTACACCTTGACTCATCCACTTGATGGCCTAGTCTTCATGAAGTATAAAGTCTGCTTGAAATGTTCATGTTTCCATGGCCAGGCCCAGTGGCTCACACCTGTAATCCCAGCACTTTGGAAGTCAGAGGCAGGAGGATCACCTGAGGTCACCTGAGGTCGGGAGTTAGAGACCAGCCTGACCAACATGGAGAAACCCCTTCTCTACTAAAAACACAAAAATTAGCCGGGTGTGGTGGCGCATGCCTGTAATCCCAGCTACTTGGGAGGCCGAGGCAGGAGTTCGAGACCAGCCTGACCAACATGGTGAAAACCTGTCTCTACTAAAAATACAAAAATTAGCCAGGCATGGTGGCAGGCGCCTATAATCCCAGCTACTCAGGAGGCTGGGGCAGGAGAATTGCTTGAAACCACAAGGTGGAGGTTGCAGTAAGCCAAGATTGAACAACTGCACTCCAGCCTGGGTGACAGAGTGAGGCTCCATCTCAAAAAAAAAAAGAAAAAAGAAAAAAGAAAGGATCAAGAATGTGGCAAGTCTGGGCTTTAATACATGGCCTAGAAATTTAATTCAATAAGTATCTATAGGCCATCTATTTGAGTCTGCTTTAAATGTTCACTGTGCCCGGCCAATCTTGACCCTTTCTTCCCAGAATAAGTCTGTGGGTAAAGAAAGGTGACTGGAAACATTCCCCATCACCTTCTGGTCTGAATGAATTAGGGCATGTTTGTCCATGCTCATTAGAAAGATGGAAGGCCGGGCGCGGTGGCTCAAGCCTGTAATCCCAGCACTTTGGGAGGCCGAGGCGGGCGGATCACGAGGTCAGGAGATCGAGACCATCCTGGCTAACATGGTGAAACCCCATCTCTACTAAAAATACAAAAAACTAGCCGGGCGCGGTGGCGGGCGCCTGTAGTCCCAGCTACTCGGGAGGCTGAGGCAGGAGAATGGCGTAAACCCGGGAGGCGGAGCTTGCAGTGAGCTGAGATCCGGCCACTGCACTCCAGCCTGGGTGACAGAGCAAGACTCCGTCTCAAAAAAAAAAAAAGAAAGATGGATATGGCTGGGTGTGGTGGCTCACACCTGTAATCCCAGCACTTTGGGAGGCCGAGGTGGGAGGATTGCTTGAGTCGAAGAGTTCAAGACTAGCCCGGGCAACACAGCGAGACCCCCATCTCTACAAAAAATAAAAAAGTTAACTGGGTGTGGTGGCATACACCTATGGTCTCAGCTACTTGGAAGGCTGAAGTGGGAGAATCACTTGAGCCCTGGAGGTTGAGACTGCAATGACCTATGATCGTGCCACTACATCCCAGCCTGGGTAACAGAGCGAGACCCTGTTTAAAAAAAAAAGAAAGAAAGGAGGATATGTGTGTTGTGGGTTAGAGAACTGGGAAGGGGTGAGAGTCAGGGAGTTGACACAATATTTATTTCTATTCCCTTATATACTGCCGAGTGAATATAGCTAAATTCTTATAAGCCTCTGCAGGTAAGCCATAAAGCTCTCTAAGGACAAGAACCAAGTTTTCTATTGATCAAATATTGATAGTTCTTTTATTTCTTTTTTTTTTTTTTCTTTTTTTTTTTTTTTTTTTTTTTTTGAGACGGAGTCTTGCTCTGTCACCCAGGCTGGAGTGCAGTGGCCGGATCTCAGCTCACTGCAAGCTCCGCCTCCCGGGTTTACGCCATTCTCCTGCCTCAGCCTCCCGAGTAGCTGGGACTACAGGCGCCCGCCACCTCGCCCGGCTATTTTTTTGTATTTTTTAGTAGAGACGGGGTTTCACCGTGTTAGCCGGGATCGTCTCTCGATCTCCTGACCTCGTGATCCGCCCATCTCGGCCTCCCAAAGTGCTGGGATTACAGGCTTGAGCCACCGCGCCCGGCCCAGTTCTTTTATTTCAAACAAGACTCACTGACAGGACTTTATATTTGCAGAATTATTTAAAATGTATAAGATATTTTCTAAGTTCTGTCTTACTTGCTCTTTACAGTAATCAAGGCTCCACATTCTGGTTTAGGTCACTGTACTGCCAAGTTAAAAAGAAGTTGGAAATGTTCCCTTGAGTTCTTTTGTGTTTCTTGTTTCTTTTCTCCTTTCTTTTCTGTTCGTTTTTTTGGGGTTTTTTTGGTTTGTTTTTGTTTTTGTTTTTGTTTTTTGACACAGAGTCTTGCTCTGTCACCCAGGCTGGAGTGCAGTAGCGTGATCTTGGCTCACTGCAACCTCTGCTTCCCGGTCCAAGCGATTCTCCTGCCGCAGCCTCCCGAGTAGTTGAGACTACAGGCAGCCAGCACTACGCCCAGCTAATTTTTCTATTTTTAGTAGAGACAGGGTTTCACCATATTGGCCAGGCTGATCTTGAACTCCTGACCTTGTGATCCGCCCACCTCGGCCTTCCAAAGTGCCGGGATTACTGGCGGGAAGCACCGCACCCAGCCTCTTTTTTGTTTCTACACATCCAGCAATAATCTTCCTTATTTGAAATTTAGTGGTGAGCACAATGCAGTGCCCACTTGTAAGAGCTGGCGCCTTACAAGTGCTGCTAATCTTGGCCTGCATTGTTTACAAGAGGAGAGGCAGATTGCTGTTTCCTTAGCCACAGTGGCTGCAGAGTCATTTACACTCTTAAGCTCCATCTTAGGACAAGCAGACAACGATCACCAACTGAGAACTCCTTACCCAGGGCACCACCGAAACCCTCTTGACCCACAATTTAAGGGTTCATACTTTTGGAAAAAGTATGAACTGGGACCAAGCCTTGGAACCAAACCAGTTACCTGGCTTATCAGGAAGCTATCCAGTGTTGCTGGGAGGTGTGGGGGTCAGGAACTCAGAGGTAATTCAGGCTTTCTGGGCTTAGAAGGTCAGAACCAAACTGGTCTTGGGCAGGAGAAGGAAGGAGCCCTGTCCTCCTAAGCCCTCCCTTCCTTGGGTTCTGGGAAGAAGCTCTGGGCTGCTGGCCTTTGCTTCCTCTACCTGGCACTTCCCCATTCTTCCACCTTCTTAGGTTGACCGACTGTTTCAGTTTGCCTGGGACCAAGGGGGTTCCCAAGATGTGGACTTTTAGTTTTTTGTTCATTTTTGTTTTTTGAAACAGACTTGCTCTGTCACTCAGGCTGGAGTACTGTCGTTGGATCTCAGCTCACTACAATCTCTGTCTCCCGGATTCGAGAGATTCTCATGCCTCAGTCTCCCAATTAGCTGAGTCTACAGGCACACGCCACCACGCCTGGCTAATTTTTGTATTTTTAGTAGAGGCAAGGTTTAGCCACGGTGGCCAGGCTGATCTCAAACTCCTGGGCTCAGCTGATTCACCCACCTTATCCTCCCAAAGTGCTGGGTTTACAGGTGTGAGCCACCACGCCTGGCCTGGACTTTTAGTTTTTAAGCCAGTAAAGTCCTGGAAAAAAAAAATAGGTTGGTCATCTTAGGACTTCATCCCCAGGTCTCACCTCTCTCTTCCCATGGTCTCCCCAGAGATTTCACTGACTTCGCAGCCTCCACCAACTTTTGATGTGTAATTCCCCAATAGACCCTCACCTCTGGCTGCTCCTGAGCACCAGGCCAGCATTTCAACCATCAGGCTTTATTGTCATTTACACAGCTAAGCTTAAATCCCATGGGTTCTAAATGACTCACCCTCTCACCCCTCCACCCCACCAACCCTGCTCCCACTCATCTTCCCCATATTTCCGCATTTGTCAATGCCATGGCATTGTTCCAGTTGTTCAAGATTTGTAATATTGACTCATATTCATTGAGTACCTCCTCTGTGCCAGGTTCTGTCCTAGGTGCTGGGGACTCAGCAGTGAACAAAAGTCATGGAGCCCTCATGGAACTTGCATTTTAGTCAAGAGAGACGGGGGGGAAAAATATATATATATGTGTGTGTGTGTGTGTATGTGTGTGTGTGTATGTGTGTGTGTGTGTGTGTGTGTGTATATATATAGAGAGAGAGAGAGAGAGAGAGAGAGAGTTAAGTACTAAGTACTATGGGCAACATTATTTTTCAAAAATTTTTATGGCCGAGTGCGGTGTCTCATGCCTGTAATCCCAGCACTTTGGGAGGCTGAGGTGGGTGGATCACTTGAGGTCAGGAGTTTGAGACCAGCCTGGCCAACATGGTGAAACCCCATCTCTATTAAAAATACAAAAATTAGCCAGGTGTGGTGACGTGCACCTATAATCCCAGCTACTCGGGAGGCTGAGGCAGAATTGCTTGAACCCGGGAGCTGGAGATTGCAGTGAGCTGAGATCATGCCACTGTACTACAGACCGGGCAAAAAAGTGAGACACCACTCAAAAAAAAAAAAAAAAAATTCCTTTTTTTTTTTTTTTTTTTTGGAAATGGAGTCTCGCTCTGCCGCCCAGGCTGGAGTGCAGTGGCCAGATCTCAGCTCACTGCAAGCTCCGCCTCCCGGGTTCACGCCATTCTCCTGCCTCAGTCTCCCGAGTAGCTGGGACTACAGGCGCCCGCCACCTCGCCCGGCTAGTTTTTTGTATTTTTTAGTAGAGATGGGGTTTCACCGTGTTAGCCAGGATGGTCTCGATCTCCTGACCTCGTGATCCGCCCGTCTCGGCCTCCCAAAGTGCTGGGATTACAGGCTTGAGCCACCGCGCCCGGCCAAAAAAATTCCTTAAAGTTTCTTTTTTGAGACAGGCTCTTGTTCTGTCACCCAGGCTGGAATAGATGTTGTGATCTCAGTTCACTGCAGCCTCTGCCTCTGGGACTCAAGGCTGAACTTGAACTGAGTTCAAGTGACCCACCCATGTTGAGCTCCCAAAGTGCTAGAATTAATTTTTGCCCGACCCGGGGAAAAATTAATAAGCAAATATAAGGAATGCTTAGGGTGGGGGATGCAATAATAGATGGGGAATGAAGGGAATCCTTTTGATGTGATACAGAGGTCTGAGGAAGTGAAGACATGAGCCAGGGACCTCTGGAGTACGAGTGTCCCAAGCAGAGGGCACAGTAAATGCAAAGACCAACGTAGCTGGGCAGACCAGGCAAGAGAAAGAATGATAAGAAAAAAATCAGGGATAAAGTGGGGGTGGGGGAAAATCAGTTTCTGTAGGGCCTTGTAGATAAAAGCATTTTATTTTCACTCATTTACCCTTTAATTTGTTGCCAAACTACAATGATCCCACCTCTGCAGGTCTCTCTTTCCCATTTCTGCAGCTACCACCTTGAGACAATCCTTCCTACTTATCATTTGAATTATTATATTGGCTTCCTCAGGGGTATTTTTGCCCCTTGTCTCTCCCTACTCTAATCCTACTCATGGTTGCTATAATCTTCTTGGAGCACAGTTCTGATCATCATCATCATCATATCATTAGCATACATTTATGTATCTCTGAATAAAAATATACTTTGAAAGGAGGGGGATGGACACAGGAGATATGTTCCCACAACTTCCCAGCATGTCCTTGTCAGAAAGAGATAAAACTGTCAAAAGTATGTTGCCAAACATGTCAGAGTTCTGTTTTTATGCCATAATGTAACAATTACACATTTTTCATCAAAATAAAAAATAAATAGAAAGATGAATTAGTCACAATTCCTTTAGTTGCCACTAACAGAAACTCAGTTCAAATATCTTTCAAAAGGTGATAAATGTTAGCTCACATAGATCGATATTTGACATCTTCAGGAATGGCTAGCTCCACGTGCTCAACAAGGGCAACAAGAAATCTATCTCTCCCTTGGATTTGCTTTGTCTCTCTGTTGTCCTTGCTCTCCAGCAGACTCTACACATGCAGTGGTAAAGATGGCTGCCATTGTCTTCGGCTTACATTCTCTCACTTTGCAACCCCAGTGGAGAAAGGGTGCCTGTTTCAGCAGAAGTCCCAATGCTGACTCTCATTGGCTCACTCTGGACAAAGGGATTACTCCTCAACCACTCATTATGACTGCATTAGCCGGTCCTGGGTTAGGACCCACCCCTGGAGCCAGGGACTGAGGTCAACCTCACTAGAGCTACATGAACAGAGAGTGGAAGGTGGGTGGTTCCCAAAGAAACACTTGGTATTCAGGATGGAGGAGGGATGGTGGGCAGGCAGAAACAAGTGTCCACAATCAAAGGCTAGGAGCACCATTTTTGGTTAGCCCTAACCCCAAACACCTCTAAGAACTCAATAGGCCTCCGCCTTCAAATAGTATTAGTCACATTGTGCCTATAATTGATCATTTAAATAACTTTCTTGCCCCAACATCTTAAATGGCTCTCCATTGCTCCCTCTTTGCCAGTCAGCTCTTCCTTCTCTGAATTTACTCAGTTGCTAGACAACAGGGCCTAAGGATGGAAAGAGTCTTTATCTCTGAGAGCAGGCTTTCAATACGTTGCAGCTATCGTTATGATCATGGGCACAGCCTTATTATTATTATTATTATTATTATTATTATTATTATTATTATTTGAGATGGGAGTCTCACTGTTGCCCAGGCTATAGCGTCATGGCGCTCACAGCAACCTCCACCTTCTCCCTCCTCAGCCTCCATAGTAGCTGGGACCACGGGCAAACGTCAACACGCCCAGCTAATTTTTTGTATTTTTGGTAGAGATGGGGTTTCACCATGTTACCCAGGCTGGTCTCAAACTCCTAGGCTCAGGTGATCCACCACCTCAGCCTTCCAAAGTGCTGGGATTACAGGCATAAGCCACCATGTCTGGCCACAGCTGTCCCCCTAAATATTTCAAGTAGGCATCTACTGAGACTTTAATACCCACACAACAACCTTATGAAAAAGTAGGCTTATTTCCATTTTATGTACGGGGAAGGTGAGGCACAGACATGTTGACTACCTTGCCCACTGTTTTTTTTCACACAACCAAAATATGGAGACTCTGGGATTTGAACCCAGGCCTCTCCGACTCCTAAGTCCCCTTAGAAACCTGCACATTATTTCATTTCTATGAAGGAGAGGGAAAGAGTTCCTCACTTAAGTCTACCAACAGCTCTCAAATCACTTGAAACTCACCAGCGGCCATGACTGTCCCCCTGGGGCAAGTAGGTAGCCATATTTCACCTCATTCTACTTCTTTACCGGGCAGAAAAAATGGAGCAGAATCCGAACTGGTGGCTTGATAAGGGAACACTCAGAAAAGTAAAGGAAGTGGTGGTGCTGAAGCATCCTGCTGCCTCTCAACTCAAAGATCCTTCCACCAAACAAATACCGCCCACCTTCGAAAACAGTCATTGTGGTTAGAACAATGTCTGTATAAAAATAACCGGGCTTATCTTACTCAATCTTGCTCCCCTTCCTTGTAGGGAAAATGTCTGCCGTTCTGGTCTAGTCAGTGCAAGAGGGGCTTCCCGCCCGCTGTCCAGCACTGAAGGGGTGTCGCAGCTACGGTCAGCCTCCCTTCTCCCTTCAGGTGGCCCCTGAAGCAAGCAGAGGGCGCCTCGTGTTGGGACCTGAGCCGGCTCCCAGGCCCCCAGAGGGCGGGTTCCTGCTCCGCTCAGAGGCCTTCAAGCCCCTTTCACCTCCAGCTCAGAGGCCCCTGATGGGCTTGGATGACAACTCATAACCCACATCCTGAGGGAATTCTGATGAAACCTCTAAAGGCTCCGGGTCTTGGGGAAGACCAGGTGGGCGTGAAAGTCGGTCTCAGCGGAGACTCCCAGGGGCGTGTGGGTCCTAGAAAGGCCTGGCTGTCCCGAGCAGGGGCTGGAGTGAGGCAGCTGGTGGAGAACAGGGGCGCAGGTGTGAGCCTGGTGAAAGGATGGGCTGCTCAGTGCTCTGTAGAGAGCACCTGGAAACAGTGAGGAGGAGGCTGATGGGCTGGGCCCTCACAGGGATAGGCAAGGCACGGCCCTAATGAATCTGGCTCCAAGCACAGCCCCTCCAGTTTAAGCTTGGGGATTGGGAAAGGAAGAGGCCCAGAGGGCGGAGCTGAGAGGACATCTCAGGAGTTAAGGTTACCAAGCAACTGAAGACTCAGGAGCAGCTCCTAGCTGCGTATGCCCTATGCCCGGGCGCAGCATCGAGGATGCCTGGGTGGGGAGGGGGAGGGGTGGGGAGGGAGGACTTGCCTTGCCCAGTTAGACTTGGAACCTAGATCCTTGGAGTTTAATGCTCTTGTGGGAGACATGAGGCAAGGTCTTGGACCAAGGCGGTGAATATCTGTTGCATTTTATCCAATATATTCCCGTCTTATAGTGAGAGACTATTTGAGAATATTAAGTTCCCCATATTGAAAGAGAAGTCCAAATAGAGTCTTTCAAAAATTTTAAATGTATGTTAAACTTTCCATTGTGGAATATTTTACCCATCACCCACCCCCACATCACCTGGGTAATTTTGAAGTAAAATCTAGTCATTGAATTATTTCACCCATAAATAGTCCAGTCAGTATCTCTAAATTTTAGAGCTGTTATTCTCTGCCCAGGACAGTTTTGCCCCCTAGGGGACATCTGGCAATTTGTTGAGAACTTTTTTTGCTTTTCCAACGTTGCGGGGAGGGGTGTGCACCCAGCCTCTAGCTGATAGAAGACAGAGTAGAAACAGGGCTGCTACAAAACATTCTACAACGCACAGGCCAGCTCCTCACGACAAAGAACTATATGGCTCAAAATAACAATAGTGACAAGGTTGAAAACCATGTTTTAGAGTCTAAAAGATAAGAACACTCTAAATACATCACTATAATATTGTTAGCATTCATAAAAACAGTAATTCCTCAATATCATCAAATATCTGATTAATATTAAAATTTCCCCAATTATTATGTAAATTTTAAAAATGTGGGGTTTAAATCAAGATCCAAATAAGACTCATACATTGCAATTGATTGATATATTTCTTTTTATTTTTTTCCTGCGTCCAATCATCTGTTATGGTTGACATATTTCTTAGGTGTTCTGGAATCTACAGGTTCTCATCCCTCTTTTTTCCTTGTAATGTATTTATTATAAAATAGATTTATTTTTAATTACAAAAGAGTACACAAGTACATTCCTGATATCAAAATTGAAACATACAGGTAAAGCAAACATTTCCTACCTATGACAGTCCAATCCCAGTCCTCTCCCCAAAGAACTAATTTATCAAAATTGTGTGTGTATTGGTTAAGATTATATTCAACTGGCCAGGCACAGTGACTGACACCTGTAATCCCAGCACTTTGGGAGGCCGAGGTAGGCAGATCACCTGAGGTCAGGAGTTCGAGACCAGCCTGACCAATATGGTGAAACTGCGTCTCCACTAAAAATACAAAATTAGCCAGGCGTGGTGGTGCATGCCTGTAATCCCAGCTACTCAGGAGGCTGAGACAGGAGAATTGCTTGAACCTGGGAGGTGGAGGTTGCACCACTGCACTTCAGCCTAGGTGACAGAGAGAGAGACTCCATCTCAAAAAAAAAAAAATTATTTTCAACTACATGTTTCAAAAAACAAAATAATAACAACAAAAGCTTTAATTTGATTTATTTTTCAGAAAGATAAGCCAAGGGATAGGCAGTCCAGGGCTAATGTGGCGACTCCATGAAGTTTTTAGGGTCCCAAGTTTCTTCTAGCTCCATGCCCTACCATCTGTGAATGTGGCCCCCATCCTCATGTAGCACAATGGCTAATAGAAAACCATCCCTCTTATCTATATTAGGACTAGGTAACAAGATGGAAAAGTGGAAGGGCATATCTCTCTGTATTAGTTTGCTAGGGCTGCTGTGACAAAGGACCACAAATCGAGGGCTTATGCACAGATATTTACTTATCCTCTCACAGTTCTCACAGTTCTGCAGGCTAGAAGTCCAACATCAATGTATCAGTCAGGATTGGTTCCTTCTGAAAACTGTAAGAAAAAATCCATCCCATGCCTCTCCCCTAGCTGCTCGTGATTGGCTGGAAATCTTTGAGTTTCCTTACCTTGTGGAAGCATCACCCCAATCTCTGCCTTGGTCGTCACATGGCATTCTTCATATGTGTGTGTTTCTGTGTCCAATTTTCCCTGTTATATAAGGACATGTTTATATTGGATTAGGGCCCACCCTCATGACCTCATTTTAATTCATTACATCTGCGAGCACCCTATTCCAAATAAGGTCACATGCTGAGGTACGAGGGATTAGGGCTTCTATATATAAATTTGGGGGAGAGACAATTTAACCCATAACATTCTCCCATAAAGAGACTTTGTAGAAGTCTCTTACACTTCTTTGTATATACTTCTTTCGCCAAAACTTAGTCTTATGGCCACACCTCGCTGCAAGAGATGCTGGGAAAGGGAAGCTTTCACTGAGCACATGACCATCCCCCCAAAAGTCAGTTTTTGTTACCAAAAAGGAAGGAAAAATGGACAGAGCAACTACCAGCAATCTGCCATGGAATGTATCCTACCAGACATTTTTCTGTGTGTTGCATGTAACCAAATGACCACAAACTGGGTGGCCTAAAACACCAGAAACTGATTCTCTCACAGTTTGGAAGCCAGAACTCCAAAATCAAGGTGTTGGTGGGGCCACACTCCTTCCAGAGCCTCTAGTGGACAATCCACCCTGGCCTCTCCAGCTTCCGGTGGCTTCATTGTCCCTTGGCCTGTGGCTGCATCACTTCAGCCTCTGCCTCCATCTTCACATGGACTTCCCCTCTGGGCCTTCTCCTCTTCTGTGTGTCTGTCTGTTTTTGAGAGTGAGTCTCGCTCTGTCGCCCAGGCTGGAGTGCAGTGGTGTGAACACTGCTCACTACAGGTTCGACCTCCAAGGCTCAAGTGATTCTCCCATCTCAACTTTCTGAGTAGCTGGGGTTACAGGTGTGTGCCACTGTGCCTGGCTAATTTTTTGTAGAGATGGAGTCTCACCGTGTTGCCTGGGCTGGTCTCAAGCGATTATCCCACCTTGGCCTTCCAAAGGGCTGAGATTACGTGCGTGAGCCACTGCCCTGGACCCTCTTCTGTCTCATAAAAACACTTGTCATGGCTGGGCGCGGTGGCTCACGCCTGTAATCCCAGCACTTTGGGAGGCCGAGGTGGGTGGATCACCTGAGGTCAGGAGTTCAAGACCAGCCTGACCAACATGGAGAAACCCCATCTCTACTAAAAATACAAAATTAGCTGGGCGTGGTGGCACATGCCTGTAATCACAGCTACTTGGGGGACTGAGGCAGGAGAATCGCTTGAACCCGGGAGGTGGAGGTTGTGGTGAGCCGAGATCGCACCATTGCACTCCAGCTTGGGCAACAAAAGTGAAACACTGTCTCAAAAAAAAACACAAAAAACAAAAAACAAAAAATACTTGTCATTGGATTTAGGGCCCACCCAGGTAATCCAGGATCATCTCATTTTAAGATCCTTTATTTTGGCCGGGCGCGGTGGCTCAAGCCTGTAATCCCAGCACTTTGGGAGGCCGAGACGGGCGGATCACGAGGTCAGGAGATCGAGACCATCCTGGCTAACCCGGTGAAACCTCGTCTCTACTTAAAAAAATACAAAAAACTAGCCGGGCGAGGTGGCGGGCGCCTGTAGTCCCAGCTACTCGGGAGGCTGAGGCAGGAGAATGGCGTGAACCCGGGAGGCGGAGCTTGCAGTGAGCTGAGATCCGGCCATTGCACTCCAGCCTGGGCGACAGAGCGAGACTCCGTCTCAAAAAAAAAAAAAAAAAAAAAAAAAGATCCTTTATTTTTACATGTGCCAAGACCTTTTTTGCTTTGTTTCATTCACAGCCAATCACATCCTGGACCCATCCATGAGTTCCAGGATGCGACCATATCCTTTAGGGTGAGGGGACCATTCAATGTCCTACACCCACCCTGGAGCAGCAGATATTTCCAGGAATAGCAAAATATGGCTTTCCACATTGTCCTCATTCATTTTAATTAGCAATGGCAGAGGAAGGGCACTGTGGTAAAACTGTAATGAAATGCTACACACTCTGAGAAGCATAAGTGGATCTGGTTGCCTAGGGCCTGTTTAAAGTTGGAGAAACTCGGAAGGTTCTGCCAAGTGTTGGCATGTGGGTGCTAAGCTGTTTTTGGTAGAATGGTAAACTATGCTAGCATGTTTTTCGATGTTTACCATGCATTTTAGAGAGGTTTCCTGCTAAATGAATTTTCAATTGAGAGCTAGCTCAGGAGCGGGCACAGAAAGATAGAAGGGTAAGAGAAACATTTCCAATGTATCAAGCTATGAGTTGCAGGGCCTCACTTCTTACTTAAAGAGCAAAATGTTGGCTAGGGGTAGTGGTGGAAAGTTCCTGATGCCAGATTTTGGAGGTGGGAGAAAGAAATAGTATCAGCCCTCTACCTGCCACCCTGTTCTTCATCTGCTTCAATTTCAGTTTCAGTATTTACTGAGACCATACTGGGCACCAGGAAAGACTTATTTTCCTCAAGCCTCACAAGCAGCTAGGTGTTATTACTTCGTCCACTTTCCAGATGAGATACTGTGATTCAGAGAGGTTAAGGCACTTGCGCCCATGATCATGTAGCTGTAAGTGGCTAAAGCAGAAGTTCTTAATGTTTTCTGACTGCTAACTTGGTGCTCTTTCTACCACAGCATGAGAGATGAACATTCCTTTCTGCTTGCGGGTGCCCATCCTGGTAAAGGGGTAGAGAGAGGAGCAGGCTCATCTCCTACCCACCAGGGCTTGCTCCTCCCTCCCACTTGAAAGCAGAACAGGCTGCAGCAGGAGGCATGCAATTGGTGTTTCTGCCAGTCTCCAATCCTAGTAGAAGAAACTGCCTAATTAAAGTCTGCAGCATGCCCAGAAGCTTCCGGGGTTGTTTTCCGTGCATTCCCAGAGCCTGATGATACATATTCTTCATGTTTATGTGGCGTGATACACTGTGCTCCATGAGCATGAAGTATTAGTGAGCCAATTTCACCATCTACGCAGCTACAGAGCAACCGGAAGGCATCCCTGTTTTAATTTATGAGGGACCAGCATGCGCAATCAATAGGTGCCCCACAGGTTATTAAAGAGGAGAAAGATAGCTCAGGCCGCCTTGTTTACTAACAGGCAAATGGTCTTCTGGCAGCTTCTGGCTTGCAAGGGATTTACATTTCCTTTTCAGGCCAGAAACAGTGGTGTTCCCTTTTCATCTCAGCTCCAAGCCTGAGAACAGGGGGCTGGTGGAGGCTCAGGCAGAATCTGAAAGTGCCCTTCCCTGCACTGTAATCTCAGAGAGAGGATGGGGTGGAGGGTCAGCCCAAAGATTTATGAAGTCCCTTTGTGTTTTGAGACCCTGGAGAACAATAGCTTTCCAGGATGGGGGTTGGGATGTAGGGGATGGGAGTGGGTGACTGGGTGTGAGAACAACCAAGCAAAAAGGAATAGGCAACTCCTACCAGGCTGGCTAGAGGGGAAGTGGTCTTTTAGTCGGCCTGCCAGTCTCTGGAGAAGTCCTTTTATTCGCTGTTTTTGCCTTCTCTTTGTTTTGGGTCCTTTGATTTCAGGAAGCTATGGTTCTTTTGCAGTCTACTTTTTAATAGTTCTGGAGGAAGAGGGTAGATTGGATTTTAAAATAAAATAGTAACAGCACTGGGTTATTTAAGTAGAAAGGAAAGAAGTACTTCCCTTCGGTCCACATTCTGGAGGGCAAGATGGGGTAATACAGCAGTTCTCAAACTTTTTTGTCTCAGGACCCCTTTATATACTCTTAAAAATGTATGTAGGTTAGTGGCAGAAAATATAAAATATTTGTCAATTTTAAGATCACAATAATAAACCCATTACATGTTAATATAAATAACATATTTCTATTTTAATTTTATTTATTTATTTATTTTAGCAAGGTGAACTAGATTTAATTTTTTAAAAAACAGGTAAACTGGCCGGGCGCGGTGGCTCAAGCCTGTAATCCCAGCACTTTGGGAGGCCGAGACGGGCGGATCACGAGGTCAGGAGATCGAGACCATCCTGGCTAACACGGTGAAACCCCGTCTCTACTAAAAAATACAAAAAACTAGCCGGGCGTGGTGGCGGCGCCTGTAGTCCCAGCTACTCGGGAGGCTGAGGCAGGAGAATGGCGTGAACCCGGGAGGCGGAGCTTGCAGTGAGCTGAGATCCGGCCACCGCACTCCAGCCTGGGCGGCAGAGCAAGACTCCGTCTCAAAAAAAAAAAAAAAAAAACAGGTAAACTGATTTCTTTTTTTTTTTTTTAATTTTTTTTTAAACTGATTTCTTTTTAAAGAAATAAAATGATCAGTTAAGGTCACTTCAGCTGCTTTTTAAAGTGGCTTTTTTCTGGAATGATGGAAGTTGTCGCCAGGGGGCCCGGCCGTGGGGGGCCTGAGACCCCTAGATGGTGGACTTGGAGACGGAGACCCCCGGGTGGTGGTTCTCCCAGACATGGTGGTTGTGTAGGTCAATGGGGGCCTGGACCGCCTCCTCCACGCAGCGCATTTGGATCAGCGCCATCTTGCGGTCCTTCTGGAAGAACTTGAGTCGTTTGACGACGCCCCCATGGCTGGAGGAGAAGACCTTGAGATATTCCTCGGATACTGAGGGCGGGATGTTGGAGAGGTGCACAGTGGCCGAGGGCAGGAATATGTTCTGGAAGTTCTTGAAGCCTGGCTTCTTGAAGCGGTGCAGGGCCGAATTGCCATAGTCCTTGGTCAGGCTTTGGTCCTGCCGGCTCTCGAGGGGCAGCTGCACGTTCTGGTGCTTCAAGGGCGTGATACAGGTGAGGTGATGCGGGTGGGCTTCCCGTACAGCTTGTGCCAGTTCAGGTGGCTCATGGCCGGCTGGGCCTGGTTGTCGTCCGCCATCTTCACCAGGGCGTTCTCCTTTTTATTGACTAGGATCTTCACGTGCTGCACGTACCCCTAGTCGCTGAAAAGAATAAAGAGGCTTTGGGGGATGGGCGCGGTGGCTCACGCTTGTAATCCATCACTTTGGGAGGCTGAGGCAGGAGGATCATGAGGTCAGGAGTTCGAGACCAGCCTGACCAACATGATGAAACCCCGTCTCTACTAAAAATACAAAAATTAGCCGGGCGTGGTGGCGCGCTTGTAATCCCAGCTACTCCGGAGGCTGAGACAGGAGAATCGCTTCAACCCGGGAGGGAGAGGTTGCAATGAACCGAGATCACGCCATTGCACTACAGCCTGGGCAACAGAGCAAGACTCCGTCACACACACACACACACACACACACACACACACGCACACAAAATAGGCTTTGGGGTGTGACTCTCTCTGGGTTGAGGTTGCTGACCAGTAAGACAGAATTTCCTGCCCCCGCCAGGCCCGGGATGGCGATCCGGCCTGCCGCTGCAGCTGCCGCCGCCGCGGAGGGGATAGCCAGGGGTACCAGGGCTCCGTGGATGTTGGGAACTAAAAGGTCGAAGGCCGCGGCCATGTCCGGTCTAGCGAGGGCTGGCTGTCCCCAGAGGGCAGGTCTGGGCGTGGTAGTCGCGGCTCTTGTCATTGTTGTACTTGACGTTGAGACTGATGAGCTTGGGGAAGTCGATGCACAGCGAGTGGCAGGCGTTGTAGGTGTTCTGCCAGTCCAGCGACAGCTTGACACGCTGGGCGTTCTCGGGGTCGGCGTACTGCAGCAGGGCCTGGAACTGGCTGTGGAACTTGAAGGTGATGGTCTTCAACAATGTGCCGAACTTGGAGAAAATCTGGTGCAGCACATCCAGAGTCACTGGCTAGACGAGGTTCTCCACGATGATCCTGAGCACTGGGCTCTGCCGGGCCATTGCCATCCCTGCGTCTACGGCCACCGCCGAGGCAGCCAAGCCCAGGTTCACCGAATGGACGCCTGAGAGCCGCCGGGTCCTGCGCCTGGTTGGGAGAGCTGTCGGTCTTCAGCCCCTTGTGGTTGGAGAACTGGATGTAGATGGGCTGGCTGCGCAGCACGGGTGTCACCGAGGTGCAGTAGTTCACCATGGTGTTGGCAGCCTCCTCCGTGCTCATCTCGATGAAGGCCTGGTTTTTCCCCTTCAGCATCAGGAGATTAGCGACCTTCCCAAAGGGCAGCTCCAGGGAGATCACCTCCCCTTCGGTGACGTCGATGGGAGCTTCTGGATGTGGGTCACCCTGGAGGGGACACCTGCGCTTCTGCTGTCACCTTTGAACTTCTTGCTGCCATTTCCATTTGCTGCAGAGGCCGAGTTGCTGCTCATGATAAATGGTCAGTTAGTGACACAAGTAGAGAAAATCTCGTCAGATCCCTGCTTTGTACCAACTGCTATATCTGGGACAATGCCGTCCATGGCACTCACAGCAGACCCGCGGGGATGGAGTGGAGGCGCCGGAATATTTTATTTTTTATTCGTTTATTTACTTTTGAGAGAGAGTCTTGCTCTGTTGCGCAGGCTGGAGTGCAGTGGCACGATCTTGGCTCACTGGAACCTCTGCCTCCTGCGTTCAAGTGATTCTCCTGCCTCAGCCTTCCGAGTAGCTGGGATTACAAGCGCATGCCCAGCTAATTTTTGTATTTTTAGTAGAGAGAGGGTTTGGGTTTCTCCACGTTGGCGAGGGTGGTCTCGAACTCTTGACCTCAGGTGATTCACCTGCCTTGGCCTCCAGAAGTGCTGGAATTACAGGCATGAGCCACTCTGCCCAGCTCATATTTCTATTTTTAAAAATCATATCTTCCAAACAAAATTTTCAGCAAGAAAAATGACATTATTTTACATTTTTGAAAAATGGCATTGTTTTGCATTGTGAAATATTTTGAAATTTTTTAAATGTGTGCATTAACAGAAGATAAATGGATTCTCAAATATTTACTTTTGCATTCAGTATATTGCAATATGTTGGTTTGGTCAAAATGTGTGAAGAAAATCCAGCTTCACACAACTATGTAGCTGGAAAAGGGAAGAGTATTTAATAGTCCTCTTAGATAATTGTGGATATTCTATTTTGATACTACACCAAAACAAGTGTCTTAAAGGTTAGTTGCAATGTGAAGTCTGAAATTATGTCAAGAAACTTTTCGTGTTCTGTTACATTAAAATCCATTGGTTTGCTGTGTACTTAGAATGGATCTTTTACCCATGCATGATTTTGTAATACAATGCATTCATTGGTCATTGGAAAATATTTGTCTTTGAATGATGCAGGTATTTCAAATGTTGACACATTTTATTATACCATATTAGAAAAAAATCACGGTCATTAATATCACCAATCTATTTCATTAGAAAAATCCTTATGAGAAGCTGTCAAGCTCCACAGTGGTAAACAAAAGTTTTTCCAAATTCTAACTTTTGCTTGGAAGCTCAAATTTTATCATCAGCAACAAATGCTATCAGTTGTTTTCCTTGAAGTGACAGGCTCCCTTTGTTCATTTTTAAGAAAATGTCTGCCAAATGCTTAGTCTGAAATAGCATTCTTTGTCATTTGTTCTTTCAAGCAAAAAGAAAAAAAGATGCTCCATGAAAAAAGTGGTTTGTTCAACTCACAACTCAAATAATTGCCTAAGTGTTTTTCCTAGAGATAACTATCATAGTTTGGAACACAGCAAAAGTACTTTATGCATACTTCTCATTTTGTTACACAGTGTCTCAGTCTGTTGTGTGTTTCCATAACAGAATACCACAGACTGGGTAATTTATAAAGAAAAGAAACGTATTTTTTACAGTTCTGGAGGCTGAGAAGTTAAGAGGCCCGCATCTGGGGAAGGCCTCCTTGTTCCGTCATCCCATGGCAGAAGGCAGAAGGGCAAGAGAGTTGCATGTACAAGAGGAGAAAGGAGACCGAGTTCCTCCTTTTTATCAGGAACACACTCCTGCAATAATGGCATTAATCCATTGATGAGGGCAGAGCCCTCATGACCATAATCACCTCTGAAAAAGTCCCACTTCTCAGTACTATTGCAATGGGGATTAAGCTTCCAACACAAGAACTTTGGGGGACATACTGAAACCATAGCACACAGATTATTTTGAAAATTGTCAATATTTAATAGAATTAATTTTGACTGCTTCACCAAGGACATTCTCTCTCTCTCTCTCTCTCTCTTTTTTTAAGTAGAAGCAGGGTCTCGGACTCCCGGCCTCAAGTGATCCTTTGGCCTCAGCTAAGGCCTCCCAAAGTGCTGGATGATAGGGGTGAGCCAAGGCACCCAGCCTAAGGGCATTTGTTTAAGTGAATTTGGCATTCGTTTTTCCTGCAAGTGTGTGACAGTAATGACTGGTACAGTTGGATGCTTAGGATTTGGTTCATGCTAAAATGCCAGTAGTTTTACCCACCATCAGTGCAAATTGTCGACACAGTGAAAAAGACAAAAAACATCATATTATTATTATGAAAGTAGTTTTGACTTCAGGAATACCTCAGAAGAATGGCAGGAATCCTCAGGGGTCTATGGATCACACTTTGAGAACAGCTGGTGTAGTGGATGCAACAAATGACTCAATGTCAGAGACTTCCTACCCCAGCTTTGCCTCAGGCTGGCTCTGTCTTGTGCGAGTCATTTCACCCAAGTGTCTTGGTTTTCTTATTTTTGACATAAGCTGGTTGGATTAAATGATCTCTGTCACCTCATTGTCATCTAAGGAACACTGTGGAGCATGGAACAGTCTTTATCATTGACTTCTTAGCATCATTATTTTTCCTGTTTTTCTCTAATATGGCTTGCTCTGTTGTGTTGTCAGGATAAACAGGCACGTATTCTCTTCTTATCCCTTTACAAAAGGGAGGGCAACTGGCTCTCCTGTAGAGCAGGAGCTCTGTTGGAGAGAACGAACTGAATGATCCACCTCTAGGGGAGAAGCTTTGGCATCCATGTATGCTATTTGAACACTGTGCCTTTGATCCTAAACTGTTCCCAGGGTGGGGCATTTTCAGTTAATCTGTGTGTGGGGAGGGGGGCTCTTTGTCATGAAATTCAGCCAGGAAAATGGCGGCCAAGCTATAATAATAAGAGAAATATGCATTTTTCATGAAAAATAAAGAAGACCAGAGCAGAGGGTTTTCTGAAGAAATCTACGTTATTTGGTGGTGGTGATGTACATTTGCCTTCAGATGGAAAGATGCCAATGTTCTCCTGCTTCTCTTCCTTTAGCCGTGTTCATGTGTCGGAATTTACCTCTTGCCTCTACAGAGCCAGCAAAAGCCTGAGCTAAGGGAAAATGCAGTGATCCCAGTGAGGATCAAGAAGGGACAGGCCAGGCGCAGTGGCTCATGCCTGTAATCCCAGCACTTTGGGAGGCCGAGGCAGGTGGATCATGAGGTCAGGAGATGGAGACCATCCTGGTTAACATGGTGAAACCCCGTCTCTACTAAAAATACAAAAAATTAGCCGGGCGTGGTGGCGGGCGCCTGTAGTCCCAGCTACTCCAGAGGCTGAGGCAGGAGAATGGCGTGAACCCAGGAGGCAGAGCTTGCAGTGAGCTGAGATCGCACCACTGCACTCCAGCCTGGGCGACAGAGCGAGACTCCATCTCAAATAAATAAATAAATAAATAAATACATAAATAAAAGAAGGGACTGCAGGGCTTGGACTGCATTGTCCTAAGGGAAGTGGTATGCCTGGGGCGCCTGACGAGGACCATATGTAAGAGAGGACTGCAGAGAAAAGGAGAACATTCACATAAGACAGCACACAAAAGGCAGCACAGAAACCTATCATCATTTTTATGAATATTATAAAAAACAAAATGTAGCTAAACAAAGGTATGTCTTGTTTCCTCCACCTTTGTAAAGCTTTAGAATAAGTACTTGTATGCTTCAACAGAAGAGTGGCATTTGGTCTGGAGAAGAGAGGTGGGTCAATACGGCAGAAGCTCTTGAAGCAAAACTCCACCTAAGCAAATATCCGGTTAGCAGATGCTCCCTGTTGCCTCTATAGAACCCGCTAATGCCCATGGCGTGCCAGATACCCAACTAGTAGAGGTACTCTCAGGTACTTCTGTTCCCACAAATTGAGCTAAGTGCTCACCAGAGGCCAGGGCTATTGGTTCCCAACCCACATCTGCCCATTGTACTTGCAATTCTGATTATGCAATTTAATTATGAAAACCAATGAAATGTGAGGGCAAAAATGAGTTTTTGTTCCTATGAAAACTGGAGTTATATGCTTTGGAAAGATTTGATAAACACAAGTTACACACAAAAATTGCTGTTGAATTAGTATGGGAAAGACATGTGGTGAAGACTAGCAAAAAAATCATAAACATTTTAGGGTAATTCTCGGTAATGTAGAGTAAGGCTCGGATTGTCTTGTGTGTTTAAGTTCTCGTTCTACTCTAAAGAAACCCAAACTGGAATGTATGGTAGATTCCAATAGAAAGTAAGCTCTGTGAGTGCAGACTTTGTGTTGTTCACTGCTGTGTCCTTATCACCTAAATTATGCCTGGCACATAGTAGGAACACAACACATATTTGTAGAATAAATAAACTGTAGGCCAGGCGCGGTGGCTCACGCCTGTAATCCCAACACTTTGGGAGGCCGAGGTGGGTGGATCACGAGGTCGAGAGATCAAGACCAGCTTGGCCAATATGGTGAAATCCCGTCTCTACTAAAAATACAAAAATTAGCCGGACATGGTGTCAGGTGCCTGTAATCCCAGCTACTCGGGAGGCTGAGGCAGGAGAATTGCTTGAATCTGGGAGGCAGAGGTTGCAGCGAGCTGAGATCGTGCCACTGCACTCCAACCTGGCAACAGAGCAAGACTCTCTCAAAAAAATAAACTGTAGATACAGTTAATGCAAGAAAGATAAAGCAGAACTCCAATTAACAGATACCTGCTCCAAGAAAATGCCTTGATCCTACCCTTGAAGAAAATGGTACCTAAACTTACCTTTATATGTTTTAAGTTAAAATTGAAAGTTTAAGGTATGCTTTTACCATTTTCCCTCGTTCCCCTTGTAGATATTTTTATTTAGTGAAATATCTACTCTCCTGACCACATTGGACAGGGGGGCTTTGCTTGTATTCAGAAGTGGGGACAACATCTTGGTTATGTAATAGGCACTGCCCACCCCATAGTGGATTTCCAGATCAGCAGAGGACTACCCAGATCATGAGTCTTAATGCAGACTCCTCTGATCTCCCCTCTCCAGAAGGTAACTAGAAAAGCCTGCTCTGGCTCAGAAAGGAAGAGACCTGATAGGAGGCAGGTTGCATCTCTAGATAGAGATTGGCCCGGTAGATGTCGGCCGGAAGGAGACTCCATCCCTTTGAATCTTCCCTGATCCAGTAAGCTGTAGTGGGGATGTGTGCAGGCAACAAATGCCTCTTCCACTTCAGACTGTGTTTGAGATTCTTTGGATTTGGACTCAGGATCTGAGCTCAAATTTCTGTATACAATTAGCCCTTGAACAACACAGGTTTGAACTGCACAGTCCACTTATATGTGAATTTTCTTTTGCCTCGCTACCCCAGAGACAAGAATACCAAATCTCCTCTTCTGCCTCCTCCTTCTCAGCCTGCCTACTCAACATGAACATGATAAGGATGAAGTGGAAGTGATGATCCACTTCCACGTAATGAATATAAATATATTTTCTCTTTCCCCTTCCTTCCTTCCTTCCTTCCTTCCTTCCTTCCTTCCTTCCTTCCCTTCCTCCCTCCCTTCCTTCCTTCCCTCCCTCCCTTCCTTCCTACCTTCCCTTCTTCCTTCCTTCCCTTCTTCCTTCCTATCTTACCTTCTTCCTTCTTTCCTTTTTTCCTTCCTTTTCCTTCCTTCCCTCCCTCCCTCCCCTCCTTCTTTCCTTCCTTCCTTTTCTTCCTTCCTTTTCCTTGCTTCCTTCCCTTCCTTCCTTCTTTCCTTCCTTCCTTTCCTTCCTTTCTTCCCTCCCTCCCCCCTTCCTCCTTCCTTCCTTCCTTCCCTTCTTCCTTCCTTCCTCCTTCCTTTCTTTCTTGACAGAGTCTTGCTCTGTCATGCAGGCTGGAGTGCAGTGACACAATCATAACTCACTGCAGCCTTGAACTCGTGGGCTCAAGTGATCCTTCTGTCTCAGCCTCTGGAGTAGCTGCAACTATAGGTGCACACCACCACACCCAGCTAATTATTTATTTATTTTTTTAATTAATTTTTTTTTTTTTTAGATAGAGTCTCACTCTGTCACACAGGCTGGAGTGCAGTGGCATGTTCTCGGCTCACTGCAACCTGAACCTCCCAGGTTCAAGCGATTCTCCTGCTTCAGCCTTCCACGTAGCTGGGATTACAGGTGCCCGCCACCATGTCTGGCTAATTTTCCTATTTTCAGTAGAGATGGAGTTTCACCATGTTGGCCAGGCTGGTCTCAAACTCCTGACCTCAGGTGATCCGCCCACCTCGGCCTCCCAAAGTGTTGGGCCACCGTGCCCAATTTTTTTTATTTTTTATTTTGTAGAGATAGAGACTCGCTGTGTTGCCCAGGCTAGCCTCAAACTCCTAGACTCAAGCGATCCTCCTGCCTTGGCCTCCCAAAGTGCTGGGATTACAGGTGTGAGCCACCATGCAAGGCCTATAATTAATAACATTTTCTTTCCTCTAGCTTACTTTATTGTATATAAGCTTTATTGTATATAAGTATATATACTTTATTGTATATAAGTATATAAGACATACAAAATATGTGTTAATTGGTTGTTTATAATATTGGTAAGGTTTCCAGTAACAGGCCATTAGTAGTTAAGTTTTGGGGCAGTTAAAAGTTATATGTGAAATTCTTACCGCACAGGAGTTGGTGCCCTTGTCCCTGTGTTATTCAAGGGTCAACTATTAATATATTAACCTTGTGGCCTTGAACTAATTAGCACGCTTCCTCAAGCCAGAACTTCCTAACTGGTGGGCAGGGAGTGGGTTACAGGTATGATAAGATATTGATCCTCTCAATGCAAGGCCTAGGGCAGCTAGAACCTCTGGGTTAAATACCTCTGGTGCCAGCAGCCTCATACTTTTTCCATAGTGAGATGTGTGTGTGAGTGTATGTGTGTGTGAGTGTATGTGTGTGTGTGCATATATGTGGTTTTTTTTTTCAGTTTCCTATGTGTATCATGATATGGAACAGGTTATGAACACTAAGAGTTGCAGCATTAGCTCCTCAGCTAATAATGCCCATTCTGCCTCTGTGAACAGGTTGTTGAGAGGATCGTATGAGATACAGGTGTGAAATGCTGCGAAAACTGTGAGAGTTATAAAGTAGTAAGCAGGGTGCAGTGGCTCACACCTGTAATCCCAGCACTTTGGGAGGCCAAGGCGGGTGGATCACCTGAGATCGGGAGTTCGAGACCAGCCTGACCAACATGGTGAAACCCTGTCTCTACTAAAAATACAAAATTAGCCAGGTGTGGTGGCACATGCCTGTAGTCCCAGCTACTCAGGAGCCTGAGGCAAGAGAATTGCTTGAACCTGGGAGGCGGAGGTTGCGGTGAGCCGAGATAGTGCCATTGCACTGTAGCCTGAGCTACAAGAGCAAATCTCCATCTCAATAAAATAATAAAATAAAGTAAAATAAAATAAAATAAAATAAAATAAAGCAGGAGGCCTCATGACAGACCAAGTGCCTGGAGTTATCTAGCAGCACAGGAGAGTTTGATTCCATTTCTCTAGCCCTAGTTTCTTCACCAGATTCTTGAATCAGTGGAAAAAGAAGGGTGGGGGCAGGAGGAGTTGGCATATGGTGATCAAAATATTATCCTTATTTCTGGTAACTCTGATATTAGCATTATCTGTAGGCAACTGAGCTTCCTAATACTAAACCCCAATATCAGGCCGATTTTCTCACCTAGTCATGGGTAACTCCAGATATTCATCTCCTGCAGGGGAAACATCCGTCTAGGGCAGAAAGCACACTCCCTGTGGGCAGAAAAGAGAAGAGAAGGGGATGGGTCCATGCATGTCAAGTTTCTTCTTCCACACTTGCCAGTCAGATACCTCACTCACCTCTCCTGGGATGGAGTGAGGAGTGGGAGGGAACAGGGGCAGGAGTGTTCCACTAACAGACTAGTGGGTCGGATTCTTCACACAGAAGAACGCACATCAGTTGCACCTGCTTGAGATTTGGAAGGAGGCTGTGGTCTGTGTTGTCTGCTGTTTCCTTACAAATATGGGCACAGGGGCACTGGACTTCCGCAGGTGTCATTCTGGAGCCACACCTGCTGTGGTGGCTTCCTGGTCCCTCCAGCTTCTTGATGGGGACACAGGTAGCAGCTTCTTTAGCAGACATTTTTGAATGTTCTGCTGGTTATTGCTGGGAACATAGCCTATGTTTAGGCTATGTTAAAAACAAAGCCTGCTCCTTTAGCCTACCAGTGAACTTTTAAGCACCTAATTTCCTGAATTAAATTCTTTTCTTCTTAGAGTGTTCAAGTGGTAGCTATTATCTGAAATATAACAGTGATGGAGGAGCATTTTATCAGTATTAACCTTTCTGGGAAACCTTCTCTTTTGCTGTCCCCTCCCTGCCTTCCCACATTGGTTCTTTTCGTTTCTTATTGACCAGCATTGGGTCACATACCTATACCTAAAACTGTCACTGATCAAGGAAATACTGTCCATGTTCAGACCACACTAATCATCAAATAACCAGTGTGGAATGGTGAGCATCCCAGCTATTTTTATTTTTTGAGACAGAGTCTCGCTGTGTCGCCCAGGCTGGAGTGCAGTGGTGCGATCCCGGCTCACCGCAAGCTCCGCCTCCCGGGTTCACGCCATTCTCCTGCCTCAGCCTCCCCAGCAGCTGGGACTACAGGCGCACGCTACCAGTCCCGGCTAATTTTTTGTGTGTTTTTCATAGAGACAGGGTTTCACTGCGTTAGCCAGGATGGTCTCCATCTCCTGACCTTGTGATCTGCCCGCCTCGGCCTCCCAAAGTGCTGGGATTACAGGCGTGAGCCACCGCGCCTGGCCGCATCCCAGCTTTTTAGACTTATATTTTCTCATCTAACAGCTTAGGTTCTGCTTATTATTTTGGGACCCTGTGCCTAGGTCTTAGAGAGAAATCTTCAACATTTAAAAGCTAATCTTCTTCCAAGCTACCTCTCCCGATTCCTGGGTTCTTCTCTAATTATAATCTAAACGAGCACTCTTCTGCAACACAATAAATATCTGTTGAATAACAACAACTGAGTTATCTGTTATTATGAACAACACAGTAAGTATCTGTTGAATTGATTGGATTTAACTCTGAGTCTGGCAGTTTCAGAGGCAGCCCTGGGTTACCCTGGGTTACTACTGATGGAGAATAGGCCACAAAGCCATTACACCTCAGCTATTGGCTACTCAAGTCCATGCCCTGGAGTGGCAGCAGGAAGGGCAGGTGGAACTCATTGTCAGACCCTTGTCTCCATCTCATTACTTAGAAAAGAGCAAAGACTTCTAGATGCCCTTGAAAAAAGAGCAAAGACTTCTAGATGCCCTTGAAGAAAAAGGAGTTCCATCTTCCCTATAGTCACCTGGGCTTTCTATCGAGTTATCAGGCCTCACCTCCTTCCACAGTCTGACACAGTGATGACATTTTTTAAGGACCGTAGTGGTTTTGGTTAAATTATCTTTCCTCTTGGAGATTCAGATCCAATCAGTGAATATATATCGAGTATCTGCTTCATACAAAGAATGCACGGGGCTATAGAGTACACATCCTGTTTCCTTTTTTTTTTTTTTTTTTTTTTTTTTTTTGAGACAGAGTCTTGCTCTGTCGCCCAGGCTGGAGTGCATTGGCGCTATCTCGGCTCACTGCAAGCTCCACCTCCCAGGTTCACGCCATTCTCCTGCCTCAGCCTCCCAAGTAGCTGTGACTACAGGTGCCCACCACCACGCCCAGCTAATTTTTTTGTATGTTTTTAGTAGGGACGGGGTTTCCGTGTTAGCCAGGATGGTCTCCATCTCCTGATCTTGTGATCCACCCGCCTTGGCCTCCCAAAGTGCTGGGATTGCAGACGTGAGCCACCGCGCCCGGCCCACCTCCTGTTTCTTATCCCCAAGTGGTTTATCATCTAATGGAGCAGGGAGCATGTGTAAACGATGCTTTTTCTTGTTTGTTTTTCACTGCTCAGGTCATTAAAGGAAGATCTAAAATTCATATTTCTGATTCATTTGAATGTGTGCATATGGGGAGATAGAAAGGAGTTTTACTTCAGTTCATAAAAGTTTTATACTGCAATCCTTTTTTGGAGGGCGGGGGGACAGAGTCTCACTCTGTTGCCCAGGTTAGAGTTTAGTGGAATAATCATAGCTCACTGCAACCTCTGCCTCCTGGGCTCAAACAATCCTCCTGCCTCAGCCTCTTGGTGCATGCCACCACGGGGGCCCGGCTAATTTTTCTGTAGAGGTGAGGTCTCACTACTGCCCAGGCTGATCTCAAACATCTGGACTCAACTGATCCTCCCACTTCAGCCTCCCAAAGTGCTGAGATTACAGGTGTGAGCCACCACGCCCAACCTACAATCTTTTCAGTCTTTTTCTGGAGACTGAAAGAGATTTACTGGTTATGACTCCTTGAGGGACCTCTCTGCTTGGAAGGAAGGGACTATTTTTTTTGAATCATTTTTTTTTTAGTAGCTAACACAGCTGAACTGTAAAGCCACACAAGCTGGGAGTTGATGGTATCACTCACCTGTGTATTTGCAGTTGCCAAGCCCATTTGTGTTAGATGCCTGACAAATGCTAACGGATCTAGGGAAGAGCAAAGGAAGGGGTGCCACAGTCCAACAGGAAATACACAGGGCATTTTAGGTGAGGGACAGTTTGACATTCACCCACCCTCTCTACCTTGACCAGTGATCTCTCCTTGCCACCTCCTTTCAGCCATGCTCAGCCACTGCACCTGTTTCTATAGCATTAGCAGCTTCTGCAAATATTGCAAACCCTTTCAGGATCTCCTACCTATAAAAATTAATTCCTGTAAAAACAAGACAAAAAGGCAATTTGAAAGAGAAACAGGACCTTCAAAATTCTTTAAGTCAGCATAAGATTTTTTTTAAGTAAGAATATCACTGTATTTATTTTCCTACTGGTAATTTTTCTTTTTTCTTTTTTTTCAACTTTTATTTTAGATTCAGGTACATGTGCAGGTTCATTACCTGCATAGATTGCATGATGCTGAGGTCTGGGGTATGAACAGGTAATTTTTCTATAGCTTCAACGTTTTCTCCTCAAAATGAATAAAACACCACCAAAAAATCCCAGCCAGGTGTGGTGGCTGACGCCTATTATCCCAGTGCTTTGGGAGGCCGAGGTGGGAGGATCACTTGAGCCCAGGGATTCAAGGCCAGCATGGGCAACATAGTGAGCCCTTACCTTTACAAAAAATAAATAAAGTTAGACAAGAATAATGGTGTGTACCTGTAGACCCAGCTACTCGAGAGGCTGAGGTTGGAGGATTGCTTGAGCTAGGGAGGTCAAGGCTGCAGTGAGCCATGATTGCACTCCAGCCTGAGCAACAGAGTGAGGTCCTGTCTTAAAAAAACAAATGTTTGCATTTCTGAATGGCCAGCATCCCCTTGGATCTGCAGTTAGGCTCACTACATTCCAGCCTTAGCACAATCTTCTGGGAAGTTTCAGCCTTCTTCCAGAAAATCAGTTTTGTCTGCCCACCGTTGCCACTCTGCTTCTGATCACAGCGCGTCTTCCCCTGGGCATAGGGGGAATCTTTACCCTTATTCTGGGGCCCTTTGTAAGGCCGATGCTTGCCACACTTCTTACAGAAAGCTCTTCTGGTTTTAGGCACATTGACCATCTTTGCAGTAGAGCTGTCTACACAATGAAAACAGGAAGTTTGGGGTCTCCTATTCTTGCTTCACCTGGCTCGTGCCTAACAAGAAAGGGAGGAATCAATACTTTCTTTTAAAGGCATTTCATCTGATAAGTTCTCAGTCCAAGGCATGACAGTCAATTTCTGTAGATAATAAAACCTCTCAGGGTCAATGAGGAGACACCCTTAATATCTAAGTGTGTGATTGGTGTCGTAGTCATGCAGTATAAAATGAATAGTGTCTAAACATTTGTTATGGGCCAAATCGTGTCCCCATAAAATTCCTATGTTGAAGTCCTAACCTGCATTACCTTAGAATGTAACTGTATTTGGAGATAAGTTCTTTAAAGGCATGACTAAGTGAAAATGAGGTCTTTGGAGTGAGCCCTAATACAATATGATTGGTATCCTTATAAGAAGAGGAAATTTGGACAGAGAGAGAGACAGCAGACATGTTTGCAGGCATGGATGAAAGACATGTGGGGTCCCAGCAAGAAGGTGGCCATCTGCAAGCCAAGCAGAGGCCTCAGAACAAACCAAACCTTACCACGCTTTGAGCTTGGACTTCTAGCCTCCAGAACTACGAGCAAATACATTTCTGTTGTTTAAGCCCCCTTGTCTGTAGTATTTTCTTATGGCAGCCCTAGCAAACTCATTCCATATTTCTTACAGAATTCTTCATTGTGGTGTTACCACAAAGATGTGTTTGTGCAATGCATTTGTTGTTTTTACTGGACGCTGTGTAATTGAGATTACAGAATAAAGCACAACTGACTGATAACACACGGAATCAGGTTTTGCTAGAGGGAAGCAGTTGCTAGAGGGAAGCAGTTATGAAGTCTCAGGAAATTGTATAGTCCTTCACACCTAGAGTTATTTTTTTTAACCCCCAAAATGATTCCTTTAAATGTTTCTTTTTTATCTGTTCACTCCCATATCCTCTTCTGTCTTCACTTCGCCACCCTTCCACTTTCCCCATCACCCAGTCCCCCTCCACACAGACACCTGCCAACACACTCATGTGCCGTTGAGCAGGCCCTGATATCCATTTCTGCCTCTGCCTAACAAAAACTAAAATAGCTCCTTCCTTTCGGCAGGAACCGCCATCTTCCAATAATTCGCCAAAATGACGAACATAAAGGGAAAGAGGAGAGGCACCTGGTGTATGTTCTCTAGGCCCTTTAGAAAACATTGAGTTGTTCCTTTGGCCACATGTATGCGCATCTATAAGAAAGGTGATATTGTAGACATCAAGGGAATGGGTACTGTTCAAAAAGGAATGCTCCACAAGTGTTATCGTGGCAAAACTGGAAGAGTCTGCAGTGTTACCCAGCACGCCGTTGGCATTGTTGTAAACAAACACATTAAGGGCAAGATTCTTGCCAAGAGAATTAATGAGCGTATTGAGCACATTAAGCACTCTAAGAGCCAAGACAGCTTCCTAAAACATGTGAAGGAAAATGATCAGAAAAAGAAAGAAGCCAAAGAGAAAGGTACCTGGGTTCAACTGAAGCACCAGCCTGCTCCGTCCAGAGAAGCACACTTTGTGAGAACCAATGGGAAGGAGCCTGAGCTGCTGGAACCTATTCCCTGTGAATTCATGGCATAATAGGTGTTAAAAATATAAAAGACCTCTGGAATATAAAAATGTTTCTCTTTATTGAGTAGAAGTGTGGTGTCCTCTCCCCCAAAGAAATATATATATGTATATATGTGTGTGTATATATGTATTTGTGTGTGTGTGTGTGTGTGTGTATATATATATATATATATATTTTTTTTTTTTTTTCTTTTTGAGATGAAGTCTTGCTCCTGTCACCCAGGCTGGAGTGCAATGGCACGATCTTGGCTCACTACAACCTCTGCCTCCCAGGTCCAAGTGATTCTCCTGCCTCAGCCTCCGGAGTAGCTGGGATTACAGGCACCTGCCACCAGGCTGGCTAATTTTTTTTTTTTTTTTTGAGACGGAATCTCGCTCTGTTGTCCAGGCTGGAGGGCAGTGGCGTGATCTCCGCTCACTGAAAGCTCCGTTTCCTGGGTTCACGCCATTCTCCTGCCTCAGCACCCCCAGTATCTGGGACTACAGGTGCCCACCACCACACCCAGCTAATTTTTTATATTTTTAGTAGAGACAGGGTTTCACCATGCTAGCCAGGATGGTCTCAATTTCCTGACCTTGTGGTCCGTCCGCCTCGGCCTCCAAAGTGCTGGGATTACAGGTGTGAGCCACCGCGCCAGTCCCGGCTAATTTTTTTGTAGTTTTAGTAGAGATGGGGTTTCCCCATGTTCCCGAGGCTAATCTCAAACTCCTGATCTCAGGTGATCTGCCTGCCTCAGCCTCCCAAAGTGCTAGGATTACAGGCATGAGCCACCACACCCGGCCTTCCCACAGAAATACTTAAAGTAAATTTTAATTGTGTCCTGATTAATTATGTAATGTCTTTACTATTCAAATTTAATGTGTTTCTTGCTGAAAGTATGCAACAAAGTACTCAATTGGTTAGAAACTGGCCAGGTATTATGTATGAAATATTTGTACTGGTTTGAAGATAGTCCCTCTAAATCATCAAGGAAGAAATAAAATAATTTACAAAAATGGAAAAAAATTAAAAGAAAAATAAAATAGCTGCTGTATTCTGTTTTGGTTTTTTTGTTTTCCTAAGGCTTTATGCAGATTTCTGCAACCAAAAGTTGAGATAGGTCTGAAAACCCTCACAAAGTGAGGGTAAGATTTTCTACTTGACCTCAAATCAGTCAGGGAAAATGGGTTCAGCAAACCAGGCGGTCACTGTGAGGTGTTAGGAACGGTTTTTATCAGGGGAGGAAAACTACCTGCAAGGCTTGGTTGGGAATCCACCATGTCTACGGGGCACAGAGGCACAGCGGACGCAGCTCTGGTGAGGACTACATATCAGATAGGAGCAGAGGGAGAGCCTCCTGAGGCTGGGGGCCCAGAAAAGCCCCGGGTTAGGGTCTACAGGATTCTGTCTCCCACCCGGGGTGCCATGATGTCAGCTCCCTCATATATGGAAGTAGATTAGGCTCTGGTAGGCCTAGAGTAAGTCACTTAACTCTGGATCTGAACTGTAAAAATTCAATTTCCTGAACAATAAATAAGAATAAAATAGGCTGGCATGGTGGCTAACACCTGTAATCCCAGCACTTTGGGAGGCCAAGGTGGGTGGATCACCTGAGGTCAGGAGTTCAAGGCTAGCCTGGCCAACATGGCAAAACCCTGTCTCTACTAAAAATACAAAAAATTAGCTGGGCGTGGTGGCAGGTGCCTGTAATCCCAGCTACTAGGGGGGCTGAGGCAGGAGGATCGCTTGAACCTGGGAGGTGGAGGTTGCAGTGAGTCAAGATTGTGCCACTGCACTCCAACCTGGGCAAAAGAGCGAGACTCCATCTCAAAAAAAAAAAAAAGAATAAAATAAGATTAGACTAGATCAAACAAACAGGCCGGGTGCGGTGGCTCACACCTGTAATCTCAGCACTTTGGGAGGCCAAGGCAGGTGGATCATGAGGTCAGGAGTTCAAGACCAGCCTGGTCAATATGGTGAAACCTTGTCTCTACGAAAAATACAAAAATTAGCTGTGCATGGTGGCAGGTGCCTGGAATCCCAGCTACTTGGAAGGCTGAGGCAGGAGAATTCCTTAAACCTCGGGATAGGGAGGCGGAGGTTGCAGTGAGCCAAGATCACACTATTGCACTTCAGCCTGGGCAACAGAGTGAGACTCCATCTCAAATAAATAAATAAAATAAAATAAAATAAAATAAAATAAAATAAAATAAAAACACACATCAGGCTGGTCTAGCTGAGGGGCAGAGGCAATGGGCAGAGCCTCACCTGCTCTCACCTTGCCCTGTCATTCCTCCTCCTCTAGTAGTAATAAAGGACTCTTAGTGCATCCTTTTGGCTGAAATCCAGGGTGAAAATCACCAGATTTGATTATTTCTAAGGTCAATGATGTTCTGGGCAGCAATGGGCTTTGGGGAAAGGGGTACTGATTTATAGTGTCTGCTGATTTCAGTGGTGTAAATACTGCCACCATGGCTAAATTCAAGCTTACCAGTGACACATCAGTGAATGCAGAATTGGCCATGCAATCAATCACATATCATATAGTAAAGTAATTATGAAGTAACAAGGGTTTTTTTTCTTTTTGTTTTTTTGAGACAGAGTCTTGCTCTGTTGTCCAGGCTGGAGTGCAGTGGCACTAACTCGACTCCCTGCAACCTCCACCTCCCAGGTTCAAGTGATTCTCTTGTAGAATTGTATCTTTATTCCTCAGCCTCCTGAGTAGCTGGGACTACAGGCACCCACCACCACACCTGGCTATATCTGTATTTTTAGTAAAGGCAGGATATTGCCATGTTGCCCAGGCTGGTCTCGAATCCCTGACCTCAAGTGATCCACCTGCCTCGGCCTCCCAAAATACTGGGATTACAGGTATGAGCCACTGCGCCCTACTGAAATAATGAGTTTTGGATATTTATTACCTTTGTTTTAATACGATTTATTTGATTGTCAGTTTACATAATTCAATTTTTTGAGAACGGCTGTATTTAACAATCAGCTTACAAAATTCCTGAAAATTTAACAATTGGTTCTTGCAAACTGGTATCCAGGATACCACTCACTATCAAGGACCTTTTTAGCTCCAACCTTCTAAATGTTTATACTAAGGAGTAAACCATTTGAAGCTGGGAAGGGCCCAGGGGGAATAATCCTAGGGATTTTGAGAGTGGACTCAGGAGGGAAAAAAACAAAACAAAACATGTTTTCAATGTAACATCCAGCACAGAGAAGAGAACTTGGTAAAAAACAGGTGCCCAGTGAGTGAATGATACAATGTCTCAATGAGGCAATGACTCAACCCTCACTCAGTTGGCTCTGTACTTTGAGTTACTTTTTCAGTTAATACTAGGGTGGGTTTATACCCATCCAGCCACATTCTATCATCCAGCCTTCTAGTGGGCCAGAGAGCACAAACTGCTGATACCTGCAGCAAAAAGGTGCCAGCAATGCACTGTTAGTGTGTTAACTAACTTTACAGAGGCTCCAACAAGGACTTCGTCCAATGACCCAAGCTGATCCCAGTGGATAACTCAGCCAGGCCAAGAAGCCCACATGGGCTCTAGCAAAACCTCCAGGCCACATGATCAACTGCCATGGGTGGGTATGATCTTACTGCGTCTTATCACTCCTCCTGACTACTATCTCCCTTCTGGTAGGATCAGTGTTTAATTCATATTTTTGTGCTTCCATTCTTCCCAGAGTTTTTGAAAATAGCGTGTGTGTTCAATAGCCAAGTAGTTAAGAGCATGGATTCTGAGCCAGACTCTCTGGGACCAAAACTTCTAGTTCTAGAACTTACTAGCTATGTAATCTTGGGCAAGCTGCTTAACTTCTCTGGACCTCAATTTTATCCTCTATAAAATATGAATAATAACAGTACCTACTTCACAGCAATATTGGGATGATTAAATGAGTTTTATACATACCGAGTGTACTGAGTACTTAAAACAATGCCTGGCACATAAAATATACTATTTAAATGTCAGCTATTATGTTATTATTACATAATATGTATATGTTCTATTGGCTGGGCGCAGTGGCTTACGCCTGTAATCCCAGCACTTTGGGAGGCTGAGGCGGGCAGATCACAAGGTCAGGAGATCGAGACCATCCTGGCTAACATGGTGGAAGCCCGTCTCTACTAAAAATACAAAAAATTAGCTGGGCGTGGTGGTGGGTACCTATAGTCCCAGCTACTCGGAAGGCTGAGGCAGGAGAATGGCATGAACCCAGGAGGCGGAGCTTGCAGTGAGCCGAGATCACGCCACGGCACTCCAGCCTGGGCAACAGAGCCAGACTCGTCTCAAAAAAAAAAAAAAAAAAAATATATATATATATTCTATTATTATTATGTAATAGATGAATGAATGCAGGTATCCAAATACATGGGGAAAAAGACCCTGAATGGTTGTGTAAGTATTCTTCTGAAAAACAAGGCCAAGTATGGATTTATAATAATAAATATAATACAAAAATAGCAGTAACGTTGGCTGTGTCTCTGAAATGTAATTACTGAATTTTCAAAATGTACTTTACAAGCATTATTTTACTAACTCCTCATAAAAATCCTTATAGGAAGGAATTACCATTCTCCGTATTACAAAATTAAGAAAAGTGAGGCTTGTGGACGGTAACTGCTATAATCTGAAGGTTTGTGTCCTCCCAAAATTTACATGTTGAAATCTAATCCCCAAAACAATGGTATTTAGAAGAGGGGCCGTTGGGAGGTAAGTAGGTCATGAGGGCAGAGCCCTGGGGAATGAGATTAGTACTGTCATAAAGAGGCTCCAGGCTGGTCGCAGTAGCTTATGCCCGTGATCCCATCACTTTGGGAGATGGAGGCAAGAGGATCACTTGAGCCCAGGAGTTTGAGAACAGCCTGGGCAACATAAGGAGTCCCTGTCTCTACACAAAATTTTAAAAAGTCAGGTGTGGTGGCATGTACCTGTGGTCCCAGCTATTTGTGAGGCTGTGGTGGGAGGATTGCTTGAGCCCAGGAGGTTGAAGCTGCAGTGAGCTATGATCATGCCACTGCACTCTAGGCTGGATGCCAGAGCAAGACCCTGTCTCAAACAAACAAACAAAAAAGCGACCCCAGAGAGATTCCCTCACTCCTTCCACAATTTAAGGACACAGTGAGAAGGCAGCTCTCTGTGAACCAGGAAGCAGGCCCTCACTAGACACCAAATCTGCTGGCACCTTGATCTTGAACTTCCCAGCCACCAGAACCATGAGAAATAAATTAACGTTGTTTCTAAACCACCCAGTCTACTTTCTCAACATCACAGTCAATGACTCAAATACATGTCCTATGACTCCAGCATTTGAGCTCTTAACTGCTAGCCTATACAGCTATATCCATAGCCCCAGCAGCCAGCTCCTGGCTTCTAGCCCCCCTGTCATCTCTCCTCTCACCTATCCCTACAGGTCCATCCAAGACTTACCTCTTTTCTGAAGATTTCTCAGATTTCCCCTTGGTAGGAAGCTCCCAGCTCTTCTATATACTGCGTGCCCCTCTCTCCTGTCCATGAGTATGTTACCTTGGACTCACTTTGTCTGTGTCACACAGAGGCTCTTTGTTTCTCCCCTTTGAGAAGGAAACTTTTTTCCAAGTCAGAGGTGTTGTTTCTCTTTTGTTTCTATCTTTGCAGTACCCAAACATCCCAGTAGTAGTGATCATTACCAGCTGCTGAGCACCAAATGCTTTACATGCACTGTTTTCCTTAATTCTTACAATTATCCTATTATCCTATTAGGCGGTCACAATTTCTGTCTCCATTTTCCAGATGAGGAAACTGAGGCTAGAAGAGGTTAAATGACTCGCTACAGTTAGTTGAGGATCAGATTTAAACCTAGGTTTGTTTAATCTCAAGCTCACGTTCTTAATCACATCTGTTTTTAACCATGTTTGGTTCTTAAATATACGCTGGAGAGGGAATGAGTCTCAGCCTTGACCAAACCTCCCAGAGCCATGAGGGCCTTGAAAAAAACCAGTGAGAAAAAAGGATTATCTGGAGATTTTGCAAGATCTGGGTTAAATTCATGACCAGGCTAAGCCACTACCCCCAAGCCCTATGACACTGTCAATCCCTGTATAAACCTGCCCTGTGTATTGTTCAGAGTTCTCCAGAGACTGTGCCCAGGTGTCTAGTGCACTCAAGACTGCTAGCCCAAGTGTCAGAGATTTTAAAATGAGAATAATAGAAAATTCAGCTGAGTAGAACCAAGCCCTGTTCTAACCAAGCACCTTCAACTTCTCACAGTCACCTGGACTCAGTGGTAAAGAGGGGAGGACAGAGAGCTGAAGTTAGCTAAGAAACATGCAAGCTATTTGCACAGAAGAGAGGACAGAGCCTCTACCCTCAAGGTGCCTCCTGTTGCTCAACCCCTT
This sequence comes from Macaca nemestrina, assembly GCF_043159975.1. NCBI lineage: Eukaryota > Metazoa > Chordata > Mammalia > Primates > Cercopithecidae > Macaca > Macaca nemestrina. The sequence continues at coordinate 42,791,320 of NC_092131.1, forward strand.
TAAGACCATCTATAGAGCAACTCACTAGTGAATGCAAATGTATAATAGCAAAGAGCACAGAGAAGAGAGAGGCTGAGGGGGTGTGAAGTTAAAAGGAGTGCTCAGAATGCAGTAGAACCCTTCAGGGAGAGTTTCTAGACATGGCAACAACTAGAATTTACAAAAATTAAAAATAACTTTTCTTGGTACAAATGCAATACATGCCCATGACAAACAAATCAGCAAATACAGACAAGCAAAGAAAGGAAATAAAAAAAAACCCACCTACAATCTCACCCACCCAAAGACAACTTTTGTCCACACCCTCAACACCTTGACAATCAGAATTTGCAGAAGGGAATATGCAGAGCTGGAGCACTGTTGTGTGTGTGTGTGTATGTGTGCGCGCGCACATGCATCTGTGTGTCTGTCTATCTGTGACTGGACAGGAGAGGGCTGGCAGTCTTGCGTTTTGGTTTATGCTCGGGAGTAAGTGATAGTAAATTCATTTGATGGGATCAGAAAGAACAGAGTTGAAGAAGAGGAGGACTAATAGAAAATCCTCTCGGAATAGGGAGAAATTTGAAGCAGGCAGTAGTACCAGGGAGTTTAGCTGAATAGTGAGACAAAACAGTCATAATAGTCTGGGTGCCGTGGCTCACGCCTGTAATCCCAGCACTTTGGGAGGCCAAGGCGGGCAGATCACTTGAGGCCAGGAGTTCAAGACCAACCTGGGCAAAATGGTGAAACCCTGTCTCTATTAAAAATACAAAAATTAGCTAGGTGTGGTGGCTGGTGCCTGTAATCCCAGCTACTCAGAAGTCTGAGGCAGGAGAATCTCTTGAGCCCGGGAGGTGGAGGTTGCAGTGACCCAAAATCTCACCACTGCACTCCAGCCTGAGTGACAGAGTGACTCTATCTCAAAAAAGTAAAATAAAATAATCATAATAGCAATAATTATTAACCTTTTTGAGTGCTTACCATATATAAGACATTGTGCTAAGTACTTTACTTCCCATCTTTCCATTTAATCCTCACAACTACTCTTTCCCTATTTTACAGAGGGTAAGAGCCTTGCCCAAACTCACATATTAAGTGGAAATACACTGATGTTTCTTACAGTCTGCTCTATAGGCTACCTGCATCAGAATGCTCTAAGCGGTTTGTTACAAATGCAGTCTTTGGTTCTAACCTGAAGTGTCTGATTCAGCAAGTCTAGGTGTGGGCAAGAACATTTGGTCCTAACCTTGTTATAGGACCAACAAGTTTGTGTGCCTGCTGCACAGTAACAGACCAGTACACTAAGACAGCAGGATTTGCAGCAGAGAAAGGGTTTGACGCTCACAGTGCGTAGAGCAAGGAGGTGGGAAGGAGACTCTCAAATACATCTCTCCATGGAGTTTTGAGGTGGGACTTTAAAAAATTTTTTTATTTATTTTTATTTTTTTAGATGGAGTTTCACTCTTGTTGCCCAGGCGATCGTGCAATGGCGTGATCTTGGCTCACTGCAACCTCCACCTCCCAGGTTCAAGCTATTCTCCTGCCTCAGCCTCCCGAGTAGCTGGGATTACAGGCATGTGCTACCACAGCCAGCTAATTTTGTATTTTTAGTAGAGATGGGGTTTTTCTACGTTGGTCAGGTTGGTCTCGAACTCCTGACCTCAGGTGATCTGCCCACCTCGGCCTCCCAAAGTGCTGTGATTTCAGGTATGAAGCGCCACACCCGGCCTGAGGTGGGATCTTTAAGGAGATTGTGAAGGACAAGGGGCTGGAAAATTAGGGTCATTGATTGGTCAGGGTACAGGGGATGAAATCATCAGGAGGTGGAAATGGCATTCTTTAGCGAGTCATCTCCTGTGGGGTCCTTCAGATCAGCTGATATCAGTAGTCTCACTGATATGCAAGACCTGAAAGAATATCTCAAATGGAAAACATAATGTTTCTTAATGCTTAATGTGTTATCTCTTCAGTGTTTAGGGGACCTATAGTCTAGGGTCCACATGATTCTAAGACAATAGGCAAACAACTGTGTGGAAGCCGGTCAGGCGCAAGCTGACCTAATGACTAATGCTGAGTGTGCTGCAAGCTTGGCTTATTTTCATTTTTCCCCTCCCTCCTTCCCTGATTAATTTTATAAAGTCTATAGGGATGGTTTCAACAAGAAGTGTCTATTTCGGCAAGTCTAGGTGAGGGCAAGGCATTTGTAACTTTATTTTTTATTTTATTTTATTTTTTGAGACAGAGTTTCACTCTTGTTGCCCAGGCTGGAGTGCAATGGTGCAATCTCAGCTAACTGCAACCTCCACCTCTTGTATTCAAGTGATTCTCCTGCTTCAGCCTCCCGAGTAGCTGGGATTACAGACATGTGCCACCACGTCCTGCTAATTTGTTGTGTTTAGTAGAGTCAGGGTTTCACCATGTTGGCCAGGCTGGTCTCGAACTCCTTACCTCAGGTGATCCACCCAACTCAGCCTCCTGAAGTGCTAGAATTACAAGCATGAGCCACCGTGCCCAGCTGGCATTTGTAACTTTAATACCTCTCCAGTGATGTTCTGTCCATCCAAGTTTGAGGGCCACTGATCTTGGATTATGGAAAAGTGAACTTGCATAAGGAGTCATCAGAGGTCAGGAGGTGATACACCTCTGGCCACAGGCCCTTGGTCTAGACTTTTCTGACCTTAATCATCCTGAACTTTGAAGCTTTAGTTTCCACAGGCCCTTTTGCAGTTGGGGGACTTGCCTTTGGGTGGAGATCGCTTGGTGCCTCTTGCACTTGGCTCTCTCACAACTGCTCTTAGATGCTTGAACACAAGATAATAATTAAAGAGGGTCACTAGTGCTTGGTCAGCAGCTAGTCAGGCGTGCTCCCTCACTGGCAATAGTGAGGCCAGTAGGGGTAGCTGCAAGCACTGGGGTCTAGAAGGAGACTGGAGCTGACAATCTGAGATGGGCGTGAGGATGGAACCTGGGTGGACTGGAGTAAAACCTGGTTTGGGCTGAGAGTCCGAATCATGGAGTCAAAGAAGCGACCAGGAACAAGGTCAAGGATGAGAAACTCGGAGGTGGGGATCACGGAGTAAACAGAGCGGCTTTTGGGGTAACTTTGGTGCTTTTCAACTAGATCATATCCAAGTCTGCCTCCAAAGTCCCAAGTATTCTTTTGAGATGGAGTCTCGCTCTGTTGCCAGGTTAGAGTACAGTGGCATGATCTCAGCTCACTGCAACCTCCGCTTCCCAGTTCAAGTGATTCCCCTGCTTTTGGGACTACAGGCGCATGCCTGGCTAATTTTTTTTTTTTTTTGTATTTTAGTACAGACAGGGTTTCACTGTGTTGAACAGAATGGTCTTGATCTCCTGACCTCGTGACCCCCCCGCCTTGGCCTCCCAAAGTGCTGGGATTATAGGCGTGAGCCACAGCACCTGGCCAAGTCCCAAGTATTTTATCGGCACTTTTTCCGAGGTGGGCAGCTCCCTTCACTATCTCCACTGCCCCACTCCACTGAAGGCCATGTAGCCAGTCTGTACCTAGTGGAGGGCCAGGGACAAGATCATTGCACTAGAATCCAGGGTATCATCTTAGTTGTGGCTCCTTCTAAAACGGCACGTCATCTAACCTTGCTGACTCACAGTTTTCATACCTGTGAAATGGGTATGGTCAAAGAATCTCACAAAGCCAACAAAATAATGTATTCTGAATTATAAAGTGCTGTACACATGTAATGACCTGCAGCATGGTTGAGGATTTTAAGGCAGCCTCAGAATATATGATTGATTAGTTATTAAACCAATCAAAACAATGGGAGACAAAAGACCCCAGACTTATTTACTTGAAGATTATCTCCAGGCTGAAATGTTTTGGTCAGAAAGTCACAAATGATCATGCTCAGAAGGTTCCTGTGAACTGGAAAATGCCCAGGGCTTCTGAGTAACCCGCAGTCCTATTCCCCTTAACAAATGCTGTCAGGATGCCGATAAAAAACTGAGCAAGAGCCCAGATCAAGATCTGAGGTCCGTGGACTCTGCACACCCTTCATTGTCCTTGGTTTAATCATCTGACAGCCCAACATCCAGCAGACAGCAGGCATCTGCAGGAAGGGCAAGGTGTGCTGGCCCTACAGGTGGCAAGAGGGACAGGTAAATCATTCAAAAGCACCCCACGAGGCAACCAGGATCTAGGGGCAGCACCCAGAGATCAGGGTGATAAGAGGGCTGAGAGAGATAAGGAGCCTTGGTTGTCCCTCCTTATAGCTTCAGGTGACCTTAGCCAAGTCTCCTGGCTTCTCTTATCCTCTGGGCCCTTAACTGTAAGAGTAGGAAGTTGGTCTCAATGATTTCAAAGGTCCTTTCAGCTCTGGGTGGGAAGATACTATCTAATCCAAGCTGTGTGAACATCTGCTGTTCTTGTTTACCTCTGAGCCAAGTCCAGAAGCCCAGGAGTCCCAGTGCCACCTGCAGGGCTGTGGCAGATACAAGCTGCAGGGGACCACCAGGGCTGAATGGAGGGTGAGCTCCATGGAGGAGGCTGGGGTTGGCTGCCAGGGCCGCCTTTCTGCAGAGCAACTCAAAGATCTTTCCCACGGGATCTCATTTGAACTTTCCCACTCCCTGGTGAGATGAGGAGGTATCGTAGCCCTCCACATGTGACCGCAAGATACAGCGAGAAGGCTTCTGGAAATGAAAAAGTATTTTTAAGGACACCCAGGACTCGAGATAGGAAAGAGGCAGCCCTGTCACAAGGCTCTCAGGCTGCCAGGCAGGTTTTGCAAGTTTGCAAGAAAGTTTCCCCAGCATTCCTCAGCTCCCACCTTCTTTCTCCCTCTCCCACTCTCATTGGCTGGCTGCCACTCAGCCTGGAGTCAGCCCTCCTATTGTGCTCCTCTGTCCCGCTGCTCTGCTGAGGCACCTGTGACAAGATAATTAATATATTAATTTGTTTACTGTGTTTTTCCATTGCCATCTTTTCCCAAGCAGGTACCATGAGTCGGGTTTTTTGGTTTTTCTTGCCTTACGAAGCCTTGCAGGACAGAAAGCAGAGCTGTTTGAAGATAACAGATCTTCATGCCTTGGGTAAAAGCCTTGGCTCCTGATGAGATAATGCAGATACCCAGAGGGAGAAAGGCAGGAGGGGGACAAGGAGAGGGGAGCGTTGAAGGACGTTGAAGGACGAGGAAAGACAGAGGAGAGTGCTCAGAGACCAGAAAGATACAAAACCAAAACAAAACGGAAAACCTCTCACTGTGAGAATGGAGCCCTTTCCAGAGCCCCAGGAAACATCTAGATCTCGGGGAAATTGTAGGCCTTGGGCATTGAGTCTCCAGTCTCACTGAAGATTCCTGGGCCCATGTATGACTCAGCAACAGCAAAATCAACAAACCAGAAGGGATGTGAGGCATCAAAGGAAAACTTAGGGCAGACTACCGGCTGATGACTGGTTAGGAGATCCCCACACTTTTGCCCAGGTAGGCACAATATTTCAGGGGAAAGGTTGCACTTCCAGAATGAAAGATTAATAATCTGCCCGCTGAACAGGACTGGGGGCTCAAGGTTAGATTTACTTTGATTTTAAAAACAGAGGCCGGGCACAGTGGCTCACGTGTGTAAGCCCAGCACTTTGGGAGGCCGTGGCGGGTGGATCACCTGAGATCAAGAGTTGGAGATCAGCCTGGCCAACATGGTGAAACCCTGTCCCTACTAAAAATACAAAAATAAGCCAGGCATGGTGGTACATGTCTATAGTCCCAGGTACTCAGGAGGCTGAGGCAGGAGAATTTCTTTTTTTTGTTTGTTTTTGAGACAGTATCACTCTGTCACCCAGGCTGGAGTGCAGTGGCACGATCTTGGCTCACTGCAACCTCCGCCTCCTGGGTTCACGCGCCATTCTCCTGCCTCAGCCTCCCAAGTAGGTGGGATTACAGGCATGTACCCCCATGCCCAGCTAATCTTTTTGTATTTTTAGTAGAGATGGGGTTTCACCATATTGGCCAGGCTGGTCTCGAAATTCTGACCTTTGATCCACCCACCTTGACCTCCCAAAGTGTTGGGATTACAGGCCTGAGCCACTGCACCTGGTGGCAGGAGAATTTCTTGAACCTGGGAGGCAGAGGTTGCAGTGAGCCAAGATTGTGACGTTGCACTCCAGCCTGGGTGACAGAGCAAGACTCTGTCTCAATAAATAAATAAACAAATAAACAGAAATACAAACAAAAGACAGAGAAATCCAATTTTCCTAGCTCAGCTGGGTTGTAGAGTCTCCCCCGACATGTAGAGAAGAATGAATGACCCCTTTGTCCTGGTCTCACCAGCCTGTGAAGATACCAGTTACACCTCCTTAGTACCCAAATCTTATTAGCTCTAAGCTCCTACCAGTTAATGTAGGAAATCTGTCCCATACTCTCTGTTGGTTAGGATGCCTTAGCCATAAGTAATAGAAAACACAGATTCAAACATGTAAGGAAATTATTATCTCATATAATAGTTAGTCTAGAAGTAGTGGGTTCCAGGTGTGGTATGATGAGTGGCTCAAGGTGTCCTCAAGGAGCCAAGCAGCCTTCATTTCTCTGCTTTTCTCTCCTCAGGACATTGGCTTTTTCCTTCAGCTGGCTCCCTTTGTGGTAATACGATGTCTGCACCAGACACAATAACATGCAGAAAAATAAAGCTTTCTTGTGTTTTAGAAGCATGGAAGCTTTTACCAGCAGTCTCCTATAGGATCTTCTTTATGTACCATTAGCCAGAATTGGGTACATGCCCATTCTTTAGCTAGTCCTTGCCAAGGGGAATGGAATTACCATGGTTGACATGAAGGGAAGCTAAAGAGTCAAAGAAAACTTCAAAGTACTTCCATCTCCCAAATACAGCCTTGCTCACTGTGGGTTCACAGACACCTTCTCCCCACCGTGGCTGAGTTAGGTTCCTTCTTCATTTATGTTGAATTCCCTCTTTTGGGCCCCAGTATCCCTTTCTTATAAACTGAAAGACTCTCACGCTTATGAGTTTATGAATCACTAACATGAATGCAGCTCAAGATTTTTTTCCCCAGGTCCATCTCACGGTGGGTCCAGTGGATCCCCAAAGCCATCCTGTGGTTATTTCTCCAGTTCCAGAATGCATAATTGAAATAGATACACTCAGCAGCTGACAGATCCCCACGTTGGTTCCCTGACCTGTGGAGGAAGGGCTATTCTGGTGGGAAAGGCCAAGTGGAAGACACTAGAACTGCTTCTAACTAGGAAAAGAGTAAGCCAAAAGCATTACTTAACTCCTGGAGGGACTCCAGAGAGTAGGGCCACCATCAAGGAGGAGGGGTGGCAATTCCCACCACATTCTTATTCCACATGCCCATTTGGCCTGTGCAAAAGACAGATGGAGAATGACAGTGGATTACTATAAACTTAACCAGGTGATGACTCCCACTGCAACTGCTGTACCAGATATGGTTTTATTGCTGTTGTGGTTTTATTTCAAATGTGGTTTCGTTCAGTGAGACTTCTAGGGGTCCAGTGCTATGGGGCATGTCAAGATATCTCTTCTAAGGTGAAGGATACCTTGTCGCATCTGGCCCCTCCTACAACCAAAAAAGAGGCACAATGCCTAGTAGGCCTCTTTGGATTTTGGAGGCAACATGTTCCTCATTTGGGTGTATAACTCTGCCCCATTTACCAAGTGGCTTGAAAAGCTGCTGGTTTTGAGTGGAGTCTAGACCAGGAGAAGGCTCTGTAACAGGTCCAGGCTGCTATGCAAGCTGCTCTGCCACTTGGGCCATATGACCCAGCAGATCCAATGGTGCCTGAGGTATCAGTGGCAGACAGGGATCTGTATGGAACTTTTGGCAGGCCCTCATGGGTGGATCACAGTAGACGCAATCAGGATTTTGGAGCAAGGTCCTGCCATCATCCACAGATAACTACACTCCTTTTGAGACAGCTCTTGGCCTGCTATTGGGCCTCAGTAGAAACTGAATGTTTAACCATGGGCCACCAAGTTACCATGTGACCTGAGTTGCCTATCATGAACTGGGTGCTATCTGATCCACTAAACCATGAGGTTGGATGTGCACAGCAGCACTCCATCATCAAATGGAAATGGTATATAGGTGATCAGGCCCAAGCAAGTCCTGAAGGAACAAGTAAATTACATGAGGAAGTGGCTCAAATGCCCATAATTCCTACTCCTGCTTCACTGCCTTCTCTCTCCCAGCCTGCACCTATGACCTTGTTGAGAGTACCCAATGATCAGTTCACAGAAGGAGAGATCAGGCCTGGTAACAGTTCTGCACAATATGCAGGCACCACCCAAACGTGAACAGCTGCAGCATTATTGCCCCTTTCTGGGACATCCCTAAAGCAGTGGTCCACAGTCATTTTAGCACCAGGGACAAGTTTTGTGAAAGATAATTTTTCTATGGAAGGACGAAGGTGGGGATGGAGGGATGGTTTCCAGATAAAACTGTTCCACGTCAGATCATCAGGCATTAGATTCTCATAAGGAGCACCCAACCTAGATCCCTTGCATGCGCAGTTCACAATAGGGTTCATGCTCCTGTGAGAATCTAATGCCACTGCTGATTTGACAGGAGGTGGACCTCACCCCCCACTCACCACCTGCTGTGCTGCCCAGTTCCAAACAGGCCACGGACCAGTACCATTGGTTGGGTCTGCAACATGATCATCCTTCAGTTCCCGCTGTGCCAGCAAAGCTCAGTGGACACCAGGGACACAGGAGGCTGCTGCCTCATATGAGCCACCTCTAGCACTACAACCCAGGCAGGAGCATCCCAGAGCAAAACAGGCACCTGCAATTGGGGGTCCTCAAGACAGGGGCTCTCCAGGGTCCCAGGGGCAAAGGAGCAGGATCTGCAGCCTTCAAGGGCAATAAGAGGGACCTTAAAAGTCTCCTGTGTCTCCTCTTTGCTTCCACATCTTGGGGTGTGCAGTTGACTTATGAATCATCTCAGCCAGGGCAGCGATCTCTTCCCTCTTGCATTAGGAACAATTCCCTTTACCACTGTCCTTAGGACAGAATTTTGGACAGTGCACTTGGTTGCACAATTTATTTGGAAGGAGAAATGGCCAGACATGTGGTTATATACTGATTCATAGTAGCCAATGGTTTCCTGGATGGCCTCAGACTTGTAAGGAACATAATTGCAAAAGTGATGACAAAGAAATTTGGGGAAGAGTATGTGGATAGACCTATCCGACTGGGCAAAAGATGTGAAGATATTTGTTTCCCATGTGAATGCTCACCAAAGAGTGACCTCAGCAGAGGAGGATTATTTATTTATTTATTTATTTATCTATCTATTTTTTTTTTTAATTTTTTTTTTTTTATTTTTGAGACAGAGTTTCACTGTTGCTGCCTAGGCTGGAGTGCAATGGCGCGGTCTCGGCTCACTGCAACCTCCGCCTCCCGGGTTCAAGCAATTCTCCTGCCTCAGCCTCCCAAATAGCTGGGACTACAGGCATGAACCACCACACCTGGCTAATTTTGTGATTTTTTTAGTAGAGACGGGGTTTCTCCCTGTTGGTCAGGCCGGTCACAAACTCCAAATCTCAGGTGATCTGCTCACCTCAGCCTTCCAAAGTGCTGGGATTATAGGCGTGAGCCACCACACCCAACCCTTTTATGTATTTATTTGTTTTTCTGAGACAGGGTCTCACTCTGATTGCCCAGGCTGGAGTGCAGTGGCATGATTTCGGTTTACTGCAGCCTCAACTTCCCCAGGCTCAGGTGATTCTCCCATCTCAGCCTGCTGAGTAGCTGGGACGACAGGCACACATCACCACACCCAGCTAATTTTTTTTTGTATTTTCAGTAGAGACAGGGTTTCACCATGTTGCCCAGCTGGTCTCAAACTCCTGGCCTCAAGCAATCCACTCACCTTCATCTCCCAAAATGCTGGAATTACAGGCATGAGCTGCTGCACCCTGCCGCAGAGGAGGATTTTAATAATCAAATAGATAGGATGACTCATTCTGTGGACACCAGTCAACCTCTTTCCCCAATCATCCCATCATCGCCCAATGGCTCATGAAGAAAATGGCCATGGTGGCAGAGATGAAGGTTATGCATAGGCTCAACAACGTGGACTCCATTTACCAAGGCTGATTCGGCTACAGCCACCACTGAGTGCTCAATTTGCCAGCATCAGAGACCGACACTGAGTCGCTGATATGCCACTGTTCCTCCAGCTAAACAGACAGCTACCCAGAGGCAGGCTGATTACATTGGATGGCTTCCATTATGGAAAGGGCAGCATTTTGTTCTTATTGGAATAGACGCCTTGAATATGGATTTGCTTTTCCTGCATGCAATGCTTCTGCCAAAACTACTATCCACAGACTTACAAAATGTCTTATGCACTGTCATAGTATTACACACAGCATTGTTTTTGATCAGGGAGCTCACTTCACAGCAAAAGAAATGCAGCAGTGGGCCCATGCTCATGAAATTCACTGATCTTACAGTGTTCCATACCATCCTGAAGCAGCTGGTTTGATAGTACAATGAAATGGCCTTTTGAAGATTCAGTTACAGTGCCAGCTCAGCGGCAACACTTTGTAGGTCTGCGGCAAGGTTATCCAGAAGGCTGTATACATGCTCTGAACCAGAGTCCAGTGTATGGTGCTCTTCCTCCCACAGCCAAGATTCACAGCTCCAGGAATCAAGAAGTGGAAACACCCACTATTACCCCTAGTGCCCCACTAGCAAAATTTTTGCTTCCTATTCTCATGAGCTTATGCTCTGCTGGCTTCGTGGTCTTTGTTCTGAAGGGAGGAATGTTTCCACCAGGAGACACAACAATGATTCTACTGAACTGGAAGTTGAGAGTGCCGCCTGGCCACTTTGGGCTCCTTATGTCGCTGAATCAACAGGCAAAGAAGTGAGTTACTGTGCCGACTGGCATAATTAATCCTGACTACCTAGGGGAAATTGGACTGCCACTCCACAGTGGAGAAAAGGAAGAGTTTGTCTGGAACACAAGTGATCCCTGAAAGCATGTCCTGTGATTAAGGTCAATGGTAAACTACAACAACCCAATCTGGGCAGGACTATGACTGGCTCAGACCCTTCCGGAATGAAGGTTTGGGTCTCTTCAAAGGTAAAGAACCATGCCAGCTGAGGTGCTTGCTGAAGGCAAAGGGAATACCTAATGGATAGTGAAAGAAGCTACAACTATGTGACTGGTTACAGAAATGAGGACTGTAATTTTTTAGAATTTATTTATTTATTTATTTATTTATTTATTTTTTTGAGACGGAGTCGTGCTCTGTCACCCAGGTTGGAGTACAGTGGCATGATCTCAGCTCACTGCAACTTTCACCTCCCGGGTTCAAGTGATTCTCCTGCCTCAGCCCCCTGAATAGCTGGGATTACAGGCATGCACCACCACACCCTGCTAATTTTTGTATTTTTAGTAGAGATGGGGTTTCACCATGTTGGCCAGGCTGCTCTCAAACTCCTGACCTCAGGTGATCCGCCTGCCTTGGCCTCCCAAAGTGCTGGGATTACAGGTGTGAGCCACCGTGCCCAGCCAGAGGGCTGTAATTGTCATGAGCATTTCCTCTTTACTTTATTATTAATATGTTTGTGAGTGTATATGTGTATGTATAAATCTATCCACATATACGATAAGCAAATGTCTTTGTTTTCTTCTCTCTCTTATTCCCTTGTCATATAACATAAGATGTATTGACTTGGCCAGGTGTGGTGGCTTACACCTGTAATCCCAGCACTTTGGGAGGCCAAGGTAGGTGGATCACTTGAGGTCAGGAGTTCGAGACAAGCCTGACCAATATGGTAAAACCCTGTCTCTACTAAAATACAAAAAATTAGCTGGGTATGGTGGTGTGCACCTGTAATCCCAACTACTCAGGAGGCTGAGGTAGGAGAATCACTTGAACCCAGGAGGCAGAGGTTGCAGTGAGCTGAGATCATGCCACTGCACTCCAGCCCGGGCAACAGAGCGAGACTCCGTCTTGGAAAAAAAAAAAAAAAAAAAAAAACGCAAAGTATAGACTTTACATCATAGTATTTATATATAGTTAATTTTATACCATAGTATTTAAGTTACAGGATTTCAAAGAAAAAGTGCATGTCACTGAAGGACTTTAGCTCCTCTTCTGGGGAGGGTGTTAGTGTGTTTTGGTTATAGGCAGGATAGCTGTATCAGGTTAGGTGGAATTATGGCCTTGTTAGTGTCTTTATTTGGAGTTTAAGTATGGTTTAAGGAGATACATATAGGTGCCAAGTTGATGAGATGTGGACTTGTGATGGCTAGTAGTTTGTGTCAACTTCACTGGGCTACAAGGTGCCCAGATATTTGGTTAAACATTAGTGTGTGTGTGTGTGTGTGTGTGTGTGTGTAAGACTTGGGATGAAATTAACATGAGAATTCATAGATTAAATAAAGCAGATTGCCCTCCCAATATGGGTGGGCCTCATTCAATCTATTAAAGGTCTGAAGAGAACAGAAGGCTGAGTCAGAGAGAATTTGCTCTCTTAAGCTGACTATCTTCAAGTGGGGAAATCACATCAGTTTTCTCCTGTTTTTGAACTGAGGCTCAGATTGGAAATATACCATTAGCTGTCCTGGGCCTCGAGCTTGCCAACCTCAGTTCTTGGGACTTCTCTACCTCCATAATCATGTAAGCCAATTCCTTATAATAAATTTCATATCTATCTGTCTATCTACCTATCTACACATATAGAAAGGTAGGAAGATGATAGATAGATAGATAGATAGATAGATAGATAGATAGATAGATAGATAGACTGTATATCTTATTGGTACTGTTTCTCTGCAGAGCCCTGACTAACACAGATACTTAGCTAGTTAAGTGGCATAGCTAAGAACATTCTTGTAAAAGTCTTTTTATGGATACACATCTTTCCTTTTTCTTTTTAATTATTATTTTGTGAGACAGGGTCTCACTTTGTCACCAAGGCTGGAGCTCAGTGGTGTGATCACAGCTTACTGCAGCCTCGACTTCCTGGGCTCTGGCAATCCTCTCACTTCGACCTCCTGAGTAGCTGGGACCACAGGCGCGTGCCACCACACCTGGCTACTTTTTGCTGTTTTGTTTTGTTTTGTTTTTTTGTTTTTGGTTTTGTTTTTTTTGGTAGAAACATGATTTCGCCATATTGCCCAGGCTGGTCTCAAACTCCTGAACTCAAGTGATTCATCTGCCTTGGCCTCCCAAAGTGCTGGGATTACAAGCAAGAGCCACCACACCTGGCTTGTTTTTCTTTCTCTGGGTAAATATCTAGACATTTAATTGCTGGGTTGAAGAGTATGTGTTTGTCTAACTGTAAGAAATTACTAAACTGCTTTTTTTTTTTTTTTTAAACAGAGTCTCGCTCTATTGCCAGACTGGAGTGCAGTGGCACAATCTTGACTCACTGCAACCTCTGCCTGCCGGATTCAAGCAATTCTCCTGCCTTAGCCTCCCAAGTAGCTGGGACCACAGGTGCGTGCCAGCATGCCCAGCTACTTTTTTTGTATTTTTAGTAGAGATGGGTTTTCACCATGGTGGCCATGATGGTCTCAATCTCTTGACCTCGTCATCCGCCCCCCTCAGCCTCCAAAGTGCTGGGATTACAGGCGTGAGCCACCGTGCCCGGCCCCAAACTGCTTTTCAAAGTGGTCTATGACCATTCCAGTTGCTCTACATCCTCATCAACATTTGGTGTCACAGGTAGTTTAATTTTAGCTACTCTATGGATGTGTGTTTGTTTTAATTTGTATTTTCCTGCTAACTAGTGATGTTGAGCATTTGTTCATGTGCTTACCAGTTATCGTTACATCTTCCTTTGTGAAGTGTCTGCCCACTTTTTAAAAATGGGTTGCTTTTCTTATTATTAAGTCGTAGGAATGCTTTCTATTTTATTAATAACATTCTTCGTTTTGCAGATACTCCCTCCCAGTCTGAGAATTGCCTATTATTCATTTTCTTAAGGGTGTAGAAATTTCTAATTTTGAAAAAGTCTGATTTTTTTTGTCTTTTGTAGTTTTTGTTGTCTGCAACCTAAGAAAAGATTTGCCTACTCCAAGGTTGTGAAGATAGTCTCCTGTTTGCTTCTAGAAGCTTTATCACTCAATAAGTTTGTTATTTCACACTATACACAAACATTAATTTGAGATGAAGGTAAGGTGCTCCGATCTGAAAGAACATTAGCCCAAATGAAAAGGTTTTATATGTAAGAGGGAAGAACCTGAGACTTGCAGTCAAGTGAGGCCAAATGGTGGAGGGCCTTGAATCCCAAGCTAAAGACTGAGGACTTCTTTCCATGGACAATGGAGAGATGCTGAAGACTTTCACAAGAGAGTCATAAATTAACAGCTGGGGAGAAAAGGTGAATGCTTGGGAGACTCGGTGATGGTGACTTAATGTCTCCCATCTGTATACTTTGAGATGTGAACCACATGTTTTTGAGGTCACTTCCTACCCTGATTTTCTGTGATTCTTCCTTCCCAAAAGGGGGCACTGAGGCAGGAGCTACAATAGTCTTTCAAACTGTTAGGGCCAGGGCAGAGACTGCCAAATCCTTAGTCCTCAGTTTTGACCTAACCGGTGGGTCAGATTGCTAGGGATGGGGTGGGCATCAAATGTCTAATTGCCTGTGAAGTAGAGGTTTGGGGAAAGTAGAGAACAAGTGCCTCCTGCTCTCCCATGCATAACCCACAGAGAAATAACAGTTTCCCTGGAATTTCGAGTCCATACTTCCACCTCTCTGCTGGTGTGCCAAGCCTGTCCAACTTCTTTCCTGTCACAAAAGAGAAGGGTCCTTCTTTTTCCTCCAACATTTCTTCCTTTTTTTTTTTTGAGATGGAGTTTCACTCTTGTTGCCCAGGCTGGAGTACAATGGTGTGATCTTGGCTCATTGAAACCTCCACCTCCCAAATTCAAGTGGTTCTCCTGCCTTAGCCTCCCGAGTAGCTGGGATTACAGGCACCCGCCACCATGCCCGGCTAATTTTTGTATTTTTAGTAGAGACAGGGCTTCACCATGTTGGCCAGGCTGGTCTCGAACTCCTGACCTCAGGTAATCTGCCTGCCTCAGCCTCCCAAAGTGGTGGGATTACAGGCATGAGCCACCATGCCCAGCCTCTTCCTCCAACATTTCAAACCCTCCCTCTCCTGCCCCATGTTCAAGCCTAGGTGCACTTCTTTTAAAAATCCTGAATTAAGCTCAGATGACCCTTAGCACTCCCTCTACTCCTGCTTTCCTCTTCCAGAATTCTCTCCAGTTATATATAACTGCTGCCTTCACTTCTCACATATCTGCTCATTTCTCAGATCGTGACAGTAGAGGGTCCAACCTCTATCACTTTCCAGAAACTTCCCATATTATGAATAATCTCCAACTGACCAGCCCTATGCCTCATCAGTCCTCATGTTCTTCTCTCCATTGTACTGGGCCCGTGTTGCCTTCCCTGTCTCTGGATGGACCCCTCTTTCCCCTTGACTCCCCTTTCACTACTCTGCTACTGCTTTTCCTTCCTCCATAGCCATTCCCCATCATTGCTTGGTGGCCTCAGGGAGAGTCTGGAGGACACCAGATGGAAACACCCCAACTTCTCACCTGCAAACCTGGAAATTCATCATAACCTACATTTCATTTTTCTGGTTAAAACAGAACTCGTCTCTTTACTGACCTGAACCCACTCCCCCATCTGGAAGGGAATCCCATCTCTTCCCATTTCCTCACTTCTTTCTAACAATTACCCTGTCATCTTCTCGAGTCTTTAATCTCCTCTCTGCTGTTCTTTCTCAAAATCATGAAAAAAATCCTTAAGTCTCCACCTCTTAAAAAAATACTCTTGTTTTCACTGCCTTTTATACCTAATTCACAGTCAAACTTCCTGAAAGGGTCATGTATACTTCTTATCTCCCCTTACACCCTTCCTTGTCACTCCTCTGTCCTCTGAAAACAATCTCATCAAGATTACTAATGACCTCCATGTTGCCCAAATCTCTTGGACTTTTGTTGTTCCTTTGAGTTACTCTCAACAGCTTTGACATTATTCACCACTTCCTGCCTCTCCTTGCCCGGCTCCTCCTGCCCTGACTGCTTCCTCTCTGTGCCCCTGACATGCCCTTCTCTCTCCCTCTCTATTTCTCTCCCTCTCTCTCCTCCCTATCTCTCTCTCTCCCTCTCCCTCCCTCTGTCTCTCTTTCTCCTGTGCAGTAGTGGTACTCCTTGTGCTCCTTGGCTTTCTGGCTTGGGCCTTCTTCCCTCACTTTCCCTGAGTGATCTCATCCACTCCTTCACTCCACAAATATTTACTGAGCACCCACCAGGAATCAGGCAAGGTTCTAAGCCCTGAGGTACCACAATGAAGAAGACAAAGCCCCGGCTGTTATAGAGTTCACATTTACCAAGGTGTCAATTCTGTCTGGACGCCCGTGACACCGAACTGTCTCCAGCCCAGATCTGTCTCTCCTGTCTTCTTAACACCTCTACTTGACCATCCCACATACAACTAGACTTGTCCAGAGGTAAAATTTTCATCCTTACTGCCTTCTGAACCAGCTTATCTTCCTATCTCAATTACCCAAACCAGGAGTTGCTCTTCGCATTCGTTCGTCATCTTTGATTCTTCACTTTCATTCTCCCCTTCAATCCAGCCTGTAACCAAATCCTGGCAATTCTACCTCCCAATCCTCCCAAATGCCTCCAGAATTCATCCACTGCTCTTTACACCCAATGCTATTACTCTGACTTGGAGCCACATCCCCTCTTCCCTGGTTCCCACCAGGTGACCCTCTGGTCTTCTTCTCTCCCATGCCACACCCTTCAATACATTGTCTGCACTGCAGTCAGAGTCATTTTCTAATGTACCTACAGAACTGATCCCACAACCTCCTTGCCTAAAATTCTTCATTGCCTTTAAAATTAAAGCCAAACCTCTTATCATGGCTCCTGCCTACCTCTCAGTCCTCTCCCCAACCACCCACCTCACTCTCAGCTCTCCTGACACACACAGTCAACTGTTTTTTCCAGTGCCCTGGATGTGCCACGTTCCCTCACAACTCCGAACCTTGAAAGTGCTGTTGCCTCAGCTTGGAAGTCTTCCTCACTCCTGACCCACACCCCCTCACCTAGCTAACTCCCATTTACATCAGGCTCAGCTCAGAGGTAACTTCTAGAGCACTTTCCATTCAGGCTATCGTCTGTGGCAATTGCCCTCCTATGTACTTCCGTGTCATCCTGTGTTATCCACTCTATTATGATCATCTGATTTCATTGTATGTTTTCTGCGTTCCTCTTCCATGAGACTTTATGCCATAGGAAGGCAGGAACAAAGTCCACATCACTCATATTGTGTCATTGTGTTTCCAGCCTTCAGAAAATACTGATCAAGAAATAACTGTCAAGAAATAACTTGGCGCGGTGGCTCAAGCCTGTAATCCCAGCACTTTGGGAGGCCGAGACGGGTGGATCATGAGGTCAGGAGATCGAGACCATCCTGGCTAACACAGTGAAACCCCGTCTCTACTAAAAAATACAAAAAACTAGCCGGGCGTGGTGGCGGGTGCCTGTAGTCCCAGCTACTCGGGAGGCTGAGGCAGGAGAATGGTGTAAACCCGGGAGGCGGAGCTTGCAGTGAGCTGAGATCTGGCCACTGCACTCCAGCCTGGGTGACAGAGCGAGACTCCGTCTCAAAAAAAAAAAAAAAAAAAAAAAAAAGAAATAACTGTCGAAAATGAATAGTTTCTTGCCTTCCTCCTCCTGCCCTCTAAGTGCAGACATTGCTTAAGATTCATGTTTTCCAGCTTTGCTCGATTTCCTTCTTTATATTTCATGGATTCCTATTACTTCAATGATTGGATATGTGTGAAGAAGTCTCCAATCTATCCCCAAGCTAGATAGCTCTCAGCTCCCAGACTGCATTTCCAATCTCATGCTAGACATTCATGCTTGTAGGTTTTTCCATCATCTCAGATAAAAGATATAAAACATTAAAAGCATGCAAAGGATATATGTGTAAGGCTGTGCAATGCAACATTGCCTATAATATAGAAAAATTGGAAACAATCCAAATGCCCATCAAAAGAGAATTGGGTAAATAAACTGTGTACCACTGTGCAGACTAGAGAGATTTATATACTGATGTGAAAAAGATGCCCATGATATACCGTTCAGTAAAAACGCAGCTTCATCTGTGTAAATACATACAGTGCTCTTTTGAATAATTTTCCCTTTCTTTGATCCCAAAGTCAATGATACTCATTTGTATGTTGAACAATGGATTTTATAATGCACACTTCAAATGAATATATAAGGGAATGGAAAAAAGTACTAGCTATTATCTATTAAGAGACTCCCGTTAACCACACACACACAAAAACAGGTTTCAATACTACACAGTTTAATTTTATTCAATCATTCAACATGCGTTTATTAAGCACCTATTATGTGCCAGTTTCTGTTCCAGGTACTGGGGATATGCAGAGAGCTACAGTTTTCTTTCTTTTATCTTTTTTTTTTTTTTGAGAAGAGTTTCGCTCTTGTCGCCCAGGCTGGAGTGCAGTGGCGCGATCTCGGCTCGCTGCAACTTCCACTTCCCGGTTTTAAGCAATTCTCCTGCCTCAGCCTCCTGAGTAGCTGGGACTACAGGTGTGCACCACCAGGCTCAGCTAATTTTTTGTATTTTTAGTAGAGATGGGGTTTCACCATGTTGGCTAGGCTGGTCATGAACTCCTGACCTCAAGTGATCCACCCGCCTCAGGTTCCCAAAGTGCTGGGATTACAGGCGTGAGCCACCACACCCGGCTGCTCTCACAGTTTTCTAAATAGACAATAAGCAAATAAATAGACATAGAATTAAACATCATGTAATGATACGTGGTATGAAGAAACTGAATTATAAGATGTGCTATTCTGGGTAGGATGCTTTGGGAAGGGCTTTCTGAAATAGTGACAGTTGAGCAGAGACCTGAATAAAAGTGAGGGCGAGAATTACGTGAATATTTGGGGCAAGGACATTCTGACCGGGAGAACCAGCCATCACAGAGGCCTATCGTATTGCCATGTTTAACTGGTTCTAAAAGTGCAAGGCAGCCAGAGCAGCTGGAGCAAAGCGGGGCAGGAAAGAAAGAGTGGAGGGAGATGAGGCCGTGGTGTGGGCTCTGGGCTCTGGCGTCCATTCTAAGTGTGATGAAAAGTAAGTCTTCAGAGGTGTTTCTGTTACATGTTAGTGTCTCATTTTTAAAAGTTAGCATAAAACATTTCCGAGATGTGAAACTATAGGAGACTTTCATTTTCAAAACCAATGATGGTCTGATTTTTTTTTAATTGCCAAAGTAATACTCATTGTAAAACATTAAAGCACAATCTTGTGTTTGAATGTTTCACGGTGAGTATTACTTTGGCAATCAGAAAAAAAAAATAATGATTTTTTAAATGTGAGGGCTGGACACAGTGGCTCATGCTTGTAATCCCAGCACTTTGGGAGGCTGAGGCAGGCAGATCACTTGAGCCCAGAAGTTGGAGATCAGTCTGGGCAACATGGCAAAACCCTGTCTCTACTAAAAATACGAAAATTAGCTGGGCGTGGTGGCACACACCTGTACTCCCAGCTACTCAGGAAGCTAAGGGAGGAGGATCGCTTGAGCCCGGGATAGTCAAGGCTGCAGTGAGCCATGATCACACCACTGTGCCCCACCCTGGGCAACAAAGACCCTGCCTCAAAAACAATAAAAATAATGGCCGGGCGCAGTGGTTCACGACTGTAATCCCAGCACTTTGGGAGGCCGAGGTGGGCGGATCACAAGTTCAGGAGTTGAGACCATCCTGGCTAACATGGTGAAACCCCACCTCTACTAAAAACACAAAAAATTAGCCAGGCATGGTGGTGGGCGCCTGTAGTCCCAGCTACTTGGGAGGCTGAGACAGGAGAATGGCATGAACCTGGGAGGCAGAGCTTGCAGTGAACTGAGATCGCACCACTGCTCTCCAGCCTGGGCGACAGAGCGAGACTTCATCTCAATAATAATAATAATAATAATAATAATAAAATGTGCCTACCCTTTGACTCATCAACTCCCTTTCAAGAAAAATATCCTTTAACTATTGGATAAATATGTAAAAATATGTATATAAGGATGTTCATTACAGTATTATGTATAGCAACAAAAAATGGAAATAACTTTGATGTTCAACAATAGGGGATCGACTCAATAATAGGGGATTGACTAAATTATGGTAAGAACTATACAATGAAATCATAAAGAGTCACAACAAATTATGTTGTAGAATATCTCCCAGCTAAAAATTAGTTCAATTCCCAGCTCTATGAAGGCTTTTCTGTCTGCCCTGGCCTAATAGGACCTCTTCCTCCTTGAAGCTTATTTGTGCTTATTGTCTACAGCATCCTCTGGCCCCCACAATGGAACAACAAGGGTGGCTCACACCCAGCTCGCTCTAAACTGTGCTAATGGAAGGGAAGTGGAGCAGAGCAAGCCCGAACAATAGATAAATTCATTCCTTTGTAAATGCATCAGAGAATTTATTTTGCAGTGGATTCACCTTCCTAATTATCTTTCCCCATGTTAGTATTAAAATTAATGAGCATTTCCAAACACACTGGTAGCAGAGGCAGGAACCCAGAAGAAGGCAATAGAGTGAAGCGTTCCCCTGGGTAACCCACCAGCTGGACAACAGGACCTGGAGGCTCAGAGGGTTGTTGGGGCTCTTCCTCTGTACAACTAACTGCTCATTCCTCTTCATGGAGAGACTAGAATACGACCCCTCCTCAGTAATCTCTGGGCAGGGAACTCTCCTAAGGGAGCCCTCCTGGCCTCTGTCTGCCCTATAGTCACGCCTTCCAGGGAGGAGGATGCAGCAGCTATCTTCCCTTTGCCCTTGTTCAGCCAGCTCTATACCCACAGGGTGACCTATGTGGATTACATGAGCGGGATCTCTTATCTTCTGGCCTCCCTCCTGAGGAGGAGGATACGAACCCTCACTCCCTTCCTGCAGGTGGCAGCAGGCTGGCCTTTGCCCTTGGCTTGCAGGGCTGGGCTTCCTAAGCCTGGTTCTGATCCCCTTTGTGCATGAGCGTCCACTCTCGGCACTGCCATGGGACAGTGACACAGCCACTCATGAACTATCCTGGGTCTCCTTCCCAGTCTACTTGAACAATTCTGCCGAGCAGCCAAGTAACTGACTCAAGAGCTTGACGGAGACCAGGACACATTCCTTCCACCCGCCTCACAGCAGCCTCCTCTGGACAGGGCAGGGCGCCACAGGGGAAAGAGAAGTCACACTATCTTAAAGAGAGTTTCCTAATAGCCGTTACATAAGGGATCATGTGACAGCCTCTTCCACCCAGTGGCCCTGAGTGGCCAGGGAGGCTACCAATGTGACGCATTTGAGGGGCTCAGTGACACGCCCTACCAACCTAAGTGCTCCACCAGCTGAGAAACAAGACAAATCAGTTAACCAATAGAGACCCTATTTATTACTGATAGAAATGCTGATATTGAGTAATAATACATTTCTGTCCTAGGGTTGCCTAATACCAAAGCCTAGAATGAGTTAGATAGAACTGGCACCCAGCCTGGGCACAGTGGCTCACTCCTGTAATCCCAGCACTTTGGGAGGCCTAGGTGGGTGGATCGCTTGAGCTCAGGAGTTTGAGATCAGCCTGGTCAACATGGTGAGACCCCATCTCTACAAAAAATAAAAAAATTAGCTGGGTGTGGTGGTGCATGCCTACAGTCCCAGCTACTAGGGAGGCTGAGTGGGAAGCTCACCTCAGCCTGGGAGGCCAAGGCTGCAGTGAGTCATGTTTACCACTGCATTCCAGTCTGGGCAATGGAGCAAGACCCTGTGTCAAAAAAAAAAAAAAAGAAAGAAAGAAAGAAAGAATAGGCACTCAGGTAGTGCTGGGGAAGGCAGGCCTCTCTGCAGTGGGAGGTAAGGCCACTTCATTGCACAACAATGTAGAAAGACCAGCCCCTAAGAAGAAAGAAAGAGGAAGGCATTGAAATAGGCCAAATGTCTTCTAAACTCACCAGTGGAATTCAGTCAGCCCTCCTGTTATTCAGGGATAGCTGACATACTCTGTGTAATTTGAACAAAATCTAATAAAGGGATTCTTCACAAAAGTGTGGGCAGAGCATGGAGAATCCACAAAGGACAGTGTAATATCCCAGAGCTGAAATGGAGGCAGAGGGAGCAGTTACCAGAATCTGAAGAAAGAGAAGCTGAGCAGAGAGAGCGTCTGATAGGAAGGACCGCCTTCAGTCAGAGGGTGTTCTGTGGCCAGCCTGCTGCCACCTATGGGAAGGGAGTGCAGGGTTCATATCCTCCTCCCTAGGAGGGAGGCCAGAAGATAAGAAATCCCACTCATGTAATCCATATAGGTAACCGTGTGGGCATAGAGCTGGCTGAACAAGGGCAAAGGGAAGTTAACTGTTGCATCCTCCTCCCTGGGAAGGCGTGACTATAGGGCAGACAGAGGCCAGGAGGGCTCCCTTAGGAGAGTTCCCTGCCCAGGGAAGGACATAATCAGGAAAGGGAAAGAAGTAGTCCTTCCCTATGATCCACACTTGCAAAAGCACCTTGTTTAGGCTCACACAGCTAGGGAGTGATGGGGCTAAGAGTGCCTCCTGTCTCCTAACTGGGGGCCGTCTGCATGGATGGTTTATCTCTTAAACTTCTTAATGACCCAAGAGTGGATTGTTGGGTTCCCCTGTTCAGCAATCTCTGCACTAATTCAAAAACTTCTGTTCGTGGGCGGGAGTGGGGTGGTGGAGTTGGGGGAGGTGGGCAGGAAGGACAGAGATTGTCTTAGTCAGTTTGGGATGCTATAACGAAATACTTTAGACTGGGTAATTTTGAAACACTAGAAATGTATTGCTCACACTTCTGGAGGCCGGGAAGTCCAAGTTCAAAGCATCAGCAGATTAAATGTCTGGTGAGAGCCTGCTGTTCAAGATGAACATAGATGGTTCCTTTTATGTGTCCCCATATGGATGAAGGGGAGAACAAGCTCCCTCAGGCCTCTTAAGGACACTCATCCCATATGTGAGGATGAAGCCATCCTTCCTGATACGCTTCCAAACACCACACCTTTCGATAGGATCCCACTGGGGGTTAAGTTTCAACAGAAGAATGTTGAGGAGACACAAATGTTCAGACCACAGCAGAGATAAAGCGGGGGAAAATGGTATTTGAGGTTTGTGGGTTTTGTTTTTGTTTTGCCTCTGAAAATTCCCTGGAGGGAAATAATCTACTGTTAAAATCAATCTTTCTCCTTTGCTCCTGTCTCTCTCTCTGTGTGTCTCTCCCTACTTCTTTCTCTCCCTCTCTCGCCCTACTTCTTTCTCTCCTCCAATCCTGCATCTCTTTCACAGAAGCACCCTCCCTCCCCTCCTGTGTTCCTATGTGACCTCCCAACCCCAGGCAGGAGATGGCAGTGATTCTAAATGGAGATGAGGGGCTAGAATGCCCTGCAGAGGCCTGAGGTCTCAGACAGATCCAAGGAACTTGCACCAAAGTTCCCTGTGACTCAGTTTCAGCACTATTCTATGGCCCAGCTATCTCTGATGAGAAATAATTCAAATTCTTTTTCAACTCCTCGGAAGGCAGCATTTATAGGCCTGCTGGCTAAAATATCCACAATCAGTCACTTTCCATGAGCAAAGGTGGTGGAATCTGGGAGATCAAAGAAAAAAAACAATAATAAAGTCATTGAGAATCCCTTTGTTCAGCTAAACAAAGTTTTAGGTGCCAGGTTTTATGCCTGAGGCAGGAACTCAAAGGTAGAGAAGGCCTCATCCCTGCTCTCGGGCCATTCACAGTCTGACTTCTCACTGCTGAACTTTTCTGGAACACACCTGGTCATTGCATTGGCTAGCCAAATAAAGCCACCTCTGGAGATAGTCCCCTTCCCATGTCATCCTCCAAGAGAAGTAGTACATCGGCTTCCTCTCGGAGTCATAAATGTTCTGAATGGGGTAAGTCCTCAGAGATTCCTTGACTAGAGATGGAAACAGGCTTAGAAAGGAGAAGGGTCTGAGCACAGGTCACATGCCCACGGATGGTGGCTGTGCTGGGCCTGGGCATGTTTTCCGTTCCCCCACATCACCCTGCTTCCTTGGCATTCCTGGGAGCTGATGAGCCAGAGAGAACTGATGACAGCTGGCGGCTTCTGAGTTTGTCCTGATTGGTGCCTCTTTTTGGGAGTTGTCCTGATAAAGTACCCAGCATGCTGAGAGGCTCGGCTCCCAACTTGGAAAGGTAGGAGTTCTCTGTGAGGGTCAGAGCCAAAGACACTCAATCAAGTTAACACTGATATCTTGAAGCTCTCTGCACAATTTATTAATATAGTTGTCTCCAGCCCCTGTGAAGCCAGAGCCCTCTGAGTATCCAAAGGCCTGGTCCATACTTGAGCGCATGGATTCATGGCCCTGGAAAATCATCCAGTCCAGGGGTTTTCAAACTGCCAGCACAACCAAGTAACTAGGTGGCAAAAATCTGTCCTCTCCTCTCCTCTCTTCTCTCTCTCTCTCTCTCTCTCTCTCTCTCTCTCTCTCTCTCTTTTTCTCTTTCAGATGGAGTCTTACTCTGTCGCCAGGCTGGAGTGCAGTGGCACAATCTCAGCTCACTGCAACCTCCGCCTCCTGGGTTCAAGTGATTCTCCTGCTTCAGCCTCCCAAGTAGCTGGGACTATGGGCACACGCCACCATGCCCAGCTAATTTTTGTGTTTTTAGTAGAGATGGAGTTTTACCCTGTTGGCCAGGATGGTCTCGATCTCTCGACCTCGTGATCTGACCGCCTCAACCTCCCAAAGTGCTGGGATTACAGGCGTGAGCCACTGTGCCCTGCCGATCTATTTTCTTAAAAGGATGAAAGCAGTAGAAAATATCAGGTACATCACACATGTGGTAGGCAGAATTCTAAGATAACCTCCAATGACCTCATACAATCCCTCCCTTGAGCATGGGCAGTACCTGTGAACTTGATGGAATATCACTCACAATAGTTTGTTAGTTATATGGTAATGGAAGGAATTTTGCAGAAATAATCGAGGTCCATAATCAGTGAACCAAATCTCTCTTTTGAGCTGATGTAAAGAGAGAGTATCCTGAGTGGGACTGACCTAATCAGGCAAGTTCCTTGAAAGAAAGATTCTCCTGCTGGCCTTCAAGTAGAAGCAAGCTGCCATGAATTCTACAGCTGCACGGACATGGATTCTGAAAATAACCAGGTGAGTGTGGAAGAGGGCCCCAAGCTCCACAAGAGACCACAGCCCCAGCAGACACCTTGGTTGCATCTTTGTGAGATCCTGAGTAGAGAATCCAGCTAAGCTGTACCTGGAACCCTGACCCATGAAAATGGTAACATAATAAATGTGTGTTGTTTTAAACCACTACATTTGCGGTAGTTTGTTGCACAGTGATAGACAACTAATACAATACTCCAATAGCAAGGATAAGAATTGTATTATGAAAATTGTTTCAGTTATGTATATAAATACATAAATATTAGAACATGGTATAAAATGCAGTTTTTACCTAGGGTGTGATCAAAACTTTGAAAGTCACTGATCTAGCTATAGAATGACTTATTCAAGGCCAAGCAGCCATTTGCAGAAGCATCAAAACTAGCATCCAGGTCTCCCAACTCCCTGGTCAATGTTCCTCCATCATACCACACTGCTTGCTTGCCCTGTTAGGAAAAAATTCTATTCTTGAGAAGAAAGAAGAGTGGAGAGGAGGTGGTTAACCCTGGTCAAGTCAGGTCCCTGTATGGGTCAGTTTATTGCCATCTCATGGAACATCTTTATTTTGCCAGATTATTCTTCCCCATTCAAGGTCCAACTCACACAGTCTGGGTGCAGTGGCTCACTCCTGTAATCCAAGCCTTTGGAAGGCTGGGGCAGGAGGATTGCTTGAGCCCAGGAATTGGAGATCAGCCTGGATGACAGTGTGAGACTCTACCAAAAAAAAAAAACGGTGGGGGGGGGCAACTCAGTATACACTGTGCCATTATGTAGCTTAGGTGCTTTATATAAAAGACCTTGATTAATCCATACCTTCACAAAATAAATAGATCTTAATACCCCTATTTTGCAGATGACAAAAGTGAAGCTCTGAAAAGGTTAAGCAAAGTGTGCTGAAAAATAGAGCTGGAAAGTGGTAAACCCAGTACTCTACACCTCATTCTAACTCATGTTGGCTTGATTCCAGTGCCTGAGTCTTAACTACTAAGTGCACTGTTCCCTACAGAAAACTTCTCTGCACAGGAATTTAGTTGGCTCAGAATTTGTGGCTGGGAAATGTCTTGAATTTTCCAGGAAGCTACAGCTATAAATAATAATATGTAGCTAACATTTATTGAGCATTTAGTATATGCCGAGCACTGTGAAAGGCACTTTATATTTATTATCTCATTAAATCTTCACAACACTATGAGGTAGATACTGTCATTATTCACAATTTACAGGTAACAAAACTGAAACTCAGAAAGTTGCCACTAAGAAATAACTCATTGGGAATTATACTAGGAATGCTAGGATAATTCAATTTTTTTGTTGTTGTTTTTGTTTTTTGAGACAGAGTCTCACTCTGTCGCTCAGGCTAGAGTCCTGTGGTGTGATCTCAGTTCCCTGCAACCTCCGCCTCCTGGGTTCAAGCAATTCAACTGCCTCAGCCTCCCAAGTAGCTAGGATTACAGGTGCACGCCACCATGCCCGGCTAATTTTTGTATTTTTAGTAGACAGGGTTTCATCATGTTGACCAGGCTGGTCTCAAACTCCTAACATCGTGATCTGCCTGCCTCGGCCTCCCAAAGTGCTGGGATTACAGGCATGAGCCACCATGCCCAGCCCAATAATTCTATCAAGAAATTCACTAATATAATTCACCATGAGTTAAATTTAGGGTGAAAAATAATAGGATTTCACCTTAAATGATGAAAAAGCCATTGACAATTTTTTTTGTGGTGCAACTACTTTGGAAAACAGTTTGGTAGTTCCTCAAAAAGTTAAACAGAATTGTCATATGACCCAGTATCTCCACTCCTAGGTATATACCCAAAAGAAATAAAAACATATGTCTACACAAAAACTTGTACAAAGAAATTCATAGCAGGATGATTTATAATAGACAAAAAGTAGAAACCACCTAAATGTCCACCAATAGATGAATAAGCAGAATGTGGTACAGCCATATAATGGATTATTCTTAATATGTACAAAGGAATCTCATGGCATGCATGAATCTTGAAAACATGCTAAGTGAAAGCAGCCAGTCAAAAAAGACTATACATTGTATGATTCTACTTATATGGAATGTCCGGAACAGACAAATCTATAGAGACAGTAAGTAGATGAGTGGTTGCCAGAGACTAGGGCAGGGGTGAAGGTTGCAGTAAGAATGCTGAATGGCACTAACAAATATGAGGTTTCTTTGGCAAATGTTAAAAATGTTTTCCTTTTTCACTGCATTGACTGTTGCACTGATGATGCAAAAACAATGGTGAGTAAAACTGCTAGCATTTCAGCATGAAAAAAGGCAGTATTGCAGTAGTTGTCATGATTTTTTTTTTTTTTTTTTTTTGCCACAATGTACTTTAAGGAAAATTAATCTAGTTACATTTAAAGATATCTTGGATGAAGCAGTAAAAATCAGTAACTTTATTATGCTGCTGGCCAGGCTCAGTGGCTCACATCTATAATCCCAGCACTTTGGGAGGCCAAGGCAGGAGGATTCCTTGAGCCCAGGAGTTCAAGACCAGCCTGGGCAACATAGTAAGACCCATCTCTAAAAAACAAAAAGTAAAAAACCATGCTTCTTATGTACATGTCATTTCAGTGTTCTTATGATTAAGTGGGAAGTGCTTCCACTGTATGACAAAATATGATTGTTCTCTCAAGGAACATCATTAGTGCAATCCTTTGAGTTGTTAGACGAACTAGCCACTTCTTAAACTGAATGCCATTTTTGATTGAAAGAACTGACAGACAAAATGGTTATTTAGCTTTGGGCATTTAATAGAGATTTTCTCAAAAATGAACAAAGTGAGCCTGTCACTTCAAGGGAAACAACTGATAGAGTTTGTGTGATGATAAACTTTGAGTTTTCAAGCTAAAATTAGAAATTTTAAAAATGTACATCTGCCATTGTGAGCTTGACAGTTCCTAATACTCAAAGGCTTTTTTGAAAAGATTGGTGGTGATATTAACAAATGTAGTTTTTGTAGTATATAATGAAATACGTCAACATTTAGAACATCTGCCTTACTCAGTCAACTGATATTTTCCAGTGACCAATGCATGGGATTATAAAATCATACATAGGTAAAAGATCCATTCAAAGTGCAAGATAGACTAAGGGACTTTGTCTTTTTTTAATATGTCTAGTTACCTACGTACCAGCTTAATGCCTAGTTAACAAATATTTACATTAAGTTTTCTCACACAAAATAATTTTTATTCTTTCTGTCCCCTGACTGGACACTGAGAGATTTACAAATGTATTTTAGACATACAATATAGGCTGGGTGCAGTGGCTCAAGCCTGTAATCCCAGCACTTTGGGAGGCTGAGGCAGGCAGATCACTTGAGGTCAGGAGTTTAAGACCAGCCTGGCCAACATGGTGAAACCCTGTCTCTACCAAAAAATACAAAAATTAGCCGGGCAGTGTGGTGCATGCCTGTAGTCCCAGCTACTCAGGAGGTTGAGGTGGGAGAAGCACTCCAACATAGGAGGTGGAGGTTGCAGTGAGCCCAGATTGTGCCACTGCACTCCAGCCTGGGCAACAGAGTGAGACCCTGTCTCAAAATAAATAAATAAATAAAAATAAACATACAACATAATCATATGGAAGGGAAGTGGGGGAGAACTAATCTAAGTAATTTTTTAACATATTTTGATTATATATACTTTCAGCTTGGGCAACATAGTGAGACCCTGTTTCTACAAAAATATTTCAAAAATAGCTACGCATGGTGGCATGAACCTGTAGTCCTAGCTACTTGGGAGGTTAAGGTGAGGATTAGTTGAGCCCAGGAGATTGAGGCTGCAGTGAGCTATGATTGTGCCAGTGCACTCTAGCCTGGGTGACAGAGCAAGACCCTAAAAAGTCTCTAAATAATAATAATACTTAATTAAAATATATTTATACACACTAAATCTAGTGGGGGAGGGGGAACTGCAAAATATCTTAGCCTTTTTAAGGAAGCTTTTTTAGAAAAAATAGTAGTATGGATGTAGCAATTCGTTTTGAAACTATTAGGCAAAAAAGTAATTGTGTTGATGTTGTTAGGAGTCAGAGTTCTTTTTTATTTTATTTTATTTTTTGAGATGGAGTCTGGCTCTGTCACCCAGGTTGGAGTACAGTGGCGCGATCTTGGCTCATTGTAAGCTCCGCCTCCCGTGTTCACGCCATTCTCCTGCCTCAGCCTCCTGAGTAGCTGGGACTACAGGCGCCCATCACCACGCCCAGCTAATTTTTCGTATTTTTCAGTAGAGACGGAGTTTCACCGTGTTAGCCAGGATGGTCTCCATCTCCTGACCTCGTGATCTGCCCGCCTCAGCCTCTCAAAGTGCTGGAATTACAGGCGTGAGCCACCGCGCCCGGCTGGAGCCAGAGTTCTTATCTATGGAAGTGGGAAGATATAATTATGGATTGGTTAGATTGGAATTGGTGTGTTAGTATGAACTAATGATTTCTTTTTTTTTTTTTAATTTATTTATTATTATTATACTTTAAGTTGTAGGGTACATGTGCATAACGTGCAGGTTTGTTACATATGTATACTTGTGCCATGTTGGTGTGCTGCACCCATCAACTCGTCATTTACATCAGGTATAACTCCCAGTGCAATCCCTCCCCCCTCCCCCCTCCCCATGATAGGCCCCGGTGTGTGATGTTCCCCTTCCTGAGTCCAAGTGATCTCATTGTTCAGTTCCCACCTATGAGTGAGAACATGCGGTGTTTGGTTTTCTGTTCTTGCGATAGTTTGCTAAGAATGATGGTTTCCAGCTGCATCCATGTCCCTACAAAGGACACAAACTCATCCTTTTTGATGGCTGCATAGTATTCCATGGTGTATATGTGCCACATTTTCTTAATCCAATCTGTCACTGATGGACATTTGGGTTGATTCCAAGTCTTTGCTATTGTGAATAGTGCTGCAATAAACATACGTGTGCATGTGTCTTTATAGCAGCATAATTTATAATCCTTTGGGTATATACCCAGTAATGGGATGGCTGGGTCATATGGTACATCTAGTTCTAGATCCTTGAGAAATCGCCATACTGTTTTCCATAATGGTTGAACTAGTTTACAATCCCACCAACAGTGTAAAAGTGTTCCTATTTCTCCACATCCTCTCCAGCACCTGTTGTTTCCTGACTTTTTAATGATCGCCATTCTAACTGGTGTGAGATGGTATCTCATTGTGGTTTTGATTTGCATTTCTCTGATGGCCAGTGATGATGAGCATTTTTTCATGTGTCTGTTGGCTGTATGAATGTCTTCTTTTGAGAAATGTCTGTTCATATCCTTTGCCCACTTTTTGATGGGGTTGTTTGTTTTTTTCTTGTAAATTTGTTTGAGCTCTTTGTAGGTTCTGGATATTAGCCCTTTGTCAGATGAGTAGATTGCAAAAATTTTCTCCCATTCTGTAGGTTGCCTGTGCACTCTGATGGTAGTTTCTTTTGCTGTGCAGAAGCTCTTTAGTTTAATGAGATCCCATTTGTCAATTTTGGCTTTTGCTGCCATTGCTTTTGGTGTTTTAGACATGAAGTCTTTGCCCATGCCTATGTCCTGAATGGTACTACCTAGGTTTTCCTCTAGGATTTTTATGGTATTAGGTCTAACATTTAAGTCTCTAATCCATCTTGAATTAATTTTTGTATAAGGAGTAAGGAAAGGATCCAGTTTCAGCTTTCTACTTATGGCTAGCCAATTTTCCCAGCACCATTTATTAAATAGGGAATCCTTTCCCCATTTCTTGTTTCTCTCAGGTTTGTCAAAGATCAGATGGCTGTAGATGTGTGGTATTATTTCTGGGGACTCTGTTCTGTTCCATTGGTCTATATCTCTGTTTTGGTACCAGTACCATGCTGTTTTGGTTACTGTAGCCTTGTAGTATAGTTTGAAGTCAGGTAGTGTGATGCCTCCAGCTTTGTTCTTTTGACTTAGGATTGTCTTGGAGATGCGGGCTCTTTTTTGGTTCCATATGAACTTTAAAGCAGTTTTTTCCAATTCTGTGAAGAAACTCATTGGTAGCTTGATGGGGATGGCATTGAATCTATAAATTACCTTGGGCAGTATGGCCATTTTCACGATATTGATTCTTCCTATCCATGAGCATGGTATGTTCTTCCATTTGTTTGTATCCTCTTTTATTTCACTGAGCAGTGGTTTGTAGTTCTCCTTGAAGAGGTCCTTTACATCCCTTGTAAGTTGGATTCCTAGGTATTTTATTCTCTTTGAAGCAATTGTGAATGGAAGTTCATTCCTGATTTGGCTCTCTGTTTGTCTGTTACTGGTGTATAAGAATGCTTGTGATTTTTGCACATTAATTTTGTATCCTGAGACTTTGCTGAAGTTGCTTATCAGCTTAAGGAGATTTTGGGCTGAGACAATGGGGTTTTCTAAATATACAATCATGTCATCTGCAAACAGGGACAATTTGACTTCTTCTTTTCCTAACTGAATACCCTTGATTTCTTTCTCTTGCCTAATTGCCCTAGCCAGAACTTCCAACACTATGTTGAATAGGAGTGGTGAGAGAGGGCATCCCTGTCTTGTGCCAGTTTTCAAAGGGAATTTTTCCAGTTTTTGCCCATTCAGTATGATATTGGCTGTGGGTTTGTCATAAATAGCTCTTATTGTTTTGAGGTATGTTCCATCAATACCGAATTTATTGAGCGTTTTTAGCATGAAGGGCTGTTGAATTTTGTCAAAAGCCTTTTCTGCATCTATTGGGATAATCATGTGGTTCTTGTCTTTGGTTCTGTTTATATGCTGGATTATGTTTATTGATTTGCGAATGTTGAACCAGCCTTGCATCCCAGGGATGAAGCCCACTTGGTCATGGTGGATAAGCTTTTTGATGTGTTGCTGAATCCGGTTTGCCAGTATTTTATTGAGGATTTTTGCATCGATGTTCATCAGGGATATTGGTCTAAAATTCTCTTTTTTTGTTGTGTCTCTGCCAGGCTTTGGTATCAGGATGATGTTGGCCTCATAAAATGAGTTAGGGAGGGTTCCCTCTTTTTCTATTGATTGGAATAGTTTCAGAAGGAATGGTACCAACTCCTCCTTGTACCACTGGTAGAATTCAGCTGTGAATCCATCTGGTCCTGGACTTTTTTTGGTTGGTAGGCTATTAATTATTGCCTCAATTTCAGAGCCTGCTATTGGTCTATTCAGGGATTCAACTTCTTCCTGGTTTAGTCTTGGAAGAGTGTAAGTGTCCAGGAAATTATCCATTTCTTCTAGATTTTCCAGTTTATTTGCGTAGAGGTGTTTATAGTATTCTCTGATGGTAGTTTGTATTTCTGTGGGGTCGGTGGTGATATCCCCTTTATCATTTTTAATTGCATCGATTTGATTCTTCTCTCTTTTCTTCTTTATTAGTCTTGCTAATGGTCTGTCAATTTTGTTGATCTTTTCAAAAAACCAACTCCTGGATTCATTGATTTTTTGGAGAGTTTTTTGTGTCTCTATCTCCTTCAGTTCTGCTCTGATCTTAGTTATTTCTTGCCTTCTGCTAGCTTTCGAATGTGTTTGCTCTTGCTTCTCTAGTTCTTTTAATTGCGATGTTAGAGTGTCAATTTTAAATCTTTCCTGCTTTCTCTTGTGGGCATTTAGTGCTATAAATTTCCCTCTACACACTGCTTTAAATGTGTCCCAGAGATTCTGGTATGTTGTATCTTTGTTCTCATTGGTTTCAAAGAACATCTTTATCTCTGCCTTCATTTCGTTATGTACCCAGTAGTCATTCAGGAGCAGGTTGTTCAGTTTCCATGTAGTTGAGCGGTTTTGATTGAGTTTCTTAGTCCTGAGTTCTAGTTTGATTGCACTGTGGTCTGAGAGACAGTTTGTTATAATTTCTGTTCTTGTACATTTGCTGAGGAGTGCTTTACTTCCAATTACGTGGTCGATTTTGGAGTAAGTACGATGTGGTGCTGAGAAGAATGTATATTCTGTTGATTTGGGGTGGAGAGTTCTATAGATGTCTATTAGGTCTGCTTGCTGCAGAGATGAGTTCAATTCCTGGATATCCTTGTTAACTTTCTGTCTCGTTGATCTGTCTAATGTTGACAGTGGAGTGTTGAAGTCTCCCATTATTATTGTATGGGAGTCTAAGTCTCTTTGTAAGTCTCTAAGGACTTGCTTTATGAATCTGGGTGCTCCTGTATTGGGTGCATATATATTTAGGATAGTTAGCTCTTCCTGTTGAATTGATCCCTTTACCATTATGTAATGGCCTTCTTTGTCTCTTTTGATCTTTGATGGTTTAAAGTCTGTTTTATCAGAGACTAGTATTGCAACCCCCGCTTTTTTTTGTTCTCCATTTGCTTGGTAAATCTTCCTCCATCCCTTTATTTTGAGCCTATGTATGTCTCTGCCTGTGAGATGGGTCTCCTGAATACAGCAGACTGATGGGTCTTGACTCTTTATCCAGTTTGCCAGTCTGTGTCTTTTAATTGGAGCATTTAGTCCATTTACATTTAAGGTTAAGATTGTTATGTGTGAACTTGATCCTGCCATTATGATATTAACTGGTTATTTTGCTCGTTAGTTGATGCAGTTTCTTCCTAGCATCGATGGTCTTTACATTTTGGCATGTTTTTGCAATGGCTGGTACCGGTTGTTCCTTTCCATGTTTAGTGCTTCCTTCAGGGTCTCTTGTAAGGCAGGCCTAGTGGTGACAAAATCTCTAAGCATTTGCTTATCTGTAAAGGATTTTATTTCTCCTTCACTTATGAAACTTAGTTTGGCTGGATATGAAATTCTGGGTTTAAAATTCTTTTCTTTAAGAATGTTGAATATTGGCCCCCACTCTCTTCTGGCTTGGAGAGTTTCTGCCGAGAGATCTGCTGTTAGTCTGATGGGCTTCCCTTTGTGGGTAACCCGACCTTTCTCTCTGGCTGCCCTTAAGATTTTTTCCTTCATTTCAACTTTGGTGAATCTGGCAATTATGTGTCTTGGAGTTGCTCTTCTCGAGGAGTATCTTTGTGGCATTCTCTGTATTTCCTAGATTTGAATGTTGGCCTGCCCTACTAGGTTGGGGAAGTTCTCCTGGATGATATCCTGAAGAGTGTTTTCCAACTTGGTTCCATTTTCCCCCTCACTTTCAGGCACTCCAATCAGACGTAGATTTGGTCTTTTTACATAATCCCATACTTCTTGCAGGCTTTGTTCATTTCTTTTTCTTCTTTTTTATTTTGGTTTCTCTTCTCGCTTCATTTCATTTATTTGATCCTCAATTGCAGATACTCTTTCTTCCAGTTGATCGAGTCGGTTACTGAAGCTTGTGCATTTGTCACGTATGTCTCGTGTCATGGTTTTCATCTCTTTCATTTCGTTTATGACCTTCTCTGCATTAATTACTCTAGCCATTAATTCTTCCACTTTTTTTTCAAGATTTTTAGTTTCTTTGCGCTGGGTACGTAATTCCTCCTTTAGCTCTGAGAAATTTGATGGACTGAAGCCTTCTTCTCTCATCTCGTCGAAGTCATTCTCCGTCCAGCTTTGATCCGTTGCTGGCGATGAGCTGCGCTCCTTTGCCGGGGGAGATGCGCTCTTATTTTTTGAATTTCCAGCTTTTCTGCCCTGCTTTTTCCCCATCTTTGTGGTTTTATCTGCCTCTGGTCTTTGATGATGGTGATGTACTGATGGGGTTTTGGTGTAGGTGTCCTTCCTGTTTGATAGTTTTCCTTCTAACAGTCAGGACCCTCAGCTGTAGGTCTGTTGGAGATTGCTTGAGGTCCACTCCAGACCCTGTTTGCCTGGGTATCAGCAGCAGAGGCTGCAGAAGATAGAATATTTCTGAACAGCGAGTGTCCCTGTCTGATTCTTGCTTTGGAAGCTTCCCCTCAGGGGTGTACTCCACCCTGTGAGGTGTGGGGTGTCAGACTGCCCCTAGTGGGGGATGACTCCCAGTTAGGCTACTCAGGGGTCAGGGACCCACTTGAGCAGGGAGTCTGTCCCTTCTCAGATCTCAACCTCCGTGTTGGGAGATCCACTGCTCTCTTCAAAGCTGTCAGACAGAGTCATTTGCATCTGCAGAGGTTTCGGCTGCGTTTTGTTATTGTTTACTGTGCCCTGTCCCCAGAGGTGGAGTCTACAGAGACAGGCAGGTTTCCTTGAGCTGCTGTGACCTCCACCCAGTTCGAGCTTCCCAGCAGCTTTGTTTACCTACTTAAGCCTCAGCAATTGTGGGCGCCCCTCCCCCAGCCTCGCTGCTGCCTTGCCGGTAGATCACAGACTGCTGTGCTAGCAATGAGGGAGGCTCCGTGGGTGTGGGACCCTCCCGGCCAGGTGTGGGATATGATCTCCTGGTGTGCCTGTTTGCTTAAAGCGCAGTATTGGGGTGGGAGTTACCCGATTTTCCAGGTGTTGTGTGTCTCAGTTCCCCTGGCTAGGAAAAGGGATTCCCTTCCCCCTTGCGCTTCCCAGGTGAGGCAATGCCTCGCCCTGCTTCAGCGCTCGCTGGTCGGGCTGCAGCAGCTGACCAGCACCGATCGTCTGGCACTCCCCAGTGAGATGAACCCAGTACCTCAGTTGAAAATGCAGAAATCACCGGTCTTCTGTGTCGCTCGCGCTGGGAGTTGGAGACTGGAGCTGTTCCTATTCGGCCATCTTGCTCCGCCCCCCCGAACTAATGATTTCTAAAATCCAAACACACATACACCACAACCACCACCATTACCACTGCTGTGAAGACATGAAACACCTGTGTCATAATCTCTCCACCCCAGGCAACCTCTGATTTGCTTTCTGTGTCTTTTTTCTCTGGTTGTCTTTTATTTGTCTGTTTCAGTTTTTTCTGAGACGGAGTCTCACACTGTGGCCCAGGCTGGAGTGCAGTGGCATGATTTCGGCTCACTGCAAGCTCCGCCTCCCAGGTTCACGCCATTCTCCTGCCTCAGCCTCCCGGGTAGCTGGGACTACAGGCACCCACCACCACACCCAGCTAATTTTTTGTATTTTTAGTACAGACGGGGTTTCACTGTGTTGGCCAAGCTGGTCTCAATCTGCTGACCTTGTGATCCACCTGCCTCAGCCTCCCAAAGTGCTGGGATGACAGGCATGAGCCACTGCACCGGGCCTCTCTGGTTGTTTTAAAGACTTTCTTTGTATTATTGGTTTTCAGCAATGTGAGACTGGTAGTTTTCTTTGTATTTATTCTGCTAGGGGAATGGTTAAAATGCTTGACTCTACAGGTTGAAATTGTAAGATTTTTCAACCATTACTCCTTCAAATATTTTTTCTGCCTCTTGCCTTGTTCTAGTACTCCCATTATGTGTATGTCAGACCTCGAGATGTCCCACAGATCACTGAGATTTTGCTCCTTCTTTTTCTCTGTGTGCTGCCCTTTGGATAGTTTCTATGGCTATGTCTTCAAGTTCCTTTGCAGTACCTAATTTTTCATCTCAGATGTATTTTTTCAGTTCTAAAAGTTCCATTTGTTTCCTTTTGATAGTTTCTATTTCTCTCTTCATTATATTTATGTTTTCCTTTAAATCTTTGAGCACACTTAAAATAGCTGCTTTAAGTTTCTTGCCTACTAATTGCATCATCTCTCTCAATACATTTTTCCTGCTCTTTTGGATGTTAGGAAACTTTTTAGACACTGGAGCCCAGCTCTCCCACTAGACTATGAGGTTATGGAAAACTGCAGGTTCAATGACCACTGTGATCTCTTAATACACTCGTTCCAAGAGTGTTCTCCTGGGCAGTGCAACCCCAGCAGCACAGAGCTATGTAGGCCCTGCTGCAGCAGAGCCAGGGCCCCAATGCCCGCTGAGAGCTGGGACAGGACCTCATGGTGCTGCAGAGAGGTCAGTCCCTACCCAAGGGGTACTGCCCTCTAACACCTGGAAAGCTGAGCACCCCTAGCTCCCAGGAGTCCAACTCACCAGCGAGTTCTAATGTCTTGTGGACCTCAGAGTGTGTCTCTCAGCATGCCTTGCCAAGTTTAGTCTTGCCCTTGGTGCTGATACTGCTCCTGACCTCGCCAGTGAAGTCGTCCTCCTGCTCTCTCTGCTGAGGGACCTCTGCTGGCCCAAGGGAAAAGCCATCCCCCTTCCCTGTCCTGGCTTGTTTGCCAGAGGACCCGACACCCACACCCTCTCCTCCTCACACTTGTCCACCCCAGGCACCCTGGAGGCATTGGAGATGGGATACAGGGAAGGAGCCCCCTCTGCTTCCACTACTGAGCAAGGATTAGTCAGGAAGGCGCCCAGGAGGGGAAAGATGGACTGAAAGACTGCCTTTCCTCCCCTTTAACCCTCCCTTCTGTCTCTACAAAAATCAAATCAAAATGGATCAATGACTCAAGTCTAAGACCTCAAACTATAAAACTATTAAAAGAAAACATTGGGGAAACTCTCCATGACATTGTTTGGGGCAGATATTTCTTGAGTAATACCCCATAAGCACAGACAACCAAAGCAAAAATGGACAAATGGGATCACATCAAGTTAACAAGCTTCTGCACAGCAAAGGAAATAACCAACAAAGTGAAGAGAATGGGAGAAAATATTTGCAAACTACCCACCTGACAAAGGATTAATAAACAGAACATAGAAGGAGCTCAAACAACTCTACAGGAAAATAAATCTAATAATCCAATAAAAAATGGCCAAAAGACTTGAATGGGCATTTCTCAAAAGACAAAAGAAGTCATAAATGGCAAGCAGGTATATGAAAAGGTGCTCAACATCACAGATCGTCAAAGAAATGCAAATCAAAACCACAATGAGATATCATCTCACCCCAGTCAAAATGGGTTATATACAAAAGACAGGCAATAATAAATGCTGGTGAGGATGTGGAGAAAAGAGAATCCATGTACAGTGTTGGTGGGAATGTAAATTACTACAAGCACTCTGAAGGACAGTTTGGAGGTTCTTCAAAAAACTAAAAATAGAGCTACCATATGGTCCAGCAATTCCACTGCTGGGTATGTACCCAAAAGAAAGGAAATCAGTGTATCAAAGAGATGTCTGCACTCCCATGTTTGCTGCAGCACTGTTCACAATAGCCAAGATTTGAAACCAACCTAAATATCTGTCAACAGATGAATGCATAAAGAAAATGTGATAAATACACACAATGGAGTACTATTCAGCCTTGAGAAACAATGAGATCCTGTCATTTGCAACATGGCTGGAACTGGAGGTCATTATGTTAAATGAAATAAGCCAGGCACAGAAAGACAAACATTACGTGTTCTCACTTATTTGTGGGATGTAAAAATCAAAACAATTGAACTCATAGAGATAAGGTAGTTAGAAGGATGGTTACCAGAGGCTGGGAAGGCTTGTGGAGGGGGGCGGGCAGGAGATGGGGGAGAGGTAGAGTAGGTTAATGGGTACAAAAAAAAAAAGCTGGAAAGAATGAGTAAGACCTAGTATTTGATAGAATAGGGAGACTATAATAAAAATAATTTAATTATACTTTCTAAAATAACTAAAAGAATGTAATTAGATTGCTTGTAACACAAAGGATAAATGCTTGAGAAGGATATACCATTTTCCATGATGGGATTATTATGCATTTCATGCTTGTATCAAAGTAGCTCATGTACCCCATAAATATAGACACACTACTATGTAACCACAAAAATTAAAAATTAAATTAAAAAAAAATTTTTTTGAGATGGAGTTTCACTCTTGTCACCCAGGCTGGAGTGCAATGGCACCATCTTGGCTCACTGCAACCTCCGCTTCCCAGGTTCAAGCGATTCTCGTGCCTCAGCCTCCTGAGTAGCTGAGATTACAGGCATGTGCCATCATGCCCAACTAATTTTTGTATTTTTAGTAGAGATGGGGTTTCACCAATTGGCCAAGGCTAGTGTCGAACTCCTGACCTCAGGTGATCCACCTGCCTCGGCCTCCCAAAGTGCTGGGATTACAGGCGTGAACCACCATGCCTGATCCAAAAAAAAAAAAAAAGTAAAGAAACTTTTTAGGCTGGGCATGGTGGCTCACGACTGTAATTCCAGCATTTTGGGAGGCCGAGGCAGGCGGATCACGAGGTCAGCAGGTTGAGACTATCCTGGCTAAGACGGTGAAACCCCGTCTCTACTAAAAATACAAAAAATTAGCTGGGCGTGGTGGCGGGACCCTGTAGTCCCAGCTACTTGGGAGGCTTAGGCAGAATAGTGTGAACCCGGGAGGCAGAGCTTGCAGTGAGCAGAGATCGTGCCACTGCACTCCAGCCTGGCCAACAGAGTGAGACTCCGTCTAAAAAAAAAAAAAGAAAAGAAAAGAAAATAAACTTTGTAGTGGATGCTGGACATTATAAGAGTTATGGTGTTGAGAGAGTGTCGTTTTATTTTAGTGAGGTAGTTTAAGTTTCTTAATGATCATCACGATCCTTTTGAGGCTTGTTTTCAAGCTTTGTGAGAGCAGGCCTAGAGAAACCTTCACTCTAGAGATAGTTAAGTCTTACTCCTAAGGTCTAGTTTTTCTGGGGTCTCTACTGAATGTCCCAGGTGTTCAGTGAGGTCTCTTTATTCTGGCTGGCTAGAGCTCAAAAAGCTTCCAACTACATACAGGCTTCTGGAAGCATTCAGTTTATAGCTCACCAGTATTTGTTATTTTCCCATTATTGCTTTTTATCCAGACTCATGGAGCCTTACCATGGGCATGTGTAGCCTAGTATTCAACCAAATACTTGAGAGTACTTTTGTCAAGGTTTCTAGAGGTCTTTGTGTAGTTCTCTCCTCCCTAGTATTCTGCCTGGCAAATTCCAACCACCTCGGGTCTCTGTCTCTTCAAGTCAGCAAGACTTCTGTGCTCTGCTTGCTTTTCCGTCTCTGGGTAGGAGTCTGGAATGTGCTTCTAGGCGAAAAGCTGCGGCAATCTAAGGATCGCCTCATTTGTTTCACTTCTCTCAGGGAATGTCTGAGATGTGTGAACACAGTCGTTTCATGTACTTTGTCTAGTTTTCTAGATGTTTACCATGGGAGGGCTGGTTCAGTATCTGCCTGTTTGCTTTTTGATCACATGAATTGACACGCAGTCTTTCTTTACTCCTGGGCAGCTCCACCTGAACTTCCTCCTTCTCTACATGTACATAAATGAAATAAATGCTTCAAACCAAAGGGCCTGGATTTTAGACACTACTGGAGCCCGCTGGACTAGGAGCCTTGCTTTATCTCAGCCTCATAAAACTGACCCTCTGAGGATTGGAGAAAGTTAATCCTAATCCCCAATGCTAAAGGATACGTTATCTCCTAGATGCAGCCAAATAATCACAGGGAACCATTGTATTTTTTTAAATCAAACACCCTGTTTTTCACAGATATAAATTAGCATTATTTTAAAAGGTTGAAGAAGATACACCAAAATATTAACAGTGATTATCTCTGAGGAATGAAATTTTGGGTTTTTTCTTTTTGCTCTTCTTGGAGTTTTCAATTTTTTTTTTTTTTGCTTTTATCATTATAATTTTTTATTTTTTATTTTTTGAGAAGGAGTCTTGCTGTGTCACCCAGGCTGGAGTGCAGTGGTGCAATCTCAGCTCACTGCAACCTTCACCTCCCAGGTTCAAGCAATTCTCCTGCCTCAGCCTCTCCAGTAGCTGGAATTATAGGCACCTGCCACCACACCCAGCTAATTTTTGTATTTTTGGTAGAGACAGGGTTTCAACATGTTTGCCAGGCTGGTCTTGCACTCCTGACCTCAAGTGATCTGCCCACCTTGGCCTCCCAAAGCGCTAGGATTACAGGCTTTTATCATTATTTCTAATTGACACATAATAATTTTACATATTTATGGGAAACAGTGTGATATTTGATACATGTATATAGTGTATAAGTTTCCATTTTTAAAATACACACGTACTACCTTAAAAATGTTTTAAATGTTTTAAATGTGTTTATTTTTCTGACTCTGTTGCTTGAATCAGAGGTATGCTAATTTTATAATAAGAAAAAGAATTATGTCCTATATTTGTGTACTCCTCCCACTCAGTGACATTTCATTGTGCTTTAGTACAAATAATAGAGGCCAAGGGTGTAACTGATGGTTGATACAGAGCTCACCTGGATGACAGCCAAGTTCTGCCCCTACTCAACAGAAGAACAGGCCTATTGAATTCTGACACCCTCCCTTCCCTCCCGTCCCCAAACAAAACGTTATTTGAAGAGTTTCCTTGTTCTCCAAGCAAATGAGAGCAGTCCAGAAAAACATTTCTCTCTCAGAAGCTTTTCCAGAAGGTTCCAATAAAGCTAAGACTCCCAGAAGAGCGTAAGTCAAGTAGCCAAGAGAAAGAGGAGTGACTGCCGGGTTCCGCGGGGCATCGGCGTGGCTTCCTAATGGCAGAGGAGAGGACAGCCTTCTTGCTACTGGGAATCTCACAGCTGCCTGCACCCCAACTCTACTTCCCCTTAAAAACAAAAAACAAAAACCCGCTCCTCAGAATCCAGACCAGGAACGCCGGAGATATTAGCATACTCTGGCAAGCAGCCCGATGGATAATAGATAACAGGTTATCCAGGAAATAATTAGAAGTCTGCGCCCACACGGATCAGTTGCAGACACTGACCCCGTCATTCAGGATGTGGCCCTGAAAGTAAAGAGCCCTTTCTTCTT
Source organism: Macaca nemestrina (assembly GCF_043159975.1). Lineage (NCBI taxonomy): Eukaryota > Metazoa > Chordata > Mammalia > Primates > Cercopithecidae > Macaca > Macaca nemestrina. The sequence goes on from NC_092131.1 coordinate 42,833,111, forward strand.
TCACTTTCAGGAGTTGGGAAAATGTCAGGCCTCTCTCCCTTCTTTTATGCCGTGACAAGTTAACAAGTGCTGAGTTTCAAATAGGCACTTAAGCCCCCTGAGCAAAGTAAAGTGGTTCTCACAGAGCCAGGGAGACCAACAGGTCCTCCCCTGTGAACCCCTAGGGCTGGGCGGGCCCACGGAGGAGGGGGGCAACGGATCAGGCGCGATGCTCAGTCAGGAGGCCATGGCCGGCTTTCTCTTTCACCTCCCCTGTGGCTCGGACCGTCTTTCCCTCCGCGCCCACGTTTCTGCCCCGGCCCAGCCCCTTGCATATTCCACGCCAGGCTGCAGAGGGAGGTCCTTTTAGCCCTGCTGTCTCCCTGCACTCCTACCCAGCCCTCTTCCCCCTCCGCCGCCTCCCCACATTCTTCTTGTTTGATTGGGGTGGAGGGAGGCAAGATTCAGAAATAAAAGCTTTTGTTTATATTTAAGGAATTCAATGGGTGTTCACTGCTATAGCTCTCTTTTGTGTAGTGTCATTGTTGCTTTCCACAATGGCTTCCAAAACTATTTTCTCTCCTAACCCTCCCTATCCTTAACCCCCACTAAGATGTGTGGAGTTTGAATGTAGACAGGAACACAATGACAGATTGAGGCTTTCTCACTTTCCCTCGAGTAGATGGAGAAAGCTAATAATTCTCTTATTAAATATCCTGTGAAATCAGTCTAATCAACCTTCTTTTTTCCCACATAAACTCAATAGTAATAACTAACTCCCATGTTTTGAGCATGAACACGTGCTGGGCTGTGCTAAGCATTTTCTGTGCACTGCCTTAGCCCTTTCCACAGGCCTGTCTTACTATCCCCATTTTACAGATGAAAAAACTGAGCCCTTGGACAGATGAAATGACCTGCCCAACGTTTTCTTGTTTTGTGGGTTTTTTTGTTTGTTTGTTTTGTTTTCTTAAGGTAGAAATAGCAGAGCCGGGATTCAGATTACTATCAGATTCCAAACTTCCACCATTATACTATATTTACACCATACTAAACCTACACCATGCTAACAAGCACAGTACACACCTACATCATCCTAACTTACGTCACACTGACTCTTTTAAGGAAGGAGCAGGTGAGAGTCCTATGTCCTGGAAGATGGACTAAAGGGATGGCTCTACAGAGGAAGGAATCAGAAGCCAGGTGTGGAATCCAGAATCTTCCATCATGCTCACAGTTTGCCAAATGCTGCAAAGCATCACCTCATTTCAACCTCACCAAAACTCCGTAAGTCAGGCATGATTTTTCACCACCCCACCACCACTTGGTGTTACAAGTAAGGTTTAAACTGAGTCAGAGAAGTGATTTGCCCGAGGTCATTCAGCTGATAAGTGGAGGTGGAATGTGGTTTTGCATTCAGGCTTTCAGTTCTCAAATCTTCACTGATCTTACTCTACTCTTCTGCCTTTCAGCAATTCCTGAGTCAGGCTTCTCAAAACAATTCGAGAAATGATGCCAGGCTCCCTGGGTCAGCTTATTTGGTGGTCAATAGTTGGAAAAGTACAGTGAGTAATTCAGAGTGTGGATTTTAGAAGCAAACTGCTCTATCATTTGCAAGTTATGTGACCTTCAGCAAGTCTCGGTGCCTCAGTTTCCTCACCTATAAAGTAAGGAATCATAACGGCACCTACTTTTTTGTATTTTTGAGACACAGTTTCACTCTTGTTGCCCAGGCTAGAGTGCAATGGTGCAATCTTGGCTCACTGCAACCTCCGCCTCCCAGGTTCAAGCGATTCTCCTGCCTCAGCCGCCCGAGTAGCTGGGATTACAGGCATGTGCTACCACGCCAGGCTAATTTTGTATTTTTAGTAGACACGTGGTTTCTCCATGTTGGTCAGGCTGGTCTCCAACTCCCAACCTCAGGTGATCTGCCCGCCTTGTCCTCCCTCCCAAAGTGCTGGGATTACAGGCGTGAGCCACCGCGCTCGGCCAACAGCACCTACTTTTAAGATTACTATGAATGGGCCGGGCGCAGTGGCTCACGGCTGTAATCCCAGCACTTTGAGAGGCCAAGGCAGGAGGATCATGAGGTCAGGAGATCGAGACCATCCTGGCATACAAAAAATTAGCTGGGCGTGGTGGCGGGCACCTGTAGTCCCAGCTATTCGTGAGGAGAATGGCGTGAACCCGGGAAGTGGAGTCTGTAGTCAGCTGAGATCCCCCCACTGCACTCCCGCCTGGGTGACAGAGCAAGACACCGTCTCAAAAAGAAAAAAAAAAAAAAAGATTACTATGTATGAAGTATTGGGAAAAGTGATTAGGATCACGCTTGGCGCGAAGGAAGCTGGAGCAAAGGTTTGAGTGCAAGCAGTTGGTTTGTGATCCTTGAAAGCTCTGAGAGAGAATGAGGAAAGAGGTAGGGAAGGGAGGCAAACCAATAAAGGTGCTGGCGAGCAGGTTACCATGGAAGCACAGGCCCTGAGGAATTGGAACACACCTTAGAAGGATCCCTGGAGACCCTTGCCCCAACCCGCATCAGTAAGACCACTCCTGGGGGATTCACTGCCTCTGACTGAGGGGCAAGCCCTCTCCGAAGGCCAGAGCAGGTGCACTGAGAATAGCATGCAGGTGACCCTGAGGTAGGCCATGCCTGGGGTGGACCCTGTCTGCCACCTAGTCTGTAATCTCTCATTGTTGCTAATGTACACTCTAGGTGGACTGTTTTCTCAGAAACACTTGCCAAACAGCCCCATTGTTTGCTCCAGATCTAGTTTGAAATAGCAAAATTTCCTCTTTGAACTGTAAATACCTGCTGAGAGCTCTTTAGAAATTCTAGGTAATTAAAATTCCTTTAAAGTACCCATAGCTATGATTGTCCCATACACGTCTGTGTGTTTACCTTCTAGTTTACACAATTACAAATTATGTTTGCATATACTATTATCTGATTTAATCCTCCTGGTAAACCAGTGAGGTAGATGGTAGCCCTTGAAGCTATCCCAGAGTTTTAGATCCTTTTCCAAAGGATTAGAAACAGTTTAGTAATTTCAGCTGAGAGATGATTCCAAGGCCCTGGAGGAAGTTTTGCAACATTTCTCCTCTCCTCTATCTGAACAGTCCCTGTGGGACCTAAAAAGTCCTGTTCTGGCCATTTTACTCATGTTTGGAAGCTTTGAGCATATTGTTGCTTTTAGAATAATAAAGCAATCCAGTTACTTTATTCATTTTTTTCTCAATGTAAACATGTAACAAGATATTAACCAAGAAGTTCTGCTAAGGCCTGAAGACAATAGAAATCGCCTTTTAAGCAAGGTACCAGACCACGTGCACAGTGGGGAGAAAGCAGGCAAGAGAAAACTAACTAGTTTTGTGACTCTTCCCCTCTGCAGTCATGGTGATAGAATGGCCAGTCTGGCAGATGAGAAAGGAGGATTTCTGGACATAGTTTTTGGTGGGTTGTGAGTACCATGGGGGAAGAGAGGAAGTATAAGGACTTCATCACAAGCTCAGGGAATGGGGCTTCAACTTGTCCACTGAGAGGGCTTAATACATGTTTCTTGTAACTTAGGGAACTCAGTGCACAGGTGGCCAATTCCCATCTGGAAAAGCCAAAGGACAGCAATAGGCTGACCCTAGCTTTGACTGTGGAGTGAGGTGGAGGTCCAGGGAGGAGGCTAGGACACCTTGTGCTCCCCAAATTTGTCATGATAGAGGATATATGTTTGTGTGTGTGTGTGTGTGTGTGTGTGTGTGTGTGTGGCCAATGTGGGCCACATCCAAGAAAGGCCTGGCAGTGAGGGGTTATCTTAGATCTGTTCAAGAGTGCTGTGCAGAGGGGCAAACTGGCCTCTCAGAGAGAAGCGCAAGGTATCACCAGGTTCAGTTGAGGAAGGAGTGAGTGAGTAGCAAGCACGGAGAGCATTTGTCCTATGAAGCAAACTGCAGGGAAGAGCTCTTCAGTGGCCTGAAGGTCACTGCAAAGAGCTGGTGAGAGTCAGCTGTCAATATTTGCCAAGTCCAGGGAGAGCAGATGCTAAATTCCCAAGCCAGGGCCAGACAAGCAAGAACTTTCCTGCTTCCGTGGCCTCTTCTCATTTGCAGGACTCCAGCTCTGAAAGCTCATGGCTAGTAATCTGGGGGAGGAAGAGGAGAAATGTTAGCAGCTGACCACATACCCTTTCCCCAGCCTCGTTTGTCTTCCTCTTTCAAGAATCCTGAGCTGGGATGGGGGAGAAGTTTCAACTTTAAAGCAAGAAGTTATGGGACTGAATAATTTAATTACTAAATGCATACTGTGTGGTTTAAAGTGACTGGAAGATTGCTGGCATTACTAAGTGTGACCAGAAAGTCATAGACTTGCTCTAAATTTCATCTGGGGCAGAGGAAGAGCTGGCTTCCCTGGGCAGATGAAAAAGAACAGTGGGAAATCAAATAAATTTGCTTGAGAATACACTCCATGAGTTGTGTTTGTTCAGCACAATGGCTATCCACATTTCCAATCCTGGGAGACTGACAAATGCTCAGGGAAAACTGGTTTGTGGTTTTGAGTGGCCTCTGGGTCAGAACCCCAGACTTCACTGGAGAAGTGAAACCAATCATATAGATAGGCCAATTTCCACAGCCACAGTGGGGCTACAACCGAGAGTTCTCCATTGCTCCCCACCGGATTTGGAAACCGTCCTGACCTGAGATTGACAATGGTGAGAGCCACCTCTGTGCTCACTGCTGTAAGACCATGGCAGCAGACGGCTATGGCTGCTATTGTTTGCCCATTGGGAATCCCAAACAAATCCATGAGATATGCCCCTAGAGACTGCCTGATGATGAATCTACTAAGAGCTTGAATCCCTCTGGATGAATGGTTTGGATAATGGCTGCACATATTACAGTAAACAAAATGTTTTGGGAGACCTTCTTCACTTATTGTCTCTCAGCTCCAAACCTGCCCTTCTGTGCTTGCTCTGTGATGCTGGGCTGGGACTCTGCCAACCACAGTTCTTCTTTGCCAGCTGGCTCCACGTTAGGCCCTTCCCACGGGAGGCCCCAGAGGGAACACCATGGTGAGGGAGAAAGGCCTCGTTCCTTCCTGTCTGCTTCCTGCGGGGTTTCTGTGCCCGTCAGTGTCACTCTAGTCTCACCTCTTCACCCTGGCAGTAGCAGCTCCTTCTTGGAGCAGCAGTTGAATGTAGTTTGCAGTTTTTCCAACACTGACAGAACCAGCCTCATCATGCTCTCATTCTCCCAGGAGATGTCAGGTCCTCAGGGTCCCTCTCCAGCTCAGAAATGCCAGCTCAGCCAAGCGGTGCCCCCTCCTCGGAGTCTGAGTCCAAGTTTCAAGTTTTAATAATTCCCACCCCTTCCTATTCTCAGTCCCGGGGCAGGGGCTGCTTCCTGCAGTTGCTTTTTTTTTTTTTTTTCCAAGACAGAGTCTTGCTCTGTCACTCAGGCTGGAATGCAATGGCACGATCTTGGTTGACTGCCACCTCCACCTCCTGGGTTCAAGCAATTCTGTCTCAGCCTCCTGAGTAGCTGTGATTACAGGAGCCCCCCAACCGTGCTAGGTTAATTTTTGTATTTTTAGTAGAGACGGGGTTTCACCATGTTGGCCAGGCTGATTTCAAACTCCTGACCTCATGATCCGCCTTGCCTCGGCCTCCCAAAGTGCTGGGATTACAGGCGTCAGCCACCACTGGTCTTTTTTTTTTTTTTTTTGAGACAGAGTCTCGCTCTGCTGTCCAGGCTTGAGTGTAGTGGCCTATTCTTGGCTTACTGCAACCTCTACCTCCCAGGTTCAAGCGATTCTCTTGCCTCAGCGTCCCGGGTAGCTAGGACTACAGGCATGTGCCACCATGCCTAGCTACCTTTTGTATTTTTAGTAGCGATGGGGTTTCACCACATTGACAAGGCTGGTCTTGAACTCCTAACCTCAGGTGATCTGCCCGTGTTGGCCTCCCAAAGTGTTGGGATTACAGGCATGAGCTACTGCGCCCGGCCGACCGGCAATTGCTCTTTTACTGTGACACCTTACTGTCCTCTTTTAGTTACCTAGTTAACAACTTCATTTATTTATTTGTTTGTTTATTTATTTATTTATTTTTGAGACAGGGTCTCACTCTGTTACTCACTCTGAGTGCTGTGGAACAATCACGGCTCACTGCAGCATCAACTTCCGGAGCTCAAGCAACTCTCCTGCTTCAGCCTCCGGAGTAGCTGGGACTACAGGCACACACCACCACACCCTACTAATTTTTTGTTATTTGTAGAGATGAAATCTCACTATGTTTTCCAAGCTGGTCTCAAACTCCAGGACTCAAGCGATCCTCTCTCATCGGCCACCCAAAGTGCTGGGATTAGAGGTGTGAACCACTGCGCTCGGCCCCAGTAACTCTTTTTTTTTTTTTTTTTTTTTTTTTGAGACAGAGTCTCACTCGCAGCCCAGGCTGGAGTGCAGTGGCGCAATCTCAGCTCACTGCAAGCTCCGCTTCCCGGGTTCACGCCATTCTCCTGCCTCAGCCTCACAAGTAGCTGGGACTGCAAGGCACCTACCACCACGCCCAGCTAATTTTTTGTATTTTTTAGTGGAGACAGGGTTTCACCGTGTTAGCCAGGATGGTCTCGATCTCCTGACCTCATGATCCGCCTGCCTCGGCCTCCCAAAGTGCTGGGATTACAGGCGTGAGCCACCGCGCCCGGCCCCCAATAATTCTTTATATTACCTTCTCTGTTCAAATAACAGATGGTGTTTTCTGTCCCCTGAGTGAGACGCGTTTCAATGAAAAAAATGGAAAATTACAGTATCCCAGAGGACTTGCTGGGTAAAGAATTAGTGAGGCCTCTAGCGAAGAAAGACTGGAGTAGTTGCTTAACTTGTTTTAAAAATTATTTATTTATTTATTTATTTATTCATTTCGAGATAGGGTCTCACTTTGTTGCCCAGGCTGTAGTGCAGTGATGTCAACCCTGCTCACTGCAGACTTGACCTCCCAGGCTCAAGCAATCCTTTCACCTCAGCCTCCCAAGTAGCTGAGACCACAGGCATGTGCTACCATGCTCAGCTAATTTTTGTATTTTTTGCAGAGACGGGGTTTTGCCGTGTTGCCCAGGCTGGCCTAATCTCCTGAGCTTAAGTGATCCTCTTACCTCAGCCTCCCAAAGTGCTAGGATTGCAGGCATGAGCCACTGCACCCGCCCCGTTTTTTGAATCACGGAGCCCTTGGAGAAAGAGATGGAACAAAGGACTTTCTCTCTAGGAAATGTAAATGTCTATCGGCACATTGCCTACCTGCAACCCTCGCACACAGTTACTCAATTTTAAGTGTTGGTGGACCCCATAGCCCAGGTACCAATTCTTGTGGTAGAATGTTGGTTAGGTTGAGTCTCCATGTTGGAGGAAATCTAGTGGGCTCTCAGAGGCTGTTGCCTAAGCTTAGGAGAAGTCAAACAAAAGAGCTGTCAGTCCTGGGTTGCCAAGGAGCTGTCCTAGATTTTCAGACTCCCTGAATTTGAGTTAAATATCCTGACTGTAGACCTGCCAACCACCCTGGACTTGTAATTGCTCTCGCATCTGAAGCCTTAACAATGTGTTGTATTCAACAACTGTTTCACTCATGGGGGCCCCGCCAACAAGAATGAGCCTTCTGAAGCAGAGCCCTGTTTTCTAGGCCGTCCTCCCCCAGAGGCCCCTGGCTGGCCCCGGGAGGCCCCAGCCTTCTCTTCCAGTCCTTCAGTGCCACCTAGAGTGTAGTCCTCCTGGACAGAAAGGCGCGTCGCCATCTCCTGGCCGGCGCTATTACTACATGTCCATTTTCTAGAAAATTCCTGGCATCTGGGTTCTATGTAAACATAAGAACTTTTCCTTTACTATGAGTTAGCAATCTGGATGCGTTTTGTGGAAGATTATGACCTAATCCCTTAGAAGGGAGGACACCAAGTTTGGGAAAAGTCACTACCTCTGGGCTTCATTTTTTGCCCTAAAGCAAGGAGCTTATCCTGATGCTGAGGAATCTATGGCGGATTTTCCTTTCTCCCTCAAATTATCCTGTCAACCTTTTCATATTAGAAGGCAGAGAATGGAAAATACACATACATAATTAAGTAGCTACTACATATCTTTATATAGAGCTGTCTTATGTATATTTGTTTTTTGGTTCCATGTTGATCTTTTTTTAATTATTATTTTTTGTAGAGACAGGGTCTCACTATGTTGTCCAGGCTGGGCAACATGGCAGAAGTCTCAAACTTCTGAGGTCAAGCAATCTTCCCACCTCGGCCTCCCAAAGTGCTGGAATTACAGGCATGAGCCACTGTGCCCAGCCTCCATCTTGATATTTTAAGTTATTTAGACATTGCTCAATATATAAGACTGATTTTTCTATTGATTCAAAAAGTCTTTACTGTTTTATTCATTTATTCCACAAAAGGATTTATTCAATCAACTCAGAAATTGTTATTGAGGGCCTACTATGCACCAGTCACTTTTGAGGCACTAGGGATAACAGCAATAAGCAAAACAGACACAAGCCATTCCTTCATGGAGCTTCTTACCTAGTGGAGGAGACAGGCAATAAATCAAATGTGCAGCATGTTGACTGAAAGAGGATGTGGGCTGAGAGGATTTTTTGTCTATCTGTTTTGTTTTTTAAGATAGGAGAAATTACACCACATTTGTCTGCAGAGGGGAATGATCCAGGAAAGTGTGAGAAATGATGATGCACGAGAGGAGGGACTGGTGGAACGATGCCTCGAGGAGGTGAGGGGAGGTGGCATCTAGTGCACAAGTGGAGAGGGTGATGCAAATATTTATCGAGCCCCTGGCAGGCGTCAGAACCAGGGCTATGTGCCAGAGATCTGGCAGTGAAGAAAATGGATGGTAGCCCTGCCTTCTTGTAGATTTTACCCTAATTAGGAAGATGGACAATAAAAAGCAAACTAGGCCAGACGCAGCGACTCGTGCCTATAATCCCAGCACTTTGGGAGGCCGAGGTGGGCAGATCACTTGAGGCCAGGAGTTCAAGACCAGCCTGGCCAACATGGCGAAACCCTGTCCCTACTAAAAATACAAAAATTAGCTGGGCATGGTGGTGCGTGCCTGTAATTCCAGCTACTTGGGAGGCTGAGGCCCTGAGAATCACTTCAACCTGGGAGGTGGAGGTTGCAGTGAGCTGAGAATGCGCCACTGCACTACACCCTGGGCGACAGAGCAAGACTCCATCTCAAGCAAACAAACAAACAAACAAAAAAACTAATAAATGAGGCATGGTACTCATGGCTTGGGGGATGTGCTATGATAGAAACACAATGGTCATGGAAATCCTCTTTGAGAAGTGTCATTTAGACTGAGTTTTAAAGTATAACAAGGAGATGTTCATGTGCAGAGCCCAAGGAAAGAGGATTTCGAGCAGAAAGAATAGCAAGTACAAGACCCTGAGTGGGAAGAGCTTGGCCCATTTGCACGCCTGATTGGAGGTGGGGTTGCTGGAGGGTAGTTAGCAAGGAGGGTGAAGCATGAGATGGGGTTACAGAGGTTGACCAGTGATGACTTTTTCTCAACAGTGAATAAATTTTATGAGCAAATTTGTAGATAACTCAAGGCTAGGAAGGACAGCTCGCACTGTTAAATGGCAAAATCAGAATTAAAAAAATAATCGCATTGATGGCACGTAACAAATCTCAATGTCAATTCTTGCATTTGGGCTCAAAAAAATCAGTTGCAAGAAAACAGTAAAAGGAAGATCAAATACACCACCAGTTGGTATGAAAAGGGTTCTGGGTTTTCCAGAAAGCAAATCCTAAAACAGGCCTAAATTGCAAACTCTTTCCTGAGCAATGTGACTGAAGGAGCAGAAGTGAGAGAGTGGAGAGGCAAAGAGAAGGAAAAAGAACCAACACAGAGCTGTGGTGTTGAGGCGGCCTCGTCCTCAGGCTTCTGCTGGTACAATCTCAGGGGCCCATGGAGAAGCTCAAAAGGTGCCTCAGTGCCAACCAGCGAGCAAAGAGAGGGAACAGCATTTCTCCCTTCCTCCACACACCGCACACCAAAGGCTCTCCCTGTGGGTGTCTGTGTCCCCCAAGTGTGAGTACGAAGCAGGCTACCGTGACGGTCCCACTTGCATTGTCACTCAGAGACTCAAAGGCAGAAAGCAAGGGAAGAGTGGGTCTGAGATGGTTTGTGGTCAGCTGCACTTGTGGGAACTGGTAGGTGCCCCACAGAACTGGGCACAGCTGGAATAAGAGACAGGGGAGACCCAAGCTCTGAAGTGATTCACAGTGGTGTCTCCTACATATAAGCTGAAGGATGACAGTTTCCCTCTGCCTGGCATTTCATCTCGAAGTCTTTTTAGGCTTTCTGCGGAAACACAGGTGTGTAACTGAATCTCATTCTCAATGCTTGCTATTTGGGCCTTAGAGGTAAAAAGGACCCCCAAAATACTATCCCAGAAGCCATAATAATTCCTTCTTTAAAACTTCTCAGGTGAGGCCCAATGACTCACCCAGTGGCTCACAGTATAATCCCAGGACTTTGGGAGGCTGAGGCAGGAGGATCACTTGAGCCCAGGAGTTGGAGAGCAGCCTGGGTAAGATAGAGAGACCTCATCTCTACAAAAAATTGAAAAGTTAGCTAAACGTGGTGGCACACTTCTGTCGTTTCAGCTACTCAGGAGGCTGAGGTGGGAGGATTGCTTAAGCCTGAAAGGTAAAGGTTGCAGTGAGCCGAGATCATGCCATTGCACTTCAGACTGGGCAACAGAGCTAGACCCTGTCTCTAAATAAATAAAGAAATAAAAATAAAGCCAGGCATAGTCACTCATGCCTGTAATCCCAGCACTTTGGGAGGCCAAGGGAGGTGGATCGCTTGAGCTCAGGAGTTTGAAACCAGCCTGGGCAACATGGTAAAACCCTGTCTCTACAAAAAAATACAAAAACTAGTCAGGTGTGGTGGCACATGCCTGTAGTCCTAGCTACTTAAGAGGCTGAGGTGGGAGAACTGCTTGAGCCTGGGAGGCAGAAGTTGCAGTGAAACGAGATCGCACCACTGCCCTCCAGCCTGGGTGACAGAGCAAGACCCTGTCTCAACAATAAAAAATTACAAAAAAAAAATAGGGCCAGAAGGAGAAAGGGGTAGTGGGAGCTGGGATTGGGAGACAAAAATAAAAATAAACAAACACAATTTATCTAATTCAACAAAGGAATCTTTATTAAATATTATCCAAGACTTCTGGCTGGGCATGGTGGCTCACGCCTGTAAACCCAGCACTTTGGGAGGCCGAGGCAGGTGGATCACCTGAGGTCAGGAGTTTGAGACCAGCCTGACCAACATGGAGAAACCCCGTCTCTACTGAAAATACAAAATTAGCCAAGCGCGGTGGCGCATGCCTGTAATCCCAGCTACTCAGGAGGCCGAGGCAGGAAAATCGCTTGAACCTGGGAGGTGGAGGTTGTGGTGAGCCAAGATCACGCCATTGCACTCCAGCCTGAGCAACAACAGCAAAACTCCGTCTCAAAAGAAAAAAAAAAAAAGATTTCTTAATCTTTATCAAATGCTGCATTTATATAAACTGTTTACTTCTGCTAAACTGGGGGCTATAGCGGTGGGAGGGAAATGAAGGGTTAAGGAAGCCATTCATTCCATTTATCCCAGGCCAGGTAAAGGCCTCAAATTTAAGATTTTGACTCCTCTCCAAATGAAGTTATACGTAGAAGTCTCAGAGCCACAATAACAACAACATTGAAAGAAGATGTTCTTCAAACAGCTCGAACTTGTGTCCTCATCCTCAGATCAAACTGACCGTGGTCCATTATAAATAAATATTTTCAAAAGTTCTATAATTATCTTGCAAAATAACTCAGTGCCTTTGCTGTTCAAATGTATCAATTTATGAAATGTAAAGTTTCCAAAACTCACAATTTTTATGATTCTCTTTTGAGATTTCTCCTTAAAAAAAAAAAAAAAAAAAAAAAAATATATATATATATATATATATATATATATATATATATATATATGTGGAGCCTTAAGGAAATGGACATGGCCTGTGTGTTTCTTGACCTCTGAGATACCCTGGCTAATCCCTACCAACCTGCAGATATACTGCTTCTGGAAGTTCCATTTGCCTCCATTCTGAGCACTTATTAACCCTGAAACTTTTGTCAGCTCAGGAAAAAGCCAAAGATAACTAGCTGGAGGGTAAGTGAGGAACGTTTGCTCCTTTTCCCAGCTCTGAAGGTGCTTGTAAATATCACTCAAGGGGCCCCGGTATTGCACTGGAGATTGGCTTATTTTTCATCTCACAGTCTGAAAACGTTAGGAGTCCCTTTGTGAAACTGTTGCTGTGTGGAGCCAGCCAGCACTATTAGATATGCCTTTGTTGAATCCCCAAAGAATTGTCTTTGGTCTGAGTTTCTTCAACCTATTTATTCTCTCTCTCTCTCTCTCTCTTTTTTTTTTTTTTTTTTTTTGAGATGGAGTCTTGCTCTGTCGCCCAGGCTGGAGTGCAGTGGTGTGATCTCAGCTCACTGCAACCTCTGCCTCCCAGGTTCAAGCGATTCTCCTGCCTCAGCCTCCCGAGTAGCTGGGATTACAGGTGCCTGCCATCACATCTGGCTAATTTTTGTATTTTTAGTAGAGATGGGGTTTCCCCATGCTGGTCAGGTTGGTCTTGAACTCCTGACCTCAGGTGATCCATCCACCTTGGCCTCCCAAAGTGCTGGGATAAGAGGCATGAGCCACTGCGCTAGCCAACCTATTTATTCTGTAGGCTACTTCAAGTCCAAGGCTCAAAGCTGTTTTCTCTCCTCATTAAACCCCTGCCAGTTCTCCAATGGTGACTTTAGGGGAGGCCCCATTATAAGTGGAGGCCCCATAAAGGTCAGAAATAATTTACCTCTGCCCTGCAGGTTCTAAACTAGCTGGCTGCATGGTGGCACACCCTTGTTCACCTCCTCACTGGGCTCCTGGGCCTCCAACTCCTGCCCTTCAGGTTCTAGGTAAGGGCTACACATGTAATTCAAAGAGGATCTCATGGGCTTGAGGAGATCATCACCCTGTGTTTAGAGCAATTTCCATGACATCTGGGCCAAAAGTCCCCTAATGGGGACTTAGGGCCATGCCTCACTCTTATCATTCCTAATATGACTGGCTGTCCTTGACCTGTGTATGCCTGTCCTTGCATGATGTTTAAGATGGTATATTCTGGATGTAGGTGTTCCTCATTCTGTTGTCATCTCTCCTGAAGGGCCAAGCCTCTCTCTAATCATTCTGAGATATATCTCCTTGCTAATTTCCCTTCCTAAACCTAACCCTGTGGGTTACAGATCAAAAGAGGGGCAGTGGGAGGAACAGAAATGACTCCAATAATTTGCTTCCCAGATAGGCAATTGTTGAAAACCAAGGAAACAAAAAGGGATTTAGGGGGGACTCCCACCCTGAAGGAAAGCTACAAGAAGATCAAGAAGGGGTATCATCCCCCCTCCTCCCACACAGACTCCAATCAGTCTTAGCTGTCAGGTTTCACTGGTACTCTGATCACTTAAGTGGAAATTTATTAAGACTTATTGGCATTAGGGTGGCCACCTCTTCGGGAACAGCCTGAAGACGCTGGAAATTGATCAAAGCTTGGGCCTGGAGCAGTGGCAGCTGCTTCCCTTTTGCCATCCACAGACACCCAGCCTACCCACTGCACCATCCTGGGAGGTTCACAGAGTCGGGGCAGGACCCCACAGGGTGCCTGGGTTCCAGGAGATTGTGGGATCAGTTCCATAGGTGCTGATGACTCTGACTGCAGTGCAGACAGACTCTGACTGCAGTGCAGACAATGATCTTGACGGGAAAACACTTGGAGGGTGGATTGGGAGAGAGAGCACAAACGCTTCAGTCTTGGCAGAGACCCAGTTTGCAGTCTCAATAAGGTTTGATTCATCTAAGGTCTACGGAGCACATGCTCTGCCCAGTTCTTGCTTTTGAGAGACAAACACATTGGGAAGACACAGCTCTGCCCTGAAAGAGACTCAACAGTTCAGTAGTCGGTCCTCTGACTTCCCACCCGAGGAGAGCCGATAGGTTCAGGGGAGGAGGGAGGGTGGTGACCGGAGCTATAGGGGAAGCCTTCCTGAGGAGGGGACTCACGTGGGCTCTGAGAGGGAGGAGGACAGGGAGAACATTCTGGGGCTGAGAAGGTAAAGAGAGAACTTCACAGAAGTTCTTTCCTTTGGGGGAAGCAAGCTCGAACCTTGGATATTGTTCCTTATGTGATCTCCCTTAGGATGGAGAGAGAATCTCATTTTGCCCCTTTATCCCCCAAATAGTCTGAGGAATCAGAGCTCTCCAGAACCTGGTGGTAATCTGAATGCCATTACTACCAGAACTCATAATAATAATGATGGCAGTGACTGTCACTGATGAAATGTTTTCTACGCATGAGACACTGTGCTTAAGTGCTTTACAAACATTAACTTTATTTAATCTTTACAATTACTTTTCCAAATAGGTTCTATTATTAAGTACTACTGCTATTAGTAATACTATATGATTGACTATTATAGCACTGATAATATTATTAAATACCATTATTATTACTATCATTATTAGGTACCATTATTAGGTACTACTGATATCCCTACTTTATACATGAGGAGATTAAGACTCACAGATGCAGGCGGGAGGATTACTTGAACCCAGGAGTTTGAAACCAGCCTGGGCAACATAGAGAGACACCACCTCTACAAAAAAATAAAAATAAAAATTAGCTGAGCATGGTGGTGTGCACCTATAGTCCCAGCTACTTAAGAGGCTGAGGCAGGAGGATCCCTTGAACCCAGGAGTTGGAGGCGGCAGTGAGCTGAGATCTTGCCACTGCACTCCAGCCTGGGTGACAGAGTGAGACCCTGTCTTAAAAAAAAAATTAAAAAAAAAAAAAAGAGAGAGAGGCTGGGCACAGTGGCTCACGCCTGTAATCCCAGGATTTTGGGAGGCCGAGGTGGGAGGATCACCTGAGGTCAGGAGTTTGAGACCAGCCTGGCCAAAATGGTCAAACCCCATCTCTACTAAAAATACAAAAAAAAAATAGCTGGGTGTGGTGGCACATGCATGTAGTCCTAGCTACTCGGGAGACTAAGGCAGGAGAATTGCTTGACCCCAGGAGGCAGAGGCTGCAGTGAGCTGAAATCATGCCACTGTACTCTAGCCTAAGCAACAGAACAAGACTCCATCTCAAAAAACAACAACAAAAAGAGAGGGACTCATGGATATTGTTACTTGCCCATATGGATAATATTGGTGGAGCCCAGGCTTAAACCCACACATTGAGTCCAGAGCTCTCAAACATAACCACGTATATATTACCTCTTAGTACTTAAGTGTTTCTGTGCCCAATCAGACACTGGATGCTACATTTTTAGGAGATGGAGTTACTCATCCAACTCCCCTCTACTTTTCTTGAATTAGGGAAGCCTAGTTCAAGTCTCACCTTTTCTCTGAGACCCTCCCTAACCTCTCCAGCCCTCACAAGGCACTCCTTTTTCTGAATACCTATAGCACTTACAATGTGTGCCGCTGACTTGGCATTTCATGGTCCAAGGTCTCAGGTCATAATCTCATTCAAATGGGAACATCTTGCCTCTCCCACAAGCCTGCAAATAACCCCAGGGAAGGACATGTCTTATTTCTGGAGGCAAGACAAATACTGGTGAATTGGCTTGAAGGAGTCCTCCTCCCCGGCCCCTGCAGGTCCTTCCGCTTGGCACAGAGGCAGGCCTGCAGTATGTCCTCTGGAAGGCCCTGCTCAGTTATCTTGGCTGTCTGCCCTTTGCATACACCCCTCCCTCCTTGCTCTCTGTCAATATCCTCATTCTGACTTTTCTCACCTGACAAAGATCTTGCAGCTCTCCACCACCTGCCTGATGGGACTGTCAAGCTCTTTGCTGTCCAGAGAGGTCACTGCAGGGTATTCCCAGAGAACTCCTGGCCCTGTCCTAGGTCCCTTGCCTGGGTGGAGAAGTGGCCTCCCCCGGTGTGCTGCCTTAGAATGTCACTGTGCAATGTAAAGGGATGGACCGAGCCCCAGCACGGGGCAGCATCTACTGCCCCGATCCCCTCAGTGCTTTCCCATAAGCTGCCATCTCAGAGGAAGAATCAATCCACTCTGTAATCATGCTCTTGGGGGGGTCTGGGGACTGACGGATGGGTCTAGTTGTTTTATTATAAGCCAGTGTAAGTTAAGTAAGTCAAATCAATAAACTTTATAGGTCTTCCCAGATTGCTCCAGAGGCGAGACCCAGTGGCTTTCACCTCAATAGATTTAGACCCCTGCCTAAATAAAAAGCAATAGTCGCCTGGAGAAACAGTTTGATTTCCTTTTGAGAGACTCTCTTAGTGCCCTTGAGCCTGTCATGACTTAAATCCATAACTTTAACCATTTCCAAGAAGAAATCAGTTGCCTTTGGAGTATCTTCATGCCATTTCCTGATCTCCCTGGCACATGACAATTTTAGATGCCTGGAGTGAACCAGTCAAGGCAGTCAGGACTGCGCTATCCTGTCCCTGGGGCCCAAGCACGGCCCCCAGCCTGGGCAGTCCAGACCTTTCCTCTCCTTCAAGTGTTCTCTTCATCCTGCCCAACTGTTCCAAATCTCTTCTTATCTGAGACTCCCCACTAGTCCACCCCTGCTGTGCACCCCTGGCCTCCATGGCCCCTGAATGACCAGGCTGGCTAATGAGAAGCTGGTCTTCCTTGTAATTTTGAGGGTGAATGTAGCAGTCCCTCCAGGTGGCACTTTTGTCCATTTACAAGAGTAGGAAGCAGAATAAACGTGGTACTAGCTGTAAACTAAACACAAAATTCTTTTTTTTTTGAGACGGAATCTCGCTCTTTTTGCCCAGGCTGGAGTGCAGTGGCATGACCTTGGCTCACTACAACTGCCACCTCCTGGTTTCAAGTGATTCTCCTGCCTCTGCCTCCTGAGTAGCTGGGATTACAGGCACCCGCCACTATCCTCGGCTAATTTTTGTATTTTTAGTAGAAATGGGGTTTCACTATGTTAGTCAGGCTGGTCTTGAACTCCTGACCTCAGGTGATCCACCCACATCAGCCTCCTTAAAAATGAAATTCTAAGGCCCCTGACCATCTGAATGGACCCCTCCTCTCAGCCAAGGGCATTCCAAAGTTAGCCTGGAAAATTAGTTCAGGCCACAATGGGAATAGGAGTTGTACATGCCTCATTATACCCTCCTCCCTTTGGAATTCAGGCGCAACTGACCAGCATTAACATCAAAAAAGAGATCTTAAGACTGTAGCAGTAAGACACCAAATTCCAGCCTGACTCTAATATAGCATCACATGACAACAGGCCCTGAAGAAATCAAAATACTCTATTCTTTTACTCACATATTTTGAAATGGCCCTGCAAAACTGTCTTTTGTGGGGGAAATCTACATTCAGTAGAGAATCCCTTTCCCTTTCCACATCTTTACCCTGATCGAGGAGAGGATTAACTAAGCCTCTGGCACCTTTTAAGTCTGATAAGAAACATTTACTATCTACTGTCTCTGAAGCCTGCTACTTGGAGGCTGCATCTGCATAATAAGAACCTTGGTCTCCATAACCCCTTATCTTAACTCGGATAGTCCATTCTATGGATTCCATACTTTTAGATAAGCTCTTTAAATCAATTGCCCTGGGAAAATCTTTGAATGCACCTGTGACCTGAAAGTTCCCCTCCCCCCACCCCTTGGAGTTGTCCTGCCTTTCCAGACCTGACCAATGTACATCTTACATACTAATTGATGTCTTATGTCTCCCTAAAGTATATGAAACCAAGCTGTAGCCTGACCACCTTGGGCACATGTTGTCAGGACCTCCTGAGGCATGTCCTTATTCTCAGCAAAATAAACTTCTAAATTGATTGAGACTCAGATACATTTTGGTTTACATAGCAATAGTAATATTGACAATACCTCAACAGAGTGACTGCAATGATGAGAATTTCAGGCCTTGGTGGGGTGAGGTGTGTCTATCCTGGGCCACTTTTAAGTTATCTCTCAGAGAAAGTCACCATCCCTGCCCACCTAGGGCTGGCCATAAGAGAGGCCAGCCTTACCTTGTCTGCCAGGGCTAGTTTAGTGATCATCCTCTCTGCCTGAGCTCTGCCCTGCACTCTCCCATTCTTCAAGGGTTAACTGTGATGGAGCCAGCAGTAAAATGGTCTGTCTAGGGGCCAGGAGCCATCAGGAGAACAAAGTTATCTCCAACCCTCTGCCCAACATTAGAGCACTATGCTAGTATAAGCTCCCAAGTCACCCATCTGGGATGGTGGCTAAAGGCCCCCATAATATTTTTATTCTCTAGAATGGGAATAAGACCCACCACTCTTTGGCCATGGAATCAAACTTTTAAATACCAGGAGTTCCATGGTTGCTCCAGAGCCCATTCTGTGCTGCCAAGATGGACTCTCAAATCAGGCAACTGAATGGTCAGGATTAGGTTGTCTCAAAACTGTTTCTATGTTGGGTAAAGTTTTAAATAGAATGTTGTGGGCCGGGCACGGTGGCTCATGCCTGTAATCCCAGCACTTTGGGGGGCCGAGGCGGGCAAATCACAAGGTCAGGAGTTTGAGACCAGCCTGGCCAACATGGTGAAATCCTGTCTCTACTAAAAATACAAAAAATTAGCTGGGTGTGTTGGCGCATGCCTGTAATCCCAGCTACTCGGGAGGCTGAGGCAGGAGAATTGCTTGAACCCAGGAGGTGGAGGTTGCAGTGAGCCGAGATCGTGCCACTGTACTCCAGTCCAGGCGACTGAGCAAGACTCCGTTTAAAAAAAGAAAAAAGAAAAAAGAAAGCTGTGGGAAACCCCTTTCCACACATGGTCCCTGCACTAGAGAGACTCAGGAGTTCCTGCTGCTTGGCTTACTCCAGCCCAGAGGCTGTCCACCCACCGCAAAAGGCTGGGGCAGGCCCTAGAGCTGTGACATACCAGAGACAGTGTGGGTAGATCATTTTTCACATCCCCTCCTCTATGTGACAACATTCACCAGTAATCACGTGATTAAACAAACAATACAATAGGCCCCCCTTATCCACAGGGGATATGTTCTAAGACCCCCCAGTGGATGCCTGAAACTGAAGATAGTACTGAACCCTATATACACTGATTTTTCCTTTGCATACACACTGTATAGTATGGATACGCTGGAAAAGGAGATGATTCATATCCCAGCTGGGAGGGACAAAGTGAAACAGCGCAAGCTTTCATCATGCTTCTCAGAACAGTGCACAATTTAAAACCTATAAATTGTTTACTTCTGGAATTTTCCACTTAATATTTTCAGACCACAGTTGACTACAGGTAACCTAAACTGTGGAAAGCAAAACCACAGAGAGGGGAGGACTACTGGAGTAATGGCCAGAAAAGGAACACAGGCAATAAAACTTTCCTTTTATTGAGCTTTATGTATAACTGTGATAGCAAAAATAAGTAAATAAATGTTAAAATGTAAAAAAAGAAAAAAGTAATGGATTGATACATTTTCATTACACCAATACTTTTAAACACTGGAATATACATACATATCGGTCTGTAACAGCAATGAACAATATTGCAGTTTCTGTTTTTGAGACTTAACCTTTACAAATTTATTGAAGATTTTGTCAAAATTGATCTTTACATACTCATGTTCAATTAGCAGTTTGTTGATGTCCCTTCCATCATAGTTATTTGCTAATTTTAATTCAGAAAAAAATCTCTTTTACATGAGTCGGCAGATATACAAATAGAAAATTTTAAACAAAAGGTAGGTCTGTCAGAGACTCATAAAAATTCCATTTCGCAATTAATTTGAGAAGTTGTAAGACTGTCCATGTATATGTTTCTTTGGGGTCAGTTATGACTAGTTTCAAATATCTCCAGTCAAAAAACTTCTACTAGAATATCTTCACCAGAAAATTCACCATACATTGGTAAAATTCTGAATTTTTTTCTTCTGGAAGAATCAGAAAATGGCTATGGGGCAGTAAATATTGGTATTATTTGATCTGTTGCTTTAGAACAAGCATCCAGTTCTTGATGAAAACAAAACATTTAAACATTGCCTTCTGAGTTCTTCTGGACATGATCATGTGGAAGAACAGAATAGAAACTAAGATCCTGCTTCTTCATGTTACAATTATGCCTAGCATGGTTTATTTTCAATCTATTGCTTAAGCATAGGAATATATGGTTCTGTTACCAAAACACCAGGGGTTTGGTCTAGGTCCTGCTGCTTGACACACAGATAGGCAATCACTGAGACAATGACAGGTGAGCATCGCCAAGGAAGAAGACTTTAACTGGGTGCTGCAGCTGGGGAGATGGGAGCTCAGTCTCAGATCCACTTCCTTGACTGACCAAAACCCAGGGTTTATATAGCAGGAAAGAAATGAAACAAAGTGTAAGAAAACAGGAACTAGGGAGGGGCAAGGGAAGCAGTGATGATGAATGAGGGGGTCCTGGCATCTCATTGTCTGGATGTGGTGATCTGGGGAGTTTCAGTTCTTTGATTTTTTTTTTTTTTTTTTTTTTCTTTTTGAGAGGCCTGAAGGTCATTTCCTGAGGAAAGAACTCAGGCAAAACAAATGTAAGTTTCAATCCAGAAGGGTCAATTTCTACATGTATCAAAAAAACTATCAGTGGGACTATTGGGGCGGTTTCAGTTCCATGGGGTTTAGAACCCAGAGGTTCCAAGTTATTAAGTACTTACTCTGGAAACAAATGCTTGTGGGTGAATCCACTTGAGTCAAGGATTAATTTTTCAAATTAATGTCTTATATAGAATATAATGATCATTAATAGATGTTATTTAAATGCATTAATTTAAAGCCTCCATTGTTAAAACTCAACAGCAGCCACAACAATTATTTAGAACTTAGGGAACAAGATTATTTTCAAGGAGGAATATTTTTATCACTGTAATTGTTTAGAATTGCCAGCATGTGGTGAAAATGAAAAGCAAACTGGATTTCAGTTTGTTTTAAAATTTGCTACAGACAATGCACCCCTTGTAGTCTGCACCTAGGATGGATGGATCCCACTGGCTGTCCCACCCCTAGTACTCCAATGCCTCAAATGAGGAGCAGGGGCAACTGTCATCCAAAACCTTTGGAAGAGGGCTTTTGTGACAACTCACAAAGTCAAGGCCTGCATCCAGGTTGCAGATCTGTTTTGTTTGGTCTACAATGTTAAAAATTTTTTAAATTAAAAACTTAAACAAACCTTTGATGTCTGCTGGCAGGGTGTGTATTTACAGTTTGTCACAGTCCCCTTCACTCCCTATTTATCATACCTTGTCTAATTTGCCCACTTAAATTATCTACCTGGCTTATATAGGTATCTGGGTTTGTGACCCTACTTTGTGACTTTGTTTCTAGAGTTGTCCTTTTTCCAGTTCTTTTGTTTTTTAGGGTTTGCCCTCTTTCCCTCTGCCATCATTGGCCACAGCTCACCAGCCTCTTCCGGGCCCCTCAGCTTTCCCACTTCAGAGACCCTTTCCCCCTTGTTGAACCCGGTAGTTGCTCTTACTTTACATCTCATTCCATTACTGCCACTTTGCTTCAGGAAGGAGGCACTCAGGCAGCCACTAAGCGATGCTTCTGGTTTTTGTTTGTTTGTTTTGGAATGAAGTCTCCCTCTGTCGCCCAGGCTAGAACGCAGTGACACGATCTCGGCTCACTGCAACCTCCACCTCCCGGGTTCAAGTGATTCTCGTGCCTCAGCCTCCTGAGTAGGTGGGATTACAGGTGCATATCACCAAGCCCAGCTAATTTTTGTATTTTTAGTAGAGACGGGGTTTCACCATGTTGAAGCTGGTCTCGAACTCCTGACCTCAAGTGATCTGCCTGCCTCAGCCTCCCAAAGTGCTGGGATTACAGGCGTGAGCCACCACGCCCGGCCTAAAGGATCCTTCGTGAACCTGAGTTGGGCAACTGCTTCCCTTC
The DNA here is from genome assembly GCF_043159975.1 of Macaca nemestrina. Lineage (NCBI taxonomy): Eukaryota > Metazoa > Chordata > Mammalia > Primates > Cercopithecidae > Macaca > Macaca nemestrina. The sequence goes on from NC_092131.1 coordinate 42,855,048, forward strand.
CAGTGGGAACTCTGGTCCTCAGGTTCTTCAGTGACACTCAGGGAGGCCAGCAAGGAGGCCACCCTTCCCAGAGCCCAGCAAGGGGCTCACTCCCGTGGTCGGTGGTAGGGAAGTGAAACTGCCTTTCCAAAATTATGACTGAGACAGCGAGAGAGAGCTAACTGAACCGACTCCATCTTGCTTCTTACCTCCAAACTGTCCTTGTTCATTCCTGGGCGTAGGCTGAACTAACTGAGAGAAATTTAGTTTATAGTTTACAGTTTAAAGCAGACCTCCTTTTTGCCTAGGGACTAGATTGCCTTTGTAGGACTGACAGCCACAAGATTTGAAATTACGGTTGTAGGAGTCATGCTGCTGGAGGCTACAAGATTCTGACCCTCACTAAACTGCTCCTAAGATTAGTGCTTGAGATATTTTGTAGACTATGCATTTGATGGATCATCTGGCACCAGCCAGACTGATAAACTGGATCATCTGATCTTGTAGCTCCCACCCAGGAACTAACTCAGTGCAAGAAGACAGCTTCGACTCCCTATGATTTCATCCCTGATCAACCGGCACTCCCAGCTCACTGGCTTCCCACCCCCAACCCACCAAATTGTTCTTTTTTTTTTTTTTTTTTTTTTTTGAGATGGAGTCTCGCTCTGTCACCCAGGCTGGAGTGCAGTGGTGTGATCTCGGCTAACTGCAACCTCTGCTCCCCTGGTTCAAATGATTCTCCTGCCTCAGCCTCCTGAGTAGCTGGGATTACAGGCGTGTGCCACCATGCCTGGCTAATTTTTGTATTTTTAGTAGAGATGGGGTTCCACCATGTTGGTCAGGCTGGTCTCGAACTCCTGACCTCGTGATCTGCCCACCTCGGCCTCCCAAAGTGCTGGGATTACAGCCATGAGCCACTGCGCCCAGCCCCAACCCACCAAGTTGTTCTTAAAAATTCTGCTCCCCTAGTGTGGTGGCTTACGCCTGTAATCCCATCACTCTGGGAGGCCGAGGTGGGTGGATCACAAGGTCAGGAGATGAAGACCATCCTGCCCAACGTGGTGAAACCCTGTCTCTACTAAAAAAAAAAAAAAAAAAAAAAAAAAAAAAAAAAAAAGCTGGGCGTGGTGGTGTGCGCCTGTAGTCCTAGCTACTCAGGAGGCTAAGGCCAGGGAATTGCTTGAACCTGGGAGGCGGAGATTGCAGTGAGCCGACATCGCTCCACTGCACACTCCAGCCAGTCGACAGAGCAAGACTCTGTCTAAAAAAAAAAAAAAAAAAAAAACAACTGTGTTACCTGAATGCTTGGGGAGACTGATTTGAGTAATAAAATTCGAGTCTCCCACATAGCCGGCTCTGAGTGAATTATTCTTTCTCCATTGCACTTCCCCTGTCTTGATAAATCAGCTCTGTCTAGGCAGCGGGCAAGGTGAACCCCTTGGGTGGTTACAGAAGCAGAAGGGGAGAAACCATTTCTAAGCCCTGAAGAAACATGCAGAGTCGCACCCACAGTTGGCTTAATTTAGTTCCTGGCTAACCTGCCCCATATCAATTTGGACAATTACTTTCACCTAGTGGCGTGCTACGGCCAGCTCATACTGGCTCCAGAGAGGCTATTGTTAAACACGCAGGAATTTTAACAGCATGTTGGTGTCTTGAAATCGGCCACTGTCGTAAGTATTCACACAGAGGAAACTGGCAAATGTTATGAACAAGGGCATTTGGGGTGGGGGAAAAGAGCCACTTTACTAGCATACCCATGCCTTTAGCCCAACTCAGCATTTCCTCCGCCCACAAACTCTCAGTTTTGTTTGGTCTATTTCCCTCCCTTATGCTTTAGTAGAAGCCACACAGCGCAGTTAAGAGGAGGGGCTATGGGGCCATACTATCCTTGTGCAAGTCTATACCCTCCCAATGGGACCTTGAGCACATTGCTTAATATCTCTATGACTCCTTGTTCCCATCCCTATGACTACAGCTGTTCATTGCACCTTCTCACAGGATTTTTATGGAGTTAAATGAGTTAATACACTCAAAGGACCTAGAGCAGTGCCTGGAGAAAAAGGAGCTCCACAAATATTAGCTATTGTCATTCTAAAACTGAAATTTCAGTTAGTTCTCTTATTTTACTTGTGTGGTTAGAAAATGCAAATATCTACTCACCAGTTTAAACCCTGCACTGCTTGCTGAATATAAATATCCCTAATGCCTTGCTTTTGGGTGAGTAATACCAGGTCAACTCACGCCTTCTTCCTCTATTAAAAAAAAAAAAAAAAAAAAAAAAAGCAGTGATACATGGTAAAAAGCCTACTCATACTATTATTCCAAAATGTGGGTATTGGTTTTGCATCTCATTCCCATAATTAGAAAAAGTCTCCTCTGTATTTAGTTTTTAGAAATTCTCCTTGTTTTCCCCATTTTGGTTTTGAGATGCACTGTATTTTTCTTATTTTCATGGTCCTGAAACCAGGATGGGTGTTTCAGCTGATGCGTGCATTTAATGTGGTTGTGTTTCTTTTCCTCCACCTAAAAGCAGTTATTAAAATGATGACATTTGCAGATCTAGATTTGAAAGAAAAGAATAACGGTGCATCTTGCAATCAATAGTGTTTTGGAATCCAGGAAACACAGTAATAATACTCAATGACAAAGTCAGCTCTAGGATGCCAGCTTCCGCATCCAGTGTCTTGTCCCCAGGAGCACGATGTTCTGAGGGTGGGGCTCTGTCTTGTGTGTGCCTGCTGCAGCCACACTTTCTTTCCTTTAGGATCAGTGTTGGTGGGGGCTCGGCCCAGGCTTGGATGGTTTCTATTGTTTTTTTGAGACAGAGTTTCACTCTCTCGCCCGGGCTGGAGTGATCGCAGCCCACTGCAGCCTTGAATTCCTGGGCTCAAGTGACCTCCTGCCTTGGTCTCCCAGTTCTGGAACTACAGGCATTAGCCCCTGTACCCAGCCATGGATGTTTTTTAAGTGTGCAAAGATTCCTCCTCATTCTTCAACTAAAATCATAGTGAACCATCTTCTGGGCTGGGCTTTGACTATGAGAGAGAAAAGCATTAAGACAAGGTGAAAACACAGGTGAAAGTAGCAAGCAGGCTCCCAAATAAAGGGCAGGCCCAGCTGTGCCAATCAGAACACACATATACACACACACAGACACACACACACACACACACACACACACGTGTTACGTTTTTGAGTCACGCCCCTTCCTTGTTCCACGATTGGTCTACATTTCACACTTTCTCTATAATCTCAGTTTCTCTCACCTGTTTTCTTGCCCAAACAGCTTGTTGGGTTTAACAAGGAAAAATCTACAAAAGACTTGAAGTCTCTTCAAGGAAGGGCCTAGCAGAGCAATTGTGGCTGCGGCAACTCCTCTGGGGTGGCTCCTCCCTAGCCATCTCCTGAGCACACAAGCAAGCACCCTCTCCTCTCAGCTGTCACTCTGGACATGTGTAATGATCCCAGTACAGGAGACTCTGAGCCACAGGCCCTAGGGCCGCCGTCGGTGTGAGAACTCTCCTGTGTGAGGCCGAGGCAAAGCTGCGTGGGATCCCGAGACAGCAGCAGCCAGAGCAGAAGCCGCAGGAGAGACCGGCACATGGAAGCCAGCCTGTCTCCACAGCCCATGTTCTTGTTTTATTCTAACTCTATGTGCTTTGGTCGGTTTCCCCTGAAACACAGCAGCTGCAGGTGGGCACGCAGTGCAGGGACCAGCCCACCTTGACATGTGTTTGGCAGCCCTGCACGCCCTCTTTTCTTTTTTTGCAGGAGTCGAGACGAGTGGAAGAGGCAGAGACCCAGTCATGTCAGGTGAGGGAGGTTTGCACTGCACTGCAGCCAGAAGGCTAACGGGCCACATCCCCACTGTCCCTTCCCAGCTCTGCTCTCCTGCTCTGGGGAGCAGGCCTGGCTGGAAACCCCACATGTTACTGCTCTGCATCCACCCCACCACCACATTCACACTGAAGCCACAGTCTCCAGGCTTACTCCCAGCCAGTGCTGAGCAGGTGTGCAGGGGGTGGGCACTAAGCAGGCCATTTCTGCAAGATCCAGGACTCCTCCAGAGGGCAGCTTTGGCCCAGAGACTCCTCCACCCAGCTGAACCTTTCGCAGAGCCGGGCTGCAGCCTAAGTCTTCCTACCTGTGCAGTAAAGAATTGAACCTTGCCCCTCAAAGAGGTCTATCCTTTACCCTTGGCCCTTGGAAGATCATCTTTGTTTGCCTGGGGCCTTAGGCTGGCCAGATAGTAACAGTATGACTTAGGGTGAGGAGTAGCCACACCAGAAAGGCCAACATTATGATTTGCATGGGGCTTGAGGTCACCAAGGTACCAACCAGGGCTCGAGTAAGCTTCCCTGCAGGGCACCCTTCAGATCCCCATCTCCTCAGAGATACCTTGTTTGTAAACCTCCATTAGCAGGATCCTGGAATTAAACGCAGCAGCAGTTGATTGGCCCTTTGCAAATGAATTGAAATGGACCAATAAAAATGGAGAAATACACATACTCAGCAAATTATAATAACATAGGCTTCGTCCATCTACAAGTAAGAGAAAATGGCTGGCCATGGTGGCTCAACACCTGTAATCCCAGCACTCTGGGAGGCCGAGGCAGGTGGACCACCTGAGGTCAGGGGTTTGAGACTATCCTGGCTAACATGGTGAAACCCTGTGTCTACTAAAAATACAAAAAATTAGCCGGGCACGGTGGCACATGCCTGTAGTACCAGTTACTCAGGAGGCTGAGGCAGAATTGCCTGAACCGGGGAGACAGAGGTTGCAGTGAGCCGAGGTCGTGCTACTGCACTCCAGCCTGGGCAACAGAATGAGACTCCATCTCCAAAAAAAAAAAAGAAAAAGGAAAGAAAGAGAAAATGCAGCATGATAGGTTACACGAGCAACAGAAATGAGTCACAGACTCCCAATCCTTGCCCAGTTGGCAGTGAGCAGGGTGGCCAGCTCCCTCTCCCAAATCCATGCTGGAGAGACTATAGAGGGAAACAGGGATTCCAGGAACCAACAACCACAGCAGTAGCCACAAGGCACGTGAAACCCCTGGGGAGATGTCTCAGACCAAGATCTGGCCTTGGACACTTTCATTATGCACATGATATCAGAGTGAGCAGCCAGTGGCCTAGGGATGAGAGGCTTTAACTGGGGCATTGTCACTCCCTCAGAAGACAAATAACAAACCCCATTAGCCACAAGTGTTATCCAAAGCAGAAGAATTGAACAGACAGACCAAGAATGTAAGCAAGCCCCATACATATAATTAAGGTGCTAAGATGTAATCTACGAAACGAGAAACAAAATAGAGTAAGTAGAAATACTGTGTCCAGAATTTATTCCTTCTGGTGGGTTCTTGGTCTCCCTGACTTCAACAATGAAACCGTGGACCCTCATGGTGAGTGTTACAGTTCTTAAACATGGCATGTCTGGAGTATGTTCCTTCAGATGTTCAGAAGTGTCCAGAGTTTCTTCCTTCCGGTGGGCTCGTGGTCTCGCTGACTTCAGGAGTGAAGCCGCAGACCTTCGCAGTGAGCGTTACAGCTCTTAAAGATGGCACGTCCAGAGTTGTTTGTTCCTCCCAGTGGGTTCGTGGTCTTGCTGACTTCAGGAGTAAAGCCGCAGGCCTCTGCAGTGAGTGTTACAGCTCATAAAGGTAGTGCAGACCCAAGAGTGAGCAGCAGTAAGACTTATTGTGAAGGTAGTGCAGACCCGAAGAGTGAGCAGCAGCAAGACTTATTGTGAAAAGAGAAAGAACAAAGTTTCTACACCTTGTAAGGGCACTGAATAGGTTCCTGCTGCCAGCTCAGGTGGCCAGCTTTTCTTCCCTTATTTGGCTCCACCCACATCCTGCTGATTGGTCCATTTTACAGAGTGCTGATTGGCACATTTACAGTCCTTTAACTAGACACAGAGTGCTGATTGGTGCATTTACAATCCTTTAACTAGACAGAAAAGTTCTCCAAGTCCCCACTTGACCCAGGAAGTCCAGCTGGCTTCACCTGTCAATATTAGGCACCAGAAAAGTAAAAACAGCTGGTGTCGTAGCTCACGCCTATAATCCCAGCACTTTGGGAGGCTGAGGTGGCAGGATTGTTTGGGCCCAGGAGTTTGAGACCAGCTTGGGCAACATGGCAAAACCTCATCTCTACAAAAATTACAAAAATTAGCCAGGCTTGGGGGTGAGCGCCTATAGTTTCAGCTACCTGGAAGGCTGAGGTGGGAAGATGACTTGAGCTTGGGAGGTTGAGGCTGCAGTGAGCCAAGATTGCGCCACTACACTCTAGCCTGGGCAACAGAACCAGACCCTGTCTCAAAAAAAACTAAAACAAAAGGGGCAGGAGAAAACTTTTGGGGGTAATGGATAAGCTGATGACATTGATAGTGATGATGGTTTGATGGTTTCATGGCATATGCTATTCCCCAAACACATCAAATTGCATGCGTTAAATATCTATGGCTTTTTGTACATCAATAATAACTCAATACAGAGGATTTTTAAAAAATTAGGTTACTCTTATTTGCCTTTGGGCTCTTGGTCAAGGACAAAGGTCTCTGATTAGGTATAATATTGCACTTGAAATAAGTGAACACAAATTCTTTTCTATCCTCAAGGTACTATGGATTAAATCTTCAAGCATTAAGAAACAGCATTCATTCCCACTCATTTCCATACCAGCCTTTGATTAGATGCAGATACCTATTATAGTAGCATGCCTTACCTACAGCACTACGTGTATTTGCTGTCACAATAAAGTACATCTTGTCTTGCAAATTAAAAACACACACACGGCCGGGCACGGTGGCTCATGCCTGTAATCGCAGCACTTTGGGAGGCTGAGGCGGGTGGATCACAATGTCAGCACATCAAGACCATCCTGGCTAACACGGTGAAACCCTGTCTGTACTAAAAATACAAAAAATTAGCCAGGCAGGGTGGCGGGCACCTGTAGTCCCAGCTACTCAAAAAAAAAAAAAAACCACCACCAACAACAACAAAAACCAAAAACACACACACGCAAGCTCTAATAGTGAATGAAGGGCATAGTTCTAGGCTGGGACTAAAAGGAGATCTACTATAGAACAAAGAAAAGTAGAACTTCTCCTTTGTTTTCTCTTTTACTTATTATGTAGACACTGAAGCCACACTCATGACCCCACTTACTTCTCCCACCCCAAGTCTGGGGGTTTTCTTTCAGAGCTTTTTCATAAAACGTGTTAATAGAGAGGCTGGGATCCCCCATCTCTGGACCCCCCTTCTCTCTGGGCTCCAGGACACTGAATCTGCAACTTGGATGACCCCCATCCTTCCCATCTGGCCCTTTGACCCAAAGATTTCCTGGGGAATTTCTCCTTTCTGATGTCCTACAGGTGGGACCAGCTACACAATTTGCAGGTCCCGATGCAAAATAAAAACGCGAGGCTCTTTGTTTGAAAAGTATTAAGAATTTCAAGATGGCAACAGCACAGCATGAAACCAAGCATGGGGCCCTAAGTGACTGCTAGGTCACAGTCCAAGAAACCTACTCAGACCACAAGGTCTGGGGCTTGCTGGCCAACATTACATTCCCCGGTAAGAAACTTGCTGTCTTGCTCAGCTCAGGCCACTGTAACAAAATGCCATAGGCTGGGTGGCTTATAAGCAACAGAAATTTATTTCTTACAGTTCTGGAAACTTGAAGACCAAAATCAAGGAACTGGCAAATTAGTGTCTGATGAAGGCCCACTCTGTGGTTCGTTAATGGCACCTTCTCACGCTACTGTCACATAGGAGAAACAGACAAGGTAGCTCGTTGGCCTCTTTTATGAGGGCAGTAATCCCATTCATGAGTGTTCTACCCTCGTGACCTAATCACCTCCCAACAGGACTACCTCCTAATACCATCACATTGGTTATCAGCCTTCAACATATAAATTTTGGGGGGACACAGACTTCAGACCATAGCACTTGCTTAATTCTATTAAGATTTCCAGTTTCTTAAAGTGTGAGGTGGAGAAAAATGCTCAAGGGGTAGCACCCCGCCCGAGAGCACTGCCACTAAAGTCAGTCTGCTTGGGTTTAGATGCCAATTCCCTAACTCACTAGCTTGACTTGGGCAAAGTACTAAACTTCTCTGTTTTTCAGTTTTCTCACCATAAAATTGGGGTATTCATGCCAACTTCATACGGCTGGGGCAGTGATTGTATAAAATAATCCAGGCAAAATACTTGATACAGTGCCAGGTACATGATTTGCTCTCAGTCGAAGTCAGCTGCTATTTTATTTCTACTCCACTCTGGTATACTTGGGAGGATCCACAGGGGCACCAGAGAGGCAGTATCTACAGGCGGATGTTTTATTTTTTTATTTTTTATTTTTTTGCTACAGAGTCTCACTCTGTTGCCCAGGCTGGAGGGCAGTGGCGCAATCTCAGCTCACTGCAAGCTCTACCTCCTGGGTTCATGCCATTTTCCTGCATTAGCCTCTCAAGTAGCTGGGACTACAGGCACCTGCCACTACGCCTGGCTAATTTTTTGTATTTTTAGTAGAGACGGGGTTTCACCATGTTAGCCAGGATGGTCTCGATCTCCTGACCTCGTGATCCACCTGCCTCGGCCTCCCAAAGTTCTGGGATTACAGGCATGAGTCACCGTACCCAGCCCAGATGTTTTATAATATTGTTTTTCAATAAGGTCCTTTTTTGCTATAAAATGAATGATTATTTATTGTGAGAGGCTTAGAAACTATAGAAATGTATAAAGAACAATATAAAAGTCACCTGTAATCTTACATCCAAATATAACCACTTTGATGATTTTTGACTTTCCTTCCAGATCAATACACATTTACTTTCTTTCATATATTTTTGTGTTTACAGTTGAATAGCTTTTATACATCAGGAATTTTTATGCTGATTTATCACTGTCATGACCTTTTCTCCATGGCATTGGTCTTCTACAGCATGGTTTTTAGCCTAAATTATACATTATTTTAGTTGCACATACCTCTCTAAAATCAAGTACGATATAAAATAACATACTAAGGTAGAAACACTACTTTTGCCACTCTCATATTTCATGACATTATTTATTCAAACTCTTCCCATGTCTCTATCGCATTAGTGTCTTCGTCTACCCCAGAGCTACTTTTTGGGTCGTCTCACACAGTTTTCTAGAGTACTTTACCTTCTCTTCTGCCAAAATTTTTGGAGTTACAGCACTTTTTTTTTTTTTTTGGATGGAGTCTCGCTGTGTCACCCATGCTGGAGTGCAGTGATGCGATCTCGGCTCACTGCAAACTCCGCCTCCCTGCAACCTCCGCCTCCCAGGTTCAAGCAATTCTCCTGCCTCAGCCTCCTGAATAGCTGAGATTACAGGCATGTGCCACCACACCCGGCTAATTTTTGTATTTTTTAGTAGAGATGGGGTTTCACCATATTGGCCAGGCTGGTCTCGAACTCCTGACCTCAGGTGATCCACTCGCTTTGGCCTCTCAAAGTGCTGGGATTACAGGCGTGAGCCACTGCGCCTGGCCAGAGTTACAGCACTTTTACAAAATATATTTGCTGCTACTGGAAATTTTATCTTAAAACACAAGAGAACAGTTAGGTCTATCTAAAACAGTTTGGTTCTTCTTTGAAATACAGTGGTAAATGACAGCAGGTAGATTTTTGTGTGTGTGCCATGTGATCTCTAACACAGACCCATTTACAGCTTTGTTTTTTAATAAGGTGGCATTTTTAACAAGTATTACATAGATACAGCATAATATTTCAAACAGGAAGATGATTTTTCATTGATCCACAATTTTCCTTCTCAAGATAGTATAATCTGCACCCCTGCTATTGGATATTTAGGTTGTCTTCCATTTCTCGTGGGGTTTATCTTTTAAATGACTTGAAGAAGGACTAAGAGAGAAAAAGAAAATTGAGATCCATTTTGAAGAAAAATGCGATCTTTGGCAGTTCTTAGCAGTATCTCTCTGACCTCCTAGAATGGTTACCAAGTTTCCTCCAGTCCCAAAACTGATACTGCTGATCGGGGGACCCAGGCCCTGGGGGAATTGCTGTGGGGATAGGGGGCTATTCTTAAACCAGCCCCTGCTTGCCCCTCACTAAGCTCCAGATGCCCCAGGAGCTGCCAGCAGCAGAAACAACCCAAAGGACACAGTTTCAAAAGGCAGGGAATTTGGCAACCAGCCATATGCACAGACAGACCAGCATCCTCCTCCTTTGCCTGGTCCTGTAAGTCAAGTTTTAAGGCCTCCAGGAAGTCACCGCTGAAGATAAGTCAAAATTGAAAAAAGAAAGGGAGGCCGGGCGCGGTGGCTCAAGCCTGTAATCCCAGCACTTTGGGAGGCCGAGGCGGGCGGATCACAAGGTCAGGAGATCGAGACCACAGTGAAACCCCGTCTCTACTAAAAATACAAAAAATTAGCCGGGCGCGGTGGCGGGCGCCTGTAGTCCCAGCTACTCAGGAGGCTGAGGCAGGAGAATGGCGGGAACCCGGGAGGCGGAGCTTGCAGTGAGCCGAGATCGCGCCACTGCACTCCAGCCTGGGCAACAGCGTGAGACTCCGTCTCAAAAAAAAAAAAAAAAAAGAAAAAAGAAAGGGAACTAGAATAGGGATAGCCAAGGATAATAATGTGACATCCAGGATTAGAAAAGCCCAACAGACAAACGCAGTCTTGCCCAGGAACTGTGAGGGACACTGGCAAGGAAGACTTTGAGGCCTTAGGGGAATACAGAAGGAAACAGACGATCTCTCTCCTGAAAATTCTGCCCAATTGCTTAATACTTCAAATATCTATCCAGACAGGCAACCAAAGCAAAAACGGACAAATGGGATCCCATCAAGTTAAAAGGCTTCTGCACAGCAAAAGAAACCATCAACAAAGTGAAGAGACAACCCACAGAGTGGGAGAAAATATTTGCAAACTACCCATCTGACAAGGGATTAATAACCCAAATATATCAGGAGCTCAAACAACTCTATAGGAAAAAAATCTACTAATCTGATCAAATAATGGGCAAAAGATTTGAATAGCCATTTCTCAAAAGAAGACATACAAGTGGCAGACAGGCATATGATTGATCATCAGAGAAATGCAAATCAAAACTACAATGAGATAACATCTCACCCCAGTCAAAATGGCTTATATCCAAAAGACAGGCAATAATAAATGCTGGCGAGGATGTGGATCCTTCATATACTGTCGGTGGGAATGTAAATTAGTACAAGCACTCTGGAGAACAGTTTGGAGGTTCCTCAAAAAACTAAAAATAGAGCTACCATATGATCCAGCAATCCCACTGCTGGGTATGTACCCAAAAGAAAGGAAATCAGAGTATCAAAGAGATGTCTGCACTCCCATGTTTGTGGTAGCACTGTTCACAGTAGCCAAGATTTGGAAGCAACCTAATTGTCCATCAACAGATGAATAAAGAAAATGTGGTACATATACACAATGGAATACTATTCAGCTGTAAAAAAGAATGAGATCCTGTCATTTGCAACAACATGGATGGAACTGGAGGTCATTAATGTTAAATGAAATAAGCCAGGTACAGAAAGGCAAATATCACATTTTCTCACTTATTTGTGGGATGTAAAATTCAAAACGATCGAACTCATGGAAATAGTGAGTAGTAGAATGATTACCAGAGGCTGGGAAGGGTAATGGGGGTTGAGGGGAAAGTGGGGAAGGTTAATGGGTATTAAACAGAAATAATGAACAAGGCCTGCTATCTGATAGCACCTCAGGGTGACTATAGTCAGTAACAACTTAATTGTACATGTTAAAATAACTAAAAGAATGTAATTGGATGATTTGTAACACAAAGGATAAATGCTTGAGGGATGGATACCCCATTTTCCATGATGTGATAACTTCACATTGCATGCCTGCATCAAACATCTCATGTACTCCATAAATATATATACCTATTATGTAACTCACTAACATTAAGAATACATTTTTTTAAAAAGGTACCTCTCTAGTTGGTTTTGTGAAAGTGATCCAAGCCTCGTGGAGGGATGAGCTTTTCTTGGTGATTGAGGATTCAGGATGTTCGGAATGAAGTTACAGCCAAGGAGCGCTTAAGGAACTTAACATCATGTCACTGACTGCAAAGTTGTAAAGCGATGTGCAGTAGTGGGTCATTATCTAGTATTTCCACCGTGCAGACGTGATAGATACATATAACTTCAAGAGCATAGATTATGGTAAAGTATAGTCAAATAATCAGGATGAATTTTTGTTTGTTTGTTTTTGGGGTGTTTGTTTGTGATGGAGTCTTGCTCTGTTGCCCAGGCTGGAGTGCAGTGGCGCCATCTCCACTTACTGCAACCTCTGCCTCCAGGGTTCAAGTGATTCTCCTGCCTCAGCCTCCTGAGTAGCTAGACTACAGGTACGAGCCACCACGCCTGGCTAATTTTTGTATTTTTAGTGAAGACGGGGTTTTGCCATGTTGGCCAAGCTGGTCTCAAACTCCTGACCTCAGGTGATCTGCCCGCCTCGGCCTCCCAAAGTGCTGGGATTACAGACATGAGCCAGCACATCCAGCCAGGATGAGTTTTAACTATAGCAAACTACCTTTGTTTTTACTGTAATTTATTTAAATTTATATTTGTTCATTCTTAATAATGGGTGTATAACTGCCAGCTTGCAAAATTCCTGAAAATTTGCCATTCAGCTTCCATGAGCCAGTACTAGTGAGCACTCCACTCTGCCTTTCGCCCTCCCTGTCACTGACATGCCTCGGTCCCCACTTCACTGTAGAGTCAGCAGAGCATCTTGAGGAAAGTAAAAGGAATCATGTTCAGACCGTTTCCTCATTTCTCCATTTCTCTCATGAGCCAACCCTGGACCCATCTTTAAAATGGTTTTAATTATGAAATGTGGTAGCTGTGCCCATCTTAAAAGGTATAGACAATGATATAACGAGCATTTGAAAACTACCCAGTTTGACAAGATAAAACATTGCAAATTCACTTGAAGCTCCCTGTGTATCCTCCTACTCACATCCTTCTCCCTCTTCCTCAGAGGTTACCACTGTCCTGATTTTGATATTTATCATTCCCACACATATCTGTATAATTTTAGTACATATTATATATATTACATACTGCCTAGTACATATGTATATATGTATGTGTATATTCATGTATATACAGTAAATCTTCACTTAAGGTCACAATAGGTTCTTAGAAACTTCAACTTTAAGCAAAATGACTTAATGTCCTTGAAGAATGTCCTTTCACTCAATGTCACTTTGTT